>NC_141689.1:723601990-724336157 GCF_964263255.1 Lissotriton vulgaris | reverse complement strand
AAGAAGTGAAGTGCTGCTATCACCTTTGCAGTGGGTGTAATTGCTCCGGGATATGTCCTGCATGGCTGCAGATGTGGTTCCAATTTTGCAACTACTTCCAGCAATGTCCGGCGGTCAAGGCGGCACTTGCGGATCACCTCCTCTGCAACCATGTCCTCAAGCACAGTGTACGGACGATGCACATTCGGAGCCCTCCTGTATGGGAGTAGATGGTAGCAGATGTCAATATTCCAAGACCGCCCAACTGTGGCACACTATCACATCTTGAACAACACAATCAAAATGATACGATTTGCAGATACTGATTGATTGTGTGACGTCACATGTGTATGAGCCACTAGATCCAACTACACACACAATGTACACCGACAAACAACATCCTGTGTGTAAACATGGTACTGCAATTGTGCGTCACATCTGCTGCATGCTCAAGGTACATCACTGTCACACCCTGGAAACCGCATTTGCGCACTACCGCGACAGTGCATCATTTAAAAATACATCACTCACTGGAGTTGCAATGGCGGTGCACGCATTCCGAAGCAGGAAATAGCAGTTGGACAATAATCCTTTTACACTGTGTATTTGATTAGTTTCTTAATTTGATTGGATGTTTTAAGAATGGGACATTTTTAGTGGTTGGTTTGGATTTTTTAAAATTTAATTGCTATGTTTGTTGTAGTCGAAATGCTCTTTTTTTAACACTGCTGCAGGAAACTTGGGGGCATATTACCAACAACTAGCGATAATTATCGCTATGTTTGTTTAGCGCGATATTTTTATCGCCGAGCTGCGGCGATTTATATCGCTTAGGACCCTAGCTATTATCAAGGTTTATCTCCTAAGCGATAAAAATCGGCCGAAATGCATGAATATCGCCGAAAAGTCTGCGATATTCATGCATTACTGAGCTAATGCTCTTAGCCATGTTATCCACCTACCATTGGATAATATGGCTAAGAACTTCTCAGGGGTGTTAGCTTTTGGAGATATTCACGCTTAGCGTGACTTGTGTGAGCATGCATGTTATTCCGCTCACACACAGTAGTGACATCCATGGTATGTGGTGTTGCAATTGCATGTTGGTGCCATTTGCCGAGTGACCGTTAGCATCCATGTCAGACAGGTGGACAGACCAGTTGCAATGTAGTGCAGGGTCCCAGGACATGCCGTTGAGGTCTGTGGCATCACATGTGTGGTGGTCTGCATGCACTTTGCAAGGTTTTTGGGGGTCCATGTTTCCGAGGCACCCTGGGTTCTTTGACATGATAATGTCTGCTAGGGGTGGCTCGTGTTCAGGATGGTTGTTACATGTTGTTTTTCAGTCAAGGAAGTTCTGATTACTTTGTGCTGTACGTGAGATGGTCACTTATCTATACCTCTTTCCTATGTTTCTTTCAGCTTTGGACGGGCGCACTGAGCCACAAACGATGGAGGTCAGTGGTGGCAATGCATCGGAATCTGAGACCACACATATGCAGACTGAGGCAGAGGAGAGCAGCCCCGGAGAGGGGGACAGGGCTGTCCATGAGGACGCGCATGTGGAGTCACCATCATCCTCATCTTCAGACAGTGGTGGAGTCAGCACTGTTGGTAGGCACAGGGAGTGGGCAATCTACACCTTCAGTCGGTACACAGCACACTGAGCCCACACTCCCACCAACTGCATCTAGTACTGCTTGAGCTCGCAAAAGAAGGGGGAGCAGAGTGGCATTTGGTGCAGGCACCGCTGCCCCTGCCCCTGTGACACAAACTGCCCTTTGTGCTGAGCCGGTTGATCTGCTGCGACAGCTGTGTGTAGAGCAAACAACCATGACTAATGCATTCCTAGACCACGATAGGACGTTAGGGCAGGGGGTAGTATTCATGGAGGGGATGCATGGCGATGTTGCTGGTCTCCACAGGACAGTACAGTCATTATCCAACACAGTGTACGCAGCCATTCAACAGTCACATGGCCACGGTCCTACTTCTGTTCCCCCTTCCATACCACTTGTTGTCTCAGGGGAGAGTGACATTTCTGACCAGTCCTCGTGTTCTGGGTATGGCACTAGGAGCAGGGACACGCAGCAAGACAGGACACGGAGGCCACAGACACCATCCCCTTGGACAGGAAAATCTTGCACAGGACACGACATCAGCCACCCTGGAGTTGACACAGAGGATCCTCAAGGGGTGCTGGGGGACAGGGATTCACATGGCACACAGACATCTCCCTCAAGTACTTATCCCAAGGCAAGGGCACCTCGAAGCCCAGGGACTCTCCCAAGGAGAAGGACACTACAAAGGGCAGGGCACCTCCTAAGGAGAAGGACACTACAAAGGGCAGGGCACCTCCCAAGGAGAAGGACACTACAAAGGACAGGGCACCTCCCAAGGAGAAGGACACTGCAAAGGGCAGGGCACCTCCCAAGGAGATGGACACTACAAAGGACAGGGCACCTCCCAAGGAGAAGGACACTACAAAGGGCAGGGCACCTCCCAAGGAGATGGACACTACAAAGGACAGGGCACCTCCTAAGGAGAAGGACACTACAAAGGGCAGGGCACCTCTCAAGGCGAAGGACACTACAAAGGACAGGGTACCTCCCAAGGCGAAGGACACTACAAAGGGTAGGGCACCTCCCAAGGAGATGGACGCCACAAAGGACAGGGCACCTCCCAAGGAGAAGGACACTACAATGGGCAAGGCACCTCCCAAGGAGAAGGACACTACAAAGGACAGGGCACCTCCCAGGGACAGGGCACCGCCCACGAATCAGGCACATTCCAGAGACAGGACAACTCCTACGGCCAAGGCACCACTGAAGAACTGGGCTTTCTTAGAACCCAGCGGCGCCAGGGGCACGCCCGAAGTCTTCGGATTCACCTGTCTTGGTTTACAGAGACACGGAATACTTCTGGGTGGCGTCAGAGACCAAGTTTATTAGCTGCAGCTAGTAACAGTGATCCTAAAAATACAGCATGGTGGTATTTCATCAGACTGCTCCAAATTCATAGAGCAAAACATCCCTTTTTATACACAATAATCACATGTTATGAAGATACACTCCCACTGCACCAAAAGTCAACCAATGAAATACATTCTCAAACAAAGTATCACATGACGAAAAGCTCAGACAGCAATGACCCAACCCAAAGTTAATCATTGGGAATGTCCCAAATCCAATTTCCACAAGCAGGACAAACCCATAATTGAAAGGCACAATGCATGTAATAAAGAACATAGGAAAGGAAACAATGTCTGATAGTGAGCAAGATAAGCATATGTAAGGAGACTAAAAGTTAACGATGTCCTGAACAATGATTGGTAATCTCAGACAATGATCAAACCAAGGAAATTGACTCGGCAGGGTCAGCTTTAGGCGAAGGCTTGCAATTCACCTCGGAGTCAAGAAAGACCCTGTTAATGTGTAAGAATACGTGAAGGCCAGGTTGCTTCATTCGTTCGACCACACTTGTCAGCCTGCGTGATGGCAAGACAAAATGGAGGCCTAAAACAAAATGGAACCCATGTTCGAAACGAAATCTCCAAATACATGGCGAATTCGCTAGCTAACGTGACGAATTCACTCCACATCAACCGCATTTGCTAAATACGGTCCGACATCACCAAAATCGTGACGGAACCATGACCTTTCGTAACAAGGCCCATTTTCTCGGAACCACACCTCCTAGGGCCAAGGGTTCTCCCATGGACACAAGCACCATCAAGGACATACATATATCACCCCTGCATGCCCTGAGGCTGATGTTGGAGAAGGAACGTAAAACACATGTACCAGTGGTGGAGTCCCCCCATGCCTCTACTCCCATCCACACCCCGCAGAAGCAGAGGAAGGAGTACACTGTTGTTGCATCCCCCATTACACATGATGCAGAGGGTAGAAGGCAGGGCCACAGCAAACGTCAAGCAGGGTCAAGCACGTCCCCAGAGAGCAGACCCACACCAGCACATGATCCACCTTTGTTGGGTGATGTTTCTGATGAGGCCACACCACTTACCAGTCCAGTCCAGTCCAGGGTGCCCTTCCATATCCCAAAGAAACGGAAACACACACCAGTGACACCTGCCCACCCCAATGTCGCTCCAGTACAGCTGTCCCCGGCTCCCAGAGCCACCCTGCCTCCTGGCACATACAGCCCTGTGGCTCATCATTACAGTGGTCCTAGTAGGTCAGCTGCAGTTCACTCTCATGTGTCAGATAGTGGCACTGTGTCTGTTGTTCGCTTTCATGCCTCATGTAGTAGCACTGTGTCAGTTGTGCCCTCTCCTGTTTCAGGTACTGGCACTGTGTGTGTCCGCCACTCTCATGTATCAGATGCTGGAATGTTACTTGTTGGACACTGTACAGGGACATGTCCTAGCAGTGTGTATAGGTCTATGGCTCATGTGTCAGTAAGTAGATCTGTGGCTGTGTGTCACACTCCTGTATCTGGTGCTGCCAGTGTGTCTGGGTCTATGGCTCATGTGTCAGTCAGTGGATCTGTGGCTGTGTCTCACACTCCTGTATCTGGTGCTGCCAGTGTGTCTGGGTCTATGGCTCATGTGTTAGTCAGTACAGCTGTGGCTGTGTCTCACACTCCTGTTACAGGTGCTGGTGGTGTGTCTGGGTCTATGACTCATGTGTCAGTCACTAAATGTGTGGCTGTGTGTCACACTCCTGTTACTGGTGCTGGTGGTGTGTCTGGGTCTATGGCTCATGTGTCAGTCAGTAGTACTGTGGCTATCTCTCCCAATCCTGTATCACTTCACTGATATGTGATTGTGGTTGGTGTATTGAATGTACATTGTGAACACCCTTGCATTATTCGTGTCCATGGGACGTTGTGCAGGACACACATCCTTGTGCTGCCTCAGATGTACCTGCTGTGTACCATGGCCTGTTGATGCTCTGTGCCCCTCTCATGTGCTGCCTCAGATGTACCTGCTCTGTTCTGTGCCATGGACTGTTGATGCTCTGTGCCCTTCTCATGTGTTGCCTCAGATGTACCTGCTCTGTGCCATGGACTATTGATGCTCTGGGGCCCTCTCATGTGCTGCCTCAGATGTACCTGCTCTGTGCCATGGACTATTGGTGCTCTGTGCCCCTCTCATGTGCTGCCTCAGATGTACCTGCTCTGTGCCATGGGCTGTTGATGCACTTAGCCCCTCTCATATGCTGCCGCAGATGTACCTGCTCTGTGCCATGGACTATTGGTGCTCTGTGCCCCTCTCATGTGCTGCCTCAGATGTACCTGCTCTGTGCCATGGACTGTTGATGCACTTAGCCCCTCTCATATGCTGCCGCAGATGTACCTGCTCTGTGCCATGGACTATTGATGCTCTATGCCCCTCGCATGTGCTGCCTCAGATGTACCTGCTCTGTGCCATGGACTGTTGATGCACTTAGCCCCTATCATATGCTGCCTCAGATGTACCTGCTCTGTGCCATGGACTATTGATGCTCTGTGCCCCTCTCATGTGCTGCCTCAGATGTACCTGCTCTGTGCCATGGACTGTTGATGCACTTAGCCCCTCTCATGTGCTGCCTCAGATGTACCTGCTCTGTGACATGGACTATTGATGCTCTGTGCCCCTCTCATGTGCTGCCTCAGATGTACCTGCTCTGTGCCATGGACTGTTGATGCACTTAGCCCCTCTCATGTGCTGCCTCAGATGTACCTGCTCTGTGCCATGGACTATTGATGCTCTGTGCCCCTCTCATGTACTGCCTCAGATGTACCTGCTCTGTGCCATGGACTATAGATGCTCTGTGGCCCTCTCATGTGCTGCCTCAGATGTACCTGCTCTGT
This sequence comes from Lissotriton vulgaris, assembly GCF_964263255.1. Taxonomy (NCBI): domain Eukaryota; kingdom Metazoa; phylum Chordata; class Amphibia; order Caudata; family Salamandridae; genus Lissotriton; species Lissotriton vulgaris. The sequence continues at coordinate 724,330,361 of NC_141689.1, read as the reverse complement.
GCCATGGACTATTGATGCTCTGTGCCCCTCTCATGTGCTGCCTCAGATGTACCTGCTCTGTGCCATAGACTGTTGATGCACTTAGCCCCTATCATGTGCTGCCTCAGATGTACCTGCTCTGTGCCATGGACTATTGATGCTCTGTACCCCTCTCATGTGCTTCCTCAGATGTACCTGCTCTGTGCCATGGACTATTGAAGCTCTGTGCCCCTCTCATATGCTGCATCAGATGTACCTCCTCTGTGCCATGGACTGTTGATGCATGTAGCCCCCCTCATGTGCTGCCTCAGATGTACCTGCTCTCTGCCATGGACTATTGATGCTCTGTGCCCCTCTCATGTGCTGCCTCAGATGTACCTGCTCTGTGCCATCGACTGTTGATGCACTTAGCCCCTCCCATGTGCTGCCTCAGATGTACCTGCTCTGTGCCATGGACTATTGATGCTCTGTGCCCCTCTCATGTGCTGCCTCAGATGTACCTGCTCTGTGCCATGGACTCATGGTGCTCTGTGCCCCTCTCATGTGCTGCCTCAGATGTACCTGCTCTGTGCCATGGACTGTTGATGCACTTAGCCCTTCTCATATGCTGCCGCAGATGTACCTGCTCTGTGCCATGGACTATTGGTGCTCTGTGCCCCTCTCATGTGCTGCCTCAGATGTACCTGCTCTGTGCCATGGACTGTTGATGCACTTAGCCCCTCTCATATGCTGCCGCAGATGTACCTGCTCTGTGCCATGGACTATTGATGCTCTATGCCCCTCGCATGTGCTGCCTCAGATGTACCTGCTCTGTGCCATGGACTGTTGATGCACTTAGCCCCTATCATATGCTGCTTCAGATGTACCTGCTCTGTGCCATGGACTATTGATGCTCTGTGCCCCTCTCATGTGCTGCCTCAGATGTACCTGCTCTGTGCCATGGACTGTTGATGCACTTAGCCCCTCTCATGTGCTGCCTCAGATGTACCTGCTCTGTGACATGGACTATTGATGCTCTGTGCCCCTCTCATGTGCTGCCTCAGATGTACCTGCTCTGTGCCATGGACTGTTGATGCACTTAGCCCCTCTCATGTGCTGCCTCAGATGTGCCTGCTCTGTGCCATGGACTATTGATGCTCTGTGCCCCTCTCATGTACTGCCTCAGATGTACCTGCTCTGTGCCATGGACTATAGATGCTCTGTGGCCCTCTCATGTGCTGCCTCAGATGTACCTGCTCTGTGCCATGGACTATTGATGCTCTGTGCCCCTCTCATGTGCTGCCTCAGATGTACCTGCTCTGTGCCATAGACTGTTGATGCACTTAGCCCCTATCATGTGCTGCCTCAGATGTACCTGCTCTGTGCCATGGACTATTGATGCTCTGTACCCCTCTCATGTGCTTCCTCAGATGTACCTGCTCTGTGCCATGGACTATTGAAGCTCTGTGCCCCTCTCATATGCTGCATCAGATGTACCTCCTCTGTGCCATGGACTGTTGATGCATGTAGCCCCCCTCATGTGCTGCCTCAGATGTACCTGCTCTCTGCCATGGACTATTGATGCTCTGTGCCCCTCTCATGTGCTGCCTCAGATGTACCTGCTCTGTGCCATCGACTGTTGATGCACTTAGCCCCTCCCATGTGCTGCCTCAGATGTACCTGCTCTGTGCCATGGACTATTGATGCTCTGTGCCCCTCTCATGTGCTGCCTCAGATGTACCTGCTCTTTGACATGGACTATTGATGCTCTGTGCCCCTCTCATGTGCTGCCTCAGATGTACCTGCTCTGTGCCATGGACTGTTGATGCACTTAGCCCCTCTCATGTGCTGCCTCTGATGTACCTGCTATGTGCCATGGACTGTTGATGCACTTAGCCCCTCTCATGTGCTGCCTCAGATGTACCTGCTCTGTGCCATGGACTATTGATGCTCTGTGCCCCTCTCATGTGCTTCCTCAGATGTACCTGCTCTGTGCCATGGACTGTTGATGCTCTGTGCCCCTCTCATGTGATGCCTCAGATGTACCTGCTCTGTGCCATGGACTATTGATGCTCTGTGCCCCTCTCATGTGCTGCCTCAGATGTACCTGCTCTGTTCTGTGCCATGGACTATTGATGCTCTGTACCCCTCTCATGTGCTTCCTCAGATGTACCTGCTCTGTGCCATGGACTATTGAAGCTCTGTGCCCTTCTCATATGCTGCATCAGATTTACCTCCTCTGTGCCATGGACTGTTGATGCACGTAGCCCCTCTCATGTGCTGCCTCAGATGTACCTGCTCTCTGCCATGGACTATTGATGCTCTGTGCCCCTCTCATGTGCTGCCTCAGATGTACCTGCTCTGTGCCATCGACTGTTGATGCACTTAGCCCCTCCCATGTGCTGCCTCAGATGTACCTGCTCTGTGCCATGGACTATTGATGCTCTGTGCCCCTCTCATGTGCTGCCTCAGATGTACCTGCTCTGTGACATGGACTATTGATGCTCTGTGCCCCTCTCATGTGCTGCCTCAGATGTACCTGCTCTGTGCCATGGACTGTTGATGCACTTAGCCCCTCTCATGTGCTGCCTCAGATGTACCTGCTATGTGCCATGGACTGTTGATGCACTTAGCCCCTCTCATGTGCTGCCTCAGATGTACCTGCTCTGTGCCATGGACTATTGATGCTCTGTGCCCCTCTCATGTGCTTCCTCAGATGTACCTGCTCTGTGCCATGGACTGTTGATGCTCTGTGCCCCTCTCATGTGCTGCCTCAGATGTACCTGCTCTGTGCCATGGACTATTGATGCTCTGTGCCCCTCTCATGTGCTGCCTCAGATGTACCTGCTCTGTTCTGTGCCATGGACTGTTGATGCACTTAGCCCCTCTCATTGTTAGTTAGTTAAAAAATTCTTGATAGAGCTCACTGTGACCAAGCGGCTTCCTGGCGCTAGAGTAGAGGACTGAGGAGCATAGAAGTCTGCCGAGAAGTAATAAGCGGGAGTACGCTTGGGAGAACCGAAAGGTCTTAAGGGCCTTACGGAATTGTAAGTAATCTGGAGTAGATCTAATGGACAGTGGAAGGCTTTTCCAAAAGCGAGGGGCTAATACAGAGAATCTAGTCCCTCCGGTCTTGGATCTGCGGAAGCGAGGGACATTGACAAGAGCCTAATTGGTGGAACGGAGGGCACGACTGGGAGTGTAGGGATTGATGAGGGAATTAATGAAGGCCGGGGCAGTGTGGGCACGGGCCATGAAAGCCAGACATCCCAACTTGAAAAGGGATCTCTGGCAGATTGGGAGCCAGTGAAGGGATTTCAAAACAGGAGTGATGGGGTGGAACTTGGGAAGGTGGTAGATAAGTCGGGCGGCCTGATTCTGAATAGACTGAAGACGGCGTAGTTCGTCGGCCGGAATGCCTGCGTTGAGGCTATTCCCGTAATCAAGACGGGAGAGAATCATTGCCAAAATAATAAGTTTGAGAGCATCGGGGGAAAAGAAACGGGACACTTTCCGAATAATCTGGAGAGAAAGAAAACAGGAGGAGACAACTGAACTAATCTGGGCATGCATGGAGAGGTCCCGACTGACTTTAATGCCCAGGGTCTTTGCTGAGGCTGCCGGTACTGGCGAGGGGCCGAAGGTGGGGGGGGGGGGGCAAAAGGCGGCAGACCAAAAGGAGATGGTAGGGCCAGTCAGGACCAACTCCATTTTGTCCAGATTAAGTTTAAGTTGGTTAGTGTTCATCCACTCAGAGATGAAAACTAGGGTAGAGTGGTATTTAGGTAGGGAGTCCAAGGGAGAGGAAAGATCAAATACTAACTGGAGGTCATCCGCATAATTTAAAACGGAGACCCCCATGTCAAGAAGAGAAAGAATAAGGGGATGAATGTAAAGATTAAAAAGAAGAGGGGACAGGGAGGAACCTTGGGGGACCCCACATGAAACCAAGCGGGTGGGGGCAGAAAAACCAGAAAGATGGACCGCCTGAGTCGGTCCTTTAAGAAAAGAGGCGAGCCAAGAGAGGGCAGTGCCCCGAATGCCAGCTGCGCTGACACGGCCGAGAAGGATGGAGTGATCTACCGTGTCAAACGCAGCGGACAAGTCATGGAGCACCAAGGCTTGGGGTAAGTTGGAATCAGCCTTGCTCTTTAGCTCGTCTAGAACGGACAGGACCACTGACTCAGTAGAGTTGGCCGGGCGGAATCCTGCTTGGTGGGAGGCCAAAAGATGGTTGTCCTCAATGAAAGCAGAGAGACAAGTTGTAATGTAGCTCTCCAAGATCTTCCCTAGGTATGGAAGAAAGGAAATGGGTCTGAAATTAAATGGAAGGGAGGGGTCTAACCCAGGTTTTTTTAAAATAGGAAAAACTATGGCCGATTTGAAAAATTTCGGGACTAGGCCTGAGGAAATAGAGGCATTAAGAAGGGAAAGGGAAGCTTTAGGGCAGTGAATGAAGAGCTCTTTCAGAATGCGAGCTGGAACGCGGGGAGCCGGACTTCACTTTCTTTTTTAATTTTTTTTTAAATTTAATTTCTTTATTAGATAGAGACCACAGGTACAAAAATAACCAAACATTCGATTATAGTGGGTTATACAATGCAGGATCGGATCATAGAGGTTACAGATATATACAAGATGTTTGAGACTAGAGGACAACTTATGCTACTGAAAAATAAACCGTTCCCTTATATCATTCATTGTTTGCATTGACAAGATCAAGTCAAAATACCAGCGTCAAGTCACCTACATTAAATCCTACCAAGTCACAAGCAAATATATGACTGATCAATTTATATTAAATTGTCCTTAGATGGTGATAAAGGAAAAATAAAAAAGAGAAAACAAAAAAAGAACAGAAGCCATGTAGGTACACTAGATAGCTTAACCTCACAATATTATATGTCCATATATGCCCTAACAACGCCCCATATTGCCTGCCCCAGTGCCTTTTTCCGCCTCCCCTTCAAAATATACAGATTGTATTCCATATTATACATAAAGAGAAAATGAGTTCTCCACACATCAAATGAAGGGGCCTTAGTTTGTAGCCACGCTGAGGCAATGCACAACCTTAGCACTGCTGATGCAATGAATATCAAATAACAAACTTCATTACCGTGATCTGTACGCAATCCACCTGTTGATGCTCTGTGCCCCTCTCATGTGCTGCCTCAGATGTACCTGCTCTGTGCCATGGACTGTTGATGCACTTAGCCCCTCTCATGTGCTGCCTTAGATGTACCTGCTCTGTGCCATGGACTATTGATGCTCTGTGCCCCTCTCATGTGCTGCCTCAGATGTATCTACTCTGTGCCATGGACTATTGATGCTCTGTGCCCCTCTCATGTGCTGCCTCAGATGTACCTGCTCTGTGCCATGGACTGTTGATGCTATGTGCCCCTCTCATGTGCTGCCTCAGATGTACCTGCTCTGTCCTTTCCAGTGCCCGTGCTCCTGGCTACTGTGGGAGTGTATTTCTATTTTGTTTAATAAAGCAAGTTACTCCAGTGTTCTGGTTTCTCTGTGTCATTACTGGTTGTCTCTTATCATTGTTGATATATTGGTGGTATCGTACATGCTGTTTACACTACATGCACCTCCCCCTCCCCACGTAATACCCCAGGCAGGTACTCCCCTTCGGACAGCGATTGGTGTGTTGGCCTACCTGCGTCGTCGTCGGCGACCTTCCATGACTTGCTGGTGGTGGAGCAAGAAGAGTATCGGAAATGCGTTTAGAGCTGGCTCCATGACGGCAAGCTGCCTGTGGTGGGTATCTTTACAATGATTTTCCTCTCCGCGGAGGTGATTCCGCCGTGTTCAGGCTGGTGGTTTTTCTGCTGCGTTTTGCTGTGACCTTTCCACAATCGTAATCTCGTGGACGGTCGAGACGGTATTCCGTATGGCGGTCTCTTGGGATTGGTTACGTCCGCCGCGGGGTCGTGTGTGTTTGCGCGGCGGTGCTTGTTCTTCCGCGGCGTACGGGAATTTGGCAGTGTTTCCCATCCTAATATGGCGGACGGACTGTCAGTGGCTGGCAGACGGAAAAAAGGCATTTTCCGTGCACTCATGACCGGGGAACGTCCTTCCGTCCGCCATCCTAATCGACCCCTAAGTCTTTTCATAGCAGAGATATAGTAGCCAGACAAAAATACATCAAATTGTTAGGGTCATCACAGCCTTCCTAATTTGACGAAATCTGATTAAGTAGATCCAGTGCTTCATTCACGTCTGACAGCATATAGAATTTGCCCTTGACCAAAACTTTAAGTTTAGATTGTTGGGCAATTATAGTTTTGGCCCCTTTAGCCTTGAATAGGGGCAAGATTTTAATGAACTCCTTTCTCCTCCGGGATGCTGCAGCCGACATATCTGAGAAAATTCGGCACTTCGTAGTGGCATTAGCAGCAAATTGTCTTTGTTTAAAGGCTTTAGACAAAATTGTCTCTTTAACTAGAACGTCAGAAAAGTTAAGTAAGATAGTACGGGGAAGTGTAGAATTGGGAAACGGATGAGCTGGAACCCTATGAGCTCGGGTGATCGTTAAGTCCCCTTTAAACTCAGGTATTACTTCATGCCGTAGAAAAGATGTTACCCATTGCATCATGTCTGATCCCTCAAGTTTTTTCCAGGACACCTACAATTCTAAGATTTGACCTTCGATTATAGTTTTCCAAATCGTCCAGTTTAGTCTCTAGTTCTTTTGAAGATTTGGAAATAATTTGGACCTCTTTCTTGACTTCTACCATTTGGTCTTCCAGTCCCTGCCTCCTGAAGTCGAACAGGAAGAGAAGACACAGAATCTTCAATTTTATCTAAGCGTTGATGAATAGCTGATAGCTCAGCTTTTTGAAATTGCTTCATTTCTCTGACCACGCCCAGCATCAGATTTAACATATCTTTAACAGATATCTGGAATTCCCCAGTCATCTCAGTGTCCATTGCTAAAATTGGACTATTTAGATCGATGACAGCTGAAGATCTGAGATCAACTTGTGGATCTTTAGGATTTACAGAAACGTCTATTTCTTTTGCGGCAGATGTTGAGCTTTTTTCCTGAGAAGATAAAGGTTTAGCTATGGTAATATCCATATCAATAGACTTTATAGCAGAATTCAAATTTTCCAAAAGGGACATACCAGTTGCTGATATATCTGACAAGGCATTAGATGTTGATACCATGGCCGTTTGGGTTGAACTATTAAGCTCTGACATGCAGGATTTTTTCTCAAATAGGGGAAATTGTTTAGGAGCTTTCAAGACCGCCACCAGGATCTTCTGGTCTTTAAGTGCCTTAGAATTGTCAATAGCCCCCCCAGATGCCACTTGCTCTTGCACAAAATTATTTTCCAAATTGGGGTGAATATTTCCTGAATTAGGCTGTATAAGCACAACAGGTAAGTCCCCGAGAGACTCTTCGTCCTCCTCCACAGAGCTCACAGAGATATCATCAAGTGTCTCTTACTTGCCCATCTCCATACCTGCCCGTTTAACTGTGTCTGCCTCCTCTTTAGCCTGCTGACGACGTATTCTCGCCTTAGAACGCGCAGTTAATAGTTTCCCCATCACATGACTGTTGGAAACTAAGGAATTTAGGAGGCCCCAAAGAAAGTGTTCCAAAGACTAATTGTGGCAGTACTCAGCAGTTTCTAACAGAAGAAAAGAGAAAAAAAAACAATATGTCCAATGCGTAACTCACCCAGAAATATGATTTCGGGCTTTTTGGAGACAGGCAAATGAGACCCCCAAGACGGGAAAGAAATCCTCCGCCTTCAAAACGCCAAACCTTCAGATGATAACCACATCGGTCAAGTTGCTGCAAAGAATCCTGGAACTTTGAGTCCCTCCTGCACTGCCACCGCTGCCAGAACCAAAAGGCTGCGGCGGCGGGGAGGAACTCGCACCACAGCAGTACCAATTCTGCTTTTAATCCAGACCAGTCACGGATTCTCCAAGTCTGCAAATTGCCTCTACCTGCACTTGATCCGGCCGCAGATCAGCTCCCAGGTCCGCTCTGCTCCAACTGCTACATAAACAATTACAGCCACAGCATCCTCAGCCCTCACGATCCCCCGCAGCTCCATACGCTGAAAAAGTATCATTCAAAGCTGCGCAGGAAAACTCAGCAACCTGACGGCTACTCGGCAGAACGACGATATCTCGCTGCCGCCGGCATCTGCCTCATGGGGGGGGAGCAAGGGAGGGGAAAGCCCAGGTGCTATGTGGAGGCGTGGAACTCCACCGTAGCCGCTGTGACTGTCGCCCAAAAATATATATACACTATTCATGTCTACAATAATAACACTGTAGTTCCCTTATTGTACAGTTTACTCCCTGATAAATAATACTAAACTTACACCGAACTTATAACAGTGTTAAAATCTAAAACTCAAAACAAAAGTCCTAAAAAAGTGATAATTGACTTTGAATTATCAATGATTAACACCTTTACTAAAACCTACCCGGAAACCCAAATTCAAGGATTTTTTTTTCACTTTTCACTGCCATTTTGGTGAAAAATTCAATAAGGAGGATTTGAGGATTACATATCAGACAGTTAATTGCAATTTGAATTTACAAAAACTAACAGCATTGTGCTTTGTTTGACCTGACAATGTGGATGAATATTACACGTTAATTACTGAATCAGACAATTTTACAGCAAATGAAGAAAAATTGGGCCCCCTACTAAATTACTTCGAGGACACATGGATTGGCCATCTAAGCAGGTCAGGTCGCAGAAGGAATCCAAGGTTTTCTGTCAAGTTGTGGAACTGTCATACAACCCGCTTAGAGGGTGGAGCAAAGACCAATAATGTCATAGAGGGATGGCGCAACTCCTTCAATAAATCAATTGAAAAACGTCACCCTTTTACCATTTTTGGGAACTTCTAAAGAAGGAGTAACATTTCCAAGAAATGAGAATAGCTCAATCATTGACTGGTAGTCTGAGCCCATAAATTACAATAAGAACAAAGGAAATGTGAGAGAGATTATTGAGACAAATTCAACAGTTTTTATTGAAGGTGGCTTTAAAATACCTAGACAATGTTGCACCTATTCTACATTTCTAACTATGACTGACACCTATTCTATTTTACTTGCCTGTTTTGCGTTTTTTTAACTTCACTGTATTTGGGGTTTTAAACATTTTTTCAAGGAATTTGGAAAAATGGGATCCTACCTTCAGTCGTCTTCCTTTTTCAACTCTTGTTCCTCTCTAAAAATCCACTTTCCTGCAAGAGTTTGCTGCTCCCCAAATGTCCAAGGTGTGAAACCATAATCCTTAATTTAATTCAAAGTCCATGTGTAAGTTCCAAAAACAGATACAGATTGGCAAAGCCATTTTTATTTGAACATCATCACCACAAATCAAATTAACAAAACTGGCAAAAAACTCAACAAGAAATCCAGCGGTGCAATCCTCTTTCCATCGATTTTCATTCCATGGTGTCTTTGAAATCATAAACCAACCTATAAAAAGATCCAAATTCAATCCCTTATCCCAAAAAAGAAAAGGTTCAAAAATACTCCAAAATGGCTAATATATTTCTAATAGTGAACACTCCCTTCGGCGTAGTCCAAAAATCCATGTGGTTGAAGATCCATGAAACCACATATCTTTTAAAAAAAGGTTGCGACGTGGAAAAAACGCACCAAAAAAAAACATGACTTTTATTATACTTTGGGTAAAAAAAAAAAAATCTTCCCAAAAGAGAGTTCTTTTTTTTGTGTAAATCAACAGTATGAAATTAACAAAGAAAAACCCAGTTGTGCACATACAACTGCAGCCTGAATTTGGTTTTCAAAACTGTAAAAACTCACAAATACATACATACATCTAACTACCTCCCTCAATTCTCCTTTCAATAAAGTATTCCTGCTACAATATCTATTAAAAAAGTAAAGTTTGACTTACCTGACCACAGCTTTTCCTTGCATCTGATCTTGACCTTAGCGCTCCACCAACTATAGAAACATACCTTCAAATGTGTATGTTATCTGAAAAAGTAAAATGGAAAATGTCACCCATTGAATAAAATTGGAAACCGTGGGAATAATGTAAAAAAACTATTTAAAAAAATGTAAATGTTCATTTAGTCGTGCCTTAGTAATAGCTTTCTAGTTTAAAACCACGGCTGAGTATTTCCTGTTTTCAATAGCACTAATTAATTCTGTTTTCAGACTTCTTAGCATTTGATAAAGCTCTAATGCGTTCACGCTCATTCTTCTGTTTAGAGATACTAAAACTCAGATTTCACCCCTTACCCCCACCTTAAATGAGTCCCAGACTATTCCTGCATCCGCACTTTCTTTATTTAGCTAAAAAAAAACACAATCCAGGACTTCATGTGTGTGACATAGTCATGATTCAGCATCAACCCTCTCTCAAATGTCCACTTTCTAGGTGTAGGAGCCAGCCCTTTAATGGCTAACTCCAAAATAATCGGGTTATGATCGGAAATCGCTCTAGGGAATAATTGAACCAGTGCCCCATAACCAATATGGGTGAGACGTAAAAATAATCCAACCTGGCTAAACTACCATGGGAGCCGAGTAGTATGTGTATCCTGGGTTAGGTGCCTTCAACGACGCACAGACATCAACCAACCCTAGTTCGTTCCGTAGGTAACCCAAGGATTTAAAAGATTGCAGCTTGCGCCTCCCATAGCTTTCTTCATCATTACATACCCCTCCCCTTGATCCATTTAAATGAAAGTCCCCAAACGACAAGTGGCCCAGGCTATGATGGAAGTTTGGCTGCCAGGAAGCTAAACACACTGGGGTCATCTAATACTGAGGCATAAATTGTACATGGTCTGAAAGAGCCACAACCTGCCTTGCATTTTATTAACGTCCATCTTCCCAGCTTGTCAGCAGTATTCCAACCAGAGATAACAGAATCCGCTTTCACTAGGATCGCAACCCCTCTGGTCCTGGTTTCTTGTGACAAATAGCAAACAGCTTTTAATCCAAGAGTATTTAGCAGGGCCCAATCTTTTCTGGCAACATGGGTTTCTTGTAAACAATACACATCTGCTCTCAATAACCTTAGCTCTTCTTGTACCCGCCTTCTTTTTACTTTATTATTTAACCCACAGATATTATAAGATGCAATTGTCAAGCTAGCCATTTCTCTTAGAGGCTGTCAACACCACCAAAGAGTGCCACCCAGGTAGAAAAAAAACCTCACTCCCCCATTCTAGCCTTCAAGGGCCTGCTCTACCACTAACTACTATTAGCCCTTTTCCCAGGGCATGTCCAAGTCCACAGAGCCTTTGTTCTTTTGACATAAAAAAAGACATCATTATGATTACAGTTACGACTACACCCACTTATTGTATATTGAATATCACACCGTCACACCACCAACCTTCACCCCCTTCCCAACCGCCACCCCCTCCCTGGCACACCCCCAAGCCCCACTCCCCCCTCTACTAGTGAAAGCAGCCAGATCGAACTGGTCTGTGTCATGGAGACAGGAGGTCTGCAACTTGGAGCACCCCTCTCCTCTCAGATGTCTACCTCCTTGCTCCTGCAATAGGACAGTGCCCCAAGAACAAATAAACGCATTAAAGAAGACCAAAGAAACCCATCGCAAAATATTACAAAGGCTCAGGTCAATTCTTAGCCAAATCTTAGCTAGTATCCCCATATTTATGCAATGCCACTACCCATCATAAGCGGACACAAATATTCTTTGGCCTTAATTTCTGACGTAAAGAATTTAACAGAGCCACGGACAATAGTTTTCAGTTTGGAAGGAGCCAACAGATATGCTTCAAAGCCTGCATGCTGGAATGGCTTAATGACCTGCTAAGACGCCACCACCGTTCTATGGCAAAAATCAGGGCGAACAAAAAATGATGAGCATTGGTATGTCCGTCTTGCATCCGGGTGGGCCTTTTTAAAAATATCTTGGAGAAGCAAAAAGTTACCAGAAAATAAAAGGATAGCCCATGATTGCCTTGGGTTTCCTCCATCCTGGGCTGGCTTATTTCAGGTCATCGGGAACCTTTGTACTCTTTGGACTGCCCAGTCCCATCCTGAAAGTTCGGGGAATTATGTTTTCAAGAGATCCAGCATATACGAGCGTATACCACACCCCTCCCTGCCTTCATCTATCCCAAGGAACCAAAAATGTATTCCTGCGCTGTCAGTTTTGCATTTCCTCCAGCTTCCACTGAACATCGACTAATTCGGACTCATGCATCTTGGATTGCTCTTTTACTTCTGTGGCCACTACCTCCAAGGCTGTGGTCCTGTCCTCAATATGGCACAGGCACTCCCCGATCTCAGAACACGATTTCCCCACCTTCCAAACAGCCCCTTCCAATTTTTTTGTAGCATGGCTTGCCCGATTACTATCTGCCCGTGTCTCAGCCCAATGTTCTTCGCAGAGAAAACTGCTGGGAAGTACCTGTCTAAAGAGCAGGACCACTACTAGTACAGTGAGTGCATTGGGCAGTTTTTAGCAGTAAGGACACAGCAACAGAGTATGGTTGGCTGTATCAGAAAAATTAAGAATCTGCTTGGAAACATAGTTACAGATCCTGCCGAACTTACAGAGGCTTTAGGGGGTTTTATGCCGATTTCTATAAAGATTGCTCTGATCATGGACCTATGCTCTCAGATAATGGTGTGGTAAATCAGTCCGGTAAAATTACAGATGAGGAGAAGCTGATGCTACGAGGAGTAATATTACCTGAGAGGTTACAGACAGCTTCGTTTACCTCACCATCGGGGAGGCTGTTGGGGTAGACTACATTGCTCTGGAATTTTACAAGGTATTCTTTACAGAGATACAGCAGGAACTGCTATGTCTTGTAAATAAAGTTAAAACTGGCAACCTGCCCCCTAGGTCATGGGGTATTGCTCTTATAATTATCTTTTTAAAGAAAGGTATAGACCCCATAGCCATGGGATAATATAGACCGATCATGCTGCTTAATAGTGATGTGAAGGAATATTCTAAAATCCTTGCCACCCGGTTAGCCAGTGTTATACTCCAGCCACATCTCCCAGCACCTGCGCACACTCCACTAACTCCCTGTCGAGGCAAGAATCACTTTCCAGATACTCACCCACGCACACAAGGCCCACCACGGCACCAGACTAGCATACCAGAACAGCTGACTCAAATTCCACGCACCCCAAAGGTCCCTACGATCAGCCCAGCTCTCCTATGCCATGGTCCTCCGCACTAGAAAGACCAGATCGGGAGGCCGCTCCTCCTTCCTCGTGACCAAAGCATGGAATGCCCTTCCGGCTATAAAGACCGGATCGGGAGGCTGCTCCTCCTTCCTCATGGTCAAAGCATGGAATGCCCATCCAGCTGGTGTCTGAGCGGCAACATGGGTTCATCCCAGGCAGAAGGACCACTGATCATGTTCAGAGGGTCATATCTCTATTTGATGCAATGGAGGTTCTGGCAAAACCAATGGGGGTGGCCTTACTGGATGATGAAAAGGCCTTTGACCGTGTGTTGTGGGCTTTTTTGTGGAAAATTCTGGGAGACAATGGCCTGGGAAGAAACTTCATTGGTGCAATTCGAGCAATGTATTACAATCCTACAGCCCATGTGCAAATAATGTAACAAGAATCTGAGCCCTTTTGAATAGAGAGGGGTACAAGACAGGGTTGTCCCATTTTCCCGCTGTTATTCACTTTATTTATTGACCCTTTTCTCAGGAGGCCAGAGGCTTCACTGGATATTGTACCTGTTAGTTTACAGGGCTGGGACGCAAAAACCCTGGCCTATGCTGACGATGTGGCCAGTTACCAGCAAACCAGATAGGGCTCCGTGGGCAGTTGAGGAGATTGTAGAGAACTTTGAGAGTAGATCTGTGTTTCTGCCAAATATGGCTAAAACCCAAGTCTTGATAAACAGTCACACATTCACCTCTGACAGCAGGATAACGAGTGCAGCTATTTACCTAGGCATATGCATTACTCCTAAGGTGGGGCATATCATTGATTTGAACTTGGTCCCCAATCTTGAGAAAGCCAAGGAGGATTTTAAATGGTGGGACAATCTGAGATTGTCTATAATGGGAAATGTAACTTAGTCAAGATGGTGTTCCTCCCTAAATTGCTATACGTGTTTTGATCTGTCCCACCGGAATTCAACAGTGAATGGTTTAAGAAAATTGATAGAATTGTAGCTAGCTTTATCTGGGCATATAGGAAAACTAGAAGAACTAATATATTCATCTGTTTACCCAGAGTGAAGGGGGGTGGGCACTTCCTAACTTCAGACTATATTATCTTGCCGCTGCTTTGCAGTACTATAATATATTGTTTAACAGACTACAGAGCACCGCACAGGCAATTATATACCTTTCACATATGAGCCACTGATAGGCAACACAGCCTATGGATGCTTCATGAAGTTTTTTTAGCCAAGTTATTTTGAGAGAATCCGGTTTAAGACTTTGTAGGCTGCATATAGAAACTGGGCGGTAGTTCGAAAGAAAATTGGGGTAGGCAGGTATAGCAGATATACTCCCCTGATCCAGAATGAACAACTGCTCTGCATATTTCAAAATAGCTGCTTTGATAAATGGGGCAGGTGTGGGCTAGTCAGGTTTGGAGATCTCCTCGCTGGGAATCTGTTCGCACCCTTCGATGTGATCTGTAGAAAATTTAATGTTGGGATGTGGGATTTTTTTAGGTGCTTAAAGATCAGGGATTTGTTTTTTTTTAAAACTGGGGGAATAGCTGGCTTTCACCAAATTTCCTTGATGGGACTGATGATAAAGAACTCCACCGCTTCCATTTCTCAGCTGCATAGATGTTTGTTGGAACTGGTCCCCGATGATTTGGAGAAACACTGTGGGAAATGGCAGAATAAGCTTGAGCTGGCTGACTCTGGCTTTCTGGAATCACTGGAGTTGGGAGGAACAATTATGTTTGCATCGAATTTGCAGTTACAACACTATAAGACGCTGTTTGATGTTTATATAACTCCAGCAAAGATTGCAAAATGGGGTGGCAAGGCGGGGACTAGGTGCCTCAGATGCCAAGCGACTGAGGCGGATCTGGTACATATATTTTACTCCTGCCCCAGCTTAAAACATTTAGAATTAGAAATTGCAGGCTTTTTGGGGGAGGTATTGAAATGTAAAATCATCCCATCACCGCAACTTATGGTATTGGGGGTGGATAAGGCATTGCCACGTCCTGGGATGGAAATGCTTTTTATTGCAATGACAGTTTTTATACGGTGTATTTCTTCATCATGGTTAGATACCATGATGGAGACCTTCCAATACACTGCCACATCTCCCAGCACCTGCGCACACTCCACTGGCTCCCTGTCGAGGCGAGAATCACTTTCCAGATACTCACCCACGCACACAAGGCCCTCCACGGCACCAGACTAGCATACCAGAACAGCCGACTCAAATTCCACGCACCCCAAAGGTCCCTACGATCAGCCCAGCTCTCCTATGCCATGGTCCTCCGCACTAGAAAGACCAGATCGGGAGGCCGCTCCTCCTTCCTCGTGGCCAAAGCATGGAATGCCCTTCCGCTCCAACTCAGAGAGACAACATCGCTCCCCATCTGTGCAAAAAACCTCAAAACCTGGCTCTTCAACAGACCCCCTCCTTGATGGAATGGAACCCGCACACCCCACCCCCACCCCTAGCGCCTTGAGACCCCTACGGGTGAGTAGTCGAGCTTCAACAAACTCCATATTGATTGATTGATACCTTACCTCCAACCTTTTAGCAATGGAAGGGGCGCTTTTTACACGTATATCAATTTCAAATGGTTCTGTATACTCGTAAGGGAATGCAGGCAAAAAGGAAGACGAGGAAGATATGGGGAGTGCTAACAACTTGGCTGGATATGTTTTATTATGTATTTACTTTCAATCTCTGAATCAGCTCACAAACTGGACTGTATAATGAATTATTGCTGCTACCGCATTTTTGTCCACTATACATCTTGGTTAGCTTTTTAGATCCTGCTTACAAACTGGATTGTATAATGAATTAGTGGTGCTACCGCATTTTTGTACACAATTTATTTGGGCTAGTTTATTAAATCCACGTTAGATATTTATGTACACTTGCTGATATTGTTTCTGTATAATTTGATGAGAAAAAAGAAATAAACAATCTTTAAAAAAATTTTAATGTACATCTGTCAATTTTTTTAAACAAGTATATCTATGATTTCTTTAATTCAAAAAAATGTAAGCTGATTTTTTTAGTTTTTAAATATAAGATTATTAAATAAAACTTCTTTATTGTGTCCTATTTATTGTTTTTTAATACAACTTGTATTATAAATGTTGTATAATATTGTTAGGGGAATCAAAATGAATGTAACATTTTGAGTGAATTAATACTTTTTTAATAAAAAATGTTTAAATTGGTTGATTTATTATAAACCCTTCTTTTTAGGATGTAATAAAATATTTTTTGAAAAATGACAATATTAGGTTTCAATCATATTAATAAATAAATGTTATATATTTTATTTAAAATTAAAGTTTAACATATAATAGCATTTTAAAAATAGAAACAAATTGTAAATAAAGTAGTACCTGGGTATTAAAATAAATACCCAAGTATTCACACACGTCCCCTCCCAAACCCCCTATTTCCCTAGCATCCAGTGCCAGAGGAAAGGTGTCATAATCCTTTTTAAATAATTTAAATCCTATTTTTTAATTATTGTAAAAAGTATTACATGAAAAAAGTAATACCTGGGTATTAAAATAAATACCAAAGTATTAATGCTCTTCTTCCCCTCTCAAAACCCCCTTTTTCCCTGGCATCCCGTGCCAGATAAAAGGTGTCATAACCCTTTTTAAATCATTTAAATCATATTTGTATTTATTTTAAAAAGTATTAAATGTCAAAACATGTATACCTGGGTATTAAAATGAATACCGAAGTATTAATGCACTTCCCCACCCAAACCCCCTATTTCCCTGGCATCCTGGGACAGAGAAAAGGTGTCATAACCCTTTTCTAAATATTTTAAATTATTATTTTTATTTATTTTAAAAAGTATTAAATGGTAAAAAAAAGTATACTGGGTATTAAAATAAATACCCAAGAATTAAAACACTTCCCCCCCTCAAAAACCCCTATTTTCCTGCCATCCCATATCTCAAGCAAAATGTGTGTATATATATATATATATATATATATATATATATATAGGGTCAGGGTGGGGGGGATGTAAAATACGGGATAAGGACCATTAGAGGTAAGTATCGAAAATAATAAATAAAACGAATTTCGTTGCCCACGCTGCATCACATTTGGATGCAGCTTCAGGAAATGGCCGTTATCCCACCTTTTACTGTAGGTGTAGCGTCACAAGACTGAGTTTCAGAAATACTTCACTACTGTGTATTGATTCATTCTTACACCCATAACCAATTGCCGATTTGCTGACCCCGTTGCCAGGAAATGTTTTCACCATTGAGAAGGGGTGTTTCAGGCCTATGGGATCAAAACTTCTACAAATATGGCCAGGTGCTTATAAATATTGGCCTACCAGATGCAGAATGTAGATTTGGGAAAGAAATTGTTTTGTGAGTTTAAACATTGAATTTTCTCCCATGGCTTTGTTGGTTAGGGTGACCATGCTTTGCGGCTCGTGGATAGGTGCTGTATATTTACTTTCTGGCTAATTGACCTTGAATTTGGATTAATAACCTTGAATTGTAATATTTGTTTGGCATGCACAAGGAGAGCACCATCATTGACACAGTCAATAGGTTCAACCTTTTTTGTTGTTCATGGACACATGCAGGCAAATGCACAACATCCATGCAAGGCTGAGCACTATACATATATCCATTTGTGCACACAAGGACCACATAAGTTAGACCTGGTACCATTGGCGTGCGGTCTCCGTTCCATTTTTTTGCTGTTGCCTCTTTCATGGACACATGCAGTCAAACGCACAACATCCATGCAAGGCTGAGCACTATACCTATATACATCCTTGCACACATGGACCAGATACATACATGCACACACAGACTATAAACATGTATGCACACATAAGTCAACACTCAAACAGGCATTCACACACACAGACCAGCAAACAATCACCCATGTGCGCCAACCTAAAGCCACCCATACACATAGATCATCTGACATTCAGTTACTCATACAAATAGACTGATAAACATGCCTTTTTTTATTTTGCTTCCATGTTTTATGTTGTATGCTCCTCTAAGGCCATGTAAAAGAGTTACAGGAGAGTGGAAAGGATGGAACCCAGAAGACAAATTGAGAAAGGTATCTTGATAAAGGAAAGATTTTCCCTAAAATGAAGTGCTGGGCATAACCAATGTGTGTCTGGCTGGCAAGGAATAAGTTGAAGAGAACTATGTTGTAGGAGAGAGAAGGATGGAGAAGGAGGATGTAGGATGTATACCTCCAGGGATGGAATACTGTAAATAATTTGGTCCTGCCAATATGAATGGTGGGCTCCTAGATGGCAATGAAAGCCAGTACTATCTAGGTACCCATGACTACAAAGCAACAAAACAGAGGCACACACACACAAACATACATGTGCATTAACAGTCCAACACAACATACATATGGTCAGACAGCAAGCACACAGTTAAGCACACAGGTGAATGCACTGACAGAAAGATGGGAGGGTGTATATTTAACTGTAATTTCCCTCACCACTGAAGGTCCAATTATGATGCGGCCCATAAAGGCTCCGACCGCAGTGGGCTGCTTCATAATCAGCTGCTCGGTTTACTTTCTGATCACCAAATTACAATGCTGGTGGTCGGAAACTAAACTGGCTGGTTATTCAGGCTGGATTCTTATGGACTCAAGTAGTCTGTCAGCCAGTCAGAACCATCTCATAATCCCAAAGGGCGGGCCTTTCCGCCATTGGTATTATGATGCACGGTTTTTGGCATGGTTTCCATGCCGGCCTGTACGACATGGAAACCATGTTGTAAAGCATGTTTGAGGGCCCACAGCCCAGTCGGGCCTCCTTGGCTATGTGGCCTCCGGTAGGGGGCGGAAGGGGGGCACCTATTGTTCCCCCCTGTTGATCCCTGCACCCCGCGGCAGGCACCTTGATGTGCCTGCCACGGGGTGCAGGGATGAACAGCACCTCCCATTTCCCTATGGGAGCATCTATTATGGCCGTAATGCATGCTCTTGAAATGCAGGAAAGTGACCGTAGAGTGTTCGGTTGCATCGTAATGAGGCACTCGGGACCGCCGACCATATGTGGGTTGGTCCCAGGACTGAGACGATATCAACATCGTAATTAGCCCCAAAATGTTTAGATCTTTAGTTGAGAACATCCAAATTGAGGTAGAGAAAAGGTTTGTGTTAATACCTTATCAATTTGTGGCCTCTCTTGAGAGAAATCTCTTTTATGGGATGATGCTGTTGCGTATCAGTCCAGTCCAGGTGACACCCCGTAGATTTTTTTCTTGGTCCCCAATCAGGCAAATATACAGATTTAGCGTTTGGATCAGGAAAAACAGACATTTCTCCCATGAACCTCTGACAAACGTACCTGGAAGGGATCTGCATTAGGTGTGAACATTAACATTTTTTGTCTGGTTCTATTCACTGTTTCCCCATCGAAAGCACACACACAAGATCATTGGGCTGGTATTATTGGAGGTGTTTCTGTGAGATTAGACTGGTGAAGAAAATTTGCTGTAATATAATAGCAAATATCACAATAATTGTGGTTCTAAAGAATGCATAACATATTAATTTTATATACAGATGCAACATATTATTCCACATAATTCCCCTGCCTTCTGAGATGTGTGAATTACGATTAACACCTAAATTTGCTATAAAGATGTGCTATACATTGCTGGAACTGACAGGCTTCCCTATGGTTGCAAGGGCGGGCTCTGTCTTTGAGCATTGTTTATTATTGGTCAATTTCTAGCAGTGACACCCCAGTTTGTCGGGCAGTGTGTTGGAAAAGCGAGGAAATAAGAGCCTTTCTACCTGAGAGATCTGAAATGCTGTTTTTGTACTGCTTCACAAGACTACTGTGAGAAACTGCTCTGGTGACTTCTAACATTGTGGGGGGGTCTGTTTATTGAAATTCTAACAGTGCTACCTATGGACGTACATAGGAGAAATCACTAGGCCAAAACTAAAACCCTATATAGAATGAGTACGCATACACTAAAGGCATACTATCCTAATGCATAAAACAGTAGCAGCACATTGCTACATAGCTATCACCATAATGCCATCCAGGGCCTCAGGCCAAAATCGAATTGTGCGCAGGTGCCTGATGGACAATAATGACAATAATATGTAAACACACAACGATGGAAGAGTTCATTCTCCTTGGCCATTCAATTACTTGTTCTGGGTAACAGCGGGGTGCTCTCCGCATGACCACTCACTCGTTTGGCTCTTTGCTACAATCATACACATATAGTACTGTTACACAGTACTTTTGTTTCTTTCTTAAGAGTAACTCATGACACATGTTGTACAGTGCTTTGCTCTCTCTTGAGCCTGCACTCTAGATCCCTTCTGGTGTTCTGTATTCTGGAGCGCTCTCCCTGCCTTCTTGGCAGTTGGAGCCCTGGTTGGACTTGGAGCTGACCTACTATCTCTGTGCTGCAATAAAGCTCAACTAAAGCTTACCTGTGCTTGTGGACTTACTTCTATTTTACATCATTTGGCGACTTGAGTTGGTGTGAGCTCCGACCACTGTCTCCTGTGTCCGCTGCAGCCTAAACTCGCTTTACAGAGAAGTAGTGCCTCAACTCCATCAAGAATCTACGCGTGTGATTCAGCTTTGATGAAGAAGTGTGCCCTCCGTCTCTACGGCGATAGCGACTTCGTGGTGAACCACTTGCGGTATCTCATTTATACCCATTTCCTGCTTTCAGCGCAGCGGTGACGTCATCTTCATCAACGTCCCTTCGGCTGCAACGCGTATCCTGGCAACGCGATCTCCTCAAGCAGCGACGTCACCCGAACCACCTCTGTTGGTGAGTTGCTAGGCAACGCTTTGCCTCTGAGCGCGTTCGTGGAGGGCGCAGAAGCTATTGACTTGCAACGTCGGCGTATGACGCGTGACGCTCACGCACGACGTCTCGACGTTGTCGGCCATTTTGGACAGCTTTACAGTTACCTTGGTAACGCGCCGATTTAACGCGCCGAGGTGCACAAGACCTTCGCGTTCAACGCGAAACCTTCAGTAAGTGCCTCCCAGCTCCGCTTTACTTCAGTAAGTGCCTCCCAGCTCCGCTTTACAGCATTTAGCGCTACATAAGTTGATGTGTACTGCCTAAAACGATCATTTTAAAGCGCTACAAACGAGTGTGACAAAGCAGCATCCAGACCTTCAGCTTCATTGACAGTAAGCATTTGCATCATACTTTTGTTTGCTCCACTGTTAGGTGTACTTTGTTCTCAGTATCTGCTGACATTTGCCATTAGTCATGTCACAATCAATCAATGTTGCCCTTCCTCCTCAATTCTTGTCAGAACCAGGCAATCCTCCCATAGCTTGGGAAGACTGGATAGTTATGTTCCATAACTATATAGAGGCTCTAGATGGTGAGGATTATTCGCCTAAACGAAAAAAAGCACTGTTGATGACCACGTTGGGCAAAGAGGGGCAGCGTTTGTTCAGATACCTACCACAAGTACTGCCTGCAGGTTCACAAGCCGATTTTGACGAATTTAAAGAAGCTGTCACAAGACTTGAAACTCGTTTTGGCAAAGAAGAGAATCTCATTCTTCAGAGATATAAATTTTATAAGAATAAGCAATTGGCTGAGGAAAGCATTGACGAATTCGTAGCAAGACTACGTGAATTATCTATTAAATGTAACTTTGGGCAAATGGCAGACGAGCTAATAAGAGACCAATTGGTGGTACAAGCCAACAATAGGAAGGTGCAAGAACGTCTTTGGGCGGCTAAGAACCCAACACTGAAAGACGCAATAGAGCTGGCCAAAGTTGTAGAGGAAAGTGAAAAATGCATGAGAGAACTGCAAAAAAGTGGCTTAGAGTCCAAAGTGTCTGAAGTCTCTCATAAAAGTATTGTAAGTGATAATAGCGATGAAGAATCTGCTGCCATCGCAATCGTCAGAAAAAAAGGTTACATTCTTCAAAGAAAGAATGTGCAAGCAACATCTCTCAACAAGAATAACCATAAAATGTGTTCAAGATGTGGTACTTCTTCTCATCCTTTAGATGGGAAGTTTTGTTATGCAAATAACAAAGAGTGTCTAAAGTGTGGTAAAACGGGACACTTTGCCAAAATGTGTAAGAATAGGAATTACTCTAAAGTTACAGTTGTTGATGATTGCGATGTTTTAAGACGGGATGTGAACAAAATTTTAGTTTTGACTGACACTGTCTGTGCGTGTGATAACCAGAGGGGTAATCCTTTTAAGGATGACTTTATAATAGATGGCAAAACTGTTACACTCATGGTTGACACAGGGTCGAAATGGACCATAATTCCCTTTTCCCTGTTGGAAAATGTTTGGGGGAAAAGAGCTTTGAAAGTGTGCGACATCTTCCCGTCTGGTTACCAGGGGGAGAGAATAGACATGCTGGGTTTCTTTGAAGCCGAAATTGTTTTCAAAGGCAGGTCAGCACATGGAAAAATTTACATATCAGCTGACGGTCCAGCAATCTTGGGCCGTCATCACCAATACGATCTCCATATAGTAGTTGATCCCAGGTCAGATAATCCAGTTTCCATAGTTGAGACTTCATCTGTAGAAGACATTTTGGCCAGATTTAAAAATGTGTTTAGAGACCAGTTAGGTGAACTTATTGGATACTCTCATCGAATAATTCTCAAAGAGGGAAGTTTGCCTGTACAGCACAAGGTTAGAAGAGTGCCCTTTGCTTTGAGAGATGAGGTCAAGGCTACGCTAGAGGAAATGCTCCAAGGGGGGATTATTGAGCCCATTGAAGCATCTCCTTGGATTTCGCCTGTTGTGATCTCGCAGAAACCGGACAACAAAATCAGGTTCTGTGTGGATCTCCGCTCTCTCAATAAGTGCGTGGTAGCTGATGTGTTTCCTCTCCCCAACATTTCCGAACTGGTGTCAACCCTTAGAGGTGCAAGGTTCTTTAGTAAACTGGACCTTAAGCACGCCTACCACCAAATTTGTCTGGACGATAGCTCAAAGCATTTAACTGCTTTTATCACTAGTGAGGGCACCTTCCAATTTACCAGACTACCTTTTGGGCTAGTCTCAGCTGCCAGCGTGTTCCAGAGACTTGTCTCTGAAGTCTTTAAGGGTCTTGACAAAGTGTTATTTTTTCAAGACGACATTTTGATTTATGGTAGTTCTTTACAGGAACACAATAAAATTTTACAGGATGTCTTACATAGAGTAGATGAGGCTGGGTTGACTTTAAGGAAAGAAAAGTGTGCTTTTCTCTTGAAGGAAATAGAATACCTTGGTTTTTGTTTGTCAGAGGATGGCATTAAACCCAAAAAGAATTTGATTGAGGCCATTGAACTTGCACCCTCCCCGGTTGATAAAGATCAACTTCGGTCCTTTATGGGCTTAATCGAGTTCTACTCGAAATTCGTAAGAGATTTTGCCTCTAAAACAGCTTCTCTTAGATCCTTGCTCAAAAAGGGTGTCAAGTTTAACTGGACCTCTGATCACGAATCATGCTTCAATTTGATTAAGAAGGAACTCAAATCTGCCAATGTCCTCACCCCTTTTGACACTACTCGGTCCTCCATCTTGATGGTAGATGCAAGTGCCATTGGGTTGGGCGCTGTTCTCCTACAGAAACATGGTGGTGTCGAAAAGACAATCGCATTCGCTTCTAGACCTTTGTCCTCTTCTGAGTCTAACTACTCAGTAATTGAGCGCGAAGCTCTTGCTGCGGTCTGGGGTACAAGTTACTTTCGAACCTACTTATGGGGTTATAAATTTGTTCTACGTACTGACCACAAACCCCTCGTCAACATCCTTGCTCCTGGTGGAGCTGGTAAAGGTTCTCCCAGGTTGGCGAGACTGGCTTCTCGGCTACAGGACTTCCAGTGTGAGGTTGAATTCATTCATGGGTGGAAAAACATCCAAGCGGATTGTCTGTCTAGGCTCCCTATGCCTTCCACTGACTGTTGTTCTGGGACCAAGTCCGATGATCTCGCAGTTGCTGTAATAGAGGATGTCTTGTCTGTATGTGGGGGCACATTTACTCGTGATGACTGGTCCAAAGGCATGGAGGAGGATCTGACCTTGAAGGCCGTCATCAGTCTCATTTCTAATGGTCCCAGGAGGGAAAGTGCAGTAAATCCCTCGGTCAGGCCCTTTTTAAAAATTTTGGATGAACTTTCCTTAGAGGGTAAAGATATTCTCATGAGGGGTGATCGTTTTGTTCCCCCTGTTCTGTTGAGAAAGAGAATTCTAGAATTGGCTCATGAGGGACACCTGGGTCAAAGCCTCACGCAACGTCGTGTCAAATTGAATTTCTGGTGGCCCTCTATTGATAATGACGCTGTGGATTGTGTATCGAAATGCAATTTTTGTAAGGAGGGTGAGAAGCGCCTCAAAGTTTTAGGCTCCCACTCCCCTCACAAGATTTCTTTTGCTAATACTCCCTGGCACAGTGTTTGCATTGACTTCATAGGCCCCATGTATGAGCTTCCTAGCGATCACCGGTTTGCAATTGTCCTTATCGACTGTTTTTCAAAATGGTTATGTGTGCAGTTTGTAAAAGAAATCACTACAGATGCTACTATTAAGTTTTTGAAGGGAACTTTCAACAACGAGGGTTATCCTTCCGTTCTCATTTCTGACAACGGGACGCAACTCACGTCCTCTAAGATGGCATCTTTTGTTAATGATTGTGGCATCAGGCATCAGAAGACGAGTCTTTACAACCCACAGGGGAATGGCATTTGCGAAAGGGTGAATCGCCTGGTTAAGGGCGTGATTCAAATGTTTGTGGAATCTGGCTCCTTTTCTAATGAGCGTGTCCAGGAGTTGGTTTGGGCTTACCGCTCCACACCCCACAAGTCAGGTGAAAAGTCTCCCTTTGAGTTAATGCGGGGTCGGTCACCAGCAAGCAAATTAACCCCTTCTTGGCTGAACTCTGGCTGTGAAGTCCCTTTGGTCCATGACAGTACCTCCTCTCCCATTTCCGTGGGGGACTTAGTCAAGGTTAAGCCGGGCAGACTTGCTAAGGGCCTTAGTAAATTTAGGGGTCCCTACAAGGTTAGGAAGGTTTTTCCTAATTTCGTTGTCCTATCCAATGGTGAGAGCTGGAATTACCGGAGAGTTGCCCTCTACCAGAAACGTAAAGCCTCTTCTTCTGATGACCTGCCTCCTGCCAATGTAGATGGTTGTAATGGCTACTTATTGTCCTCTGGTTCTCCTGCTGCTCCCATTTCACTGTCAGCTAGTCGGAGGGAGGTGGGTGGTGGTGATGCCTCCACTTCCTCGGGTACCTACCCTAATAGGCCTGTTCTTGATTTCAGTTCTACTACTCCTGATTCTCCTTCCGTACCTTGTACTCCTGCTCCTCCTCCCTCTTCCTTATCTGATGTCTGTTTGAGGAGCCCTCGCTCCCGACGCCCACCTATGTATTTGAATGACTATGTACATTAGCAGTTCCTTTCCTGTTGCTCTTTGTCTTTTATTTTACTGCAAGGAGAGGAGATATGTTGTACAGTGCTTTGCTCTCTCTTGAGCCTGCACTCTAGATCCCTTCTGGTGTTCTGTATTCTGGAGCGCTCTCCCTGCCTTCTTGGCAGTTGGAGCCCTGGTTGGACTTGGAGCTGACCTACTATCTCTGTGCTGCAATAAAGCTCAACTAAAGCTTACCTGTGCTTGTGGACTTACTTCTATTTTACATCAACACACTTACAATTACAAGACGTCCCCGTCCACATCAAAAATTGTGTAGCCTTTCCTGGTCTTTCCCATTGCAAAATATTTTCATCAAAGGCATTGGTAGTTGTATCTAATGGAGACTAAAATTCCCAATGCCTTAAATCGTTAAATGAAAGCCCAGGAAAAGAGCCCGGATCTTAAGTTACCTGTAGCCTGCTAGCAAAGAAAAAGGTACTTTTTTATATTAGTCATTTCAAAATGAATGGGTCCTGAAGTTCACAAGATGGAAGAAATGCAAGACAAGGTGATGCATTCGTAATTTACGTTTATCTCGTATTTGTGTGTTCCTACTTTCACACAAGTTAAATGATTTGAAGCACATGTTTTTTTTAATTTCTTTTACCAGCAGAGCTGTTTATTTAAATGGCTGACAATAGTTTCTATGTGATCAATATCTGGGATAGCAGGAGGAGAAGAACCCTGTTTAAACCTGTTTTCATTAGTCAGCCATGCATTTATTTGAGTTAACAAACTAACTATTGAAATTTCTGAATAAATGCCTCTCTGTACAAAAACATGTTCTACTAGCACCAGTGAGCCACCAATCAAAATAGCGGGTAATGAACTAGCATGTAAAACGTGTCCACTCCATCCCTGAGCCATGACACTGGCATACCTTTCTCTTTTAATCAATCACAAAATAGTCCTACAGTTCAGTCCACCTACTCCAAGGACCTCCAAAGTCGGTCCTCGAGGGCCGGAACCATGCCAGATTTTTAAGATAACTACATTTATCTAAACAAGCGAATGCTTAAAATCTGGAATAGACCTGGCCCTCCAGGTCTGACTTTGGAGAACCCTGGCCTAGTACCTTCTTGTTGTATATTGTATTCAGTATGGTCTCGTAACAGGTGTGAGCGATCTCAAGTCAAACCTAATGTCAGAGAAAAGCAAGCATATCTTAGAGGAGGCCAAAAGCAAATGTCAAGAGTTGCTAGAAATCTAGTTACTCCAGCTACTATAACATTTATTAGAAGTGACAGCAATTTAGTCTCCAGCAGCACCATCACTACCACCCACAATCACTTCTAGAAGACAAAAAGCAGTGGCAGAAGCATGATGCACTCCTACGGCCATTACCACCAGCCAAAGGAAGGAGATAGAAGCACTGCCAATAACTCTCTAGACACCAGCTCTGCGCCTTTACAGTCCGGCTTCCGAGCCAAACACAGCAACGAAACCACCCTCATCGCAGCTACAGACGACATCCGAACGCCACTGGACAACTGAGAAACAGTTGCCCTCATCCTACTTGACCTCTCCGCCGCCTTCGACGCAGTCTGTCACAGCACCCTCATACAACGCCTCAGCAACGTCGGAATAGAAGGAAAAGCTTTGGACTGGATCATCTCGTTCTTCGCCGGGAGAACCCAGAGAGTCCGCCTCCCCCCATTCAAATCAGAGGCCACCGAAGTCATCTGCGGAGTACCACAAGGATCATCACTCAGTCCCACCCTCTTCAACGTTTACATGAGTCCCCTCGCATCCATCGCGCGACAACACAACCTCAACATCATCTCCTACGTAGACGACATCCAGCTGATCCTCTCCCTCACCAAAGACCCTAACACCGCCAAAACCAATTCACACGAAGGAATAAAGAAGTTGCCGAATGGATGAAGAACAGCCGCTTAAAACTAAACTCGGACAAAACGGAAGTCCTCATTCTAGGATCATCCCCCTCTGCCTGGGACGACTCATGGTGGCCACCGGCCCTGGGTACAGCACCCATACCTACAGACCACGCACGTAACCTGGGCTATATCCTAGACTCCTCCCTCTCGATGACCAGACAAGTCAACACCGTTTCATCCTCATGCTTCAACGTACTTCGCATGCTCAAAAAAATCTTCTGTTGGATCCCCACCGAAACAAGAAAGACTGTCACCCACGCACTGGTCACTAGTCGACTTGACTATGGAAACACCCTCTACGACGGAACCACAGCCAAACTACAGAAAAAACTCCAACGCATCCAAAACGCCTCAGCCGGACTCATATTGGACATCCCCCGTCAAGCTCACATTACCAGTCACCTGAAAGACCTCCACTGGCTCCCCGTCAACAAGAGAATTACGTTCCGTCTCCTCACCCACGCACACAAGGCCCTCTACGACCTAGGACCCGAATGCCTCAACACACGTCTGTCCTTCTACACATGCTCCAAGCAACTTCAACTGACTCAGTGTCATAAAACACATAGTACAGTCCTGAGAGACATGGTTAGTGTCACCCACAGTTGCTCCAGGAAAGTTGATATGAAGTATGGAATTTTTTTTGTTCTCGTTTCATAGTTTTGCATGTAGGTTGTTACCTGAAGATATATGTTCATTAGATGCTACTGTATTGCAGGCAGTGCTGTCTTTAAAGCATAATAGATGGCAGCCATAGTCTCGATCTTTTAGTGACATCTTTTGCCCCCGACTCATTCAAGCATTTGACACATTGCCAGGGCTGGACTGGGAACGCAAAACCAGCCCTGGCAATTGAGTCAGGCCGGCTGCAGGGTGTGGGTGTGGGAGGCGATGCACGTGGAAAATATTGCAGCTGCTTTTTTACAGGGGTACAATATTGCAGAACTGGCCCCCGGTAACAAAAACTGCCCCCCCCACCCCAGGGGACTAAAACCAGTCACCACCTGGCAGCCCAGCAGGGAAACGCCCAGTGCCCGCTACAGCCAGTCCGGCCCTGCACTTTGCATGTGCCCAAAATTGTGAAGCTCTTACACTGTGGCTCAATTCTGGAAATTCAAACAAGATATCACATTTCTCATTAGATATAGAACACTTTTTGTTTACACAGAGAAAACAGAGATGTAGTCCCACTGTTAACACGAGGGCAAGTTACAGATTAATATCATGCTCTTTACGATTTTATGAAGTCCCTGATTGTATTGTGGCAGAGTCTCAAAAACATATTTTACTGCAACTGTCTGCCATGGATAGTATAACTTTTAGACTTTGGTCCTGCCTTCTGTGCTGTCGGTGCCACCATTGAACTCTGCTACTTTCTGCTGATATTGTTTACCATCTTTCACGCCAAATACCATAACAGGATTGATCCTTTCCTTATTGTTCAAGTGCCTTTCTCCATAACTAACTTTCTGGCTTTAGTCTGCTTTCTCTGCTGATGAATATTTGTGTGTCTACTGACGTAAATAATTAATTTACTCTCTTAATTTCTATGCAGGTAAGTACTTAATCAATAATAACTCAATCAGAATGAAGGAAAACAGAGTCCGTGGTGTAAGAGTTTCTAAGGGTTTTATTCCTCATAAAGGAATCAGGATATCATGTTCTGACCACCACACAGGGTGTCAGAAGGGATAGATGAGCGCGCTCTCGTTTATTGACAATACATAGCTTATATACTTGATTTACATCATAATGTTCAATGTAAGAGGCGTAACAGCTGAGAGAAGACAAGATAACAGTATACACGTGGTATTAGTACATCATCAAGAGGCGTAAACTAGGCGTAAACTAGGCGTGAACTAGAGGTGTGTGCTAGAAACGTCACTGATAGGTGACGCAAGTGGGTGGCACCAAGGGGTGGTGCTAACAGAATGTTGCAATGTCAGCAGAAATCGGAAGCTTGGATGCGCGCGCAGCTGCATGACGTGTGATTGACGGGGTGCAGGGGGCTTGACATTTACACTGACGGAAAGAGACAGAAGTCTGGCATGTCAGATCAACTTGTGCTTCTATCTTATCTGATATCTGATGTTTAGGAACTAAGCTATCTGGGCAGAAAGGTCTCTAGAGCAGAAGCTATTCTATACTTGCTGTGAGTGCGTGTATAAGCGCCTGAGTGTCTGTATGAGAAGCGTGGGGCGAGGGGCCTTCCATGGAAGCATGGCAACGGAGGCTATGAATTACTTGCATAGAGACAGGTCGGCCCTTTAGCCCTGCAGCTGAGGAAGGATGTTTACTGAAACTAGCAGGCTGGAATGTATTTTCGGGGAGGGAAACAGATAACTCGAAGGTTATAGTCAATCTTGGCAGGCAGCAGGCTGAGCTGAGCACGGAGGGCCGCGCTAGAAGTAAGTCAGAGTTCACGGGTACGGGGGCTGCTTGGGCAGAGGCCCTCGTAGTCAGAAGCCAGAAAAGAGGCTCGGTGGCAGAGATTCAGGGCCTACTTTCAGCCAGGCTGAAAAACGTAGGAGTACACCTCAAAAAGACGTTGGCATAGCATATTTAGGAACGGACCATCCAACCCATTCATGGTGGGTCTGAGAGAGGACAAGTTAACGTTGGACGCAAATGTATTTGCGTCTTCATAGCTGGTACAGGAGGGAAGTTACATGCACTTTAACTCGTACATGGAGTCGGTGGGGTACGCGCTAGGGAACATAACTTGACCATAAAATTTATATTACCTCACTACTGTGGCTTACATTGTTCAAATGTGATCTGATCCTTATTTGTTGCACGGCCTGCAGGTCGTCCTTGAAGATCACCATTTCATAAATTCATTTTATTTATAGGGATTTTGGTCAGAGAGGGATCACCAATATGAAGATGATTTTCTTGATGACATTTTATACAATTTGATCTCCTTTTAGAGTTAGGTCCAAAGAGGAGACTTTTTCTGGGACCACCATGAGCTGGTTCTCCTGCTCCTTGTCACCATCCGGGAACAGAAGGCCGATGAGCCATATGCTTCCACCTCCATTATATTTTGATGCCTTTCTTAGTAGAACCATATAGTCATGCAGGTGAGTTTGTAATAAACATTCATGATTAAGAGGGAGCCCTAATTTCTTGAGTCTGACACCGCAGCTATACAACATAATATCTCCATCTTCATTTTCCAAAAATCTGTGAGTTTCAGCTTGCAGGAACTTTTTATGCTTCTCTTCTGTCTTTCTGGTATGAAATGTCACTTAGGAGATTTGATGTGTCTGCTTCTTCTAGATTTGCTGCAACCATATTCAGCTAGTACCACCACTTGGAGCAGCTTGCATGCCCCCTACCTTGGTGCTCTTTCTAGGATGAGGCTAGTTTCGATGATGCTGGTGTAGGTCATGAAAGAAGCATGTAATCGGATGCAGTTAAACCACAGAAGGCCTCAATAAAACTCCAGGTCCAGATTTTAGGTTAGTGTCATTGGCACAGCTTTGTTTCAAAGCGGACTGTATGAGCCACAAGACAGTCCACACCAGGAGCCCAAAACGTCTTAAGAATATTATACAACATCTACGTCTAAAGTGTTTAATCTTGCCTCAAGCTGTTCTTGGGCAGCCCTATCGTCAGGAGAGGTAAATTAGGCAGTTCGCCCTTTATGAGAGCTTTCCCCACACATTTCAACACACTAGTGTTGCAGGTAAAACAGGAGGAAAAGGAAAACTTATATTTCTGTATACCTCAACATATATAGCGCCATGAAGCCAAATGGGATCACGGTGCTTTCAGTGCTGCTCACTCGCATGTGACTTGTCCTTGCTGCAGCCTCCGGACGTCTGTGATACTGCAGATAATTTTGGACACTCTGAGGTGGAAAATGTGAAACAGTATCCTACAAAATACGTACTGTGTTGACACTAGGGATCAACCAATCCGAGCAGCAGGAAGTCTGCAGAAAGCTGATGTATGTGTTGACTACCGTCTGTCAGCAGCACACGCACATGCCATGTGGTTTAGGAGGCCAAGTGCAAAATCTTCCGTCACTGTGTCTTTGCTCATCTGCTGACTTAACACGAAGCTAGTCTCTCTTTTTGCCACATATCCATTTATGTGCCTTAATATTCACATATGGCTGTTAGAATGTGTTCTAAATATAAAGGTCTAAGTCTGAAATCTTCATCAGTGACCAATGCAGTCAGCAAAATTGAAGACAAACCAACTACTTGTGGGCATTAACATAAAACTTGAGCATCATCATTGAAGCACATCTTTTGCTATATATCTATGTATCTATATCTATAGATCTACACCAGCTATATATCTACAGTAGCAGTGCTGCTAAATTATGTAGCTTTGAAAAGGACAAAGGTAGAATAGTGACTATCTGTATTTTCATGCTAGTCAAGCAAGACTATTCCAATGTGCGTCTTTTTGCATTCTTTGGACTGATGCTGCAGTTTTTAGACTCCGTTTAACCTCATCCATGCTGGTGAAGAGCTCAGCTCGTCATAGAGTACAGTTGAGCTGTACTCATGACAAGCTGAGCTCGTCACGGCCGTCGGAACGTTCGCACGCGGGGGTAATTACCCCGCTGTGCTAAACGCTCTAAAAATGGGTGCGGCCGTGACGAGCTGAGCTCGTCATGAGGGCAGCTCCGCTGTGCCTCATGACGAGCTCAGGTCGTCACCAGCACGGGGGTGCTGCACACGCCCCCCCCCCCCCCCCGCACAGCGGGGGGAAACACCCTGCAGTGAAGGGGTTAATGGGTCTCTGCTAATCGTGCTCCAGTGCATGTGATTAGCCCATAAAACATGTTTAAATCCTCGATTCTCCTAATTGGCATATTCAACTTACCTATAAGCCCCATGTGTATAGAACAAAGTGTTCACACAGATGGTAAGTAAAATGTCACCATTGGACTGCAGCACATATTGTGTCACCACTAGAGTGACAGTGAAAAACATGGCTGCAGGCTGACTACTGTACCCTGCCTGTGCAGTTCTCAAACTGCAACTTTGACCTGCCAAAATAATCCCTTTTGAAGACTTAAGCCCCCACCTTTTAAATATTAAGACGTCACCAGTAAATAGGCCTTAATACTCAATAAGGCAGGGTGCATGGCATTTTAAATGTAGAACATGTAAAAGTTTAATGTAAATCATGTCCTTACAGTGACAAGATCCCAAAATCTATTTACTTTGTAGCAGGGTTAGGTGTTGCATAGGAAACTATAGCGATATAATATTAGAAGGAACCAGCTACAAAGCTCATAGTTGGACTGTTTTAAAACATAGTTATTAGAAGCCGTATTTACTGGTAAAGTTGGATTAGTACTACATATTTTACAAAAGGCTCTTAAGAAAGCCATCCTTTACCTGCCTTGAGCCTCCAGAAGCCAATTTTCATGAGCTTCCAACTGCCACTCAGGAGCTGAATAGCCCTTGGATGAGGTGTGAACTTGCTCCCAGAGCTGAGACAAAGGCTTTGGATGAGGGGAGATGTTCTGTTCCTCTGACAGGATGACCATCTGACAGTGCTCAGGAACTAAATTAACTTGAAACAGACCTACCCTGTCGCAAGCACTGGTACCAAGAACTGGGCCTGTTCCCTTGTTTGATCTCACTATTCAGCCAGGCACCAATCTTAGTGGTAGAGGAGCTGTCCCCAGAACCAGGTCTGAGTGACCACAGAGGAGGGGTTGCTTAGTTCATATGCCACATCTCTATGGCGGGCACTGAGCTCTTCACAGGGGATGACAGGTTATGCTGTCTTTAGGTAGAAAGAGGCATTGTGGTATTGTCTGCAGTATGATACACAGGAACTGTTGCAAAAGTGCATAGGGTTACCCTTGGAACGTCTTCCTATGTGTTAGGAAGGGACCAGGATTAACCACCACCAAAATGCTCATGCCAGACATAAATGTGGCGCAACTGGGCACCCTCTTCAGACCACTACAGGACCTGTGGAAGGCAGAAAACAGCCTTGACTTTCGCCTGAGGATAGTGAGGAGGACCCTAAGGGCTGAACCTGGTCCCACTTGTTGCCAAGACAAAGAAGTGGGCCCCAAGGTTCCGTTGACTGACCTCTTGTTAAGGTACAGCGACACAAAAGCAGCAAGAAATTCCCCTTTTCTTGAAGAGCCAGATGAGCAGTTCCCACTGGACCTGCCCCGGACCATGCTGGTGGCTTTATTTGGAGTGAGTACTGTCCCCCAAGTACTGTTCCTGAGGAGTGAAATCTGTGGCTGGTTTCATACTCCTCCTGCCTAAACCCTAAATCCTTTGACATACAAACATTCTACAAAATGCTTTCTTGGAGAAGCATTGGGAGATGTACACCAACCTGCCCAGCTCATCCGACAAGGGTTCATCGCTGCTGGGCCTGATTTTCCAATACCTCCCGCTACATCCATATCTCAACACTGGAATCTGCTGATGGCGAGACCTCTTTGGTTTAAAATTGCAGCTTCATCGGTCAATCAATCAATCAATCAATCAAGAAATTTGTATAGCGCGCTACTCACACGGAGGGTCTCAAGGCGCTTGGGGGAGGGGGGTCCGCTACTGTTCGAACAGCCAGGTCTTGAGTTGCTTCCTGAAGGAGAGGTGGTCTTGGGTCAGATGGAGGTGGATGGGGAGGGAGTTCCACGTCTTGGCTGCCAGGTAGGAGAAGGATCTTCCTCCCATGGTGGCTCTTCGAATGCGTGGAACGGCGGCGAGGGCGTGGTTGGTTGATCGCAGCTGTCGGGTGGGGTGTAGAAGGTCAGGCGGGTGTTGAGGTATCTGGGGCCCCGGTCGTGGAGGGCCTTGTGTGCGTGGGTGAGGAGTCGGAACGTGATTCTCTTGCTGACGGGGAGCCAGTGCAGGTCTCTAAGGTGTCCGAAGATGTGGCTGTGTCAGGGGATGTCCAGGATGAGTCTTTCGGAGGCGTTCTGGATGCGTTGGAGTCTTTTCTGGAGTTTGGCTGTGGTTCCGGCGTAGAGGGTGTTTCCGTAGTCCATTCGGCTGGTGACGAGTGCTTGAGTGACCGTCTTCCTGGGTTCGGTGGGGATCCATCGGAAGATCTTTCGGAGCATGCGTAGGATGTTGAAACATGATGATGAGACGACGTTGACTTGTCTGGTCATCGAGAGGGAGGAGTCCAGGATGAAGCCCAGGTTGCCACCCTCAAAGGTGTGCTTATTGACGCCAAGACCTCTGGTGCATCAAAAACTGAAACTTCTCCAGTTGGAGTTTTCATGCTTAAAACCAACGGCTTCGCTGAGGCTCTATCAACATCAAGCCCCTTCCCTCGACACCAGCCCCACAGCCTTTTTCAGTTGAGGCTGTTGACATCAGAAGGTAACTTTTCCACTTGGATGAACCTGGTCCTTGTATCTTACCCTCGCTCCAGTGCAGTTAGCCTTTAACATTACCCTTGTGCCAGTTAAGTTCAACCAGATGACACTTTTTGGCACTATTTTCATTTAAAACTTTAAACATTCATTTTTCTGGTTCCCCTAAAGGATTTATGTTGTTTTGGAGTAATGGTGCTCATTAAATTATTCTTTCATTTGATCAATTTGAGTGAGATTTGTATTGTGTTGTGTTTTTGACTTTTTAACCATGTTGGTACTTTTAAATGCTACACATTTTCTTAGGTTTCGCCTGTCTGCTCTGTAACATAGCTACCCGGGGTTGAACTTGAATTACTGAAACCATTTATGGCCCTATCAAGAATAGTGCCATTATTGCTTGCGGTGGACTGCCATCCACCCCAGTTAATAATCCACTTTCTCACATCTGTGCATTTACGTTCGCTGCAAATTATCACCTAGAAAGATTATAAAATCTGGTGAGGGGCAAGATCAAAGTCAGGGAACATCTCACTAATACACAATAATATGCACAGGCTCCTAATAAGGGCCTCTGAAATGTAGCTTCACTCTGGCTCATGCAAGAGAGAGTGTATTTATGTATTTACCAGTTTCATTAGCACTTGAATGCCTTTTGGGA
The DNA here is from genome assembly GCF_964263255.1 of Lissotriton vulgaris. NCBI lineage: Eukaryota > Metazoa > Chordata > Amphibia > Caudata > Salamandridae > Lissotriton > Lissotriton vulgaris. The sequence goes on along the minus strand of NC_141689.1, from coordinate 724,294,899 downwards.
TTTGGGTGCTGTACAGAGCAAGCATAACAATTGAAAAAAAAGTATAGAATAAAAGCCTTTGCCAAACATTCTCTGGAGTAGATAAAGAGTGAATATGACATAGGAGGGAGAAACAAGTTATGCAAAAGCCAGAGGGTAAGCAGCTAGGTGAAGTCCAGAAGGAGGTGGAAAAGATTCATTTTCAAGCCATTACTGAATGAATTATGGCCACATATCCTAATATCTGTATGAGAGCAATAGTCAACACTTCCTAGGAAAATACAAACTTGAACTGAGCATCCTTACATCATCTATAAACTATTTGTATTTTGGAATACAGTTAAAAACAGTGCACCTAGAAACTCTCACTCTAGGTGGATGTTATACTCTGTGCCAGTATGTGCTTAGCAGAGAGTATTTTCTTAGGAAAGGCATTATCTGTCCCAATTCTATTAAGATTGCTATAACACAGAATATGTACATATGCTCTTTTATGAAAGATCATATGCTGCATCTGTCTCAGACAGTGGCCCAGAATGTGTTTAGGACTTTGCTGATCCTGTTAGACTATTTGAGACTTGTTTAGTGGCAGGCCCTCCCACCTGGTCATATTTGCAAGCTGAGACCTTTTGGTATACTACTAAAGAATCTCTGAGTGCTCATTAACGTCACTCTTGCAGCTGAGGTTAGCTTTAGGCCCTAAAATTTCTCAAACCTTATCTGGCCAAGGTGTTGTAGTCCTTATGGAGGAACCGAAGGGCACTCATATGTGGAAGATTTGTATGTGCATATATTGTTCTGCATCTTTAACAGTGTGCAAAATGCATTCTCACACTCGATATCATATGTATACATTGATATATTGATTATTTTTTTAACAAATTTCCTATGAAGTGTAGAAGTGTGTTTTTTTTAAATATGTTAACTAGGCCACAGATTTGACATAAATATCATCTTCTCCAAGATGGAAGTCACCTCTGACACTCATGTTTCCTCATCCACCCACCTTCTCCCCTTTAAAATTCTGCAACATATAGTCAAGCTGAGATGTACTGGTTTATTTCCACTGTTATTGTCATTCTGCTGTAAATGCCCTTTCTGTCTCAACTTGAAACATTTACCTCCTTCCTTTGACTCACAGTGCTTATTCATTCATACAACACATTATTGGTCATGTATAGCTAGAAATGTAATACTGGTTGAGTAGGGTGAAACTGTACTCAAGCAGCAACCACAATCTCTGTCAGGGTGAAACTGAAGCAAATCCCAAATTAGCTTGACCCTCTAGTAGAAATAAAGTGGAAACACAAAATAATAAAAATCTAACAACAATTTAGAACCTAGAGCAAATTGTAATACATTGTTTGAGACCAAAGCAACGAACATCCAATCAGTATAACTGAAGATATGTCATTTCAAAGATTTAAGTGAAAATATCGCCATCTGTGGTTATATGGTCATATTGGACTGGGACAAAGTCTGAAGTTCAGGCCAACCATGTGGGAGTGCCAGCCAAATACATGGACCAAGTTTAGCACAACTGAACAAGAGTACCCTTAAATCCTGGTTGAGGAGCGTTGCAAAACCTCGCACTGAAGATGAGTCGTGCAGCGGAGGCTCTGCAAGTTCCTGGTGTAGAGATGCGTCACACAGCAGCAGTTCCTGGATGGTGCAAGGCGGTGATGCGAGGTCCTGCATCATTGTTGAGGAAGCTGTCAATGGGAGGCTGGTGATGCAAAGTTTTGCATCGAAGATGTGTCATGCACCAGCTAGTTCGAAGAAGCTGTGGGGCTTGTGGAGCAGAGTCCTCTGTCACCACCATGGATGCCGCCGACAAGGGGCTTGTGATCCGCAAGCACCAGTGTGATGCAACTTGCAGCAGTTCCAAAGTGGAGTTTTCAGAGGTGATGTGTCGCGCTACATTGGTTCTGCTGGGGGCACAGCAGTACTGGCGGAGAACCTTCAGTCCACTTCCAAGGGTCTGCAAATGTGGTAGAACCACTTGGGGAAAGCAGGTCTAGTCCTTCAGTCTGGCACCAGGGAAGCAGCAGAGCAGCAGAGCAGCAGAGCAGCACAGCAGTCTTTCCGAGCCTTCCACATGTTCAGAGGTGTGCTGAAGGGTTGGGTCTAAGGGTTTACGCCTGGTGCCAGCTTTGAAGTAGGAGATGCTTCTTGAAGTTTCCACCACCAGTGTGATATTGTTGCAAGATCCTCCCACCCGTGACAATCACTGATGGACTCTGACCTGGGCAGTTTTAGGCTCTGAAGTGCCCAGGGCCGACTGTCCATCAGTGATGCCTCATCCCAGAGTAGGGTGGCATTGGTTAGTCTCACTGGCCCATCCCACTCTCTGATGAGTAACAGTAAGACCTCCTCTCATTGACTCACCCATGACATGGTGATCCAATGAGAGGAGGCTGTGGAATCTTCCTGTTTTCCCTTCCCAGAAGCTTCCAGGAACCAGCAAGTCTTTCCTCCTGCCACACAAGATCACTGCCACCCTGGTCAGTTTTTATAAATGTTGAATACATGAATGAATGAATGAATGAATGAATGAAATTCTATTTATATAGCGCACTTCTACCCTGAGGCCTCGTGGCGCTTGGACCGGGCAGGCACGAAAATGAGACCAGAGTATACAGATTAGTGGAAGAGGAAAGTTTTCAAGAGTCTACGAAAATTTTGTAGATTGGGTTCACTGCGCAGAGTGGGTGGCAGAGAGTTCCAAAAAGTGGCAGCATTCCACGAGAAAGAGAGTCCCCCTCCATCTGGCTCGTCATGCTTTTCGTGGGATTGCAAGGAAAGCTGTACTGGAGCGCAAGCTTCTAGAAGGGTGGTAGGGGGTCACTAAAGAACAGATAATAGCAGGGCCTGGGCCGTGTACATGTGTGTGTTTATGTATGAATGTTTGTATATTTGTGCACCCGTGCTGTAAATGGGTGTGTGCAGGTTTACATGCTTGTGAAAGTTACATGTATGTATGAGCTTCTGTGAATGGATAGGTTTGAGTGACTGTGTGTGCACGTGTAAAAGAGAGTGCGCATGTGTGTGTATCTGTCCCACTGCTACTCAACATTACGGGCCACCACTGCTGCAGAGGCGAAGCACATGGATGCATAGGTACACGAGGGACACTAACTGTCTCTGTGTTAAGCAAACATGTGCACCTGGCATGGATATGTTTGCCATACGTGTATTGAATAGAATTGTTCTTATATCTTTCTGTACTCTCCCATACTGGCAGTCATGGCACTAGAACAAGTTACATGGGACTATGCAAATATTTCCGATGTGCCTGTTAGACATTTCCCCGTAATCTCCTAGGTACCCTACTGAGATACCTGAACCTGGCAGCTTGCTTGCTGCAACAATTACGCCAATTGGATCATATCATTTGGTACTTTGCAGCTTAAAACAACTGTCAAGCTGGCATAGAATCATATTTTTATCTGTTCAAAGAGGTTAGTGTTCATTAGAAATAATATTCAATTTTACATGCCTACCAGACCCTTCTATTCATTACCAGTATCTGCTGGCAAATCCAAAGACAAGTCACATATTCTTAGTCCAGTCCAACCAAGCATGGGTTATTCTCACTTTGCATCTTAAGTTGATAGAGTATTGTTTTATATTCACAAAGTGAGAAAACAAAGTTGGCTGTTTCTAGACCAGACTCTGCCACTGTTCTTGGATCTTGACTTTAGGAGTTGTTTGTGTTTGTTTGTTCAATGCCAAGAAGGTATGATGTATACACTAGCCACAGACAGGGCCGGACAGGGAACCGAAACCGGCCCTGGCACACTGTTCGGCTGGCACTCCCTATGGGGGAGGAGGGGGGTGTGGCCGAGCTGTTTGCATGGTCGGTTTCAGATGATTTTGTTACAGGGGGCCGATATTGCCCGCCCACTGTAACAACACCGGCTCCCAACCTGGCAATACACCGGGGAAACGCCAGGTGCCCACTACGGCCAGTCCGGCCCTGACCACCCAGCCAAACATAAAATAAAAACACTACTTAGGATAACTTAATATAACATGGCATAAATTAGCAAAACAACAAGTTTAATAGCTGAACAATGATTACTGTTGATCATAAGCCACACTAGATGTGAGACGTAAAAGAGCAACTACATAAAACATAAATGAACCAAGACACACCACAGTTATGTATCTATATATTTGTTACTTTACTCCTACTGTAAAAGAAGAAAAACAACTTAGACTCTTTTTTGCACTACTCTGTCTCCCTCTATACCTCTCAATACATTCTCTACTTCCACTCTCTGACTCATCCCAAACCATTTATTACTTTACTCCTACTGTAAAAGAAGAAAAAAAACTTAGACTCTCTCTTGTGCACTACTTTGTCTCCCTCTATACCTCTCTCAATACATCCTCTACTGCCACATTCTACTAATATGATATCCAAAATAACCCTTTCTAGACTCTTCCCTCATCATCCCTCTTTGGCTCACCCCAAACCTCATCTTACTACTATGATTTCCCAAAGAACCCTTTCTAAATTCTTCCCACATGTATCCCTCCTTCCACTCACCCCAAACCTCATTTTACTAATCTCTTTCTGGAGACTCTTCCCACCTCATCTTATTACTATGATCCCCAACATAACACTTTCTAGACTCTTCCCTCTCCTATCCCTACACTATCCTATTCAATCCAACTAACATACTGGCATGCCCACCACTCAAATAAACTCATATTTCCCTATAATAATCCACCACTAATCCTTTTTGGGTTCGAAAGTAGTGTGCTACTTACCGAAAAGCTATTTGATGCTTCATCAGGGGTAGTATGTGTTGTATAAATACAATTACAATTACCCACCAAGTGGAGCTCCACTATTATTTAGATCACTGTGAACATTTCTGTGATTAGTGTTCCTCCAAAATACCCATAAACCTCAATATATATGACCAGAGAACTTGCTTTGTCTGGCAACTGAAAATTGATACTCATTTGAAATGATGCGACTAATTTGTAATTTACAGAGCAATAAATATCCATGTCTTAACAAGCCACAAACAATAAATATAGGCCTGATGTATCTTAGCTGGCTATAATTGTAAAGTCTTCACCTGCTCAAAGACCACAAGGACTGAATTGCCTGAGACCTGAGACAAAAAGAACAATTGATTGACAGAATGCAGAACAATGTCATACATTCACCCCAGTACAGGGAAACGTGCTTGAATCCTTCTTTTTTTGCTCACCATGCCATTCCAGGGGGACCCAGCCATGGGCAAATCAGTCTTGACCTTGGGCACCATGGGAACAGACCAGCCGGAACTGCCAGGCTAGGTCCTCCCTGGACTGGAAACAAGCATCCTAGGACCGTTTTCGGGCTTTCAGCCCTCATCAACCAGGATAGCTTGACTCCAGTGGCATGGAGAGCACGGGACCCACCTCTTGGCATACCTGTCCCACTTGGGGTGACAAATGCAAAAAACAAATTGATGGACAGAATGCATAACAATGTCATACATTCAACCCAGTACAGAGATCTGGGACTAAATCCATGTTTTTTTTTGCTCACCATGCGATTCTAGTTGGGACCCAGCCATATGCAAATCAGTCCTGACCCTGCGCCCAATGGGAACAGTGCAGCCCGAACTGCCAGGCCAGGTCCTCCCTGGACTGGAAACATGCATCATATGACCAGTTTTGGGCTTTTAGCCCTCATCAGCCAGGATAGATTGATTTCAGTGGCATGGGGAGCACAGGACCCGCGTCTAGGCATACAGTCCCACTCGCGGGGACAAATGCAAAAAGAACAATTGATGGACAGAATGCAGAACAATGTCATACATTCACCCCAGTACAGAGATCTGGGCCTAAATCCATCATTTTTTGCTCACCATGCCATCCCAGTTTGGGCCCAGCCATATGCAAATCAGTCTTGAAACAGCTCCCAGTGGGAACAGTCCAACCCGAACTACCAGGCCAGGTCAGCCAGGATAACGTGACTTCAGTGGCATGGAGAGCACGGGACCCACGTCTGGGCATACCCGTCCCACTCGGGGTACAAATGTTTCTTTTGCATATGTTGTTCTAGGTGGGAAGGGTATACCCAGGCGTGGGTCCTGTGGTCACTACACCACTGGATTCAATCTAGCCTGGCTGATGAAGGGTGATGCCCTGAAACCGGTCCCAGGATACTTGTTTCCGATCCAGGGAGGACCTGGCTTGGCAGTTCAGGATGGACTGTTCCCACAAGGTACAGGGTCAAGACTGATTTCATATGGCTGGGTCCAAACTGAGGTGGTGTGATGAGCAAAGGAATGATGGATTAAACCCAGATCCATGTACCTGGGGGTGAATGTTGGCATTGTCCAGCATTCCGTCCATTTATTGTTTCTTTTGCATGTGTTGCCCTAAGTGGGAAGGGTATGCACAAACGTTGGTCCCATGCACTCTACACCACTGGATTCTAGCAAGCCTGGCTGATGTAGGGTGATGCCTTGAAACCGGTCCCAGGATGCTTGTTCCCGCCCAGGGAGGACCTGGCTTGGCAATTTGGGCTGGACTGTTCCCACAAGAAACAGGGTCAAGACTGATTTGCATATGGCTGGGCCCAAACTGGGGTGATGTGGTGAGCAAAGGAATGATGGATTAAACCCAGATCCGTGTGACGGGGGGTAAATGTTGGCATTGTCCAGCATTCGGTCCATTTATTGGTTTTTTTGCATATGTTGCCCTAAGTTGGAAGGGTATGCCCAGACGTGGGTCCCGTGCGTACCACACCACTGGATTCTATCTAGCCTGGCTGATGAAGGATGAAGCCCTAAAACCGGTACCAGGATGCTTGTTTCCGGTCCAGGGAGGACCTGTCTTGGCAGTTTGGGCTAGACTGTTGACTCATTTGCATATGGCTGGGTCCAAACTGAGGTGGTGTGATGAGCAAAAGAATGATAGATTAAACCCAGATCCTTGTGACTGGGGGTGAATGTTTGCATTGTCCAGCATTCCGTCCATCAATTGTTTCATTTGCATATGAATTGCCTGAGATGGCAGATGCCTCTCCTAAACAGGTGCACAACTTTGGAACAAATTAAAATATCAACGTACAAGAATCAATGTCTGTGATAATTTTAGGACACAAGTCATCGAGAGCACTAAAGCATCCTATCCCGACAGCACTTTCTCTACATCTTACATGATTCTATGTTGACAAATAGGTTTACAGCTAAATATTAGTCCAATACACATATATTTTACAGGCCATTCGAGGATGGTTCTGTCATTTGAAAATGGCTTGAGTTACTTTTAGTGTGTGAAACGTTTCAAAACTGGCACAGTTAGAGTTGTGTTTTACACAGTACATCATGCACTTCAAATATGGCATTAATATCATATCATCAACCTAAAATTGTGTGATGTAATGCTGTAGATTCTTGTGTTAACAAATGAGAGTGATACTGAACAATTTAGAACCTAGTCACAAAAGAATTTTGGGGTGTATAAAGTAGTTTCCCTCTTACACTCTTGTGTATTCTTAAATGCCTTTGTGAATTGTCACACAAACATCTAAATCGGGAATATTCATACACAATTAGTACCAAATAGAAAGGACTGTGCCATTTTTGCACTTTTACTAATACAAAGTTGTACGTTTCGCGGATGATTCCGACAGACCTATGAGTATGTAAAGAGTACTCTTCTAGTACCACTTCCTGTACTCATAGGTGTTGTTGTAAATGAGTCTCATGCTCTGCCCTCTGTGTCTCCCTACTCAATATGTAGGGAGCAGAAAAAAACATGTGAAAAAACCTCTGCAATACCTTCCTTTGTTATGCCTTCGGGGCACATCATAAATACAACAGCTCAAAGCCCTGACTGCTTGATCACCCAGTATAAATGAGATGTATAATTTGTAGTCTTCAATCATATGACAAGTGATAAAATGACGGTGTGGATATGGTAATTAAACAAAGCACCCACTGCGAATTCTAGCATTTTATTTTTATCGCAAGCACTTCATATTGATTAGCATGCAAAGTTATTAATTTGTGTTGCATAACAAAACATGAGGGTGACTAAAATTTTCAGGATTGCAATCAGAGACCCTATAATTTACAAACAAATCTGTTAATTTCATTGTCATTGCTTCATGATATATCTCCTTTTTTGAATATTGATTGATTGCTATTATTTGCGTTCATCCTGACATGGGAAGGATTGTTGTACAACAGCTAAAGCTACCACAGGGAATCTAGACCACCTTACATACTGAGAATGTGTTAGATACCAGCGTGACCAGGACGATGTATCAAGGAAACTGTGGATGTCGAGATATGGTCTAAAACGTCCCTTCTGGCAGTACTAAGTTGGCTAAATATGCAAAATAAATCGAAGTGAAGATGACATTTACATTACAAACTATTACAAGCTCTCAAATTAGTAGTCGCAGGTTCAAGGGACTTTGCAAATTCAACATAATCAAAATTCTAATTGAAATCAATATTGCATTGAGAACAAAAACAGATAAGTAGCGAATTATTGGCATACAGTGGTCCCCCGACAATAACAGGGTCTCAAGTTTAAACTATCAATAGTTCCAATCCACATAGGTCAACAAAGTGAGATCACCACTCGATTACTACTGGGGGAGGGGTGTGGGCCCTCTCTTTCCAACTATGCCCTGGGTCCTCTCTTTCCAGCTACGCCCTCGAAATTCATAGTGCACCATTCCCCTTACTGTATTAGGAAAATCATTCAAGAACACTAAAACAATAAGTTTAGGGGAGCAGCAAACCGTGGTGCAAAGAAGTTTACTAATCTCTCTAAAACGTGCATTGAATAAAGTTGAATCTTTGGCCTTCTATTGAACAGATGCACCATTCGGCTACTATACTTAGGGTCAGATGTAGGTAATTTGTATTTTCCGATTCTTAAATATCGACTCATACCGAATCGGTATTGCAGAATTGGAAAATGGTATGTAGGTAAAAAATTGGTAAAATTTACCGTTTCGGAATGACTCGGTATCTGATTTCGGTATTTTCCGAATCGGTAAATTCCGAATCGGTAAAACCCATTTATACCTATGGGCCAGGAGGCCCACAGAAATGAATGGGTTTTACCGATTCGGAATTTACCGAATCGGAATTTACCGATTCGGAAAATAGCAAAACGGCAGTTTGAAAATCGACATGTGAGCCTGCCAACCAATCAGGAACACCCTACACACCTCACAACCAAGGCCCAGAGAATTCAACCAATCAAAATGAAGCACCCCTCCCCAGTACCTGGGAGTGGCCACACCCATGCAGGTGCACAGCAACTGAACAAACAATTGAGCTGAGGTGAGAGGAGCTGAGCATCCAGAGCCAAGCAGTGCCACAGAATGGAGTCTCAGGAAGGGCAAAAGGATGGTTGGGAGCGCAAAAGAAAGATAAAGTCCAGCCCAGCAGAACTGCAGGTGGCAGTAGAAGAAATTGTAAGTCAATACAACCAAATATTTGGAAGACAGTCTCTGCATGTTGCAGAGTCTGTGAAGAGGAACATATGGCTTGGCATACAGGGTAAAGTCAATGCGATTGGTGTAACACACCGGGAGATCGAGGACATTAAAAAGCGATGGTATGACCTGCGCATCATAACCAAAAAGAAGATTGCTGCCCAAAAAAAGGATGCTGGTGTGACAGGAGGTGGCAGGAGCAAAGCACCAAACCTGACTGAGATGGAGGAGCTTGTTGAAACAACCCTGGATCCAGAATGCATCCATGGGATTGGAGACCTGGACAGCACAGCCAGAGCATCAAAGAAACAAGGTAAGATGCATGTACCCTAATCCACAACCATTACCCTGAACCCGTACCCCACTGACTAGAATCATTACACTGCAGAACAGCTCATACTTGGGGCCAGCAATGCATCATGGTAGACGTAGTCATGAGTACATACATGCAAAGCATACACCACAAGACTCAGCAAGGCATGCCACTCACATCTCCAAACACACAATGAACACTGGGCAAAGGTGTGTAAACTATTTAATTAAGAAGTACACACAGGTGAACAACAACATTGACCCTATGTCAATTTCATTCCACAGGAGAGTCCTCACGCAGTTCAGCACCAGCAAGGGAGGAGAGGGCACCAGCAACTAAGAGAAATGAGAAGGAGAAACAAAGCACAGGTCGTAGCGCTGTAGAAAGAGGCAACAACACAACCCAGGAAGCCTCAATACCAGAGCGATTCTCCACACCTGTCCCGCTATCACCTCTATTGTTTGGATCTCCTGAGCTGGAAAGCACACCGCTTACACCCAAACCAGCTTTTAGGTTGTCCATGCACGGAAGGTTAAGTAGGCCTGATGTGCCCCCTCAGAGGATCCTGCAAACCTCTGATGAGGAGGATGAGGATGTTGTAAATCAGACAATTGCACCTGTGGCTGGCAAGGCCAGATCACAGATTACTGCTGGCGCTGCGCGCACCAGTGTCCTTGGCAGGAGGGCACGTGAGGCTGGCGATGGGCAGGAAGATGGGAGCGTATTCTGTGGCCTGGAGGCCACAATGGTCAAAGTACAGCGCGTGCAGGCCAAGGCACTGATGGCCGTGCATAGGCAGGTGCACAGCACGAACAACAAAATGGCACACATAGACAAGGGAATAGGCCACATTGCCTGTAGTTTGGAGGCAATTTCCAAGGGGATGTCAGACATCTCTACCTACATGGGTGTACTGTCTGATAAGTTGGACAGGAATCAACTTGAGTGTCGCAGGGAGCGGCAGAATATGCGGCAACAGTCCAAGGCACTGAACTGATTTGCTACATCCACATCCCTACTGTGCCGCCGCTCAATATCCATGCAGGATGCAATTGTGCACAGTATACATTTAGCACACATTTTTTACAACGCGGTGCTGTTACCACGCTACTTTTACCACACAAGTCGTTACAACGACTTGCGCTGGAGGGCGCTCCAGGATAGTAAATAGTTTAATTTACTATCCAACTCCTTCCCTAGAGTCCACGGGGAGTGGAGTTGGAATAGTAAATTAAAAAATTTACTATCCAGCGCCCCTCCACGCAAGTCGTTGTAACGACTTGCGTGGTAAAAGTAGCGTTGTAACGGTACGCGTTGTAAAAGTACGCGTGGTACGTCAAACATCCATTGTGCACTGCTGCACAGACTTGACATGGGGCATGGAAAGAGTGACTTCAGCGATGGAGCAGATGCTCACAACTCAAACAGGCAATGCTGGTGACACGGGTGTGGAGGAGACAGAGGGGTCCACCAGCAGGAGTGGCTCCAGCACACCTGTACCAAAGGTGCGCAGGAGCATCAGGCGCAGCAATGCTGAGTCAGGCCCAGGCCAAGATATGGAATCCCTGTCATGTCAATCCCGCAATGTAGTTCGTGGGCATAAGCATTGAACATTGCCTAGAATTCACAGGACTGCTCACAGTCACGGCAACTGAGCAGACACAGTCGTGGACATGGACATTAAAGGACAATGGCTTTTCTATTTTGATCCTGATGTAGTGCATATTAAACTACACTTGTCAAACACTATACTTGTCTGTGTGTCATACATTACCTAGAAATAGCGACGTGTAATCTCTGTCCGTCTCAATCTTCCATCTGTAGCTGCTGCTCCTGCTGCTTGGGGGTCTACATGTTCTTGGTCATCATCAAAGTCCTCGTGATGTGTCACCTCCACCTCTGTGCCTTCTTTGGTGGCAAGATTGTGCAACATGGCACAGGTCACTATAATCTTGCAACACATGATGGGGGTGTACTGTCGTGCTCCTCCACCCTTGTGGAGGCAGCGGAACCTGCTCTTGAGGAGTCCAAATGTGAGCTCCACTATGTTGCGAGTTGACCTGTGTGCCACATTGTAACGCCTTTCGCCTCTGTTAGTTGGATTGAGGTATGGTGTGAGCACAAAGGAACGCAGGGCATATGAACTATCGCCTAGGAGAGAATGAGAGGTCCATGAGTTACATACACATGACACATACATCTGCATTCATATCAGGGTGTGCTATACTTATTTACCTAGCAGATATCCATCACCAAAATCTCCAGCAACTAGCCGTGTGTATATTCCGCTGTTCTGGAATATGTAGGAGTCGTGCGTGCTCCCTGGAAATTTGGCCACTATGTCAGTGATGATGTTGGCAGCATTGCATATCACCTGCACATTGATGGAGTGTGTCGACTTACGATTTCGATAGATGTGTTCAGTGGCTGCAGGTGGGCATAGTGGAAAGTGGGTGCCATCTATGCAGCCTATCACATGCGGGAAGTGTGCGAGTCCATAGAAGTCAGTTTTAGTTTTTGCAAGTTCTGCAGGTGTGTCAGGGAACCGGATGTAATTTTTCATTCTCTGCGTCATGGCATCCAGGAACTTCCTGAAGAAACGGGACAGGCAGCTCTGGGATACACCACCAACTGCAGCAATCACACTTTGGTAGCTCCCAGAGGCAAGCAGGTGTAGGCTACAAAGCACCTGCACATGGGGTGAGATGGCGTGGGCCCTGGGTGTTGGGTGATCCAGGTATGGGTGGAGTTCCCTAATTAAGTCCAGGATGGTTCTGGGGTGTAGCCTGTACCTCTGTAGTATCTCAGCCTCAGTCAGTTGGAATATGGTGATCCTCTGTCTGTAGACCTGCTCCTCCCTTATCCAGACCCTCTCTCCTGCTGCCTGTAGCCACATAGAATGCCGCCATTCTTGCAACACTGTTGCATTTTGGTCCCTTTTTTATAGTCTGCACCTGGTTACCACCTGCTTTCAGTCCATGGTAAATACCGACTCTTAAATACCGAATTTCATGTAATTCGGTATTTTTGGCCTTTCCTACAACTCGATGGGCATTTTTTTCTGTTTCTTAATTACCGATTCAGTAAATAAGGACTCAGTAAATAAGGAATTGGTAATTACCGAATCGGTAAATATGGAATCGGTAAATACAGAATCGGATTTTTACCGATTCATATTTGCCGATTCGGTAAATTTTTATCACCTACATCTCATTTCCCAGATACCGGTCGGTAACGGCCGAAATTACCGATTTTCGGCCGTTACCGACAGGTAAATGCCTACCTACATCGGGCCCATAGACACCAGAATTACTCTGAGTGTAATTAACCCCTTCCATGCTCATGGCGAGCTCAGCTCGTCATGAGGCACAGTTGAGCTGTGCTGATGACGAGCTGAGCTCGTCATGAAACAATGGGAATTCATAAAGTTCAGCACAGGAGGGGAATTCCATCAGCAGCCAAAGTGTTAACAACCCCATTTGAACAGTCTTAATGGAGTGTAGTGCAGGTCCTGAAAATGTGAATGCTGATGGGTTTTAAACCGAGAACCAGCCAAAATCTATGGCTTGGCTGAATATTTTTCAGAATCCCATTCCCCACCCTAAGATCACATTGCACACGCCTGCAGGGGGATCTTTGCAGCCCTTTCAAAAGCTGGCTGTATTACCACCTACACAGTGAAAGAAGGACTGGCTGCTCCAAATATCTGGTCTGCGTTTCACGAATGCGCTGGTCCCCGGGCAAGCTGGTGTATGCATCTGCTATGATGGTAGCCATTAACTGTAATAGAGTGGGCTCAACTGGGCACAACCAAATAAAGTTGGCCCTCGGTGCTGACGAGAGCATTGGGTCACTTATAAGGAGTCCTAAGAAACCCTTGCATAGACCTTTCAGGAGAGGGTAATACAATCAATGGACTGAACCCCCTTTCCAAGTACTGCCCAAGGCAGAGAGTGCTACTGAAGATAGGCTTTTGGCAAAGATCTATAAAAACCGTGGGCCCATATCACTCTGCAAGATAGATCTTTTACGTGGATTAATGCAATGTGTAATGTATGCATTGGGACCAATAATGCACATATCAGGTAGGTCGCTCCCTACAGTACAGATGTTGTGTGTATTGAAACTGCAAAAAGAAAAGAATGAAACATTTGCTCTGTTGATTTAATTTTGAATTTATGGATGTTACACTACTTATAATCATCACTAATTTGATGTAAACAATGTTTTATAGTAATCAAGTCAACATTCAAAGTTTGACTCATACTGGTCAGCGCCTGATTTAGCAATTTTTAAGATATCGTTCAATCGAAACTGTGCTGAAAGATAAATAAAAAAGCAATGTCCTCATTGATGTTTACCAGAGCCGAAAAACAATCACCACTAAAGCAAGACGAGGACCGGGTCCGGAAGGTTAAAGCCGCGAAGAAAAGCACTGTTTGTGAAATGAAGCCTAATCCCTGTTGGTAATCCCTGGCTGCAGAATCCAGACCACAGAGTGCCTCCCTTTGAACAGTCTGTGCTTCAGCGCTGACTGCCTGCCAAGCATGCCCATGCTACTGCCTTCAATCTGTGCGGCAGCATTTAGTGGGTATTAGCTGGCACATTTACTAGCGGGAAAAACACGATTGCTATCTAAACTGGCATTGCTTTAGTTCCTATAAACAGAGCGCACTCCAAAGAACATGCTCTGCTACCCTGCCGCTAATATCACTCTGTTCCAAAGTGAACATGTACCACTTTGAAAAAGAGGCCATTACTGTATCTTACCCAACATAAAGGGAGCAGCAGGCCGCCCCTGCTGTCATAAATCTCTCTGGCAGATACAGCTGCTGCTATATGAGATTTATTTTTTATTACAACATTTAAAGTCAAGAGCTACAGATAGGGTAAAGACACTTACAAGCTCAGTAAAAGGCTAATCTACCTTTCAAACTCACTAACCAGGGAGGAAATGCAGTAGGGGACAGACCAGAAGGTCGGCCTTTTAATTCTACGCGAATTGGATGCGGAACAACCTCCCTATGACGTCAGAACTACGCTTTCTGCAATTCAGAAATACAATGAACTTATCCCTTGGCAGAACTCCTGCCACCTGCTTGGTACACAGCGTCTCATGTATCCACTGTGAATGTGATAAAGCCTTCCTTGGGGTCTCACCAATGCTCATTGCTCGGTTGCTCCTCTGCTGGGTTAATACATGCATTCGAACTCAGAAAGTAGGAGTAATCTCCCTGCTAAGTGTGGAGTATGCCAGTTACGTGTTCCCAAGATCTGCCATTTATTTGTTGAGCATGTGGTACTCCCTTCCTTTAGGAATCAATATGTCTTTTTAATATAGTGATGCAAGTTCCACTTTGGCAGGTGGTGAGCGGGAGTGGGGGCGCTGCCATAGTGCTTTCTCTATTGGAATGTTAATGATATTCACATTGTGCGAGCACACAGTCTGGTCACCCTGTGAAAAGGTCCAAGCATTGCAGTTTTATTCAGAACACGTCCTTCGTCATCATGGGGGTGTCCCTCATTTCCAGCCTACGCTCCGTCCACAGACCCAGTTTCTGGAACATGCAAATGCATTTCACACTTCTCATGTGTTATAGCTGTCTCATGCGAAGTAAGTTCAAAATCAAGCCTGTGTAT
Source organism: Lissotriton vulgaris (assembly GCF_964263255.1). Taxonomy (NCBI): domain Eukaryota; kingdom Metazoa; phylum Chordata; class Amphibia; order Caudata; family Salamandridae; genus Lissotriton; species Lissotriton vulgaris. Next base: position 724,279,489 of record NC_141689.1, on the reverse strand, counting down.
ATTGTAAGCTTTACAAAGGAGAGGCACTGTAAGTACAGCCTTGTAACAGTTCACACCACCTCTCTCCGTTAATGTGGAAGATGTAATTTATTTTTTTAATTCATTTTATTGATGACATAACCAGGGTATTCCTGTAACATTACATCACATCAGCAGTATGAAAGTAACAAGGAGAGAATTTCTTAATCCTGTAACAATCATTTATGTTGGTACACATATTTCCTTCCAAGAGAGATGAAGATCCTTCAGTTCCTTGTCCTGGTAGGGTGCATAGGTCTACTCCAAACGAGTACCATTTTCCCCATATCTGTGCCCATTTGTTCGGGCAGCTGCGGCTCTCATAAACTGTCTTTTCTGATATCATACCCAAGTCCACGTGCCCCATTCATGCCCAGAGCTTTGGTGTTTCCGGTGCCCCCCATAGTTTCGTTATGTTATGTTTCGTTTTGCTATTGTCATTCCCAATATGACCCAGGTTTTCTCTTTACTATTTAGATCTGTAGCCCCCCACACATTAAGCAGGCACTACTTGGGCTCAGGTTCTATTCTCAACCATAGTGTATAACTGATCCCCAATATTCCGTCATACAGTCCCAAATTATATGGTAAAAAGTGACCTCTTGCCCAAAGCATCTTCTACAAGTGGAATCTGTCCTAAGACCAATTTTGGCAAGGGTGTGACCTGAGAAGTATATTCTACGAAATATCTTGAGTTGTATTCATTGGAGTCTAGAAGAAATAGCCACCTCTCGGAGTGAGGCCAATGTCTCCTGCCACTCCTCATCGTCTAGTTCCCCAATATTTAGAGTCCAGTGTTCTCGGAGTAGGGGGAGCAGATCAGGGGGGTATTTAATCAGTTTTTTTCATAGATCAGGGAGATCACTTTTCGATCCATATAACCTAAAAGAATTCTACCTTTTAGTTAGAGGCCTCTGGAAGTTCACCCCAACCCCTCTGGTACCACCGCCTGGAGAGTATGCTTGATTTGTGTGTATCGGACCAGTATTTGACAGGTCATATTCTTTCAGTAGTGTAGCAAAGGGGACCACCCCTCCTTGTGTTCACAAATCTCCTACGTGGGAAATACCTATGAGGTCCTATCTCTCAGACCCCTTAATGTTCCTCAAAGTTCCTAATCGCTTGGTATCCCAGAGCGGGGTAGCCTGTGCAATCCTATTTGTCCAACTCAGGCTTTTATTCACTTCATAGTCAAGAAAAATCTCCTTGGGAACCGTTTAACTACTTAATCATACAGCCAAACACAACAACCTTCTGGGCATACTTAACTCACTCACGGGCAACCACAATGTGAACCAAGGAAACAAATTAGTGCAAAATCAATTATAAAAAAGGTGCTTACAATTTATTACACATGTTATATATACAGCAACTCCGCAACTTAAAAATACATTGTACAATATAGCAATGAAGGTAAATAAACTGGGCCTAGGTGGGTGGCAGGGAAAAACACAGAAAATGCTAACAGGTAAAGAAAAATACTAGCCAAAACTAAAACTCACACAAACATCACTTAGAAACCGTCTCACTTTACTGCAAAATCCACCCCAGACCTTATCCCTCACTTAGTCGCATTGTGACTGTTAGACAATCCTTGATACCCCCATGGTATCCCTGGGCCTTTTGAGGCACACCCAGAATCCCAAGACATTTCTCTAGATATCCACACAAGATTAATTACAACACCGACCATTGACAGTACATTTCAACACCACAGCATATTTACTAAACGGAAATAATGTGTATTTTGTGCAAGAATCATGTATTTTTTCATGTCAATTATCAGCCCTTTGCCCTGCCGTGGTATTTAAGGTGGTACTTTTTCGGAGACAGGTGACTGTTAAGAGCTAGTCTCTGATAGCAGCCCTTTTACTGAAAAGAGTCAAGGAACCCACAAGGTCACCTTCATCCACAAAATGTTCAGTGTTTAAACCTGAAGAGAAGACTGCCTGGTTCTTTTTCATTGATGACATTTCTCAGAGCTTCTCCTAGTAGACATCAAACGACCCCCTAGGTTCTAATCCCTTCTTCTGAAAGAATCAACCCTTATTGTCATCTTTATCAATGGTATTTCTTAGGACAAGTGTTTTAACAGATATACTGGCACACACACGACTGAACAATGTATAGGTACGGCAATGCAGGCACAGTGGAATTATATGGCAGCATTGTAAACCATATTAGCGAATTGAATATCTCGAAAACCCAAGTGAAAATTCATGAAATCTGATTTCAAGTATGAATAAAATACTTTGGAAACAAACCTTGAACATTTTCAAAAAACTTTATTGAGTAACGAATAGCTGGATTACACAGCACCCACGCCTGTGCCTAGGAGACACCTAGTGGCGGTGCAATCCATATTGAATTTCACAATACTCCCGAGCAGGGAGTAGTCCTGGGAGCACGACATACAACCAAAAAATACTTGAATTAACTTAGCAATGCACAGTCGCCATCTTATAGTAACAGTCATGAACTGCCATGTCTGGAATCACTAAAAAAATATAGAAATAGCAGGCACGCTGACCCAGGTACCGGCAGCTTCTGCTAAAAAGTTTTGAGCTGCCAGCGCCTGCTGAGACAAGATGGCACTGTGGAGATGGTGACCATCCCGAGCAAGCAGCAGAGGAGAGGACAGTGTAAGATGTATACATAGCCTGTGCCACCCAGAAGAACAAAATGCCGTGATGGAGGGTCGCTATCGGGAATGTGCAGAGCTCGCTGAAAGAACCGTATGATTAGTCAACTCTGACGGGCGAGCATCTCCCCGGCCTTTCTACACAACAGATTATTTAGCAGTGTTAGGGCCCCGGCACAGACAGCCGACCCGCTGCAACTGCGCTTGCCCCCGAGCCCGAGCACCATTAGAGGTCCTGAAGTGTCTTAGGCTTAGTCGTATTTGTTGTGAAGAGGGTTAAATGTTCGTCTAATATGATGCCCAGTCACGCGCTTAAACTGAAGGCAGTGTGCATTACGAGTATTTCACGTTTGCAGCCTCATATAGTACAAGCTTTTTATACACTTGATAACAATGTGTGATTAATTGGATGATAGAAAGTTTACTAAACAGATGACTTTGATGACGTTTTTAAAGTTGCAGGCACTCCGGAGTACCCTTGTCAGGGTTAGTAACCACTTTATAAATACCAGTACCATTCCATTCCATAGTTGTGCGAATGACCAAACTTATGACTTGATAGGAAAGGTGAGTTTTACTGTTTGATGGCTTAGAGTTAACATTTACAACAGGCAGAGTCATACACAGTGAGACCAGAAAGGGCGCATATCCAAACGTCCAATTTTTAGATTTAATGAGGGCTGGAAATAAAATGAAGCAAACCTCAAACTGATGAGCAGCACACACCCACCTGTGTGATGATTGATTCTGAGGTCGGAGTCTGACGAGTCGATGGAGTGTGGACTGCTGGGCTCAGGCAGCTGATGGCTCAGTGCAGTGGCTATTAAAACAGAAACACAACATCACGACGGCGCGCGCGACTCCCAAATGAATAGTCAATCACTGCTGGCTTCAAGCTGAAGTCACACAGTGGTTGGCAGATCTATCCACAGTCATGAGCATCTGCCCCACTCACGCGCGGCACCCAATAATGGATGTTGCGCGGTGGATCAGCCAATCCTGGCGCTGCATGCAGCACCAGGATTGGCTAGGGGGGCACATTGTGTACTCGCCCTGCAGGCCCTTGTAAAACCTGGGGCCCAGCTGAAAGAGCAACCCGGCCCCTTTTGACCCTCTTTACTATTATGCCTCACTGTGTTTGACACATCTGCGCATGCTCGGTCAAGTCACAGCCCAATATTTCTCATGCGCAAAGTGTGCTGCTCCTGGCCTGCTGCAGTCAGAGACTGTCAATCACAGCAGCTGACCCGCCCCCACCCCTGCACACTCAGCGTCCGGACCCGACCGCACCATAATAAATTATCCCTCTCGTGGCGCTATGATTGTTTTTGAACTGAGTGATTGAAGACAACAGGCAATGTTTTTATCGCAACTTCTTGCCTCGGTGCGTCCAGGGCAGGCTTAGAGGGGCTACGCCCCTACGCCCCAATGGACGCACCGCGGCTGAGGTGCGCACCTAATTAATTGCTTCCATTATGTCTTTTAGTGTGGGGTCTCTTCGTCCGGCCACCGGTTTCATCTGCTACACTGTATTGACTGTGTCCACTATCTCCATTTCAGGGGCCTTTGATACTGTGTGTTTAAAAAGCTTGGTTTGGTGTGTCTCCTTCTGTCCTTTAGCTCCAGGCATGATGTTTCTGAGTGGAAGGGGCTTCCCTTCCCCTCCTTCCTCGGACACTACTGTTCCCTGGGTAGCAGCTGCCGCCTGAGAGTGAGGTAACAGTCCCTCACTCTGCCTGATGGATTCCCCCGGGAACAGAGATGTGTTTCCCGGTGGTTCGTGAAGCTCCACACTGCTTTTGGTCCTCCAATAGCCGCCAATTTCTTCCCTTGCTGTCTGTCACTCTTTGGGGAATGCAAGGTCCACCACACTCAGACGGGAGGCTCTGCTGTGTCTAGAACACGCTTCTCCCAGTGCTGGTGAAAGCTAGGTGTGTTCCCATGGGGTGTCAGTGGTTATCTGTACCAAACTTGAGTAGGACGTTTGGGGGTGCACCCCACCCCAGTCGCACCACTGGGACCACCAGACTCACAGGCCAGCCTGTTCAATCTGCAAATGCTCCAACTCCGATAATGGGGGGGAGTTCTCTGGTGTTAAGCCACTCTACTCCTCGCCCAAAACAGGGTTGTTATTTCTGGGAGCTCCGGTACTGACTGGCTTGGTTCTGTCACCATATATTAATTTAGCCTCCCCACAGAAGACAGCAGTAGGTCACAGGGTGTGGGTTTCGGGTCCAGGCCTCTGTAAGAATCCAGGTACGCAGTATTGAAAAAAAGTAGGTTTATTCTAGGATACGGATCCCATCCACAAGCAACTTGTTACAAAGACCACAACAAGGCTCTAACTGATTTCTCAGCCAGCTTACATGATAATATTCCCTAGCACCTGGCAACAAGTGTAGAATCTTAGGATGCCAGGAAGCCACACATCTCCTTTCTTTACCATTAAAACAAAGAAGCAAAATAATTAACAATAACAGTTATGAAAGAGACATGTGAAATAGAAAACATAAGTTACTTAACGAAATCCTTCAAGTAGCTTGGAGGAGATGATAATCTTGAAGACTTCCGGATGCCATGTGAGTCACTAGAGGTGTTATTCAACTCTTCAGAAGATTCCTTTGAGCCATTTGAGTCACACATAAAATCATTTCTAACCACTACCACCCTATTCAAGTTCCAAATCCGGTGGTCAGCAGTCTTAATGGCATTGTTTAAAATCGTAATAACTTGAATAGGCTTAAAGAACGCTTCAGATGACTTACTCTTGCAGGGATTTTTTATCAATACCCAATCTCCAACTTTCACAATTGTTTTCTTCCCACATTTCTTTCCGTCATGAAGTTTTTTTCTAGAATCAATCCTACTAATTTCAGCTAATCTCCAATTACTCTTTTCATTCTCAATATGTCGATCTGGTTGCATGTCATTCACCCAAGTAGGCGTAAATTGAGTGTTCACACACCTTCCCCTGAACGACTCAAACGGAGTTCTTTTCGTGATAGCATGGGGAGACAACCTATAGACCTTTACTTTTTTAAACAAATCAGTACGCCAATCCAAATTTTCAGACTTGGCCATTTCAATAGTTTAATTGAGCACTCAATTAAAGCGCTCAACCAAACCATTGGTCTCTGGGTGATATAATGAGGACTTCTTATGCTTTATACCATGCGCAGATAAAAAGTCTTCCATTTCCCTGGAAACCAATTGCACCCCTGTTAGACCTGTCTGGCTTTTTGGCGAAGTCCCTCCTAATTTTTATTTATTTTGTCCCCTTTTTTTTGCCCCTCATACCCTTATTAATTTTTGTGTCTACTGACTTTTTGTAGGTGTTGGCCAGGGGGATAGGTGTTCTCTCTCCCCCTCATAATCTTTTACCTCAGGCCCAGAGGCCTGTTCTGACAGGAAAGTTGGCACCACCTAAAATGGTGGCCACCAACTGCCCCAACTGTCACCAACAGAACTTGGCCATAGCCTAACATAGGGCATTCCAGAACCTTCTGGTCCATTCTGGACCACTGAAGGGCAGCCTATATAAGGCGGAATGCGGGGCAGCCATTTTGTCTACCTGTGGAAGTCAGCTGGAGGACAGGTGGTAGCTAAGGTGGGAAAAGGTTGGACTTAGGATTGACCTCCTGGACTTGGAAGCTGTCTATTTGGTCCAGCCCACTACTCCCCTTTTAGTTATTTGTCTTGGCCCCGCTGTGGGAAGTTACTGGAGACCCTGGGCGCCTAGCTTGCCCCTTTTCTAAGTCAGGGAGGGGAAGAATTAAGGAGAAGGAGACTGCAGCCTGCGGAGTGCGGTCCTCTGCCCAGCATAGGATCCTAAAGAGATTGGTCCAGCAAGAGCATCCTAAAGAGACTGTTAGCACGAGTCCCAGTTGGAGTGGGGCTAATCCTGGTGCCCCCTCCCCTCTTGCTCAGCTGTTCATCGGTAGCTGACCGACTCCTGGGAACCCCCCCCCTGCGCTACACCCCCCACTGTGGCCCTCTTGGTACCTGTGGCAGCGGAGCAAGGAGTCGCTCTGTGAAGGAGCCGGCGTGTGGAAGCTGAGGAGCGGAGGCGGCAAGCTGACAGGCCGTTCTGTCCATTACCGGCGCGAGGCAAGTGGCGCTGTAACAGATTAAAACCTGAAGGTGAGGAGCGGAGCGGAGGAATCCCCAGACTGTTTCCGGGTAGGCGGAGCAAGGAAGAGGCGTCCCCTGCACTGCGCGATCGCCGAGGAGAGTCACTCTCTCACCGCGCATGCCAACTGGAGCCGCTGGGCGTGGTAAGGAGAAGCCGGCGGTGGAGGCGGGAGTAACCCGGCGCTTGCCTGCGCAGTACCGCCTCGGCTGAGGAAACCCCCGGGAACGCGAGCGAGGGGCTGGGCGCCAGCAGCGGAGTCGTCCCGTCAGTAAGGACTGCTCGAATTGGAGTTTCCCCACGCTAGCGCCGCGTCCCTAGAGCGGGGATTGTTGTGGTTGAAGTTTCCCCACGCCAGCGCCGAGTCAGCAGTGTGCTGGGCGTGGGGTGGTGAGATCGGCAAATTGAACCCTCAAGAAGCCCCAGAACAGCAGCGACGCGTGGAGACTGGGAAAGCATCGTCTCCACGCTACAGTAAGGAGAAGAGGGGGTAGACTTCTCTAAACAGTGCCTTCAGTGGTGTATAGGAGGAGGGGGCCTGCGGAAGAGAAAAAGGTTACATGTCATCCTAGTGAGTTAAAGTTCAAATGTGGCAGAGGGGATTACATCTGCAAATTTGGAATGCTAGAATCTGATCTAAAGTAAAGTGCTGGTATTGCCTCTTTGGAAAGTCATAGGAAATCATAATTACAAAAGGTTAAACAAGTACAGTGCTTAATGAGGTATACTGTTCAGCCTGCTTAATGTGGTGATTTGATATAATTGAAAGTGTCATTATTGATTACCTGGCAAATGTAATGCACCTTAGAATTCAATTGATAAATTGCTTAGCAGTTTCAAAAGTAATTGCTGATCCTAGAGTACAGTATATACTGAGTGTGGAAGTGTGAGAAGAGTTCAAGAATATAGTAACTGCTTTGAAGACAAGTTGACAGTTGCTGGTAGTTTAAGAAGAACAATTTCTGATGCTAGACTTTCCTGTAAAGTCATAAACTGTAAATTTCTGACAACTAAGAGTATATTATTTATATAAAGCAGTACGTATTTTCATATAATTTTGGTGTAGTGTTTTCTTTTTGAGTGCTATTGCGTGGAATTACTTTTGGGTGGTCTGCAACCTTTACACTGTGCCTCTGATATGCTAGTCTTGCCCTAGGCCAGGCTACCTAATTCCAACATATTGGTGCCTAGCGGTGGGATTGCGGACTTGGTTGCAGCTACTTACTAGTAATTTGACGTAATACACCCAACCTACACCAGGAGTTTTCTCCTTGCGGCCCTCCCAATTAGTCTTTTTGTTTTTTCTAAATTTATTCCTGGTGGTGGGTGGAGTTGGCTTTAGGTTGCCCTTGCCCCTCTGAAATTTCTGGTGTGCATCCAGGTTTGCCTGACTCACAATGGAGTTCGCTGTGGAAAACCTGGAAGTCTATTCCGTGTCCCAATTGAAAATGTTCTGCCAACAAATGGGGGTCTTTTTCAAACATGGTGTCAGGAAGGGGGAGCTCCAGACTAGCCTTAGGGCCTGGGTGGAGGCACACCAAGAGACAAAGGAGGAGGATGAAGAGGTCGACCAGGACAGGGTGGGGGAGGTAGAAGAGTTATTCCGCCATGAGGGGGAAAACTTACTCACCGGACCAGTGTCCTACTCCAGAAAGGGCAGTAGCATCTCTGGGAGAAGCCTAACGGAAGCCGAGCTCACCGATAGGAGGGAGAAAAGACAGTTAAGGTGAGAGTTGGCTAAGTTGGAGCAGGAGAAAGAGGAGAGGAGGATGGTCCACGAGTTTAGACTGAAGGAACTGGAGCTCCAAAGTCTGCGACGGGGGTCCTCTCCTGTTAGGAATGGTGGCAGCGAACCAAAGGAGTCAGCCAGGGAGACCAAACTCTATATCCCAAAGGACCTGATAGCGAGCTTCAGTCAGGGGGACGATGTAGCTAAGTGGCTGGCCGCTTATGAGGTTTCTCTGAAGGTTCATGGAGTGCAGGAGAAGCACTGGAGGGTAGTTTGTACAAGTACATGCCTCCTGCTGGTCGGGACACCTTGCTGGCCCTGGATCCAGAGGAACAGACAAACTACCCCACCATGAAGCTGGCGTTGTTGAGGAAGTTCGGGCTCACCCCAGAAAGGTACCGACAGAAGTTCAGGGGGAGCCACAAGATGAGCACTCAGAACTGGGTGGACTTCCTTGATTACGCCAGAAAGGCCTTAGAGGGTTGGGTCAAGGGCAGTGAGGTGAAAGATTATGAGGGGCTGTACAATCTGTTTTTGAGAGAACACCTCCTCGAGAAATGTTTTCCCGAGCTGCGTCAACACCTGGTAGACAGCAAGCTGACCAATCCCCGGAAGCTTGCAGAGGAGGCGGACATCTGGACAAGTACCCGGGTGTCCTCCAAGGGGACTGGAGGGGAATCTCAAAAAGCCGGACAGGGCGCCCCCCAGAAGAAGGAGGGGGGGGAGAAAAAGAAAGAGTTCTCTAAAGGTCCCTAAAATAACTTCCAAGGGAAGGGAGCAGGTTTCACCCCTAGGGCAAACCCGCCCCGGAACCCTCATCCTGGCCAAAGCCAGCAGCCCAGGGTTCTCCACTGTTTTGAATGCGGTGGCGTTGGACATTATAAGGGAGATGTCAGATGCCCAAAGAGACCACCCCCTCCCACCGGAGGAAAGTCACCGGGAGTAGCTAGTGTAGTGCTCGGGGAGGAGTTGCCCTTAGATAAGGGGGGTGAGTGGGCGGGTGTCACCTTAGTGTCCCTGGGAGAGCGGGAGATGGTGCCAAAGATCCAGGTGCCCCCAAATACTACAAAGTATGGGCAGTGGGTTACCATCAATGGCCAGAGAGGGGAGGCTCTGAGGGATACAGGAGCCAGTATGACTATGGTGAGAAGTCAGCTGGTGACCCCAGAGCAGGTTGTTCCTAATGTACTCCACCCCGCCACGATGGCTGACGGCAGAATGGGCCACTATCCAGTGGCTGAGGTTCCCTTTGAGTGGGAGGGGGTTGCAGGTTCACTTCGAGTTGCCGTAAGCCCTGCCGTGCCAGTCGATTGTCTGTTGGGGAATGACATGGAACACAACACTTGGAGAGAGGTGGAATACCGGACGCATTCTGCGATGCTGGGTACACCTGACTGGGCCTGTGTCAGCACACGGTCTGCGACTGCCCGGAGAGGGAGTTCGCCTGGGTTGGAGCCTGGAACAATGGCCCAACCCGCTGCTAAGAAGGGACAGACCCGGAGACAGAGAAAGCCTGCTCCGGCTTCCACACCCCATGAGACAGATCGGCCACCTGCGGTGGTGGACCAGGAGTCCGTGGAGGGGGAAGTAGACTCTCTGGAGGATTTACCCATCCCTGCGGAGTGGCATGTGGAGGGAGGTCCTACCAGAGAGGAATTCTGTAAGGGGCAGAGGGAGTGCCCCACCCTTGAGGGACTGAGGCGACAGGCTGAAGCCCAAGCAGCAGGTGATGTTACGGACATTACCATATTTACTGGGAGGATGGACTCCTCTACAGTGAACCCAAGGTACCCTCGCCTGGTTCATCGAGGGCCTTGGTAGTCCCGCAACAGTACCGAGCCTTTCTTTTGGAATTGGCTCATGCCATACCCCTGGCAGGACACTTAGGCCAGGATAAGACCTTTGCACGGCTTGTCCTCCACTTTTACTGGCCTCAGATGAAAGTGGCGTCCAACACATACTGTAGGACATGTGTAACCTGCCAGGCCAGTGGGAAAACAGGGGTGAAGCTAAAAGCTCCCCTGGAACCACTTCCAGTCGTTAGCACCCCCTTTGAGAGGGTGGGCATCGACATTGTAGGGCCTTTGGATCCACCAACAGCAGCTGGTCACAGGTTTATCCTGGTACTGGTGGATCATGCCACACGGTACCCAGAGGCAATACCTCTGAGGACAGTCACTGCACCTGTAGTGGCAAGAGCCCTAATGGGAATCTTTACCCGAGTGGGATTTCCCAAGGAAGTTGTGTCCGACAGGGGGACCAACTTCCTGTCAGCTTACATGCGGGCCATGTGGAAGGAGTGTGGAGTGACCTACCGGTTCACCACTCCTTATCACCCCCAGTCGAATGGACTGGTTGAGAGGTTTAATAAGACCTTGAAGGGCATGATCAGAAGTCTGCCCGAGAGCCTGCGGAGGAAATGGGATGTCCTCCTACCCTGTTTACTCTTTTCCTACAGGGAAGTGCCCCAGAAGGGAGTGGGCTTCAGCCCCTTTGAGCTTCTGTATGGGCACCCTGTACGCGGTCCTCTCAGCCTGGTGAAGGATGGTTGGGAGAAATCTCCCCGGAAACCCCCCCAGGATGTGGTGAGCTACATGCTGGCCTTCAGGAGCCAAATGGCGAAGTTGTGGAAGCAAGCTACTGACAACTTGGAGGCCAGCCAGGCAGTCATGAAGGAGTGGTATGACCACAATGCTCACCAGGTGGAATTGGAGCCTGGACAGAAAGTGTGGGTGATGGAGCCTGGAGAGCTTAGTGCCCTCCAGGATCGCTGGACAGGCCCCTTTGAGGTGTTGGAGAAGAAGGGTAAGGCCACATACCTGGTGGACCTTAAGACCCCTCGACAGCCCCTACGGGTGCTGCATGCCAACCGACTCAAGCCCCACCATGAGAGGCCTGAAGTCATGCTAATGATGGTGACTGACGGGGAAGAGGAAGCAGAAAGCGAACCTCTCCCAGATCTCTTTTCGTCCCAAGAGAAGGATGGGTCAGTGGAGGGAGTGATTCTCTCTCCTACTCTAACTCCTGAGCAACGGGAGGACTGCCGCCAGATCCTGGAGCAGTACTCTTCGTTGTTCTCCCTTGTCCCAGGAAGGACTCACCTGTGTACCCATGATGTGGACACAGGAGACAGCCCACCAGTGAAGTCCAAGACCTACCGGCTGTCTGACAAGGTGAAGGCTAGCATTCATGGAGAAGTTGCCAAGATGCTAGAACTGGGAGTAATTGAACCTTCCAACAGCCCTTGGTCCAGTCCGGTGGTGCTCGTGCCAAAAGCCGCACCCCCAGGCACCACACCTGAACTGAGGTTCTGTGTGGATTACCGAGGACTGAATTCAGTGACAAGGACTGATGCTCATCCGATCCCTAGGGCGGATGAATTGATTGACCGGCTAGGAGCTGCCCAATATCTGAGTACCTTTGACCTCACTTCAGGGTACTGGCAGATCTCCTTGACAGATGGAGCAAGGGAAAGGTCAGCCTTCTCCACGCCTGAGGGACACTACCAGTTCTGTGTGATGCCCTTTGGGCTCAAGAACGCCCCTGCCACATTTCAGCGGCTGGTGAACCAGGTCCTCTCTGGAATGGAGAGTTTCTCTGCTGCTTACTTGGATGACATTGCTGTCTTCAGTAGCAGTTGGGAGGACCATCTGCAGCATTTGCAGGCCGTTCTCCAGGCCCTGAGACAAGCTGGATTGACCATCAAAGCCAGCAAATGCCAGATCGGGCAGGGGTCGGTTGTGTACCTTGGACACTTGGTGGGTAGGGGGACTGTGCAGCCCCTGCAGGCGAAGATTGAGGCAATCATGGCCTGGGAACCCCCCAAGACACAGACTGAGGTCCGAGCTTTCCTGGGCCTCACAGGATACTACCGTCGCTTTGTGAAGGGGTATGGCACTATTGTAGCGCCCCTCACAGAGCTCACCTCCAAGAAACAACCTCGACGGGTAGTTTGGACAAAGGCTTGTCAGCAAGCCTTTGAAAAGTTGAAACAGGCAATGTGTGCGGCACCGGTCCTGAGGGCCCCAGACTTCTCCAAGGAGTTCATTGTCCAAACAGATGCATCAGAACATGGCATTGGGGCAGTGTTATCGCAACTCAATGAAGAGGGCCTGGATCAACCTGTAGTCTTCTTATCCAGGAGACTGCTTCCCCGGGAACAGAAGTGGAGTGCCATTGAGAGGGAAGCTTTTGCGGTGGTGTGGGCTCTGAAGAAGCTGCGGCCATACCTCTTTGGCTCGCACTTCCTGGTTCAGACTGACCACCGACCCCTTCGTTGGCTGATGCAAATGAAGGGGGAAAATCCCAAGTTGTTGAGGTGGTCCATCTCCCTACAGGGAATGGACTTTCGGGTGGAACATCGGCCTGGAATGGACCACGCCAATGCAGACGGTCTCTCCAGGTATTTCCGCCTTAGTGATGAGGACTCCCAAGGGGTTGGGTAGTTCTCCCCACTTTCAGCTGGGGGGGACGCGTGTTAGACCTGTCTGGCTTTTTGGCGAAGTCCCTCCTAATTTTTATTTATTTTGTCCCCTTTTTTTTGCCCCTCATACCCTTATTAATTTTTGTGTCTACTGACTTTTTGTAGGTGTTGGCCAGGGGGATAGGTGTTCTCTCTCCCCCTCATAATCTTTTACCTCAGGCCCAGAGGCCTGTTCTGACAGGAAAGTTGGCAACACCTAAAATGGTGGCCACCAACTGCCCCAACTGTCACCAACAGAACTTGGCCATAGCCTAACATAGGGCATTCCAGAACCTTCAGGTCCATTCTGGACCACTGAAGGGCAGCCTATATAAGGCGGAATGCGGGGCAGCCATTTTGTCTACCTGTGGAAGTCAGCTGGAGGACAGGTGGTAGCTAAGGGTGGGAAAAGGTTGGACTTAGGATTGACCTCCTGGACTTGGAAGCTGTCTATTTGGTCCAGCCCACTACTCCCCTTTTAGTTATTTGTCTTGGCCCCGCTGTGGGAAGTTACTGGAGACCCTGGGCGCCTAGCTTGCCCCTTTTCTAAGTCAGGGAGGGGAAGAATTAAGGAGAAGGAGACTGCAGCCTGCGGAGTGCGGTCCTCTGCCCAGCATAGGATCCTAAAGAGATTGGTCCAGCAAGAGCATCCTAAAGAGACTGTTAGCACGAGTCCCAGTTGGAGTGGGGCTAATCCTGGTGCCCCCTCCCCTCTTGCTCAGCTGTTCATCGGTAGCTGACCGACTCCTGGGAACCCCCCCCTGCGCTACACCCCCCACTGTGGCCCTCTTGGTACCTGTGGCAGCGGAGCAAGGAGTCGCTCTGTGAAGGAGCCGGCGTGTGGAAGCTGAGGAGCGGAGGCGGCAAGCTGACAGGCCGTTCTGTCCATTACCGGCGCGAGGCAAGTGGCGCTGTAACAGATTAAAACCTGAAGGTGAGGAGCGGAGCGGAGGAATCCCCGGACTGTTTCCGGGTAGGCGGAGCAAGGAAGAGGCGTCCCCTGCACTGCGCGATTGCCGAGGAGAGTCACTCTCTCACCGCGCATGCCAACTGGAGCCGCTGGGCGTGGTAAGGAGAAGCCGGCGGTGGAGGCGGGAGTAACCCGGCGCTTGCCTGCGCAGTACCGCCTCGGCTGAGGAAACGCCCGGGAACGCGAGCGAGGGGCTGGGCGCCAGCAGCGGAGTCGTCCCGTCAGTAAGGACTGCTCGAATTGGAGTTTCCCCACGCTAGCGCCGCGTCCCTAGAGCGGGGATTGTTGTGGTTGAAGTTTCCCCACGCCAGCGCCGAGTCAGCAGTGTGCTGGGCGTGGGGTGGTGAGATCGGCAAATTGAACCCTCAAGAAGCCCCAGAACAGCAGCGACGCGTGGAGACTGGGAAAGCATCGTCTCCACGCTACAGTAAGGAGAAGAGGGGGTAGACTTCTCTAAACAGTGCCTTCAGTGGTGTATAGGAGGAGGGGGCCTGCGGAAGAGAAAAAGGTTACATGTCATCCTAGTGAGTTAAAGTTCAAATGTGGCAGAGGGGATTACATCTGCAAATTTGGAATGCTAGAATCTGATCTAAAGTAAAGTGCTGGTATTGCCTCTTTAGAAAGTCATAGGAAATCATAATTACAAAAGGTTAAACAAGTACAGTGCTTAATGAGGTATACTGTTCAGCCTGCTTAATGTGGTGATTTGATATAATTGAAAGTGTCATTATTGATTACCTGGCAAATGTAATGCACCTTAGAATTCAATTGATAAATTGCTTAGCAGTTTCAAAAGTAATTGCTGATCCTAGAGTACAGTATATACTGAGTGTGGAAGTGTGAGAAGAGTTCAAGAATATAGTAACTGCTTTGAAGACAAGTTGACAGTTGCTGGTAGTTTAAGAAGAACAATTTCTGATGCTAGACTTTCCTGTAAAGTCCTAAACTGTAAATTTCTGACAACTAAGAGTATATTATTTATATAAAGCAGTACGTATTTTCATATAATTTTGGTGTAGTGTTTTCTTTTTGAGTGCTATTGCGTGGAATTACTTTTGGGTGGTCTGCAACCAGGGCCGGACTGGGAACTGAAAGCAGCCCTGGCAAATTTTGCAAGACCAGCCCCTGTCCGGCGCGTAGCAGACCAGCCCCCGTCCAGCGCGTAGCGAGCGAGCGCATCGAGCGAGCCCGACGGCCACTAGGGGAGTTTGAAAAAGGACAGACCAAAATGGTGAATTTTACAGCATATTTTTCATTACATATTTAAATTGTATCAACTTTCAAAGCACAGTAAACAGTAGATGATGACCATCAGGTTACCCACCCAGTCATATGTATTCATAGGCATTCTTTCAGAGAGCACCAAAAATAGACACAAGTTTGCGAGAATGTTCTGTACATTGGTCATCGAACGTCACGTCCGGTACATGCTGTGTTTCAACAAGTAACTCCTGTTGTGCACGAATCCTGGACGTTTTTTCTCAGGCAGGAAAATGTAACATGCATTTGGTTAAAACCCTATGGTAGGGTGACCAACTGGCATTGGTGCAAATTCAGGACGGTGAGTGTAAAAATTCAGGACAAAGGGTCAAAATTCAGGACACAAATTCAGGACAGCAGGCCAAAATTCAGGACAAAACTTCAGGACAATAGGTACGTTTTACAGACACATCAGAGGTCGCGCAATAGTATATAAGTAAGCCCAGCCATTTCCAAACATATTCAACCGTTTGCAAACCTATCCATCATGTATCCTTCCATCTATCATTTCACTCATCCATCCCTTCATCCATCCCCTCATCCATCCTTTCACTCATCCTCCATTATCTATCCATCCACCCTTTCACCCTATCCATCTGTACACTTATCCATCCACTCTTCATCCCATCCATCCATTCACTCATCCATTCAGCCATTTACCCTTTCACCAATCCAGCCATCCTTTCACTTACTAATCCTTCCACCCATCCACTATTTTAGTCATCCACCCATCCTCCCTTTCTCTCTCCATCGACCCTTTCACTTAGCCATCCTTCCTTCCATCCATCCATCCATCCATCCATCCATCCATCTATCTACTCATCCACTCATGAATCCATCCATTGACCCTATCACTCATCCATCTATCATTTCACTCCTTCACACATCTATTAATCCTTTTGTCCATCTACCCTCCCTTTCACTCACTCATCCATCCTTACATCCACCCTTTCACTCATACGTCCATTCATTCACCCTTGCACTTATCAATCCAGCAATCCATCCATCATTTCACTCATTCACCTACCCTCCCATCATCCACCCAACCATCCACCCACCCACCCACCATTCACCCACCCACTCATCCATCCTTTCACCCACCATCCAATCCACTGATCCATCCTTTCACCCACCCACTATCCACCCACCCACTCATCGATCCATCCTTTCACCCACCAACTCTCCATCCATCCATCCATCCTTTCACCCACCCATCATCCATCCATCCATCCGTCCTTCCCCTCATCATCCATCCTTCCCCTCATCATCTATCCTTTTCCCTCATCATCCATCCATCCTTTTCCCTCATCATCCATCCATCCATCCTTCTACCCACCCACTCATCATCCATCCTCCATCCATCCATCCTTCCCCTCATCATCCCTTCTTCCCCTCATCATCCATCCATCCATCCTTTCACTCACCCATCCATCCATCCTTCCCCTCTATCCATCCCCTCATCCATCCATCCCCTCACCCATCCATCCATCCCCTCACCCATCCATCCTTCCTTCCCCTCACCCATCCTTCCCCTCATCCATCCATCCTTCCCCTCATCATCCATTCTTCCCCTCATCATCCATCCATCCATCCTTTCACCCACCCATCCATCCATCCCTCTATCCATCCCCTCATCCATCCATCCATCCCCTCACCCATCCATCCTTCCTTCCCCTCACCCATCCATCCTTCCTTCCCCTCATCCATCCATCCTTCCCCTCATCCATCCATCCTTCCCCTCATCCATCCTTCCTTCCCCTCATCCATCCTTCCTTTCATCCATCATCCCCCTCACCCATCCATCCATCCATCCCATCCATTTATTCTTCCCCCTCATCCATCCATCCATCCTTCTCCTCATCCATCCTTCCCCTCCATCCATCCATCCATCCTTCCCCTCCATCCATCCTTCTCCTCATCCATCCATCCTTCCCCTCCATCCATCCATCCATCCTTCTCCTCATCCATCATCCTTCCCCTCATCCATCTTTCCCCTCATCCATCATCCAGCTCCCCTTCCACCCATACATCCAGCTATTTACCATTTTCTCTCCATCCATCCTCTCTCATTATCCATTTATTCAATCTTTCATTCATCCATTCACCCTTTCACTAATTCATCCAGCCATTCACCCATCCCTTCACTTACTTACTCGCCCACCTTTCCATATTAATTTTGAGCTGAGCCCTTTTGAGAAGAGGCCCATCAAGAACGTCACCCTCGCTGCAGGGGCCGTTCCAGGACTGGGACAGAAGCCACCCAGGGCGGAGACAGGATCCACCACAGGGGGGGACAAGAGTCATCACAGGTGGGGGTGGACTGGAGCCACAACATGGGGGGGACTGGAGCCATCACAGGCGGGGGAGGGGTTGGGGGGTGGACTGGAGCCACCACATGGGGGGACAGGAGCCATCACTGAGGGGAGGGCAGGAGCCACCACATGGGGGGACAGGAGCCATCACTGAGGGGAGGGCAGGAGCCACCACAGGGGGGGGACAGGAGCCACCACAGGGTGGGGACAGGAGCCATCACAGGCGGGAGGGGGGGCAGGAGCCATCATAGGTGGTGGGGGGGGGGGGACAGGAGCCATCACAGGTGGGGGACAGGAGCCATCACAGGAGAGTGAACAGGATCCACCAGGGTGGGCACAGGGGTGGGCATGCAGTATTCTAGTATCATCTTGGGCTCCTCGCCCCCTCCTGCACAAGACAACGAGAAGACAGGCTCTCTGTCCAAAATGCCATCCCCCACTGTGATGTACAGTACTTACAGGAGATACTCTAAGAGAACTGAATTACATTCTACACTGCATGTTTGAAGAACCGAGGTTTGCTTACAATTTAGTGACACTAATTACGCTCTGTGAAGAGAACCACGTGCTGCCTCGGTGTAATCAGGGGTGTAATCTGGCCGAGTCTCGGATGTTTGGGGCCCTGGGTAGAAATGGAATGTGTGAGCCCCCCTCTAAATAGCAGAGACATTACACATTCAGGGCTGTTTGCATGTGAATAGATGTCGCTGTTCCTGAAGTTGCAGCCCCTCCCTCTCAGTCACCTTGGAAGCACCTCTTAACAGCCGGTCAACGAGGGCTGGAGGTGTGAGGGTTGCCACCCCGCTGTGCAATGTTGGCTGGAGTCTGATAAATTAGTTGTTTAACTATTATTTCTTATGCTGTGAAGCTAGCAGCTAACGTAAACTCTCTCTCTACTCATATGATTGTTATTTCTGATATTTATGATTCCCTCTTCTTCACTGCTTTATTTTGTCCGCGAGCAAGTAGTCGTTGAAATGTCACACATAATTTCAGTGAAAATATCAAAATCCTGGTCACACTCACACATACTAATCTGAAACCTTGGCAGCTATGAGTCAGTCACGTCCACACTGCCACCAGGGCCTGGTGGTCACGTGACGTAGCGCTGGAGAAGCAAAAGCTGCCTGCTTCTTTACTTTCAAGTTTCTCGGGGGCGGCCAGGGCCGGGCAGAAATTAAAACTGACTGACTCACTCACCTCGGCGCCGGCGGCCTGCTGTCCAGTGTCTGCTGACTGCTGTTGGTGGTGGGGTCGGTCAGTGTCGGGTCACGGACGGTGGCACAGGCACTGTGGCAGAGGGGGGTCGGGCTAGGCCTAGGCGGCGGCGTTAGTAGCCAGTCCACTGCCAGAAGCCAGCCATTAGAATAAAATTAATTTCTGGGCCTGGCGGGACTCTCCAACTCCGTGCGCGACGGCAGACTCCTCTCATCAGTCACGCGCAGGCCTGCCAATGCGCATGCGGGAAGGAGGAGAATTACACCAGCCGCACCTAGAGAGGCGCGGCAGAGGAGGGGGCAGGCATAATTCTGCGCGCTGCGCACAGGCACCTCCCCCCTCATCCTCCGTTTGTTTATTGTTAGGTAACGGCCCAGTTTGCATGCACATACTGAGGCTTGCAGTTGCAGCGCTTGCTTGGGGGGGGGGGGGGGGAGGGTAGTGACAGTGTTCGTGCACGGTGCAGACGATGACCTGCATGCATAGAGTGAGTCAGACACAGGATGATGTGCGAGTGCGGCCGTGAACAAAGTGAGTGTCGTGACGCACGCTGCCGGGGGCAAAATCGGCCCCCAGAGACACAAAACCGGCCCCCTTTTCGGAAACCGGCCCCCAAAACCCTCCAGCCGACCGGGGGATTGCCCGGTGCCCGGACTCACCAGTCCGGGCCTGTCTGCAACCTTTACACTGTGCCTCTGATATGCTAGTCTTGCCCTAGGCCAGGCTACCTAATTCCAACAACCCCATTGTCAGTAAAGATTGCATTGGTAATACCCTCTCTAGCAACAAGTTTCTCCAAGAAAGCTTTAATATGCTTGGCTTCAATACCTCATGTTATAGCTATTACTGGCCACCTTGAAAAGAAATCAACGAGAATGAGTATATTCCACTCTGTGAGAGAAGAACGGATTGGGCCGACTATGTCTAGGCCAACTTCCTTCCATTGAGCATCAGATCGGTCTCCTATAACCATCGGTTGCACCTTAGGTTTCGCCACTCTCTCACTCACAGCACCTGCATACAATCCCTAATCTTCCGTTCCACCTGTAAATCTATTTCCGTCCACCAATAAGACAATCTTAAACTTTCTTTAGTCTTAGAAATTCCCAGATGACCATTGTGTGCTAAAGAAATAGGCTCTTCCCTAAGAGAGGTTCTAGGAATAAGCCTCACTCCCCTGTAAAGAAAGCCATTTTGTTCCAATAATTGGTCCTTTACATGCCAAAATCTATCCACATTTCCATCGCCTTTGGGTCTCACTTTCCAACCTGTTTTGACACATTCAAGAACCTTTAGTACATCATTATCATCACATAAGGCTTTTAACCATCTCTCCTTCTCATGATGCTTCCCTCCACAGTGCACACCATTTATCCATCCTCTTCATACTCATCATCCGTACAAACATAATCTTTTACAACTAAGCGAATTAAATCATCTGCCACTTTATTCTCTACACCAGGTAAATATTTTATCTCAAAATTATAATCTTGTAGGGCCACAACCCACTTTGTGATTCTACTGGAGACAGCATCAATGCCGTTTAAAAAAAAAAATTCACATAAAGGTTTGTGATTGGTTCTCACCTCAAACACACTTCCCCACAACAGATTTTTCAACTTCTTTATTGACCAATAAACAGCAAGGGCCTCTCTTTCCACCGCAGAATATCGCATCTCTGCTCCCCTTAAACTCCTAGACAAAAAGAGTATCACTTCATCATGGCCATTACTTATTTGCAAGAGAACCGCTCCTAGTCATTTCATGCTGGCGTCAGTTATCAAGATGCATTTCTTCTCTGGATCGAAGCTGCTCAATTTTGGTGCTAAGCTTAATTTTTCCTTGAGTATGAGAAATTCTCGTTCACACTTTTCGTCCCAAACAAACTCACATCCTTTGCACAACAAAGCTCTCATGGAAACACACAATGAGGCAAAACCTTGGATAAATTTTCTATAAAATTCTGCCATTCCTAAAAAATTCATCAGTTCTTCTTTATTAGTAGAGGAAGGCATCCGCTGTATTGCAGTCACTAAATTTTCCTTCAGAGAAACACCACCCTCAGAGATCGTATGACCCAGATAATCAATTGATTCTCTTTTGAACTTGCACTTCTCAATTTTGACGGTCATGCTCCTTGTCATTCTGCCCAAAAACTAAGATATCATCCTGATACACTCTCACCCCAGGAAGGTCTTTCAAAACAATCTCTAATGCCATCTGGAAGACTCAGGCCGCCGAGATCAACCCAAAAGGTAGTCTTACAAAGAAATACGTACCGAAAGGAGTAACAAATGCTGTTAGATCTTTTGACTCCTCATCTGATCTAATATGGTGGTAAGAAGATTTCAGATCTATTGTGCCAAAAACCCTAGCTCCTTTTAACAGCATTAACATATCAGCAATTTTTGGTAGAGGGTGCTTATCCACAACGCACAAAGCCGAAGAGAGCCATCAGCTTTTTTCTGCGGCTACAACTGGAGCAAGCCATAGAGTTGCCTCAACTTCTTCAATGATGCCTTCCTTTTTTAGGCGTTCTAATTCTTTTTGAACTTAGCTCAAAAGACTCCATGGCACGTTCAAAGGACACAAAAGAGTCGTCCGGGTAGAGGTACGCCAGAATCTCACATCTGCCTCAGCGCCACTCTTGGTAGGACATGTTCTCCTCCAACCGGAGTACCGGGGCCAAGATCCACACCGGGAGCTCCCTCTGAAACTGAGCCCTTCTTAGGGCCATATGTATGAAGCCTTTTGTGATTCGCAGAATTTTGGCCTTTGCGAATCGCAAACAGCCTTATTGCATGTTTTGGGATGTATGAAACATTCCCAAAATAAGGAATTGCAAACTGTGCGATTCCTTATTTTGCCATAGCATTTAGGGAATCGCAATTTTGCGATTCCTTAAATGCTATGTATGTAGCATTTTTGGCTAGCGAATATTGGTTAAGGAATCGCAAATTACCACCAACTTGTAGTTGGTGGTAATTTGCGATTTCTTGTAAATATGCACAATTGTGCATTTGTGAGGGTGGCATATGACGCACATACATGCCCATTGGGCATGCATGTGCACCATATGCACACACATGTCATTTACAGGGGTGCAGCAGGGTGTCCTTGAGACACCCCTGCACACTTGCAAAAATTCTCAAATTGCGATTAGCAATTTGCGAATTCGCAATTTGAGAATTATTTGGAAATCATTCCTATGGGCCTCCTGGCCCATAGGAATGCATTGGAAAATATTCCTTAATTGCGAATTCGCAAAATGCAAATTCGCAATTAAGGAAGCTTAAGGAATCGCAAACTAAATGCTATTTTGTTCATACATACCATTTTGCATTTCCTAAATAGCAATTCCTTAAAATTCGCTATTTAGGAAATGCAAAATAGTTTGAGGATACATATGGCCCTTAGTACTTTCTCGACAAATCGCTGCCAGATTCCTGCCGTGTGACACACCACATATGGTAGAGTTTTATCGGCACCACGACCCTGCATCAAGGCCTCCCTCAGAGCCTTTTCATTCGCCGTACCTGCCAGCAGTGCCAGTTCCCAGTATTCCTCATCAGCGAACCACTTTGCGGCTGGGAGAAGCTGCGCTGCATAATAAGACAAGTCAAATCTCTGGGCCTCTAGGCCTCCCTCTTCCCAACACTGTGTAACTGTGCGTAAAGCTACTCTGCTGAATCCGCCCGCCCAAAGCAGGGAGGTAAGGAGCGAGTCAAGTGTGCGAAACACTCAGGGGGGCAATGGACATAGGGCATTCTGCAATACATATAAAATCCTGGGGAGCATCACAATTTTGGCGATCGCCAATCGCCCCATAAGGGAGAGAGGGAGCGTGTTCCAAAAGGTAACAGATTTGTGGGGAGCTTGGACTACTCTGTCGACGTTGTAAGTCAGCAGGGCCTCTTCAGACGCGGCCACCTGAATGCCAAGGTAGCTGAACGCCTCCTACTCACAACGCAGACCCAAATACGGTATATCCATGCCTGGGTCCGAAATACAACCCGTCAATGGGAAGACCATGGATTTATTGAGATTAATACGCAACCCAGAGGCTGCACCAAAGCGGTCAAGGGTCCGCATCAAGACGTGAAGGGCCTCAGAGGGGGAGGTCAGATAGAATAGTGCGTCATCAGCGTAGAGTGAGACCACATTAATAGTGTCACCCACCGTTATACCCCATTGCAGTAGCTCAGTGCGGGCGGAGACGTTAAGGGGTTCAATCGCGAGAGCGAATAGGAGAGGGGAGAGAGGGCAACCCTGTTGGGTGCCTCTCTCTAATGGCCATTCCTCCGATCGGGCTGACCCCAGCCGGACCCTGGCGCGGGGCGCTCCATAGAGCACCCGGATCCAATTGCGAAATCCAGGCCCGAACCCCGTTTTCTGGAGCACCTCCATCAGATACCCCCAATGTACCGTATCAAAGGCTTTAGCCAAATCAATCGACACCAGCACATGAGGACCCTCTCTTCCCCGTACCTCATGTAGGACATGATTTAGGCGGCGCAGATTCATCGCCGTGTTATGACCCAGAATAAATCCGCATTGGTCTGAGTGGATCAATCGAGTCATGTGTTGGGCGAGGCGAGTGGCCAACAGCTTAGTAAGGATTTTTGCATCCGTATTAATCAAGGTGATAGGACGGAATGCCGCGGGATCACAACTATCTCCGCCCGGTTTCAAAATCATGCAGACTTCCCCTTGATTCATGGTGGGCAGAAGAGTGCCAGTATTCAGAGCTTCATCATAAACTTGCAACAGGAGGGGAGCCAGAACGTTCCAGAAAGAGTGATAAAATTCGGCTGGGAATCCGTCCCCGCCAGGGGTCTTAGCTCGAGGGAGGGCAGCCATCGCCGCGCTGATCTCACCCAGTGTCAGCTTAGTCTCGAGTTCCTTCACCACTGCCTCATACACAGCCTGCAGATGGGACCGGAGGACCTCAAGGATATATGACTTTGAGTGGACCATAACACCACTTGAGTTTCGTAGAGCAACTATCCTTTCAGGTGCTAACTCACAGCGAAGGATCCAGGCCAATAAGCGGCCAGATTTATCGCCTTCGGGGTGGAGACATTGCCTGTACTGGCCCAACGTAAATTTATCAAGGCGGGTGAGGATGTCATGTATCAACACCTGAGCTTCCTTCTCCGTCTGCTGATCTAACTCGTCGGGTTCGGATCGGGACTGGGCGCGTTGAAGCACAACCTCTGCATTGTGTAGTTCAGACAACAACTGTTTTCGGACCCCGTAAGTGAGGCCCATACACGCTCCACGCACCACCGCCTTCAAGGCTTCCCATTTAGTAGAGTAAGGCAGACTATCGCCCCCCCCAGTTTAGCTCTATGTAGTCCGATAGAGTCGTCGCCACATGGTCCTTACCCACCTGATCTTGAAGAATGTCAGTGGGCATTCGCCAGGTGCGGGGATGGGCAGCTCGATCAGCCCACCGTGCCATGCACGTCACTGGGGCGTGGTCCAATAGGTATCGGGCCTGATGTGTAACCGTCAAGGTGAGAGACGGGGTGAGATTAGCCACAAGAATGCGGTCCAATCTGCTATGGGTGCCATGTGTCGGAGTGTAACACGTGTAGAGCTTCTGGGCGGGATGACAAGTTCGCCACACGTCTAGTGCCCCAAGATTGTGCATCACTTCCCGAAGACGTGCCGTCATACGGGGCTTAGTGCCCGATCGGGGCGGATGGCGGTCCAACTCAGGGTGCAATACACAGTTGAAGTCCCCAAACCAGAGGAGGGGTGCATCCAGATCTGGGCGAGCACTTTATCACCAAGTTCTTTTAAATTACATTTACACGGTATACCATGTATAAAAATGACTCGTTGACATTGGTCACTTTGATTTAAACTTCATGAATGTTTTGACGAATGTTGGATATGATTGTTTAGCATGTATTTAGTTATGATAATGGGTCATGTAGGAAACCTCTGTTATTTTGATTTTCAGGGCTCCTTGAGAAAGGGCAATTCTTGCCCAAAATGCATCGGAGCATTTTGGAAATGATTACATTGTTGAAAATAATGGATAAAGAAATGAATTAAATACATAATGCTTACATTTGATGAACAATAAATAAATATAGTTTAGAGCAGAGTGGAGTCTGTCTTCGTGACGAACCCTAGTGGAGTGCCCATCGCAGGGATGTGTACATAATTTATGAACACACTTACTTAATGACCATTATTTAGCGTAAATGGAGGGTTACACTACCTGCAGGAGCACCCATACATAATCAACTTTCAAACAAAATATTCTAAAGTACAACCCCAACTGAGCTGTGCACCGCACCTATTGAAAGTTTTTCAAATTGACCTCTCCGCCCTCAAGGTGGGTTGCACGCCACTTAAGACACAATGCAATATGAGGAAATCTCAAAAACTACTGACGCCAGAGCCAGTCTTTTAGCTTTTGGAAACGAGGAAAAAGAACGGATCTACGCCCTAATCAATGACGATTTAACACAAGAAACTACCAGTCGCACAAGAGAACAATGTGTCAAACACTTATTGTACTTATCTAAACGCAGGATAATCAACAACTGCACGCCAACACTCTGATTAAATATCATCGAGCTTTGCGCATACCCAGTGGACTCAGGATTGCATTGAAACCTTTCCTCTGCAAAAATTCAAAAGACTTCCAAGAGAAATGGAACGCCATCGTGAACAAGTACAGCCTCGACCTCATCCTCCTCATAGTAGAGGAATTACCAACTATCCTCAATGAATTGACCAAGGAAATCAAAGAAGTCGAGAAAGAGTTGGAAGAATCCATCACGCCGGAGAAACTAACTAAGATGTAGAAGACATAAAAATACAACTCGAAAAACATACCAAAGAAATTAATGACAGAAAAATTCGTAAATTTCGACGTGATACGCTTGACTATAAATTAGGTGAAGTGTACACCTGGGAAGATGTTTATGCCCAGCGTCGACGCAACAAACTATACAGCCAACAGACTGATACTTCTCCCTTAGGAAGCGACACCTCCAGCCGCCTACCCAAAAAAACGACTTTTGGTCCCAACAACACAGGAGACAACAGAGACAAAGAACAAATACTGATCACACTTGAGGAAAACACAACACCATCTGGTCCTTTTTTAGAGGGAGGCCAAAGCAAAACCGACGACCCAGGCGGAACAAAAGAAAAGGAAAGAGGCGCCCCACCAACAAGGAGCACCAAAAAAGACAACAAAAAGAAAGTGACTCGCTAGTGATTAACATTTCAGACACCAGATTATCATCATATGAAACCAATCTCCTACAGAAAGGTACATCATTTATTCCCACCACCTTTACAAATCTTTTGGAACTGGAGACTAGCACATTTAAATTAACACGAAAACTACGGTTACGCCATTTTTTTGAGAACATTCTTCCACCACAAATGGAAAAACAACCGGATCAACTTCTTGGCCTACGTCCTTTAAGTTCATATATGCCACCAAGCAGCCATAAAAGCATTGATACTTTTGAAACATTAGTCAAACAAGACTTGGAGGAAATCAACTATAAAAAAACAATGAAAAAGAATATCACCCAAAAAGACTACGACACCTTGAAAAAAATCGCAGGAAACAAAGCAATCAAATGCATCAAAGCTGATAAGGGTGGTGCTTTAGTCATCATTAACACCAGCATGTATCAAACGAAAATACTTGAACATATTTCGGATCCAAACACCTATATGCCACTGGAAACCAACCCTACAAGCCAATTTAAAGCAACACTAGTGGATTTAATAACAAATGCACATGAACAAGGGATAATTGATGATCGCACCAAGAAGTTTTAATGGTAGAACATCCAAAAAGCCCAACAATAACAATTCTACCAAAAATACACAAGTGCTTGTTGGATCCACCCTTCCGGTCAATAGTTTCTACGAAGGGTTCCCTCCACGAACCCGTGGGGAAATTCTTGGATCGGTATCTTCAACCTCTAGTAAAAAACCTCAAAAGTTATGTAAAGGACACTACCGAATTTCTACTCAAACTCTCTGAAGTAATCATCAAAGAGGATGACAATCTTATTCTGTGTACAGCAGATGTTAAAAGTCTCTACACATCCATTCCTCACGGTGGAGGAATCTATGCTGTAGAAAAGGCCCTACTAAACAGCGAGATTTCTGGCTCCATGCAAACTTTCCTCATGGAACTTATGATATACATGTTATATCATAGTTATTTCACCTATGAAAAACAGTGGTACCAACAATTGCCTGGGATGTCCATGGGCAATTGCGCCGCGCCAACATACGCCAATATATACTTGGCTGAGTTCGAATCCATAAACATTTATGACAACCCCCAGTGGATGAAAAATTTGCGCATATATGTCCGTTACATAGACGACTTATTTTTTATTTGGAAAGACACTAAGTCAAGTCAAGTCAAGTCATGAAATTTGTATAGCGCACTACATACCCAGAGGGTTTCAAGGCGCTTAGGAAGGGGAGGAAGATTATTTGTCAAATAACCATGTTTTAAGCTGCTTTCTGAACGCTAGGTGGTTCTGGGTGAGACGAAGGTAAGCGGGGAGTGAGTTCCATGTTTTAGCAGCCAGGTAAGAAAAGGATCTGCCTCCCATGGTGGTCTTGTTGATGCGAGGTACAGTGGCGAGGGCTTGGCTGGAAGAGCGTAGTTGGCGGGAGGGGGTGTAGAAGGATAGTCGAGAGTTGAGGCAATCTGGTCCGATGTCGTAGAGTGATTTGTGTGCGTGGGTAAGCAGACGGAAAGTGATCCTTTTATTGACGGGTAGCCAGTGGAGGTCTTTAAGGTGACCCGAAATGTGTTCGTTGCGTGGGATGTCTAATATGAGCCTGGCTGAGGCGTTTTGGATTCGTTGGAGTTTCTTCTGGAGTTTAGCGGTGGTACCTGCGTAGAGGGTGTTTCCGTAGTCCAGTCGGCTCGTGACCAGAGCGTGGGTGACTGTTTTCCTTGTTTCGGAGGGGATCCAGCGAAATGTTTTTCTGAGCATGCGAAGAATGTTGAAGCAGGAAGAGGATACGGCGCTGACTTGTCTGTTCATTGAGAGTGAAGAATCCAGGATGACGCCAAGGTTCCGTGCGTGGTCTGTCGGGATGGGTGCTTTTCCGAGGGCTTCCGGCCACCAGGAGTCGTCCCAAGCAGAGGGGGATGTACCTAAGATTAGGACTTCTGTTTTGTCTGAGTTCAGTTTCAGACGGCTTTGTTTCATCCATTCAGCAACTTCTTTCATTCCTTCGTGTAGGTTAGTTTTGGCGGTGCTGGGGTCATTGGTGAGAGAAAGGATCAGTTGAGTGTCGTCCGCGTAAGAGATGATGTTGAGGTTGTGTTGGCGTGCGATGGCCGCGAGGGGGCTCATGTATACGTTGAAAAGGGTGGGGCTGAGAGAAGATCCTTGAGGTACTCCGCAGATGAGTTCAGAGGCTTCGGACTTGAATGGAGGAAGGCGGACTCTCTGGGTTCTTCCGGTGAGGAACGAGGTGATCCATTCAAGTGCTTTTCCTTGGATTCCGATGTTATTAAGGCGTTGTAGAAGGGTGCTGTGGCAGACTGTGTCGAAGGCTGCGGAGAGGTCGAGGAGGATGAGGGCGACTGTGTCTCCATTGTCCAGTAGAGTTCGAATGTTGCTGCGATGAGGGCGGTCTCAGTGCTGTGTTTTGCTCGGAAGCCAGATTGTGAGGGGTCGAGGGATTTGTTGGCTTCGAGGAAGGCGGCAAGCTG
Source organism: Lissotriton vulgaris (assembly GCF_964263255.1). Taxonomy (NCBI): domain Eukaryota; kingdom Metazoa; phylum Chordata; class Amphibia; order Caudata; family Salamandridae; genus Lissotriton; species Lissotriton vulgaris. The sequence continues at coordinate 724,251,014 of NC_141689.1, read as the reverse complement.
GTTGTTGACGGCTTTCTCGATGACTTTGGCCGGGAATGGAAGAAGCGAGATGGGGCGGTAATTTTTGAGTTCGGTGGGGTCGGCTGTTGGTTTTTTCAGAAGGGCGGTGAGTTCAGCGTGTTTCCAGTCTTCTGGGAAGGTAGCGGAGTTGAAGGAACAGTTGATGACGTCTCTGAGGTGCGGTGCTATGACGGAGTCTGCTTTGTTGAAGATGTGGTGAGGGCATGGGTCTGTGGGGGATCCTGAGTGGATGGAGTTCATCAGGCGGATGGTGTCCTCAGTGGAGATTGGGTTCCAGGCGTTAAGGGTGTTCACGGGGGGGAGATGGTCAGCAGATGGTAGGGTGGGTTGGTTTCCGGGTTGATTGTCAAAGCTGTTGTGGATGTCTGCAATCTTGTTGTGGAAGAATAAAGCCAGGGAGTCGCAGAGGGCTTGAGAGGGGGTGATGTCGTTGGAGTTGGCCGAGGGGTTGGAAAATTCCTTGACGATGTTGAAAAGTTCCTTGCTGTTGTGGGCGTTGTTGTCAAGTCGATCCTTGAATGCTGTTTTCTTGGCTTTTCGGATCAGTTGGTGGTGAGTGCGGGTGGCGCTTTTGAAGGCGTCCTTTGTGCTGGTGGTTGGGTCTTTTTTCCAGGCCTTTTCAAGGGAGCGGCAGAGTTTCTTGGATTTCTTGAGATCATCGTTGAACCATGAGGCTTTCTTGCTGCCAAGTTTGCTTTGACGTTTTTTCAATGGGGCTAATGAGTCGGCGGTGTTGGATAACCATAGGGTGAGGTTGGCGGCGGCTTCGTTGGCGTTAGAGGAGAGGGCTGGGGAGTTTCGAAGGAGCGATGCGGAGATTTGGTCCGTGGTGATTTTGTTCCAGTTTCTTTGCAGGGTAGGTTGGGAGTGGTTGATGGGTTTTGGCTTGTTGTAGGTGAAGTGAACGCAGCTGTGGTCGGTCCATAGGAGATCCGTAGTGTGGCTGAAGGAGACATGCTTGCTGGATGTGAAGATGGGGTCGAGTGTGTGACCTGCGATGTGGGTGGGGGAAGTGACTAGTTGTTTAAGTCCGAGGTTGGCGAGGTTGTCCACAAGGGTGGCGGTGTTGTGGTCGTTTATCTTTTCAAGGTGAAAGTTGAGGTCTCCTAGAAGAATATAGTCTTTGGAGGGGAGCGCGTGTGGAGAGATGAAGTCCGTGATGTCTTCACTGAATTTTGCGCGAGGTCCTGGTGGTCTGTAGAGGAGAGTGCCTCTGAGAGTTGTTTTGGGGTCGATGTGGATCTGGAAGTGGAGGTGTTCGGAGTTGGCGAAGTTGGCGTCAGAGCTAGTTGAGATGCGGATAGATTTCTTATGAACGATAGCGATTCCTCCTCCTGTGTGGCTGGTACGGTCTTTGCGAGTGATCTTATAGTCTTCAGGGATGGCAATGGTGATGTCTGGTGCGGAGGAAGCGTTCATCCATGTTTCTGTTAGGAAGGCGACGTCTGGAGAGAAGGAGTCTAGTAGGTTCCATAGGTCAATGGCGTGCCTGTGCACCGATCGGGTGTTGAGAAGGATGCATTGTAGGTGGTTGGGGTCGGGGATCTGTGGTGTGGTCGAAGCGGAGATGTTGTCGGTGCCGATGAATTTGCAGGAGTAGCAGGAGAAAGGTCCATGGGTGTGTCCAGGAGCGGCTTGGACGCAGTTGGGGGAGCGGCCGGGGTTGAGGGCTAGGAGGGTGGCGGCATCATAGGTAATGCGGGAGGACTTGGGAGCGCGAGGGACAGGGGGTCTGGCGCTGGGCGCGGTCCAGGCGCGGACGGGCGTAGACGGGCTTACCTTTGGCGCACCTTCGGCGCGAATTGGGCGCGGTCGCAGCGCGTGAACGCTGCGCGTATAGGCATCGGTCATATATGGATGGTGGAGGGGGAGGGGCGAGGGCGGAGCTGCTGGGAGGCGGGAGGCGGGGTGGATATCCGGGGAGGGAAGGCTTCACCACAACAACAACAAGAGACTAAACAAGATGGCAGTCGGCCAAAAACCAATGCACAGGAGTATCTACAGAAGGCTCTAGTCGAACTGAACACCAAAGACAGCAGAATTCAACTCACCTGGAACATGAGTGAGCATACCATAACTTTTTTGGATGTATCAATTACAAGGACCAAAACAGGATTGGAAACTGATCTATTCAGAAAGGAAACAGACCGCAATAATACATTGCATTATTCCAGCTTCCATCAGAACTCATTAAAAGGACACTTGCCTTACAGTCAAATGTTGCGAGTCAAACGCATTGTTTCAAACCCAGAAATTTGTGTTAAACGAATGAATGAGATGAGTATCAGATTCACAGAGAGAGGATACCCACAAGAAGTAGTTAATGAAGCCATGAAGAAAGCGTCAAGCATCACCCTTGAAAAAGCACTGACAAGAGCAACAAAAAATGACGACACCAGGATGGTGTTAGTGTCAAAGTACTCTACACTAAGTGGAAGATATAAAAAAATCATACTGAACCATTGGCGGATCCTATCGTCTGAACCTGAATTTAAAGATCTGTTCAAACACCCACCAATATTTGCATACACCAGAGCAAGCAATATGAGAGAGGTTCTATCTAATGACATCGCCCCACAAATTGAATACAAAGGAACAAGACCTTGTCTCAACTGCATCAGTTGTAATAACATCATTAAGGGCAATAAAGTAAATCATCCCATGAAAGGTACTGAGATTAAAGTCAATGTGAATACGACATGTGATTCCTCCAATTTAATTTACCTGCTTAAATGCCCCTGCGGGAAAATTTGCATTGGAAAGACTGAAATAAAAAGAAAAATTCGCCTAAATGAACATAAGTCAAACATACGGACCAAGCAAGAAAGATCCAGCGTTGCAATGCATTTTTTGGAACACAACCATAGTGTGGCGCAATTAAAATTCATGGTATTAGAACTAATCGAGAAAAAAGAAAGGCAAAGACAACAACAACGTTTTTTTACAGAAAGAAACAGCATGGATATACCACATGCAATCCTTGAAACCATTTGGTCTGAATGACCGTATCGAACTAAGTTGTTTTTTATAAGTACCCAGCGTGGTACATATGGGCACTTATTTCTGTTGTGAGACTGCCAACATTGTTTATATATAACTTACTCACTGTTAAATGCGATTTCAAACAAATGTCCACATTCTTACAATGAGCAGTCCAATGGTATACCACTAAACCACTTACATTCATTAATTATTTAGTGTTTTACTATCTTTATTCAAAACACTTTTGGTTCAGTGCCCATTTTTGCAACATTCCCCTCGAGCACCCTTCCAAGATGGCCGACACGTTCTGTTGTAAGTCCATCTTTGATGTTACCAGTGCGCAAATACAAGGGTCATTTACCCAATGGCCAAACACCCTCCCATTAGTCCTCTTTTGTTGTCACGCCAAAGCGTTAAACAGCTTCACGGCATTTGTACGCCGAACTACACTTTTGCAGCCCGAACCTGATAGAACGGAGGAAACCAGAACACTTCCCGGATCTTTTAACCATTTCAGTAAGTCGGGTTTTCCCGCCTGCATGTTAAGGCTATGAATCGATCTTACCATTAAGATAACCGTGGTTATTATCATTGATCTGAAATTGATTTCCAATTACAGCTTTCCTGAATCTCTTCCGAATTCAAAATTCACGTGAGCCTTTTCGTTTTACCTTTCATGTTATCGTTCGGCATCCCCCAATCCCCAACCCCACATCAGCACTCGTTTTAGACGAATAACTACTTCACCATTTGGGCGAGCACTTTATCACCAAGTTCTTTTAAATTACATTTACACTGTATACCATGTATGAAAATGACTCGTTGACATTGGTCCCTTTGATTTAAACTTCATGAATGTTTTCAAGAATGTTGGATATGATTGTTTAGCATGTATTTCGTTATGATAATGGGTCATGTAGGAAACCTCTGTTATTTTGAATTTCAGGGTTCCTTGAGAAAGGGCAATTCTTGCCCGAAATGCATCGGAGCATTTTGGAAATGATTACATTGTTGAAAATAATGGATAAAGAAATTAATTAAATACATAATGTTTACATTTGATGAACAATAAATAAATATAGTTCAAAGCAGAGTGGAGTCTGTCTTTGTGACGAACCCTAGTGGAGTGCCCATCGCATGATGTGTATATAATTTATGAACACACTTACTTAATGACCTATATTTAGCGTAAATGGACGGTTACGCTACCTGCAGGAGCACCCATACATAATCAACTTTCAAACAAAATATTCTAAAGTACAACCCCAACTGAGCTGTGCACCGCACCTATTGAAAGTTTCTCATATGGATAGCGCCATCCGCTCCCATCGTAACTCGAGTCTCAGGAGAACCAGGGGATCCAGATCGGCACCTTCCTCTACCTCGACGCTTCCTCTGGGGTCTGGTTCCCCAGGTCTCACGAGGGCCACCACGCTCACCTGGGGGCAGGTCATCCCCTCTAATCTCAAGCCACTCCCATACCTCCGCCGGGGACTCGAAGAAGTGTGCACGGCCCTGGGAGAGCACCTTAAGCTTGGCTGGATATAAAAGCATGTACTGGAGTTTCATTTCACTGAGTTTTTGTTTAACTCCCAGGTAGGATTTTCTTTGTTCCTGCACCTGTTGGGTATAGTCAGGGTAAATGGACACACGGCTGTTCTCAATTGTTAGGGACTCCGTTTCCCTTGCAGCTCTCAAAATACAGTCACGGTCCTTATAGTTCAGGATCTTTGCGATGAGGGCCCTAGGAGGTTCGCCTGGGCGCGGAGGGGGCACAAGGGCTCTATGTGCTCGCTCCACGATAAAGACACTGGACAGACCAGTCGGGCACAGGTGAGTGCGGATCCAGGTTTCCAGGAAGCGTTCAGCATTTCCCGCCTCCAATCGTTCTGGTACTCCCAGGACCCTGATGTTGCTTCGACGGCCCCTACCCTCCGCGTCCTCGGCACGTCTCTCCAATGCGCGGGTAGTAGATGTAAGTTGCGCAACTGATTTTTGCAGAGAGGCCACCTCACCTTACAATTGGGTAATATTGCCCTCTGCGTCTGAAACCTCCTCTGCCACCTTGCGGAGATCGGTTCGGAGTAGATTCACATCTATAGAGACAGTCTCTATCTGCCGCTCCAGGGCAGAGTGGGATCCCTGAATAGCCTTCAAGATCTCTGCTCTAGACGGTTCCGCCGGACCCTCTCCCCCGTCCTCCGGCCCCGTCTGACGTGTGATCCTCTGCGAGGGCAGACGCAGAGTAGTATATTGTACAATAGTGTTAGGTTGGGAGGCTTTTGAGGATCTATGTTTGCGAGTCGCCATCGTGAGAGGCAGATGCTGCACCTATCCAGCGCGTTCCAGAGGGCTCTCCCTAGGCCCCGCCGGTCAGAGAAGGAATGTACGAGTGGGCCCAGGTCGGGGACAGCAGGAACGATGAGGTCGCGCCAGGCCGCGCAGGCAATCGCAGTGCGGTCAGTGTCCAAGCCAGGCCAGGTGACCCAGTAGCAAGGATGGAGTGGAGGAAGCGAGCTCCCGTCCCCCCTTCACTGTAGGAATTCTTGTGGGGGTCAGAGTCCGGTACTTGCAGTGGTAATGAGGAAAGGGACGGCCGGTATGTCCACCAAGTCACTTCACGGTATTCCCCTCACCTCCAGTCGGCAGTAGCTCGGCCCCCGGGGCTCCAGGAGCATCCCCCAGGAAGAGCACACAGTTGCAGCCCAAGTTGTGGCAGAGATCTCCCATGCTACGTGTACCCACAGCGCCACGAAGGAAGCGCTTCGATACACAGACAAAATAGCGGGCGAGTGGGAGAGGGGTGCTAGCGCGGTCGCGTCTTTTGTGGCGCCGCGTCCTGTGTCTCCTCCAGGGTATCGAAGCACCGCTAACTCCCAGTGGGGGATGTAATGCAGACCTCAGTTCAGGGGGGGGAGCAGGTCTGCAGCCCTCGCAGTACGCAGCGAATGAAGTAGGCCAGGCTGGCCGCCCAACAGCTCCGGGTTCGCTCCACTTGATGTCCGCTTCCAACAGGGGCCAGGGCAACAGCACTTTCGTTTTCCTTCGTGCTTTACAGGCCCCCCGAGGTCTCGGGGGCCAACCAATTGATCTCTGGCGGTATCAGCGCTCAGTCGGGAGCTCCGCTGCAGGAGTACAGCCCGGGAAGGGCGGGCGCCGCAATCCCCCAACTCCAGTTGGCGTATATTACCGGGGTCCCCCGGCGGCCGTCCACCACCTCTAAATGCTCACCAGCTGCAGACCGTGGAGCGCCGGGGTCCGCCAAGGACTCGCCCGGCCCAGGAACATCAGTTCATCACGTCTGGGCGGGCCGCTCGCAGCTCGGCCCCGCGTCACAGGCCCAGACCGCTCCGAACGCCGACAGAGCCACCGTCTCTGCTTACGGAGGTTCCACGATTTTGCCCCTTCAGCACGGGGGTCCCATTCAAGTCAGGAAGGCTTCCAGCACGTTTTCCAAACAATTTAACAGCCCAGGCAGGAATTCATTGCAGGATTTACGGGTCTTCGGGACAGAGCTGGTGGAGCTCACGTCCTGTCGGCCATGTTGCTTGGCCACGCCCCGTTTTATTAAATACTTCATACAATCTGCCTTGTAGGCTCATACATTTAATTGTTTCTCATGATTGAAAGGATATGTAACAAGATCCGCCAAGTTTTTATATCCTTTTTTAATCATCTATTAGGGTTTGGTGTATTATTGGTGGGGGTTTAAAATTAATGTAATGTTTCCCCTAAATGAAATAATTTGAAACAAGATCCATAAAATCTTTTTCAACACTCTTTGTACATCTATTAAGGTGGTGGAACGTCATTGGTGGGTGTTTAAAATGAATGTGTATGTACATTTTAATGCTTTGATGGGTTGTGCTTAAAAAGTGCTCTCCCTGGTCATGTTTTTTAGATTTTAATATTGCTAAATTGTATTTTTGTGTATGTATGTTGTTAAAGAATGTATTATGCAATTTTTGGACTTCGCATGTTACACTATGCATGTTGCCACTTTACAAAGGCTTGAATATGAATGCGTTGTTCTAGTTTTTTTGTTTATTGCCTCCTTCTTGAGGTTGGGAAGAAGTGATTTGCTCAAGCTGGTGTAAATTGCTTTTTTGGGGTTTTCTAAATTCTTATGTGATGTTTACATATATCTGCATAGGGCTGTGCATGATGTCTTTTAGAAAGGTTGCATGTATATGATTATAGTGTGCAACACTTGTATATCATTTGTGGTGCTATGTACAACATCACTTTATAAAGGGCAGCGAATGACGCTCCTAAGTGATTTATGTCGATAGATTGATGGTTTTACACTTATTGACTGTTGATGTTAGTATGTATTATGTACCACTGATTTATTATTGTCTCATGTTAAGTGGAGCTCCATCAATCAATCAATCATTTGTAAAGTGCACTACATACCTGCGAGGGTCTCAAGGCGCTGTGGGGGGGGGGGGGGTGCTACTGATTGAACAGCCAGGTCTTGAGTATCCTCCTGAAGGTCAGCAGGTCTTGGGTCTGTCGTAGGCTCAGTGGGAGGGTGTTCCATGTCTTGGCGGCGAGGTGGGAGAAGTATCTCCCACGGGTGGTTGTTCTTTTGGATGTGCGATATGGTGGCGAGTGAGAGGTTTGCGGAGCGTAGCTAGGGGTTGGAGATGTAGAAGGAGAGCCATCTGTTGAGGTAGGCTGACCGGTCTTGTGGAGTGCCTTGTGTGTGTGGGTGAGGAGCTTGAGGGATTGTTGACGGGGAGCCAGTGCAGGTTTTCCAGGTGGGGTGATGTGGCCGTGGCGTGGTACGTCAAGGATCAGTCGTGCCGAGGCGTTTTGGATGCATTGTAGTCCTTTGATGAGCTTGGTCGGGGCTCACACGTAAAGGGCATTTCCGTAGTTAAGTCTGCTGCTGACGAGGGCCTGGGTGACTGTCTTTCCTGTATCTGTCGGGATTCATCTGTAGATCTTGCGGAGCATGCAGAGGGTGTTGAAGCAAGTCTTGCTTGTCCATTGAGAGCATTGAGTTGAGGATGATTCCCAGGTTGCTGGCGTGGTCGGTGGGTGTCGGGGCTGCCCTCAGTGCCGTCGACCACCAGGAGTCGTCCAAGGCTGAAGGGTTGGAGCCGAGGATGAGGACCTCCATCTTGTCCGAGTTCAGCTTCACATGACTGGTCTTCATCCAGTCGCCGACGGCCTTCATTCCTTCGTGGAGGTTGGCTTTGGCGGTGATGGGTTCCTTGGTGAGGGAGAGAATCAGCTGAGTGTCATTGTCATAGGAGATTATGTTGAGGTTGTGCTGTCGGGCTACGTGTGCGAGCGGGGCCATGTAAATGTTGAACAGCGTCGGGCTGAGGGAGGATCCCTGGGGTATGCCGCAGATGATCTCGGAGGCTTTGGAACATAATGGAGGGAGGTAGATGCTCTGGGTTCTGCCAGAGAGGAAGGAGGTGGTCCAATCCAGAGCCTTGTCTCGGATTCCTGCGGCGTGGAGGCATGCGTGTAGTGAGCGGTGGCAGACGGTGTCGAAGGCGGCAGAGAGGTCTAGGAGAATGAGTGCAGCGTTCTCGCCATTGTCCAGTAGAGTCCTGATGTAATCGGTGGTGGTGATGAAGGCAAACTCTGTGCTGTGGTTGCTGTGGAACCCTGACTGGGAAGGGTCCAGGATTCTGTTTTCTTTGAGGTATCGAGTTAGCTGTCTGTTGATGGTTTTCTCGATGACCTTGGCCAGGAAGGGGAGCAGAGAGATGGGCCTAAAGTTCTTGAGGTCTCTTGGGTCTGCCTTAGGTTTTTTGAGTAGGGCGTTGATATCGGCGTGTTTCCAGATCTCTGGGAAGGTCGCGGTCTCGAGGGAGAGATTGATGATGTTGCGCAAGTGGGGTGCGATGGAGCTGCTTGCTCTATTGAAGACGTGGTACGGGAATGGATCTGACGGAGAGTCGAAGTGGATTGTGCGCATGGTCTTGATGGTGTCATGGATGCTCACGCTGGCCCAGGCTAGTAGGGGGGTCATGGTCGATGGTGTGCGGAGGGTCTGCTGTGTTGATGTCTGTTGGGGCTGTCTGGGTGTTGAAGCTGTCATGGATGTCTTCTATCTTGGGGTGGAAGAAGGTGGCGAGGGAGTCGCACAGGGCTTGCGACAGCGGGATGTTGTTGGTGTTGGAGCTGGGGTTGGAGAGTTCCTTCATGATGTTAAAGAGCTCCGTGCTATTGGTGCGTTGTTGTTGAGGCGGTCTTTGAAGGAGGTCCTCTTGGCCGCCCTGATGAGGTGGTGGTGGTTGCAGATGGAGTCCTTGTGTGCTGGGTGGCTGTCCGGAGTTTGTTCACTGTGCCATTTCTTCTCTAGTTTCTGGAAGGCTTGTTTGGAGGCTAGGAGTTCTGGGGTAAACCAGATGGCCCTCTTGCTGGTGTCTCTGTAGGGGGGGTTTCTTCAGTGGGGCGAGGGTGCTGGTGCAGTCCTTGATCCAGCTTCTGAGGCTGTGGGCAGGGTCGTCAGTGTTGGAGGGTTCGGTGGGTGGGCTGAGAGCGAGGTTTGCGTGTAGTTGGTCTTCGGTGATTTTGCTCCAGCAGGGGCGGGGGATCTGTTGGGTGCGGTGGTGTGTGGTGGGCTTCTGGAAGGCGAAGTGGATGCAGCTGTGGTCTGTCCAGAGGAGTTTGGTGGTGTGGCTGACGGAGACGTGCGGGCTTGAGGAGAAGACGGGGTCGAGCATGTGGCCGGCAGAGTGGGTGGGCGTTGTGACGAGTTGCTTCAGTCCGAGGTTGGAGAGGTTATCGATCAGGGTTGTGGAGTTGTTGTTGTTGTTGCTCTCAAGGTGAAAGTTCAGGTCTCCGAGGAGGTTGTAGTCGGTGGAGGTCAGAACGTGCGTGCTGATCAAGTCGGCGAATAGGAATTCTTTATCATGATACATTAAACTGACATTGAAACTATTGAAACAACACATTACTTTACATTCTTTTTCACAAATGTGCAGCTTTCCCCCATCCCCCTGCCTCCCTTTCCCAACGACTTTCACTAGAGGTCTTCCTCCTCTCCCTGTACTCGCATCTCTACACCTTATGGACAAATGTTTTAATGTAACACTTAAATAGGCATTCTAAAATGACTCATTTTATTGTTTTTATTCAGAATGACATTAGAGAATACTAATTGATAAGTAAAAACTGACTCCATTCTTAAAATGTCACTCACGCTAACAAGTATCTCAGATATTATCTTTGCAGATCTGTAAGGATGAATGCCCTGAAAATCTTGACATCTATATCATCCCTGCCAATTTCCTTTTCCATGATGTTCTTGTGTATAAAGCACATAATAGGCACAGTTTTAGATACCCATAATCTGAATGGAACCCAGACTGTTGATCTCTGGTAAGTGCACTGAATAGGGTAGGTTGACTGTCACTAAGACTTGATGACCATGTGGCAGATTGGCCATCAAGTCAGAGGTTTCCAACTTCAGAACCAGCTGGGGCTCCGCCGTCTGAAATTCAGAGATTCCCCTAATTCTAATTCGAGCAAGGGACCCATGAGTTTGGTAGGACAAGAGCATAGCTGATGTACAGCTGTTCTTCCACTCTACCAAACACTAAATCACCACATAATTCTACTATGGAATCATGGCATACAATTTTATAATTGCTGATTTATGTTCTCTCTTTGTTTAGGATCTGCTTGCTGTTTGGATGCCTTAGCCTGCCATAAAGATACAGTGTTAGACATTAAACACCCTTGCATGTTCCTTTATTTTATTATGCTGTCATGATTAAGTGCTGCTACGCTAACAGCTTTTTTGTTCCCAAAGTGACAAGTGCGTTCAGAGGCTTTCATAAATATGCAACAAAAATACCGACCCTAACCACAGGTATTTACATTGCAATGTTTTGCGGTGTATTCGTTTTATTCACAATTTCATCATCATACAAAAATCTTTATCTCGATAATTTTAACCTTAAAAGCACATATAAAATACAGTACATTTCATAAATGGAATTTTAAAAGATAAGGAAAATCAATGATCTACATAAAGGGAAGAATTTCTCACAAAAGTGCTTTGTGCATTACATTGAAATTCCCAAACATACTCTGTAGCCATGCATACCTACTTCCCAGAACGTGGGATTGGCATATGAATACAAATTTCATTGAAGTGCACGTGCAATATATGTGCAGTACAATAGCCATGGATACAAGGTTCATTAAAGAGCAGGTGCAATGAATGTGCAAAACAATGGCCATAACCAAAAGCAAATAGCTCAGGGCAGTTTGAACAGGCACAAACACAAGCCCTCTGACCCTCCATTATAATTGTCTAAAAAAATGCTAGTGCCTTACAACACCCCTTCATGTGTGCAACCTGCATGGACATGAGCCCTTTTCCAAAAGCCAGGGTTCAAGTTGCTAACGTCACACCTGTCATTTCCTGATCACAACTAAAACATTTTACACAGAATTAAATGTACCAAAAACCAAGTGTTTCATATACTATGATTAAAAATGCTTATTAAGTTTCACAATTTACAATGCAACTTTCCTCTTCTGATTATTTTTTTGTAACCATCTGCTTGGATGGTCCAGTTCAACTCCGCTAAATCAGTCTGTTCAGAAAAGTGAGCCTTCTCCCGGCTTTCATATTTTTTTTGTCCAAAAATCTGCTTCAGTTATGAGATTTATGTACGAGGACCGATGGGGGGCAATAAAAAAAGTCACTCAACTATTACTAAACACTTTCACTAACAAAAAGTCAGACCTAATGACTTTGCCAATGTGTCTTATTTTTTCTCATGCCATGGTTGAAGTGCAGGCCAGGCAACTTCGGAGCTCTGATGAAATGTGTGATAGACCTACTAAGCTTATGTAAGGCACTGAGGGGCATATTATCAAGGCGGTTTATCTCCGCTTTTTTGGCTTTAAAAGCCAAAGAAAGCAGAGATAAAATTATCTCTCTATTACCTAGCTGTCGCTAACACCAGTTAGCGACAGCTAGTAGGAGATAGCGACCATCTTGGGCCCCGCTTTGCATGTCAGTGAAATTTAGCACTAATGACATGGAAAGTGGGCATTCCAAGATCAGTCGCTAACATCGCTATCTCCTATTACCAACTTTTGGAGATTTTCGCGCTAAGCGCGAATATCTCCAAAAGCTAACACCTGCCCCTGAGCAGTTCTTAGCCATGTTATCCAATGGTAGGTGGATAACATGTCTAAGAGCGTTAGCTCGGTAATGCATGAATATTGCTGACTTTTCTGCAATATTTATGCATTTCGGACGATTTTTATCGCTTAGGAGATATACCTTGATAATAGCAAGGTTCCTAAGCGATAAAAATCGCTGCAGCTCGGCGATAAAAATATTGCAGCTAAGCCAACATAGTGATAATTATCGCTAGTTGTTGGTAATATGCCCCTTAGTTGCTGCGAAAAATATCCAGTTTTTCCTGTATGATAAAGTGTCTCTGGATGCCTGAATGGAGAACAAAGGATTTGGAGGCATGCATCAGAAATCTCTTTGAGTTACATTTTGTGTCTTAGGGATATTTTTTCAGGTCTGAGTGCAATTGTAAATGTTGACATCAATAAAGTAGTTTTCTATCCTGTCATAAAAATATTTAATCTTGTATACAATTAGAAAATGAAGAATTAATTTTTCATATAAAGGTCAACTTTGTTGAATCAGTTTTGCACCATTAGATGCTAAAGCTTACTAAAAACAGTAGACATGCTTGAAAACTCTAATTCTGTGACAGTGGTTGGGATAAAATTCTCAGAATGTTTGGCCTCCTTTTGAAATGTTTTAGAAGGTTGTATAAAGACACTTGGGGCCTAATTTAGCCTTTCTTCATAAACCAGGAAGTTAACTATTGGATTATTTATTATCTCTCAATCCACATTCCGCAGCAACCACAGCACCAAGACCACCCGCATAGCTGCCAACGAGGACATCTGCGCCCTCCTCGACGAAGGCCACACTGCAGCCCTCATTCTCCTGGACCTTTCAGCAGCCTTCGACACCATCTCCCACTGCACGCTAGCCACCAGGCTCCGCAATGCTGGCCTCCAAGGAACAGCCTTAGACTGAATATGATCTTTCCTCTCGGGCTGAACACAGAGAATAAGACTTCCACCTTTCCTCTCAGAACCGACAGCGATCAGATGCGGAGTACGTCCCTCAGCCCCAACCTCTACAACATCTAAATGGCCCCCCTGACAACTATCATCAGAAACCTTGGACTCAGCATTGTCTCCCAATGCAGATGACACCCAGCTCCTGCTCTCCCTCACCAAGGAACCCGACATCACCATGCGAAGTTTCCAAGAAGTGAAGAAAGATGTTGCAACCTGGATGAGCAACAGCTGCCTGAAACTCAACTCTGAGGAAACAGAAGTCCTCATCTTCGGCTCCACCCTCTCCACTTGGGACAACACCTGGTGACCCCCCACCCTCAGAAGCCCACCCACCCCAACGGACCACGCACCAAACCTCAACATCATTCTCAACTCTTCACTCACTATGAACCGCCAGATCAATGGTGTGTTCTCCACATGCTTAAACACCCTCTGCATATTTTGGAAGACCTTCAAGTGGATCCCCCCCCCGTCTCCAGGAAGACCATCACCTATGCTCTCATTTGCAGCAAACTGGATCATAGAAATGCTTTATAGGCCGGAATCAACAAAAAACTCCTCTGCAAACTCCAGACCGTCCTAAACCCCCCAGACAGACTTATCCTCAACATCCAACAACATGACCACAACACCAACACCTCTGCGACCTCCACTGGCTCCCCGTCGAAAAAAGAATAACCTTCAAACTGCTCACACACGCCAACAAAGTCCTCCACAATTCCGGACCCCTATACCTCAACAAACGCATCTCCTCCAACACTCCCAAGAGAAACCTCCGCTCAGCCGAACTCTCCCTAGCCAGAGTCCCTAGATTCCACAGGGCCCGAGCAGGTGGCAGGTCCTTCTCTGACCTCGCAGCCTCAACCTGGAATAAACTCCCCCTTCACATCAAACGAAGCCCTACACTGTACCAGTTCATAAAGAATCTCAAGACCTGGCTTTTCGAGTGACCAACGGAACTGCTCACACCCCCTCACCCAGCGCCTTGAGATCCTCACTGGTGAGTAGTGCGCTCTACAAAGCTTGATTGATTGATTGATTGATTGATTGCTCGGTGGATTCCCTCCCCATTAAGCGTTTCTCTCTATAAATAGGAGGAAAAAACTTCCAAAAATGATTCAGATATGTAAATATGTATTTTTTGTACACTGTTTTACCTCTAATTTAAAGCTGGTGGTGAAATATGTTGCTAAATCAGTGTGACCAGAACCAATTTGCACCAACTTGACATTGTAGCATAGTACAAATATAGGTCCAAAAAATCTTTTTGGTGATTTTGTTCTTTGCTCTCAGCTGTAAATGGGGCCTAAGATCTGTTTTTGAGTATTTATCTCCTGCCATAGGCTTTAATGGACCAGTATAACAAGCATTTATTTTAAGAATCTAAACCTCAATTCTATCTCAAGGTCAAACTAACATTTATATAAATTGCTCCTATTTTCACCACTATCATCCTGTAGTGGCAAGTTCACGTCTTTTTGCTATTTGCTTATGTCCATCCTATCAACCTTTTTACAGTGGTCTTCTTCCTGCATTGTAGAGTACCACTTGTACAGTTCAGTTTTAAGCTAGCTGATGTACTTTGATTCCTCACTGGTTATGAATCTCGGATGCTGATGAAGCTCATGTAAAGTGCACCTTCTCTTCTTTTCCATCACAGCTGCATCCTAACTACTTGCCTGAACAGTTTGGTTTCTGTTTTGGTATATTAGATGCCTCTGGTAAAACCCCTGTTTATGACATATGCTTCACTCTCCAGTGATAATGCATATTTCCATTATTATTCAAATATCCGAAATCCGTATGCTGCCACATTAGTTAAGAATGGTATAGTGCCGTTACATCAGCTACTACTATTGACATATCCTTTATATCAAAATGACTATAACCTAGACTCACCATGAGGTCTACACATCTACAATACCAAAAAGAGCATGGACTAGAGGTAGGGTATAATCTGTGAGACCGAAGTCCTGGCAGCTTGAGGTGATGGCCATGTTTGTGTAAAAATCATGCAATAAACAGCAAAGTGATGGATTCAATGACTGAATTAACCTCAGCCACTCGTGATCGCTCTCGGCTGCATTTCAAACCATCATTTGGGTAGTATGCCAAACCATTGATTTTCACCCCCTGTGCCACTTTAAACAGAGATCAGCCATATGCAAATCAAGTTTGGTCATGTTCCAGTAGGAACAGTGGAGACCAATAAACGCCAGGCCAAGACCTTTCCAGATGGGAACACAAGCAACTCCATACTGGTTTTGGCCTAGTAAGGCCTCCTCAGTGATGCATAGCTTGGGTCCTGCTGAGCAGTGGGAATCAAATCAACATCTGGGCATACTTGTTGCTCTTGAGGCATTGACTGTACTAAACACCTAAGTGATGGAAAAAATGTGTGATGTAATTTCAGTCACTGGCTTTTACGTTTGGCTCCATTCCAGACCATCATTTTTCACCCAATGCAATACTCTCGACAGGGTCCAGACATATGCGAATCAGTCTTGGGTCTACACCAATAGGAACAGTCCAGTCTAAACTGACTGTCCAGATCCTCTCCAAATGGGAACACAGGCAACCTTAGTGTGGTTTTGGCTAACTTTGTACTCGTCAGTGTGGTGTACCTTGAATCCTGTGCCACACTGAGCATGGGAAAAACGTCTGGGCACACAATGAGAGGGCTGTGGTGTCCAAAGTTAAGGATATTCCAGAATAGAACTGAGTGAAGGGTGACATGTGGTTTAAAAAGTTCCTTAGTCTTTCCTTTTGGTGGTTATATTTGTATGCGGAGCCTTCAGAATATACATCGTATGTCACATTGTAGCTACTTTATTGGTGGTGACATAAATGCGATTGTAAGGCAAGAGAAGTGTCGGAATAATTGGATCCAATCCAGTGCAGTAAAATAAATGGGTTTTTAAGCCTAGCATTTGTTTTTCATTATCGATGCCTTATTTGTCAGCTTTCATTCTGGATGCAATTTGTTCTACCTGATGCAAGATTTCAGATAGCTTTCAGCATTTCATTCTAATAGGCATACTTATTTGGATTCAGGTAATGAGAGCATAGCCAAGGCAACAAGGCCAACTAGATGCATTCTTGGTGTGCTCCCATAGCCACAACAGAATCTGTTGGTACCCTGTGGCTGGTGATGACAGATCACACTCAGGAGATACCGCACATGAGAGAGATGCAGCAGAGTGGTGAGTGCCCAAACAGCCACTGTAAATAAGGGGCAACATAGTGAACAGAGAACAGCAGTGATGGCGAGGCCTGTGTGAAAGGGGTGATCCAATTTGATGATATCTTGGATTATTGGGAAGGGCTACATGCTAGTCAGTACATAAGCACACATGCTCTAAAACATGGGTTTGACTTGTCCAATATAGCATTGGAGAAATTCCTTCTCAGAGAAGTGGGAGGTACATAATGAGACATTGGCAATTAACACATTGCCAGCGAAAAAGGGCAGGGGATCGATGGAGAAGGTGAAGAGGTGGGGTAGAACGGGATATTGGGAGCCAAACAGGCAGATAGAGCTGCTTCGAGCTCTCCATAAGCTACATGTCATAAGCAACAGGGAGTGGATGAGAGGCCATCTTCCAGTATGATACATTACAAGTAACAGGGACACACCATGATACAGACTGTTGCCACTGTGCCTTACCGTGGAACCATGCTCAAACTTCAATTTTAATGAATTTGTGGATCAGAAGCACAGGTGACATGCTGACACAAAAGGATCCTGCGGTTGAGGCCGCCCTGTAAGTCATTAGCTGTGGAGTGATCAATTTCTCTCCTTGCATCCCTGAGCTGACCAGAAGATCATTGGCACGCCTGCTTTCCCTGCGACCTGGTTTAAACCAAATCGCAGTGCGAGTAATCCCAACTGGGTTGCTACCCGCCCAAGCAAGTTCGACCTTTTTGGTCCTGAAAATATTAATGTCATCCGTTGTGGCAGTGAGGCAGCATCAGAGTCAGGGTTTTCTGACTAATTTGATACCATCTTAGCAGCCATCACAGCATCCTGTGAAGCTGTAGAGGAAAAAATTATATGGTAGTTATTAGAAATTGGGTTACTAGTTGGCTGAGATATGATCCCTTGTCAAGCACCAACCACAATGCTAGTCAACGTAAGGCACAAGCAAAGCCCAAATTAACCTTTGCCGAACCTCCTGGTAGCTTGTTAAAAAGAAATCACACTTAACTTAGAGTGAAAGTGTAAACTACTTGGGCAACACTTCAAACAGTAAAACAGTGAAAAGACCACACAAAAAAGGATCCCACACCAAGTAAAAAAATGACTGCTTAATTTAATAAATAAACAAGACCAAAACAGCATAAATCCAATCGTTAGCACCAGAGTTATGAATTTTGAAAAAATAAGCTGTAATACGGCACCTAAAAGCATAAAGCATCAACCGTGGGTATCTGGTTGCGCTGGACTGGGTCAAATTCAAAAGTTCAGGCCAACCACGATGCTGCATGGGTCAGATACAGTCCTCAATTAGCCCTGCTGAAATTGTATTTTCATAGGTTTTGAAACAAGAGCTGGTTTGTGTTGGATGGGCTCGCAAGGGGATCGACGTGGGTGCTGATCTGTGTGGCTTGAGGACCAGGCCATTTTCGCAGACAGGTAGGCTGGTGTTTTGGGATGGTGGTTCCCCACAAGTGGCCAATGCTGCAGTCTTCACAAAGCAGCATTGGCCACTTCTGGTGGCTTGCGCTGATTTTCGGTGCTAGCAGGCCGATCTGGCGCGAGTAAGCCAGTTCATAGTCATGAACAGCCCAAAGTTTGAATTTAAGAGTTCAAGAGACACAACAATGGTCCAGGACCTCTTGGGGGTCAGGAACTCACTGAAGACAGGTTCAGGAGCTGTTGGGGAGCCTGTTATGCCCCATAGGTTCAGATCAGGAAGCTGGAAGAGTAGCACTTTGAGTCACTCTGGGGTTCTGGTTTCAAGATGGAGTTGCAGGTCAGGTTCTTCTTCCACAATGAAGAGGGCAGCAGGCAACAGGGCAGCATTCCAGTAGATGAGCAGTCCTTGTAGGAGTACAGCTGAAGTGGTGTCTGTGGTCCTGCTTTTTAAACACTGATACCCTGGTTCTGGAAGGTGGAAAAAGCATCTAGACAGTGGCATGGGATGCCCTACCTCCGCCTACCCTGGTTCCAAGATGGTCAAAATGCATGATCTGTAAGCCCTTTGTGTGGCAACAGGATACCACCTATTCAGGTGTAAGTAAGACTGGGCTCAGATCCTCCATAACATCCTGTCAGTAATGGCCCATCCAGTCACACCTAAGCTCCCATTGTGTGTGGTATTCCAAGAGGAATATACAAATGGCATCACATGGCTAAGGCAAGAAAATGCCAACTTTCTAAAAGTAGACAGCAACAACGGGTAGGGCCAATTTAATGTCAGCAAGGCTAGGCCACAGCAAATTATATAAAACATACAAATGCCAATACTGGCTCTGCTTAACAAAAACAATGATTTTTATACTTTGTCACAAAACTTAATTACAGTGCACATCATTTATTGTCATCATTATTTGTGAAAGACTTTGTAAACCTTAACATTTTGTATAAAACTGTCAGCAACAGAAGAATTACATACATTATCAAGAAATGGATTAACTGACATTCATGTCCCACGTCAAATAAAAACATGATTACACTACCACACAAATGAATTATATATACTGCATAACACACAATGCAAAACCTGTAACAATAGATGTCCTAGTTCTGAAATTCACACTTGCCAAAGGGACACTAAATGAAAAAGCCCATAGAGGCTCCTGATTTTTTGGTTTACAACCTAGGAGTGCAAGCTGATACTTTAATTACATTTTAGACCTGGAGCAGGGATCTGACCAATACATTATTTCAACTCAAAGACTCCCTGCATGTCTATGCTTTCGTTTTATTGGCACACTCCCTCCATGCTGTTGATGCATTTCGAACCCAGGATCAATTTGGGGTTCAGCTCAGGATCCAGAACATCAGGACACAACAGCGATTAAAAAACAGCAGAAAAGGCAATTAGTGAGTATTCTTCTGAGTGCTAAAATAATCTAACAGCAACGTCCTTCTTTTGCTAACTTACATAAGTGTTAGTTGCTTGATTTCATCTTGATCAATTACTACTATTTTTCGTTTTCTTTGCAGCTTAATGGAACAAAGTGAGGATTGAGAATCACTTGTTTTTTAAAAGAAAAGTCAGACATTTATAAATGAGCATGGACCTTGCGTCAACAAACTAGTTAATTGAATGCAACAAATAAACTTGTAGTTTTGCTTTGCATTGTCACGTTGAATAGTGTTCGGTCGCATCATAATCGGTCAGGCGGAACTGCCTACCGTGAGTCAGGCAGTTCCTGAATCTGAGATGGTGTTGGCCAAAAACTTTCCTCCCAACATCATAATGAGGCCCAAAGTGTCTTCCTGGCAAGTAAGCCGCAGCGGGGGAGGAGTGCTGCTTCGAAGTCACTGTTTTGTGTATGCAAATGTCTGTCATAGTAAAATGGTCAGTGAATACAAGCCCGTACTTTAGTTTTAGTGTATGCTTGTGAACCATGATTCGAGCAACACCTGTTTACTTGGCAAGTTCTGGTTGGCAGAGTCGTATAAATCCTCCAGTCAATCACTCCATGTCTCGAGCTGCCAATTGGTTTGTTACGGAGGCTCTCTGTTATGTTTACTATGAGTGTAATCCTGGTATTGTACAGCTTTTGTTCTGACCAATAACGGTGCTCTTAGACTACATTGTGCTGTCAGGTGCTTGTTTGAAGCTTGTGGGATGTGTAGTTTAATGAACTGCTGCTGCATACGTGGTCTTGATTTGTTTTTTTGGCAAAACTGAAGACGTTTATGAACCCAGATTGTTTTCAATACAAAAAGAAGTAGTAGTCCAGCAGAGAGGTAGTCCTTGTAGCAGTACAGCAGTCATTCTTCCTGGCAGAGCATCCACAGGTCCAGAAGTGTACTGAAGTTCTGTTTGAGGTCCTTCTTTTAAACACTGGTGCCCTAGTTCTGGAAGGTGGGGAAAGCTTCTAGATAGTGGCTTTGAAGTGCATGAAAAGCCCTACCGCCTCGTGCCCAGGCTCCAAGATGGTTGAAGTGACAAAGCAGGGCCATTAAGCCCTTTGTGTGGGGACAGGATACTGCCTATTCATGTGTAAGTGAGACTGGGCTCAGTTCCGCCCTTCCAAATTGCCTGTGATGGCCCATTCAGTCACACCTAAGCTCCCTTTGGGTGTGGCTGTCTAGGGGGAATACACAAAGCCCTATTGGCAACTAAGTCCAGTCATGTGACTAGAGACAGTCTGTAGGCATTAAATGGCTAAGACAAGAAAATGCCCACTTTGTAAAAGTATCATTTTGAGAATTGTGGTTAGCAGTGATAAAGTGCAGAGTCATGTAAATGTAAATGTGTTTCGATTTATATAGCGCACATTAACCCAGGGGTCCCAAGGCGCTTGCTTAGGGAACCCGTCCTGGTATTCCCCTATGAGATATCCCGGCCGGGTATCCACAAGGTGAAAGCCAGGCATCCCGCCGCGAGGGGCCGTAGTGGAGATTAAGCAAGCTATTGCCCAGAGTCGCAGAGTGTGACCCCGTGAGTCGAGTAGGCACCGGAGCGAGAATTGTCGACTCCGTGGAATTTTTGAGCCCGAGACCCGCCGAGGCGGGGAATCGAACCCTGGTCCACGGCTGATCTCAGCTTGCGGGTCTGCCGCCTCTAACCACTGAGCCACACTTCTCCACAGCCACACTTCTCCACAAGGCCAATAAAAATGAATTTAGCACAATTAGAAATAGGACTGCATAAAGTCTGGGGATGACCCTTCAGAAAGGCCCAGGTCCAACAACCTAGCTTAGGGATATTCTCAGAAGACTGGTTATTAAAGAAGGCTATGTCTAAAGCAGAGTTTAAAGTCCTCTCAGTAGAGCAACCACACAAACTCCAAACAATACTTCTAAAATCAGCACCCCAACACAGACTTTAGATTGCATGCTTAATAACCTATCGAGACCATAACAATATACTTCAGTCTGCCCATTGTAGCAGTCAGTTTATATGAAAGGCAACAAGGTACTAATTTTTCCAAGCAATTCAATTGTGGGCTAGTGGCCCACAAATGACTGCATCACGTTGTTAACTTTTTGCTGGACAGAAATAGTTTCAAGCGTTGCCCTGTAGGGAGTTCTTTTTTTATGGCGTTTCAGGGATGTGCCACTTATTGTGTTGCTATGTAAATCTTATAAATGTATTAGACAGTTTAATAAACTTTTTTAATTATCTCTATGGTGTACAATAGGGTGATCTCTGCCCAGTCTGTGGAGTCTCCCTATGGTATAGTATGAGGGAAAGTAAAAAAAAATGTATTTCACACAAAATAAATTGTAAAAATATTTTTGTAATAAATATGAATGTAAATGAATTAATACATTTATTATAAATATGAAACAAAATTAAAAAAGTATTGCAATAGTAACTCAATTTGAACTAAATCTTTAATTAATTTAAATATATTAAAATAAATAAAAAATAATTTTTAAAGTTTAAAATAAAAAGTTAATTTACTTAAAGTAAAGCAATATGTTTTTTATGTTATGCAACAATAAATAGTAAACATGAGATATATAAAATTAATTAAATGTAATCTAATTATATTTTAATAAAACATAATATTACGTATTCATTCAAAAAAGGTTGTTAAAATATTTTATATTTAAATAATAAATATGTGTTATTTTTAGATTTTATAAAGCATTACATTATATTTAGTTATAATGTTAACTAATTTAAAGATTTTAATGTAATTTGCATTAATTCATATAGGGTTTCATTTCCCTACCGCAATTATTTTGTATGGGACAGTGTTGCAGTACCAGTGGTTGGCCATGTTTGGTGCCAGACTTACTCCAGCTCTAAACTGGAGCAATTTAAAACTGTTTTGGTACTCTTTTCGATTGTAGTAACTTTGGAAGTGCAATTTGTAAGTAGCAATGAGTTTACTCTTTTGTGGGTAATGGAATGTACCTTCCTAAACCCCTTCTTAGCCCTCCTTGAACCCGCCCTTACTCCTCCCTGTAACCCCATTTAGTAGTAATATAGCCCCTTCTTTCAGCCACTTCCTTGTTCCCTCCCACATTTAATTTTAAGGGGGTGATTACGATGCCATAGGAAACGGCTCCGACTCTCAGTCGGAGCCGTTCCTGCGGCATCATAATCTCCTGTTTGGACTCATTTCAAACCGACCGATTTGGATGGAGTAGGTCGGAAATGAATCCAACCTGGATTTCCAAATGGCTTCCAACAGGCTCAAAGAGCCCGTCTGCCATTCGGAAAGCCTTCTGCAATGCCAAGTGCTGCTCTTTCCGCCCGAGGGATTACAATGTTGGATTCCGACAGCCTTTCTGTGCCGGCCTTCCTGACACAGAAACGCTGTCGGAAGTCAAATTTGGGGGCCCCCAGCAGGGCCCCCATGGGTGCAAGGTTTCCGGATGGTGACTGAGCGGGAAATATGGTGCCTACGGCTGATCCCTGCAGCTTGTGGCTGGTACCTTGAGGTGCCTGCCACAGGGTGCAGGGATGATCAAATGCACCTCTTCACTTTACACTGAGAGCATACATTCCAGTTTGAATGCATGCTGTCATTGTAAAGAATCGGAGTGCCACCAAACAGTGTTCGGTCGCATCCTAATTGCTGGGTTGGGACCACCGACAGGAGGTCGGTCAGTCCTAGTTTCCAATGTCAGACGGACTCAGGTCCTTCCGAGATCGTAATCACGCCCTGAGTAGTAAACGTACTTGTGATGATCTCCCCATGGAATTAAGATAGAAGAGGTGCAAGGGGAGATTACCCTTGTAGTTTTGTGAATCGCATTTTGTAGTACTTTAGTAGTACTATTGTAGTACTAGTAATGCACTACAAGAGGGGGCTTGAGAATAGGCCCCTATGCGTTGTACTACATTGATGGAGTTCTGCTTAATGACAGAAGAGACATGCTTTAGAGTGGGAGCTTTATGTACTTTGACCAAAGAGTAACAAGTTGTATAGACAGCGTCATCTGTGTATTCTACAAGAAGAGCACTAGACACATAGGGGGCGATTCCGAATCAGGAAAAAAACGCTCCGAACAGCCGCTCGGAGCGTTTTTCCCGTACGAATCGTACCCTGCAATGTCCCCCGTACGTAAAACGAAGTACGATTCATACCAGGAGCCGTACTCTAATCTCCGTACGATTCTCCCTCGGAACCCGCTGTACGCGACATCTGAACGGTTCGCGGCTGGTTTTTACGACCCAGCAAGTACGATACGTGTCGGGTACGCACCGTACAACCCTTTTTCTACGGGAGTTGAAAACAGCCGTAAAAGCAGAATTCGCCCCGAAACAGGTACCCCCCGGGTACGGTGCGTACACCCCATGCTCGCAGGGGCAGGGTGTGTACCCCTGTGATCATGGGGTGTATGAGCCGTACCCCATGTACGATGGGTGTACGAGCCGTACCCCATGTACGATGGGTGTACCCATCATACATGGGGTACGGCTCGTACAGCCATCGTACATGGAGTACGGCTCGTACACCCATCGTACATGGGGTACGGCTCGTACACCCATCATACATGGGGTACGGCTCGTACACCCATCGTACGTGGGGTACGGCTCGTACACCCATCGTACATGGGGTACGGCTCATACACCCCATGATCGCAGGGATACACACTGTACCCCTGCGAGCATGGTGTGTACGGACCGTACGGTGTGTATGTGTTTGTGTGCTTTTCCGTACTACTCGCCCTTACCTGACGTGGACGTACGAATCCCATCCTCGTCGGGTCGTACGGCATGTGTACGAGTCGTATGGCATGTGTACAAGTCGTGCGGTTCACGGTTTCAGCCATGCAATACGTACGGATCGCGACGATTCGGACGGATTCACGGAATACGGATCGTACTACGTGATTCGGACGGACGGGTATGATTCGTACTGAGAGGGCTCCGGATACAAATCGTACGGACGTTTTTTTTTCCGAATCGGAATCGACCCCATACTGTAGAGCTAGAGAGTGGGTTCTGCATCACGTCTAAAAAAAACAAAGGCATGCAATGTATGGAGGGGACTCTATAATGTTGGAGTTCAGTCACAGCTCAGATCTAGTCTGTGAATGTTATTACCCATGGCAAAGCGATCATGCTTTAGGTTTAAACTTATAACAACTGAGGGGCGTGGCCAAGATGGCGGGGTGAGCGGACGCTTCCTCCCGTAGCTCCTCCGGCCCGGCTCAGCTCGAGCCCCGATTCCTACGCCTCTCTCCCCCCGCGGCTGCACTGCGGGTGAGAGAACTGTGCCGGAGTTCCTGGGGCACATTTTGGTGTCACTTTGACTTCTGGAGCCCCGGGGGAAGTTCCCGAAAAGTTTATTCGGAGATCGCTCCGAGGACTAGAGCCCGGGTCGCCCTGAGGAGAGGAGCCTGGAGGCGGAGCGTAGTGCGGCGCTGTCCGCGCGCCTTGGCTGGCCCGAGTGCTGAAAAGCGGAACGCCGGAGATCCCGAAGGAGCGGACTAGAAGGACTCCGCGGAGCGAGGTGGCTTCCTGGCGGTGCCCTGGTGGCAAGCACCATTGCTGGGCGACGGACTTTAGCCCTGTACCGGCGATCCCCCCACTACCCGGGGTCTCGAGGGGCGACGCCTTGCGAACTCCGCGCCCGGAGGCGCTGGATGGCGGAGTTCGAGCAGTGCCCGAGCCGGGCAATCGACTGGTGATGGGGGGAGGCACCGGTTTCGCGCTTTCCGGACCCGTTATCATTTGAGAGTTGCCCACGGACTTGCTGGCCCGGGCTGCCTTCTTGGGTCCCACCCTCCCGCCATCTTGTCTTTGTGTGGCTGAGCCCGGTGGCCCCTGCCCGCGCCCTTCTCACACGGGAGCCTCGACTCGTTCTGGCGCCAGCTCATCTACTGCCCTCCCTGGGAACACGAGACGGGAGGCCTACTCTTCGGACATTGCTGCCTGCCCTGCTGGCCCGAGGGCCGTCTTGCCCATGCCCAGACCGCCATTTTGTCGCCTGTGACGCACTATCCTTGTCCTCGGCGAAGGCCTCACATCTGGTGCCCGCGAGCGGTGGCGCTCGCCTACAGCAACTAATCCTGGGCTTTGCCGGGCCCCAAGATGACTGGAAGACGTGGCGCGGCACGGGGTGATCGCACCTTGCCGGAAATGCTCGGCAGGTCCCAGCAACTACGCGACAGGACGCAGCCGTCCCCGGGGGCCTCCCGGGCATCAACGGACGCAACTGCGGGCGAGCCGCCGGTCACGCGGTCCTTCATGGAGGACTTATTCACCTCCCTCAAGGAGGAATTTCAAACTCTTAAGACCGAAGTGGCTGGAGAGGTCCGGGAGGTGCGCAGGGAAGTCGAGGGCCTGGGCGAACGGGTCGATACTGTGGAGACGGCGGCTCAACGCCGCGATGAGGAGATAACCCATCTCCAACAGGACGTCCTCCGCCTCCGGGAGCAATGTGTCGAGCTCCAGGCCCACTCGGAGGACCTCGAGAACAGGTCCAGGAGGAACAACATCCGGGTCCGGGGTGTTCCATCCGCCGATGAAGGTACGGACCTAGTGGCTTATCTGCAGGACCTGTTCCGTGACATCTTGGAGGAGGGAGCGGATTTCCCCATCCGCATCGACAGGGCACACAGGGTGGGCCGCCAGCGCCAGTCATCAGCACCCCCGCCTGATATCCTGGCATTCTTGCCGGATTTCCCTCTAAAGGAGCGCATCATGACTGAGGCCCGTAGGAAGCAACCATTGACCTTCCGCGAAAGACCTGTGGCGCTCTATCAGGACCTGTCGGCCATCACACTGCAAAAGCGCAGGTCTTTCCGCATCGCTACGGACTTTCTGCGAGAGCACGAGACAGCCTACTCCTGGGGTCACCCCTTCCGTCTTATCTTTCGATGGAATGGGGTACTGCATCAGCTGCGCTCCTTACAAGATGTCTGCGGGGTGCTGGGTCTTACTGCTACGGAGGAGGACGGGGCTACACCCGCATGGAGGCGCCCCGAGCGGCGGGGCCGACGGAGGTCGAGAAGGCGCCCATCGTCAGCGCCAGTGAGTCGCCCGGACTCGCCCACCATCAGAGCTGACATGGCGGAGGCCCTGAGGACTGCGGCCAGGAACTTGCCTGAATCTACTGGTGTGGCCTTGACGGCCTAATTTTTCTCCGGGGGGAGAGGCTCTTAGCTTTCACGATGCTGGGCTGGGGGTTGGGGGGGCGGGGGGGTGGTGTGTGGCTGGACGTCCACTTGACTGTTTTCTGCAGACTCGCCCATTTGGGCTAGACTGAGACTATGGGGTGTTGTTTTTTACTTTTTGTTTTGGCCGGTTGCCATCAATGGTTTTTGGGGGGGTTTCATTGTTGGTTTGTTGTGGGGGGGGTCCCGTCCGAAGCTGTCCGAACGAGTACGATGCCGCCTCTGGCCTTCCCTGCGCCCCTGCCCCGCGCGCCCCCTCCGCTGATCCCCCGCCTACTGCATAGCGCGCTGTTTCCCTGGAGGCGATGCCACCCCTGAAAGTAGTGACCCTTAATGTCAAGGGTCTGAATAACCCCGTAAAGCGTAGGGCGATCCTCTCCCTATTGGAGGGGTCGCAGGCGGATATTTGCCTCCTGCAGGAGACCCATTTACTCTCCAGAGATTGTCATAGGTTGCGCTCTGCCAAGTTCCCCACTCAACTTTTTTCCTCTGCTGCGACTAAGACCGCTGGGGTGGCCATTCTTCTAGCCAGCTCCTTTAGGGGGGAGGTGCTGTATAAACATGCCGAGCAGAAGGGGAGGCTCTTAGTGTATCGCATGCGCTTAGGAGGTGTTACCTTTACGGTTGGTTCGGTTTACAGCCCAAACGATCACCAGGATCGTTTCCTGGACTCGGTGTTGGTGGACGTTACTGCCTCGCCCGATCGCCATGTCATGCTGGGGGGAGACCTGAACATGGTCTTCGACTCCACTCTGGATAGGTCTGCCCAGCGTTTTCCGCAGACAGGGGAGCTTTCTAGAGCGGTGCGGGACCAGATTGCAGAGATGGACCTGCATGACCTCTGGCGCACCATGCATCCCACCGATAGGGACTACTCCTACTTTTCCCACGCATACCGCACTTATTCGCGGTTGGATTTTCTTTTGGTGAGCGGCCCACTTCGCTCGGCCGCCACGGCGGCGGACATCGGGGTCTTGTCTCTGTCCGATCATGCGCCGGTCTCCGGAGTTTTTGCGTGGCCGGCGCCCCCCCCCTCGAGAGGGATGTGGCGGCTTCGGGACACGCTTCTCCATAAGAAATCGGTGGTGAAGCGAGTGGAGGAGGTCATCCAGGACTACCTGACCCACAATAACAACTCTGACACGTCCCTGGCTACACAGTGGGCGGCTTTGAAAACAGTCGTCAGGGGAGAGTTTATCTCCATTTCCTCGGCTGAAAATAAGGAACGCCAGCGCAAGAGGGAAGAACTGACGGCGCAGGTTAGGGAGCTTGAGCAGGTCCACCGCCGGACGGGGGCACCTCGGGTTTGGAAGCAACTGAAGGCGGCACGAAAACTCCTCTCTGCGTTGGATCTAGATCGAGCGGAGTACGCAGCGCTGCGCCTGAAACATGCCTTTTACACCGGCGGAGACAGGTGCGGTAAGCTCCTGGCCCATAGGCTTAGGGTTGCGCAGCAACGCAATGTGGTGAAGGAGCTGGTGGGAGTGGATGGGATCCCGGTTTCCGGTGACGCGGAGGTGGCAGATACCTTTCGATCCTTTTACGAGTCACTGTACGCTTCAGAATCTTCCCCACCGGGAGAGGCTGAGGCCTATCTGGAATCCGTGACCCTCCCGGTCTTGGACCCCTCCCAGGCGGACCACCTAGAGAGGGACATTCACGTGGAGGAGGTCATCTCTGCGATCGCACGGCTGAAGCATGGCAAAGCCCCGGGCCCGGATGGCTACACGGCCTTGTTCTACAAGACCTTCTGTCCCACTGTCGCTCCTCTCCTGGCTCGCTTGTTCAACTCCTTCTCCGAACCGGGCGCCATCCCACCGGACCTCCTCTCGGCGACTGTGTCGGTTATCCCCAAGCCGGGGAAGGACCGGACCTTGTGCGGCTCGTACCGGCCCATTTCGCTCCTAAATGTGGACCTCAAGCTTTACACCGGAATCTTGGCGGCCAGACTGGGTCTACACTTACCAGGTTTGGTGGAGGCAGATCAGGCCGGTTTTGTACCCGGTAGGCAGACGGTCGACAACACGAAGAGAGTGACGCACGTCCTGGAAAAGGCCTCACGCGTCCCGGGGGAGCGGATGCTGCTATCGGTCGACGCGGAGAAGGCCTTTGATAGGGTTCATTGGCCATACCTCGAGCTGGTCCTTGGGAAACTAGGGATCGGCGAGAAGTTCCGCACTATGGTCTTTAACTGCTATAGGAGACCGTCGGCGTCAGTGCGTGTCAATGGACACAGCTCCAGCAGCTTCACCATTGAGCGCGGCACGAGACAGGGTTGCCCTCTCTCGCCGCTCCTCTTCGCCCTTTATATGGAGCCGTTTGCGCAGAGGATCCGCGACAACCCGGACGCTATTGGGGTGAAGATGGGGCAATACACACACACTGTCAGCCTATACGCGGACGATGTCTTGTTGACCCTAGATGACCCCAGGCGGTCGCTCCCTGCCTGTGTCCAGGAGCTGAACGCTTTTGCCCGCGTTGCGGGCTTTAAAATGAACATGACTAAGTCGGCTGCACTGGATGTGTCGCTCTCTGCCGACACCAGACGGGACCTTCAAAGTCTCTTCCCTTTGTAGTGGTCCTCCTCCACGGTGCCTTACTTGGGCATTTTGCTTGCTCCCACCCTGCCTGCCATGGTCGCAGCTAACTATTCCTCTCTAGGCAAAAAGATAAAGGAGGAACTCGGCCGATGGAACAAGGGCCTACTCTCGTGGCTGGGCCGTATTGCGGCGGTGAAAATGACGATACTGCCCCAGATCCTGTATCTTTTCCGCGCTCTACCTCTTCAGCCCCCCGTGGGCTGGATACGGCAGGCGCAGGCAGACATCTCCCGCTTTGTGTGGCAAGGCCGTAAACCTCGGATGAAGCGGGTCCTCTCCATGCTTGCCCCGGAGGCGGGAGGTCTCGGGGTCCCGGACCTCCGGAAGTACTTTCAGGCGGCGCAGCTCCGGTACCTGGTGGAGTGGAGCCGGTGGGAATCGGACAAACACTGGCTCTTTCAAGACCAGGCAGTTGCGGGCCGTACCCTCCAGGAGGTCCCGTTCCTACGGCGCGTTCACCGCCCGCCTAATCTCTACGCCTCCTTTATCACCCGGGTCCCGCTAAGAGTGTGGGACGCGGTGTGTGAGCTACGGGAGCTCACCACTTTTCCGTCGCCGTTCTCTCCCATTGCTGACAACCCGGACTTCACTCCGGGCCTGGAGCCGGGGGCCTTTTCCCACTGGGTGAGTGCGGGATGTAGAGCGCTTTTCCAGATCTACGGGCCGGAGGGCGTGCTCCCCTTCCAGCAGCTCCGACAGGAGTTTGGCCTGACGGAGGGGGACAGACTGCGTTACATGCAAGTCCGCCACTGGGCTCTTCAACCCTCAGTGCGTGACGTCGCCGCCCGTACAATTACGCCCTATGAGCGATGGTTGGTGACCCGGGCCTCGGATGCCAAACTCATCACTGATTTGTATAAATTTCTCCAACCCCCGCCGTTTCACTACCATAACCCAGGGAGGGAGCGCTGGCACAGGGAACTGGGCAGGACCCTGAGCCACAGGGAATGGGACAAGATTGCGTATCGGGCGAGGCACTCTGCGTACCACACTGGGCTGACGGAAACCTTCACTAAAGTGTCCACCTATTGGTACTACACCCCGGAGCGGCTCTACGAGATGCGCAAACTAGGCGATAAGGGTTGTTGGCGCGGCTGCGGACAGGAGGGCACCCTCACGCACATTCTCTGGGAGTGCCCGGTGCTGTCGGCCTACTGGAAGGAAGTCTTAGATGAGGTGGATAGGCATTTTGAGATTGAGCTCCCGCGCTTCCCCGCGTATGTCTTGCTTGGCCTCCCCAATGACTTGATGTACCCGCTGAAATCCCGCAGGGGCAGGCAGATTGCGATTGCGCTAGGCTCAGCCGTTCAGAACATACTTGTCCTTTGGCGCACCCCCACTGCCCCCTCTATCACTGGTTGGTTGCATAGGCTCTGGCAGGTACTGGGTATGGAGAAGATATCGCTAACGGTGGCTGGGAATGTTGACCAGTTTGAGGAGCTCTGGCATCCCTTTTTGGCACTGCTGTCCACGGAATTTCGCGAGCTAACGTGCCCACGGTACTTGCGCCTCCTTAGGCGGACACCGCCGGCGCCAGCGGCGGAGTGATTGTGCGGATTGGGGACCGGGGGCTGGGGGTGGGAAGTGGGGTTATATGCTTCTAATGCTGCTTTTCGGACGGGGATGTTGGGGTGTTGTTTTCTTTTCTTTCCTCCTTGCTTTTCTTTCTTCTCCTTTTCTGGGGTCGAGGGGCTGGTGGTATGGTATGCTTCTCTTTTGCTGTGTCGCAGAGTGCTATTCTGGCTTGGCCTTGCCTAGGAGTGGGGGCCTACGGGGGGTTGTTTACAGTGCCTTACTGCCTTATGTTTTTTGCCTTGTTACCCTCTGGGGCACCCTGCCTCCCTCTTCTTCTTCTGACTCGCTGCAACGTTTTGCTTCTTGTATTGTATGTTTGCCTGACCTCCTGCTCCCCTCCCCGTGTTTTTTATGCCTTAATAAAATACTTTAAACCTAAACTTATAACAACTGACAAAACTCCACCAAACGGAAACAACCCTGTATCAAAATAAACATATTAACACTGATAAACATCTGCATAACCATAAACTATCAAGGAAAGTAAAGCAAGAGAGAATGAGTCCTTTTTATTTATTCATGAGAGAGCTAACACAGTGTTACTTTGTTTTATAAGGTAGCAGCAGGAAAGACTGGTCTTAGGTTTTTCGGCTTAAGTATTGTGGTTTAGGATGGTACTATACTGGTGACAGATTGACCATTACTAGGCCATAATAGTCACTAAGGAGTGGTGAAGGGCCCCCAGCTGGTCCAGAAATGTGTTAATTAAACCACTAAACATTAAAACATTTTAATACCGCATTCTTACTTTTTTATTCCATTCATAGTCCTGTAAACCAAAGTCTTGACTTCATGATTGTGAGATGTAATGAGTTGGGAGAGAGGGTAATGAGATGTGAGTGAGCGCAATACACAGACTTTCTGTGCTTAAAACGGTCTAACATAAGCCCACTGTGCACACTGCAAGTGGAGAGACGTTACATACCCTGTTCTCTTTCAATTTGAATATGCGTTTTCTAAAATCAATGCAAAAATATGTTTTAAAAACACTGTAAAAACCCAGTTTTTGTTTATTTTAATGATTAGACAGCTGAATAAACACTAATGAGTACTGAATTAAAAATATTTGGAGAACATAAGGAAAACACTGAAAACACTACTGAACGCCATAAAAAACAGGACAGGTTCCCCATAACCAAAACGTAGATTTACTACCTCATCGATACCTGTTCCAGTTTGCCTCCAACCCGAGTCTCTATCAGGGTCTGGTCCTCCGCTATGGCAAAGGAGCGTTGCCCCACTGCTTTTGAGCAGTGAAGTTACAGAAATATAAAATGATAATAACTTTAGGTTATTATCATTTTACATTTCGTTTGCGGGCAGGCGGGTGGGGCTTCTCTGCACTTGGAGCAGGGTAGGAGAGGAGTGATTTGCTCACTCCTATGTGTGCAATGACTGTTTAGTCAGCCCTCTCGGGCTACCCAAACCAGCCATACACACTTTCCCCGTTCTCCATGTAGGCTGCATTACAGTCTGCAGGGAGAAGAAGCCCAGGCCCCCATTCCCTGGTTGACAGTCGAACTAGGACGCTCAAAACCAAATAAAACACTGCATTGCCGCATTGTGGTTGGTCAGGGGAGCCTGGGTGCTTACAAATCACAACGCTGCATTGTAGCATTGTGATTGGTCAGGGGAGCCTTTTCCGTGCTTCCTTTGCCTTGGTCTGAAGAGGAAAGCAGGAGCAGAGGTGCTGGACTGGCGCGACAATATACGTTTTTTATTTTTTAAATCGTTTTCCTCCCCCACCCCCTTTGTCCCCCCCCACACACACTCCCAAACCCGCCCAAAAATGCATGTCTCAATGGAGTACCCCCTCAGTGAGCATCCCATACATGATGCATTTTGCAGAGTGAGGTTTTGCGTCTAGAATGTCCGGCTGAATTCAGATAACACACAAGGAGATGACAGGGTATCATACAACCTTGAAAGAACCTGACGTACCAGGACACTTCTTAAATCTCTGCTAACTGACAGGTAGTCACTAGCTGTATTTAATACACAACCGGAGGTTAACGACCCGGATGACAACCCTGAAACCTATATAAAATACAACAATATCAATGTGGCCATTTACAGCTTCCAAAATGCCCAGTCACTGGCTCTCTAGAGGTAAAAGGTTCTCCCAGTGGTGGTTGGTAACATTAAAATATAGTGAGCAGGGCGCAATGCCGAAAAACTCACTATATATGCTGCAGGCCCTCCGTCCGATGTGTTTCTCCTCTCCGGGTAGGATCCTCACGGTGACTATGAGCAGGAAAGGGAAGGAAGGTGATTGACATCCTTCCTGCCAAGTGCAAAGCAAATCCAGCCAATCCTGGAGCTGCTCTCATGCTGTTTTCCGTATTAGAACAGGTCTAGGATTAGTTGTAGCAGCCTAACCCAGTTCTCACTTTGGGGCTAGGGGCCTGTCCCAGCAATCCCCCGGCTGTTTCACAGCACTGGGAGTGCGGAGACCGAGGTGCGCATGTCAGGCTGGCCGTCGCAAAACAGCCAGCCAGTCCGATGTGCACACGCTGCACTGACAGGGGCAGCAGTCATCCTGCAATCCACAGGAATCAGTCCTACCCCATGCCCTCACACTCGCACTATAACAGGGCAAGCTGGTGGCAATCGTATAATAAAATGGTAATTAACATTTTATTAATTTGTGTTTACCTGCTGCGCTTGTAGCAGGTGGGGCGACGCTCCTCCAACCTTTAGGGGCAACCGCACTGGGTTCTCCTCAATCTCCAGTTTATTCGCTGCGACACTGCCACAATTATTCAGGAGCCGTCATTTGTTTACTGAGCAATCTGTATTGCAACCATTCCATTGCATTATTGTGACGACCAGGATCGGTTTCCAAAAAGCTTCTTCTGTCTTCTCCACGTTATGTTAACGTATTATTTTTAAAATATGCAATGAAATTCTGAAACAGGCAGTTTGAATGCCTCTCCAAGTACAAGCATCTTTAACTACTTTTTCATGCCTTTCATGCACAAGACCGTTATAGCGTTCTATAAAAATAAATAATGCACGGGATAGCCTGTAAACCAAAATGCGAATAAATATATTCTGACATTCTTGTATTCTGCCAGGAAGAAGTGAGTGTGACAAAAAGTGGTTATATTTGATTCGGCAAGAGATAAAACTGCTATTTTTAAGAATGTAATAATTAATTCTAAGAAACCTTGCAGTACTGGTTTAAATATTGTATACACACAGGAAGAATACATTGCACCTCTTTCTTCCTAAAGTCCTTCAGTCAAATGAAAGCTTTGATACCTGGTGATTTCGTTACCTTAAGTAAAACATTCGGTTAGGTTATGTAGCTCGCTCCATTAGACTTAATTAATCCCTTGTGGTGCCAATAAAATGCAAATGCAATATTTAATAATTCAGTAAAACACGGCATTCATTGTTTAATGAAAGTGTTTGAAGTTGCCATATGTACCACTTAGTAGGTCAAAAAAATGATCGATTGTATAATGAGATTAAACATAATTATAGCTGACAAAACTAGAGATAAGACGGGCTTTACATGGAATTCGCAATGATATAGCGGAATTTAAAATTGTAAGAGTCTACATTTCTATTCTGTGCATGCCGCGGGCTCTAGTTGAATAAATCACTGGAGACTGATGTCACGTGCATGCACATCTAGAAGAAACATTGATAGAAGTGATATATTTGTACCTCAAGGGGCTTGACTTGCTGCTATACCCACTGTTTATTGATTTTTGTAAAAATAAAAATATGCCTTATTCCACCATTTATAAAATGGGGAAGAATTTAAGTTGTGTTGAGATAAAAGGGCATTTATGAGACATGCTGCTTTTTTCCTATCTAAGCTTGTGTTTCTCCTGGAAAAGTATGTGTAACTCACACTTACACATGCATTGAAGCACGTCTATTAGGTGGCCATGGTGGTCATTGGTCATCAGGGGTTCCTGGAGATCCCCTAACAACAGAGAGATCCAATGCTGTTGTAGGGCCCTGTAGGTCTCTAGTAAAGAGTCACAGACTGCCTGAAGTCCATAGACTAGATATAGTTGCAAAACCCGCTGTGACTTATGGCAGCTGAAGATGCAGCGCTGATATGACCGATGCGGATCGCAGCAAGCAGCGAGATGTCTGGTGGAGCGCCCAAAGCCAGAGAGATGGAATGGCTAACTAACTTACAGAGTTAGCCATAAGGGAGTATCAATGTTTCCCCCACATGAGTCCCAAGAACTTGAGGGATTCATAGTCGCGGGATGTAGGTAATTCTGGAGTAGTAGTAACCAGTGAAAAGGCACTAGAGGAGAAAGTAGGCATGATCTTGAGGAAGAGTGTACCTACCACTACAGTGTTCTCTGGATGGAGTGAAGGTGCCCCAATTGGACTAGTCTGGTACCATGCCTAGCCCTAAAAGAATCCTCTGAGAGAGAAAAGCAGCAGCCATGTTTTGCTTTTGAAAAGCTGGTCAGTACCAAGTGGGTGGAGATGGCATAGAAATACATTGCTCCTATGAGTTAATGGGGGCCTAGTCCTCTCCAGACTTATTCTTGTGGACACTGTTGCAACAAACAGATAGATACACCTCATAGGTGAACACAAAGTGCAATGCTCTGAACGTGACAGTGGCATTCCTGTTAAAAGGGTTACATGACCGGAGGAAGATACGAAGGACATTCTGAAAGAAGCAAAGAAGATGCAAGCAGGTGTGAATGCAAAATGAAGGACAGCAGTAATGGTTTCAGAGAGCTGTTGAGAGAAAGCTTAAACTGATCGTTAATGCCAAAAGAGCTAGAAATATCAGGATAATCGGTACCCCAAAGGGCACAGAAAGGGAAGACTTACAGTCATTCTTTATGGCTTGGTTGGGCGAGGTACTCGAAATCAACAGAGAGATAATAGAAGCGTGGTATATATTTATGTTTTCAAATGTAGTTATGAAAGCTATCTTCACCAAGTGCATTTTTATGACCCACAGTAGTTTTGATTCTGAGAGTTGAAATCCTGAAAGACAACATCATCCAAATAGTGAGGCAGAAAGGAAAAATATTTCTAGAGAACTGTGCAATAAGATTCTTTCCAGATATCCATTGTGCTACTAAGAAATAGGGAAGGGACTTTGAGACAATAATGGACTTTGTGATAGCGGGTGTACGGGCAAAGACCCTGTGCATAACTAAGATGTTGGTGAGGTGCAACAGTAAGGATTACATATTTTTATCCCAGAGGATGTCCATCTGCTACTGTCACCTATGCAGAAGGGGGGGGGGCTTACAAAATCACCAGTCCATCGAATACTTGTGATGTAAGTAAGAGAGAGATCGTGAGGGGATATACATTAATTGATAATCTTTGTGACTGTCTTAAATATGATTTGGTTTTTTGCTGCAAAGCAGTTAAGTTTGTGTATTTTTGGGTTGTCTGGAGCTGCACGGAGCTCACACATTGGTACTGGCACTGGCTGGGAACAGTCTCCTTCTTTGTTGCACTTTTTTAACAGTTTTTGCTGCTTTCTTTCATATACCGCAACCTTGACCTGAGGGTATGGAGGGCTTTACATGAGCACAGTGGCGGCTGGTAAAGGTTAAGATTAGTGGGGGCGATAAATGAAACCATGAATTTGCATGAGCGAGTTAGTATGAGTGAGTGCCCGTCCTGAGAGTTAAAAAACACTTGGGTAATATCGGGCATTTTCCGACCCGTTTTCTTTAAAAATGGTCAAATAACAATAGTTTTCATTGGGTTTTCTAAAGGAACACTCATAAAATACCCCAGAAAATTCGAGGTTTGCAAAGGAAACCTGACCCCCTTCCACAGGTGTGGTAGCTAGGTAAGAGATCTTGAGATTGGAATGAATTAAAAAAGAATAGTTCTCTTACCTCCATGTGGATGCTCGTCAGGCTGATACATCCTTTTGCTTAGGCTAACAATCACTCGAGGAGAAAACCGGATACAAGCCTCTTCTTTAGCTAGGATAGGATGTTGAAACCGACCTGACAATGCATAAAATAAAAGTCAATAAAACGTTTCTTTAATAGAATCCCCTAATGTAGTAATGCCGACTCCTCTGACCTTACACCCAGTTTTAGGTATAAGGCTGTTATCAGTGCAGCAGGTGCAGTGATAGTAACTGTCGTGTCCCCGGTGGTGGAGCCCTGTCCCCGAAGAAAACAGGGAAGCAGCTTAGTGTAAGGACACTTTGTAAAGTAAGCCAGGTACAGAGATGTATCAAAAATAGGTTTATTTGATGAGGAAAGGCACAGTGCATCCAAATAACAGGAGATCAGGATCCAACTGACAAGCAGGGAATATGGAACATAGAACCAGGGGAGCTCACGCAGGAGCAAGGTTCTAGTTCCAGTACAAGAAATAAATAATTAACAAAGAACAGCAATAAAAGAGAAACAGTAAAATGTAACACATCTCCTTCCTTTAAAACAAACTAAGTAACAGAAGAAGGGTAAATTAAGACAGAAACCTAGAAGGAAGAACTACGGGTCTGGCATTGGTTTTGACCCTATGAGCAATGGACTGAGAAGGAAGATCACAGTCGCTCTTATCATGAGTAAAAGATTGAACAGAACCAGGAGGCACAAACCTACACTTTGCGACCTTTCTTATGTTCCAAGTTCTACCATCTTGGGTGATAACAGAGTTCCTGAAAACTTTAACAATCTTAATGGGATTACTGAACTTAGAAAGACCCTTGAGAGTGAACCCAGGTCTCTTGATCCTTACCCATTCACCAACTGCAAAATCAGGAATTTTCACATTCATTTTACGGTCAAACAAAGTCTTCATTGTGTTCTGTTTGGTTTCAACACGTTTGGCCACCTGCGAAATATCAAAGTGGTCAACCTTCACATCAAACTTCTTAACCCACCAAGGACAGATATCAGAAGTCGGAGTTCTTCCTCTCAGAAGCTGGAAGGGACTGACCTCCGTGACCGCATGCGGGGTGATGCGATACATCCATAGTCTTTCCCTTACCACATCCCTCCAAGGCTCGCCCGAAGAACAAGCAAGCTCCACAGCATTTTTTAGAACACGGTTGAACCTTTCAACCTGGCCATTCTCCCTAGGCTCATACAATGAAGTAGTGTGATGCTTAATACCACAAGAGACAAGGAAATCCTCCATCTTCCGTGAAATAAGTTGAACGCCGTTATCAGTAACCAGGATCTCAGGAGACCCCTCTCTAGCAAAAACTTCCCTAAGGAAGGAAATTATGACCAAAGTAGTAGCACTGGAGACAAATTTTACTTCCGGCCATTTGGTGTGATAGTCAATTAAGACCAAAGCAAAACGAGCACTCTCAGGAAGACGATGGAAGGGACCTGAGATGTCAAAAGCAAGTTTTTGCCAGGGATGATCAGGCCAAGGAACAGGACAAAGGGGAGCAGAGGACACCTTAAGCATCTTGTCACTATTGACACAATCCAAACAGTCACGAACAGTTCTATCTACCATCTTGTCAAGACCAGGCCACCAAAAGTTGGTCCTAATAAGGCGTTTCATGGAAGACATTCCAATATGAGCTTGATGGGCCAAGGAAAGGATTTTCTTATACAATGAGGCAGGAGGAATCATTTTCCCGGCCTTAAATAAAAACTTACCAACAGCCTCAATCTCGGAAGAAACTTGACAAAGAGGAGCAAATTCAGGCATAACAGACCTATCTTTGGGCCAACCTTTCTCCAAACACTCAAAAATAAATGAGAAAACAGGATCTTTCTCAACTTCAGACATCCACTCGACCTCAGAGATCCCCTTGAAATCACTGGAAACATAATCATTGACAACAGAAACAATTTCAACCTCATGATCATCAGAGTTGGCACCAATGTCAGGGCAAGGCAACCTGGAGAGAAAATCAGCCGTGACATTACTTCTACCAGGAACATACAAAACCTCAAAATCATACTCCTGCAATTTAGAAGATAAGCGCGCAATGCGAGCAGTTGAGTTCCAACCACCCCCAGGAGGCAAGATTCCAACCAGAGGCTTGTGATCAGTTTTGAGGATGAACCTGTTGCCCCAGATATAATTGCGGAAGTGCTCAACAGCCCATGTGCAGGCTAATAACTCCCTTTCAATGACCGCATATCTTCTCTCAGTGAGAGATAAAGTCCTGGACGCAAAAGCAACACACCATTCTTCCTTACCTGAAATTTGACTTAACACAGCCCCAAGACCATAACAACTAGCATCCACAGTGATGACGCACTTCTTGTTAAGGGAAAAAGATCTCAAGGTGGGAGCATTCACAATATCTTGCTTTATAGAACAGAAGGCAGACTCTTGCCTATCAGACCACACAAACTCTGAGGACTTTCTAGTTAGCTCCCTGAGAGGTTCCATCTTAGTAGCGAAATTCTGAATAAACTTACTATAGTACTCGCATAAGCCAGCAAAAGAAAGTAGTTTCTCTTTATTGTCAGGGGAAGGGGCATTCACAATAGCGTCAACCAGGGAACGCTTGGGAACAACTCCATCAGCGGACAATGTGTGACCCAAATATTCCACACTCTTACAAAAAAACTTACACTTGTTAAATTTAAGAGTAAGACCAGCATCGCCTAACTTGTTGCAAACATCCTTGAGATGGACATAGTGATCATCCACATTCTTGGAGAAAATGAGGATATCGTCTTGAAAGCACT
The DNA here is from genome assembly GCF_964263255.1 of Lissotriton vulgaris. Taxonomy (NCBI): domain Eukaryota; kingdom Metazoa; phylum Chordata; class Amphibia; order Caudata; family Salamandridae; genus Lissotriton; species Lissotriton vulgaris. The sequence goes on along the minus strand of NC_141689.1, from coordinate 724,211,826 downwards.
TCACGAAAGCACAAACATCCTTAAAAATGTGATGCATAGCCCTTTGAAAAACCGAAGCGGCGGAGGCTAGGCCAAAAGGCATCCTTTTAAATTGAAAAAGGCCAAAAGGAGTAATAAAAGAAGTAAAATGTTTTGCATCATCAGTCAATTCAATTTGGTGATAAGCGGAACGCAAATCAAGGGTTGAAAAGATACAACTGTTTACCAAGAATACTTACAACACAATCAGGAGAACTCAAGCTGTCAGCAGACTTGATATCAAAAGAATTACGAAAAGACACAACAATCCCACATTCGAGTTTAGACTGAGCATCATCATGAGATAACATACCTTGTGACACAGTAGAAATTTTACCCTTAGAAGTAAGATTAAAGGATGAATCCTTTCTCACATTAGAATCTCTGCACATTTTGGCAAAGTGACCCACCCGTCCGCATTTAGTACATTCTTTTCCAATGGCAGGACAACGGGGATACGAAGCAATGTGACTGGGATGACCACATCTGAAGCAATAATAACTCTTAGAGTTGGGCTGAGACTTCGTATTCATACTAGGCTTGCCATTGGATGAAGAACTAGTAGAGGTGACAATATTCACATTACTTTGCTCAACAGTGTTGGAAGTTAATTTACTAACAGAACCAGAGGAGGTTTTATTTTCAAGAGTTTTCATCCAACGTTCAGATTGTTCAAGTGCTTTAGAGGTACTAATAGTCACTTCTAAACTGGGATCACCCAAAATCCAAAGTTGTTCTTGAACCTTCTTACTTCTCACATGAACAATGATTTGGTCCCTGAGCATCTCATCAGTCATCAAACCAAAGTTGCAATGTAGGGACAAAGCTCGAAGAGCAGTAAGGAAGTCATCGAAACTTTCATTTTCCTCTTGAGCTCTGGTGTAAAATTTGTATCTATTCAATGCAACACTAGTATTGGGTTTAAACCTATTCTCAATGCGCAACAATGCTTCATCATAAACATTGTGATCACCCCCAGAACGCATAGGTGGAAGTGTTCTAAAAACATTTTGACCTTCCGAACCTAGACAATGGAGAAAAATATTTTTCTTTCTTTCAGCAGACATACGCTCACCATCAATGGCCTTTAAATAAGTAATGAATTCTTCTTTCCATCGTGACCAAGGAATAGTTGGTTCACCCTTACTTTGTAGAAATTTGCTGGGAGGATCAAACTGCATAGTTAAATAATACACTCACAACAACTATATGATGTACATATGTATGCCACTAAAAGCCAAATTATAGTTTGAAATTGTAAAATAGTATCAAGATGTGTAAAAAACAAAGAAAACTGAAAAAAAATACTCTTGAAAATGTCAAATAGTTCCTTGAAATGACAAAGCGTAGCGTGAATGGATACCCAAAAAGAACTGGAACCAAAGCTATAGGGTATGAAGCGCTAGCAAGACTTTCATATTAAAGTTGAAGTTTTGTTGAAATTCAGACTCTGGAAAGTGTTCACGAGTCTTTCCGAAAGTTGTAACCGGTAAATAAAAATTGCACAGCCCAGCGCGTTCAGTATTAGTGGTGTCAAAACCGTTGGTGCGTGTCAGATGTCAAGCACACAGCGTATACAGCCTTCAGGTCGTCTGGGTTAGGAGTGCACAGTACGTCAGTAGAGCGCGTTAGACTTCAGGGAACGTCATCCAGAGTGGACGCTTTGTGACATCGAAGAAAACGTGAAAACAAGGTACATCCACTGTAGAAAATACGTGATGACGTAGTCGTAAAAGAGGGTTGGTGGTTATGGCAACAATAGAAACGTCACTGGAAGATCCGGTGGCTATGGCAACCGTTTTCACAACGTTTCGAAACGAAGAAAACTTATAAATTCAATAACTCCCGAACTGTACATACCAGGAAGTTGCCAGTTAGATCTTCAAGTAGAGTTTTCCTTTAACAGCGAGCAGAAAATGCTCAATGACGAAGTAGCTGACGGGTTCGTTTTTTTTTGAAAGAAGAATTTTCGCACCTGTGCCTTTAATGCCGCAGAAAAATTCTTCAAGTTCTCCAATCGTCGCCAATTTTGTAAAGTAAGCCAGGTACAGAGATGTATCAAAAATAGGTTTATTTGATGAGGAAAGGCACAGCGCATCCAAATAACAGGAGATCGGGATCCAACTGACAAGCAGGGAATCTGGAACATAGAACCAGGGGAGCTCACGCAGGAGCAAGGTTCTAGTTCCAGTACAAGAAATAAATAATTAACAAAGAACAGCAATAAAAGAGAAACAGTAAAATGTAACACACTTCTATATTTGTCTTTGCAGTCTTAGGTAGTGAGGGTGCGAACCAGTCATTCTTCTTCTTGTGCGGTGCTCCTGATGTGTTTGTTTGTGTTTCCTGCTCCTCCCTCCTGGTGCTTGGAAGTGGTGCCCAGCTGTACAGTGCGGAACAGGTTCTAATGTCCTGCCACATCTCCACCACTGCGGCATCTGCCCCCTTTCTGTCAGACAAAAATATCTGTCTGTGGAAGAGGTGGGATAGAGAGATAGAGAAAAAAAACAGAGTGGGGAAAAGGAAATTTACAAAATATAAAAAAGAGAGGGCAAGAGAAAAGCAGAGAGAGGTGGAGCAATTGTAAGACTCAGTATTTCTGGTCTTGGGTCACCTTTCTTCCATCAGTCACTTGGGCCTTTGAATCATTCACGATGGGCGTGAGCTGTTATGGTTCGGGGGCAAGGAAGCCACTTGACCCTAGATCCGTTCCTTTGTCATGGAAGGGACCCGAGCCATTGGGTTGAGCTGTCTCGTCAACTCCCTGTGAAATGCCACGTCTGACTGGCACCTGTGCGGGCCTGCTCCCATCACCCTCATCGTCTGCTGGCAGCAGCAAATCCCTGTAGTGAGAGCTGTTCCTGGTGATGGAGTAGCGCCCGCTGCTGCTGTGATCATTGACCCTTTGACGTTTGTGACAGCAGCCTGAATCAGAATGGAGTGGTTTACTTCCGTGTTTCTCACCAGCATGCCAGTACAAGGTCTCTGGGCTTGAGCTTGCATTCAGTCACTTGTCCTCGAGTGTCTGCTTGTTTCTTCATCTTCACCTTGGCTACCTGGTCCCAAGAGACTATAACTCTGTGTCCCAGGGGATCCGTGATCTCCAGTTGTGACAATTGTGTCCTGCTCTTTCTTCCTAGTACGAGTTCCACCGGGTATCACCCAGTGGAGCTGTGTGGTGTGTTGCGATAATCCTACTGTACTGGACACAGGGCTTGGCCAACTGAGATTTGTGTGATCTTGGCTCTTTGAACTGCTTTCTTTATATTGCCATTAATCATTCAGCCATGCCATTCACTTGCAGCCACAGTGGCATTATCTTTGAGGGTGTATGCCTAGGCAATTCATGAATCTACAAAAATCCTCCCCTGAGAAAGGAAGTCTATTGTCACATTTGAGGTTTAGTGGGATGCCCCACGCTGAGAAGATTTATTCTAGAAAGGGATAGAATGGCCGCTGCTGACATGGACGCCACCTGTCGCACAAGGAGGAAAGAAGAGTATACACCAATGATGACCAGCAGGTATTCCCCAGTGTCTAGTGGCCCATAGACCATTTCCCTTCCTTAGAGATGCCAATTTAAATGCTTTGGGTACTTTGCCACTGCTGATCAGTGTCAAAGTACAGGAGTTCCCTATATAAAATGTAATGGTGATTAGTTGGCCATGATTGGTATGTTGCCTTACTAGTAAAAGTCCCTAAGGATGTGCACTGTGTGTGCAAGGGCTAGTACCACAAGGGCGCACAGAGAAGGGAACTCATGCCTTCAGTTTAGGGCCTGCGCGCAGATGGCTAAGTTAGCATGTAGTCCTGACAAGTGCAACCACTTGTCAGGCCTGACTTTCCCTTTTACATACACATGGGACGCCCCTCTGGTAGATACCAGGTGACCCCTGTGCAGGGTGCAGTGTAGGTAAAAGGCAGAACAAAACCTGAGGTGTGTGTTATGTTCTGACAGTGAAAAACTCTCCATTTGGTGTTTCACTGCTGAAAGGCCATTCTGCCCATAGAACAGAATGGAGGAGGCTGTGTGTTGTGTTTGTTAGCCTAGTGTCTTGTCAGTTTGTAATGAAGAGGTGACATTTAGTATGTATGGATTCACAGTGTCATAATGTATCTTTCTGTTAAGGTGGTTTTGTCACTGTGTGTTTATAAACCACTTTTTTAGAATGTGGCTGAGTTCTGTGCTCTGAGCATTTCTGTGTGTCTCTGAAATGTGGATTGTCTGTCTGAAACTGAAAGGTGAGAGGAGCTGGGAGAGGTATTGACCAAGGGAGGGATTGAGATGGCACCAGGCTGCCCTGCATCTGGAGAGTAGAGGGAGGAGAAGCCCAGGAGGTGAAAATGCCTGGGCTGGTGCTATAAACCAATTGACCCATCTCCTGCTGAGTGATTAACAATCCAGACCCCCAGTATCAAAGGGAGAGAGGTGCCTCTGAGAGGGAGACACCCATAACTGATTTAGGGAGGTGCCAGGGACCCCTGAGCACATATAAACTTCAAAGACATTAAGGGGTATAACTAAGAGAGATGAAACCCCTGAACGGTGGAAATGAAACAGATATGGATTGAGACTGAAAAGGCTTGGACCCATTCTGTGGTCAACAGGAACCTCTACTGAAGAAGGAGCAACTTAAGAGACTGCTGTGGATAGACCAATCCTTGCTTCGTGATCTGGGGCTGGTCTACAGTTTGCTGTTGTAACTAAGAAAGAGGCTGTTGGGACTGTGCTTGGAGGCGCTGGGTCCCCCTGCTTGAAGAAGACTGTGCTTTGTGCTGTGTCTTGAAACCCCAATGGCCCAAGGTGAGCTAGCTCCCTGTTTTGGAAACACAGGAACATAAACGTTTCCAGAGAAGACTCTCAGATACGCCTTGGGTGCTTGTGCTCTGTCTAGCCTGATATCTTCACAAGTTGTGCACTGTGATCTTGTGCACCTGCAGTTCCAAGTGAAACTCGGACATGCTGGGAGCGTGTTGTGGTGCAACCCGAGTGTTGGTGAAGAGCTCCTGGGCCTCGTGTGCACCGCCGGAGTGAAGTCCAAGTCATTGGGGTTCTCAGAGTCAATCAGCAGCGGCCCGGACCAGCAGCCACGGAAGAACTGAGCCGCCTGCCCGAGTCCGCCGCAGCCCGTGATGGAGTTCTGGATCAAGGCCAAAGTCGCTGACGTCGGGGAGGAGAGTGGGATTGCGCCTCCCCAGGTAACGTGGATCAACACCTGGGGTGGAGTGCGGGCCTGGAGGTCCACTCTCTCGGCCTCATGCTTTAGTTAGCTGCGCGAGCCGTTGCTTCAGCTCGGATCCCTGCCCGTGCTGACCCAAGACGGGGTAGTACTGGAGCAGGAGTGGGAAGCAGCAGTTTTTGTGTCATTATTTGATCCATAACGAGGGCACTGTTAACGGAGCACGTGAAACTGTGGGATTTCGCTTTGCATTATAGCTGCTGACAAACTATCGAACTGTCGTATGACATCCGGCCTCATTTGTACCTGACAAAGTTTATGCTTGGTGAGCTACGCACTGCGTTATTTCTCCCTTGCATATTACCTGATTGCAAAGTGGTGCATTGCATTATTTCTTCAGTGCACAGTATCTGAGTATAACGTGGCGCAGTGTATAATTTCTTCATTTCACCGTACAGGATTGTAGCGTGATGCATTGTTTTGTTTCTTCCGTGTACAGGGCATGCTGGTGGTGATACGCATTGCATTCTCCCTTCAATCGCAAAGTACATGACTGTGGTGGTACGTATGGCATTGTTTCTCAGTATAAGAGAATATCATTATGCATTGCAGTATTTTTTCCTTTTACAACGTGTGTGATTCTAGCAATACGACTTTCCTAACCTTTTGGGAAACGGTTAGAAGTGAGCTTAACTGTTGGTTGGAGGCGGTGGTTGGGATGAGAACCTACCAACCCACCGGAAAGAATACTACCCATTCTTATATGTTGATTTTGTATCGTGTGGTCGTATCGTATAATTGCTTATATAAAGATTATACTCATTTTATCACTACTCGTGTGGAGTCTATTTGTGATGACCTCATGGGGTTCCTGTGAGCGTGGTTGCACATACTGAACACTCGTGCCTTGGAGATAAGCCTGGCTGCTCGTGCCAAGCTACTAAGGGGGTGAGCAGGGCTATCTCAGACGGTGTCCTTGCTTAGCCTAACATTGAAGCGAGGGGTCGGGGACGCACGCCTTCAGCAATTGGTGGTGACAGTAAGCGACAGGGACCTCCACTTCCAACAATGATGAGATCATGAAATCCAACGGCGACCGGAGCTACTCTGAAAATGCGACCGAAGCTGCACCGATTCCTGATTGCCAAGCAACCTGGTGCAGGCAGGGAGCGCCTTTATAGTCCCAGTTCAATTAAGATGGCTGCTGAGTGGGTGACTAATTTCCTGATTGTATAATCATCTGACCCAGTCGGGGTGACTAATTTTCTCATAACCAGGCTCATACCATGACTGTGGCTCATTTCCTGATTGTATTATCATCAGGCCCTGCTTGGGTGACTCACTTTCTGATTGAATAATCACCAGACTCATACCATGATGTTCTACATGACTCATTTCCTGATTGTATACTCATCAGGCCAAGACCATAACGCAATGGTGTCAATACAATAACTACATGTAACTCTATGGTGTGAAAGCACACACATATTCAGACCCACATGTGGAAAGCACACAGATACTCCACACAGAGGAACATGGATTATAAATGTGGGTTTATGCAAAGCGCATCCTCCAAGATCGCACAGCTCCTGTCCAGGGATGCACATCATGACAAGTGTCATATATAATAGTGTAAATCCCCTTTACAGATAGGCACGCCCCAGCGTGTGTTGAGCCAGGGTTGCCCCATGTCCCAGGGGAGTGGCATCTACTTTGAGTTCAGTGCACAATGATTCATTGAAGTAGGCAAGGTGGTCCACTGATGCAACTGCTTCCTGATGTCTATGAATGCCTTCTTACACTCCCTTGTCCATGTGAATGGCTGTCCTTGTTTGGTGTGTTATCGGAGTGGTGAGCTTACTTTTGCAAAGTCTTTGACGGAAGCAGTAGATTACTAACTCCAGGAATGACCTATGTCTGCTCTATAAGTTAGGGCTCGAGATTTTGTGAGTGTCTCGATCTTGCTCTGGTCAGACTGCATTACTTCCCGGGAGAAGATGAGCCCAAAGAAGATGAGCTCTGTCTTGTCTAGTTTGCACTTGTGTCATTGAGAGTGAATCCAGCTGCTTCCATACAACTGCACACTTCTCTTAGAGTTTTGTTGTGCTCTTCCTTTATGCATCCGAACACCAGGATGTCATTAATGTAATTCAAACTGTTTTTTACCAGCCTTATCACTCTCCTCACCATTTCCTGAATGATTTCAGCTGCAGACAACACCCAAAGCTTAGTCATTTGCAGAACAGTCCAAGGTGTGTGGAGAATGTTGTTATGTATCATGACTGGGGGTCAAGTTCTAGTTGATGGCATCCTTTGAAGAGATTTAGCTTGGAAAATATGCAGGCTCCATTTAGGCAGCTGATCATGTCATTCAGAAGGGGACTGGAGTGTCTTTCTCTTCCTATGGCTCTGTTTTGTAGAAGCATGTCAACGCAAATGCATATTTTGTGAGTATTCTTCTTTGGTACAGCAACAATGGGAGACACCCACGGAGTCAGACCATCAGCAAGCTCAATGATGTCTTGTTCAAGCAGGGTCTCTTGAGTTCTTCCTTCGTGTGGGGTTGAAGATGTACTGGGATTAGGTGGTGGCTTTGCGCCACATGTTTGATTGCTATATTGATGTGAAGGGTGACCTGCATGCCTCTTTGCTTCCCCAACCTTTGAAAAATGCTGGGGTATTCCCTTAGGATGCTGTGATGTGTTGACACATTGTACGTCATTGCTATATGTCCTATGAATTGTGCAGTGGCATGGCTTAAGGGCTTCAGAGGCATGGCACTGGGGCGTCTCCTCTTAGAACATGTATCTCGTCTAGCAGAGATATTTCATCGTACGTGAGTGTCTCTGAAAACTTTTCCAGGTTTGTCGCTGGGTGCCCTGCAGTCTTTTGTATCTCTTTTCTTTCCAGTACTTGTATATGTTCTGACTACTTTTCCAGTGCTGCCACTTCTGTCACGAGGTATAGACATTCACTGGTTGCTGGTGCCGAGGAGGAATCTGTGTCCCGCTGAGGGGCTGCCATTGCACGCATCCATGTGCTTTGCATGATGGTTTGAATATGCTCTCATCCTGTCTTGTTGCCCCCTTTCTGGCTTCCAGCGACCCCCTCTACAGACGATTGTGAAGTGGTTGTCTGTGTTGCACTTTTGACATCTTTGTACCATAGCTGGGTAGTTCATAGCATGGAGATACTTTTAATCCAAATCAACAGCATACATTTTCATTCTTAGCAGTTGAAGGCACTTGTCTATCAGGTCTGTTGCTTCCTCCTGTCATCCAATGGATTTGTTTGAGCGTTCATCCACCTTCCATGTTTATGGCAAGCGACATGGCTCTGGCGTCCATATTTGCCACGGCCAATAATTTGTCCAGTGTGTAGGTTTCCTTCAGTATTTTTGTTCGAACCACAGTGGATATGCACCCTTCACTTGCACAGTCTTATTGCCTCCTCATTGTTATCTTGTCAAATGTGCAGTATATTACTAACTTGCCCAGTCTCATTGTGAGATTTTCTAGTGATTCATCCACCCTCTCGCATGCTGTGTTGCATGTATACCATTCGAAGTCAACAGTGTGCTGTGGATCAAAACTTTTTGTGAGGCATTTCAACAGACCTTTATATGAGATGATAGCCCCGGGAAGGGAACGTCACAAGTAGGTCTTCCACGTCGGTGCCGACTACATTGAGGAACAGGTCTTTAGCCTGTTCATTTGAGTGGCTATCGCAGGTAATTCACAAGTAGTGATTGAATCGTGGAATCCTTTTTTCCCACCTAGCATCTTTGGTTTGGGAGTCAGAGAGGTCAAAGGGTAGAGGGCTGCAAAAAATATCACTGGAGATGCCTTCCTTAGCCATCGTGCTTTGGTTACATCACTTCTTTCTGGCCAGTGCTGTTTATACGTTGCTTTTGTGCTGCTTCATCAGCTCTTTTTTTTCTTTCTTTTGTTGTATGTGCCTTTATTGTGTTCTGTCTGACTTTAAAATTGCCATGCTATTCGACTCTATGGGCAATCAGTCTTGATATCGCTTGCATGTGTCCCTATGGAGTTATTCAGCTTTGCCTGATTGCAAGATGGCCACTCCCATGACTTGCACAGGGAACTGGCTTGGCTTTACAATGCCTGAAGTCCTGCTAGATCTTACAAGACCTCGCACTTGCAAAGCCTTCTGGGGCGCTCTGTGTTGCTGCAGGCAGTTGCACTAGCTTCTGAGCAGGTGCCTAGGCTTCTGGGGTGCATTCTGGCCCCTCTCTTGAACAATTTGGCAAGCTCTGAAAGTTTGGCGCAGTTGCAGAGAGCCTCCATTTTTGGGAGGGACTCGTCAGGGGTACGGGTCTGAGATGAAGTCATGCTTGTTGGATTGTGCACTCATGTGCCTTAGAGTGAATCCCACCTTCCTTCTCTGTGTCCTCGGTGACTGTCCCCCAACCTCAAAGAAAACACACTGAGGCAGTTAGTGTTGTAGTGTTGTGTGAAGTTATAATGATGGAAAGTTTGTAGCTCCTGATGAACATCATAGAACTGTGACATAGACATTAGAGCGTAGTGAAGGGAATGCAGGTTTAGAATGGTGAGTTTGCAGTTACACACAGAAGAATATGTTATGTTATGTTAGTTGTGTTTGTATAGCGCATGGCTGCCTCAGCAATAGGGCGTCCCTCCCAGTGCTTGCAGACGGGACAACCAACAGAGAGCTGTGGAGGATACTGTGAAGAGTGCCTGATTGGCAAACTCAGCTAGGTAATTGGTGCTAGATGGAGGTGAACAGCCAGGTTTTTATTTTTTTCCCGGAAGAGCCAGTGGTCTTGCGTGATGCGCGCCTCATGGGAGATGGAATTCCAGAGGGCCGGGGCCAGGAATTGGAAGGATCGTCCGCCTGCTCTACTCTTGCGCACCCTAATGGTGCGGGCGAGGTGTAGGTCAGCGGATCGAAGAGCACGTGGTGGGACGTAGAAAGAGCAGAGACCCTGAAGAATTTGGGGGGCTTGACCGTGTAGTATCCTATGAGTTAGACAGAGTGTTTTGAACTGAATTCTCTGTTTCACCGGCATCCAATGAAGGCGAAGAAGGATGTGGGAAGTGGGACAACGTCTGGGAAGGGCAAGGAGAGTGTGGGCCGCTGGGTTTTGAGCCCTTTGGAGTCTGTTTATGGTTGTTAGGTTGGCACCATGACATAGACTGTTGCAATAGTCCAGGTGGGATAGCACCAAAGACTAGACAATTACTTGTCTGGTGGACGGATCAAAGAGGCCCAGAATGGGCTTAAGGGTGCGTAGGCGTCCGAAGCAGGTACCAGCCACCTTTTTTGTATGCGACTCGAAGGAGAGAGAGTTATCCATTAAGACTCCCAGATTCTTAATTTCATTCTTAGGCGTTTGGGGAGAGCCCAACGTCGAAGGCCACAACTGGTTGCCCCATTTCTGAGAGTCCCGGCCGATTAGGTGAACCTCCGTTTTTGAGGCATTGAGTTGGAGGCAGTTCTCCATCATCCAGCTGTTGCAATAGTCCAGGTGGGATAGCACCAAAGACTGGACTATTACTTGTCTGGTGGACGGATCAAAGAGGCCCAGAATGGGCTTAAGGGTGCGTAGGCGTCCGAAGCAGGTACCAGCCACCTTTTTTAATGCGACTCGAAGGAGAGAGAGTTATCCATTAAGACTCCCAGATTCTTAATTTCCTTCTTAGGCGTCGGGGGAGAGCCCAATGTCGAAGGTGTTATATGCTGCCTGTGTGCTCTCTAGCACACAGGTTTCTCAGAACTTGGAATGTTTTACCAGGCTTCTCTTTTGGGGGTTCTGTATATGTCAGTTGGAGCTTGACTGGCTTGTTGCCGGTCTGTGGATGTTAAGCTGTTCCTCTACCATCATTAAACCTTTATCCTGGAACCAACTTATCTTGAGGACCTCACTTCTTTTCAACATATTGGCGACGAGGATGGGATACAAACCCACGCGTGCATAGGTGATTGTGGCGTTGTTGACAGTAATCCTGTTAGTCGAGATGGCTCTGTCCAAGGACTTACTGATTGTGTAATCAGGAAAAGTTTTTGTGTTTCAAATCCACCTGTAAAAATGAAAGACTATGTTTGTTCTTAGTTTTTTTTTTTCTCAATGGGGGGAGGTGTGTTATATGCTGCCTGTGTGCTCTCTAGCACACAGGTTTCTCAGAACTTGGAATGTTTTACCAGGCTTCTCTTTTGGGGGTTCTGTATATGTCAGTTGGAGCTTGACTGGCTTGTTGCCGGTCTGTGGATGTTAAGCTGTTCCTCTACCATCATTAAACCTTTATCCTGGAACCAACTTTTCTTGAGGACCTCACTTCTTTTCAACAGAAGGCCATCACTGGTCCCCCCATTTCTGAGAGTCCCGGCCGATTAGGAGAACCTCCGTTTTTGAGGCATTGAGTTGGAGGCAGTTCTCCGTCATCCAGCTCGAGATGGCTGTAATATCTTCCTGAAATTTTGCCTGATCCGATGTGGTATTGTTGAAGAAGGTGAAGATAAGCTGCGTATCGTCTGCGTACAAGAACAGTTTGATCCTACGTTCTTTAGCTAGCAGGCCCAGTGGGCACACATACACGTTAAACAGCGCAGGGCTGAGAGCGGAACCCTGGGGGACACCACTTTTCAAAGGGAACTTGCTGGATGAATAGGGTGGTGCTTGTATCTGAAAGGAGCGTTCAGACAGGAATGATGTAAACCAGGCCAGAGCCTTGTCCCTGACCCCGATCTCCCCGAGACGTCTGAGTAATATCTCGTGGGAGACCGTGTCGAACACCGCGCTCAGGTCGAGCAACATCAGCACTGAGGTATGTCCAAAGTCCTGTGATATTCTGAGTTCTTCCGTGACCGCTAGGAGTGCGGACTCCGTGCTATGGTTTGCCCGGAAGCCATTCTGTGACTCATCCAGGATCCCATGTGCTTCCAGGTAGCTGGTGATGGTGGAGTTCAAATGGGCCTCCATAACCTTGGCCAGGTACGGAAGAAGGGAGATGGGTCTGAAGTTTTCAGGAAGGGAATGGTCAAGAGTGGGTTTTTTCAGCAGGGGGATAACTTTAGCATGTTTACATGTTCTGGGGACTGCGGAGGACGATAGGGATCTGTTAATCAGTTCCCAGCCCTCGTGCAGGATGGGGTCCTGGAATTGCCTGAAAGTTTCAGATTTGACAGGGTCATCAGGATACCCAGATTTTACTTTTAGGGCCAGGAACTGGAGATCTTTCTTAGTCAGGAGAGGGAGAGTTGAAACGGAGTAACAGGTGTCCTGCTGGTCAGGGCCGGAGAGTAGGTCGGGTGACAGGGAGGGACTACTAGTATTCAGTAGATTATAGATCCTCTCAACTTTATTGATAAAAAAATAGGCCAAATCTTCACATTGAGAGATTGAGGTAATAGTACTATTCGAACCCGCTGTTACTTTCGTCATGTCTTTAATTATTGAGAAGATGGTTTTAGATGGGTTGGGACTGTTTTGATCGTATTCGTATAGAAGGCAGCTTTTGTTTTTTAAATAATTTTATGGTATGCCCTGGTGGCCGCTCTGTAGGTGTTCTTTAATGATGGGTCATAGGATTTCCTCCAGGCACGTTCTAGCATTTTGCAGTGGTTTTTTTCGGCTGCTAGTGTCTCTGAGTACCATGGGTACTCAGAGACACTGGCCTCAGGAAGATTTTTAGGTGGCTTCCCATAGACTGTCGCAAACCCCTCATCCAAGGCCTCATAATTAGTCGCCTTGACTATGGGAATGCACTGCTAGCGAACATCAACGAAGGAGCACTGACAAAGTTGCAGGTGCTGCAAAACACAGCAGCCAGACTGACTCTTAACTTGCCGCCTCGCACCCCTTCTGCCCCTACCCTCACTAAGCTCCACTGGTTGCCAGTGAAGAAAAGGGTAAAATTTAAGATCTGCTGCTTGGTACACAAGTCAGTTCATGCCCAGGGACCTGCCTACTTGAAGAAAAAACTAACTAGCTATCTTCCGACCAGAACCCTCAGATCGGCTGACAAAAACCTTCTATGTGTCCCTAAAGTTCGCACAGTGAGGATTTGAGATCGCAGTTTTTCTAAACTAGCTCCTGATCTATTGAACTCCCTCCCACTGTCACTCAGAGCTGATAATAACTACCGATCCTTCAGGAAAAGCCTCAAAACATTGTTATTCTAAATCACCTCCCATGAGTTCCGCCTGACACTGCATTCTTGTCTGGGTACATCTGTTCGCGCTCTGAGACCGTCTGCTGGTGAATTATGCGCGCTATAAATGCATAAACTAAACTAAACTGGGTGTGACTGCTCGCGTTTAGGTCGGGACAATTTTTGGGGGATGAGGTGGTCAAGAGAGTTGTTAATCCACCCCCTATACGTATTGTCAGCTTCCTCAAGATTGCTGGGCCAGACTGGGCGGGAGGCTTTAAGACTGGATTCTAGGCAGATAGAGTTTAATTTGTGCCAGGGGCGCCTCCACAGGGGAAGGGAGGGGATCTGCTGTATGGTACCTCTTATGCTAATGCAAAAATGGATGAGGAAATGGTCTGTCCAAGTGAGCGGGAAGGGGATTTGGACTTTAATTCCCTCTATATTGGAGAACACAGGGTCTAGCAAGTGCCCCGCTAAGTAGGAGGGGTCTTTAACCAGCTGGGTGAGCTGACAAGCTTCCAGGTCATCCAGGAAGCTAGAGATGCCAGGGGAGTCCAGACGCTCTACATGTAGGTTGTAGTCTCCTAGTATGCTAAAGTTCGCTGTCTGTAGTGCGAGGGTTGGGATAGTTCGAGTGAGGGATTCTTTAAAAGTATTTGATGGGCCTGGGGGGCGGTAGATGAGGAGCCCCGAGAGAGTGTAGTTGTCAGTTATTCTGACCTTGAATAGGGTGCATTCACAGTCAGTTATGGTAACGGTGGATAGAGTGCAGGAGAAGGTAGTTTTGGCTATTACAGCTAACCCACCTCCCCTGCCTTTAGGTCTGTTCTGAGTGGATATTGAATAGCCTGTAGGGAAGGCCAGTGCTGGAATGGCCGTCGAGTCCTTGGTTAGCCAGGTCTCGGTAAGAAAAAGTAGGTCCGGGACCTATCCAAAAGGCGGTTGAATACATCTTCGTGGTGTTTTGCTAGAGACCTGCAATTCAGGCTGCAAATATTAAGTTTGGTGGGTTTATGGGGCTCTGACAGAATCTGAGAAGGCTCTGTGGCCTTAAGCCCACAGTTGTTGCACCCTGCAAGTAGAGCATCAGGGTGCCTACGCTGGGCCGTGCAGGGTGCCCATTTGCGTATAGCAAGCAGGTCCTTCCGGGGGTAGGGGGACATCTGCCTGGTCCGAGATCCAGGGGTTCTGGCATCTGGCGGCGGACGGGCGCCGACGGGCTTGCCTTAGGCGCGCCAGCTGCGCATCCGCTGCGCTGGAGTGGTGGCCTGTGGGCTTAAGGGGCGACAAGCCCCACCTCCACCAGAAGTTTTACACCCACAGGGGCCGAGCAGGTGTCTATTCCACGCCCTCCACGCAATCGGCACAAGCCGTGATGGAACAGGGCTTCAGACCATGGAAGAGAGGCGCAGAAAAGGAGGAAGATCGGTAAAATACACTTTTACAAAATGTACAGTCTTTAAAACAGAGATTAGCACACTGCCGCCGCTATCGCCATTCTAATCGGCGCGTACGCTGCGCTGAAGTGGTGGCCTGTGGGCTTAAGGGGCGACAAGCTCCGCCTCCACCGGAAGTGCTATGGCCACAGGGGCCGAGCAGGGGTCTATTCCACGCCCTCCACGCAATCGGCACAAGCCCTGGTGGAACAGGGCTTCAGATCAAGGAAGAGAGGCTCAGAAAAGGAGGAAGATCAGTAAAATACACTTTTAAAATATGTACAGTCTTTAAAACAGAGACTAGCACACTGCCGCCGCTAGCGCCCTTCTGATCGGTGTGTCCGCTGCGCGGGAGTTGTGGCCCGCGGGCTTAAGGAGCGACAAGCCCCGCCTCCACCGGTAGTGCTACGCCCACAGGGGCCGAGCAGGGGTCTATTCCACACCCTCCACGCAATCGGTACAAGCCGTGGTGGAACAGGGCTTCAGACCAAGGAAGAGAGGCGCAATAAAGACGTATTATAATAAGGTGTGTGTAGGGTAGTAATTGGCGAGTACCTGAGATGTGGAGGACAACACAACTGGTAGCGAGATAAGAGATAAGTAACCCAAAGATCAACAATGCTTTCCCAGAGACTATGCTGTGGTCCAGCAAGTTGCTCATGAGCCTCCGTCAAATTGTGGAATAAATGTTTGGCATTTGTGGAGTCAAAGCGAAGCCCAGTTCCATATAAAGCATTTGAAGTTAATGAAATCTTCAAAGAGAAGTCTACACATTGGTGGCTGAGAACCTGCTGGGAAGGCCACACAAAGAGGTACCGTGCTACTACGCAAAACAAAGCCATACATTCATATGGAGTGATAATGCTGCGAGGCAAAGATAACCAGGTTTCAGACAGCCCAAAATGACACTTCAAGGCAAAATGATACAAGAAACGGTCATCTGCCTAGCAGTACTAAGCAAAGAGATTCATCATGCCACTGCTTTGGAGGTAATGACCCTAGATAAAGCACCTGGGGTTGTGCATGCAGAGCCATCCATATCTGAAGCAGTACCCCATCAAAGCTGCAGAGTGGGGATCAGAAAATCTCCAAAAGTTTTCCGAAGTACAGAAGGCCGAGAGTGGTGTTTGGAATCTTGACTGTTAGCTTCTCCAATGGAGACCAATAAAGGGGGGCTTATTTCCTGTCATTATCAAAGATGATCTAGAGGCAAGTTCATCAGCAAACCTCAGAGATGGTTTGCACAAACAAGATCAACAAACAGCATTGGAGAGAACATTTTTCTCCAAATCATAACTTCCACCAATTATTACAATGCTGCCGCTTTCTTGAAACCACCACTGCCTTTCCATACAACCAAAAAGCTTAATAATGACAACAGATGGACTGCTGGGATATAGAAATTTGATGATACAATTGATGCAATTGAAGAAGCAGGTAACAAGAAGATTACCAAGTACCTTAAAAATCTTGCTGGTGAAAGTGTAAAAGAAGTCATAAAGAAAATGCCACAAGATGACAAAATTTCACAAAGCAGCCTTGAATCTCAAGTTCAATCCAATGCCAAATGTGGATTACAAAAGGTAAATCTTCAGTCAAGAATGACAGAAAGTTGTTAGGACCATCAATTAATTTGTTCGGAGACTGAATATGCTCATCAAACACTGTAAGTTCAATTCATATAATGATGAAGAAGCTATACACCTTGGAGTGATTGAGGGATGAGTGTCAGATTAGTTCATATGATGAATGCTGCAAGAAACTCTTAGTCTGGAGTAAGTTCTCATGGATGCCAGAGCTGAAGAGCATGCTGATCGCAAGCTGCTGATGGAGGCTAGAGGTGCCCAGGGTGAGTCTGTATTGAACATGAGAAATAAGCCAGGGCCGAGGGACATCAAGTGAATTCTCCACAGAAAAAGAAGTTGGGCTTCAGATGTGGATTTTCATTTCCACACAAAGGTAAATGTCCCGCAATTGGGCAGACCTACGAAGGTTGTGGAAAGGAGGGCCACTTTGTGACATTGTGCAAGGTAAAGGAAAAAGTACGTGCATCACGGTGGGAAGACAAAATGGCCGCCTAACGTTCCACAAGTGATGTTTGATGCACGCCCAGAAGGTCAAGTGACCAAATCAGCAGAAGCAAATCCACCCCAAACAAAGATGATCTAAAGCTTTGTCAAACAATTTTTCTGTATCAATATTAAGTGAAAGTGAAGAAGATAGTTGTGCTATGTTGATGTTTACCTCAGAAAAGCATGCGCATGTTTGACTGGCTGCCTGTGAGGAATAACGCTAGTCCAAGAGAAATCAACAAGACAAATTACAAAAGTCATTCGAACATTGCACGAAGATCATTTTAGAAGTCAATGGCTGTTGAATACCTTTCATTATCGATAGTGTTGCGGCAATAAAAAGAATGCCTCAAGAGAAATATAATTAACTGTCTCCATTGCCCCTACTTACATCATCAAAAACTAAAATGTATACATGGGCTGTATCGACGCCACTAAAAAGTCAATGTTCATGTTCATGTGTGGAAGCGATGAAGCAGAAGAAAACAACAGTACAAGCACCCTTTCATGTACTTCAAGGTACAGCGCCAAGCGCCTGTTTACTCAGCTTCAGCACAGCTGCTGATGTGGGATTGATAGCCCCGAACTGTAACATGAATGCTCATCATGAAATAGTAAGTCAATTCCTGTCATTTTCAGAACTTTGAAAGTCCGTTTACACATTGATGACAATATCATTTCTATTGCTCAAATACACAGACAAATTGCCTTTCACTTACAGGAAGCTGTTGAAAAACAACTTGAATCTTTACTCAAACACAATATCATTGAGCATTTTTTCTGGTCCAACTCCATGGGTTTCTCCCATAGTGGTGGTACCCTAAAAGGACAGTGCAGCAGATGAACCCATCTGCCTGGATATGCATCAAGTAAACAAGGCAATTGAAAGAGCAAACAACCAAATCCGCAAATTCCTGACAATTGAATGGTGCAAAGCTATTCTCCAGCCTGAATCGGAATCTGAAGAAAGAATATCATTAGTTGGAATTCAAGGAGAATTGCAGGTACATTACAACCTTTTCTACAGTTGTTGGTCTGTTCTGTTAAAAAAAAGACTAAGGTTTGGTGTCATCAGCTGCAGAGCTATTCTCCATTTGGCGTATTATACAGCCTGTCATGAAAGCTTTCAATTGCAGTGATGACATGTTGATTTTCGGAGCGGCACTTAAGGAGCATGACAAAGCTCTCGTGCAAGTGTGTCAGTTGCTCTTGGATGTCAGTTTAGCTGAGAAATGTGAGTTCATTAAGACAAAGTTAAAATTATTTGGCTATATCATTTCTGATGGGGGCATGACACCCGATCCAGCTAAAGTGCAAGCACTGTCCAGGGCCTGACTGGGAACAGAAACTGGCCCTGGCAAACTGCTCAACGCCCCTCCCCCCACCCCTGGGGTGAGGGGGAGTGCAGCTGAGCAGTTTGCGAGTGCCGGTTTTGGCCACTTCTGTTACAGGGGGCAGATATTGCCGACCACCGGTAACAAAAATAGCCCCCAGAGCCCCAAAACTGGCCCCTACCCTAGCGGCCACCAGTACCCCACAAGATGTTTCAATGGTATGTTCATTCCTTCGCATAGCCAGCTATTGCTCTTGGTACCTGCAAGACATTGCTACTCTCAGTGCATCATTAATAGACTTGACGAAAAAGAATGTTTCTTTTCTCAGGTAACATTAATGCGAGCACAGGTTTCTGAAAAACAAGCAAGCTATTGAGAAAACTACTGAAATGGCATATTTTGTTTCAAATCTTAATACTGAGGTTGATGTTCATGCTAGCCCTGTCAGGCAGGGCGCAATGTTTGCACAGGACAACGGACGCCCAAATGCTCAAAGACGTATTGTGGCATAAGCAAGCCAAAGTTTGTCCCAAACGGAGTGTGCTCATTCACAACCTGAGAAGGAAAGCTTAGCAGTGGTGTGGGCATGTGAGTTTTTCTACTTATTCTTGTATGGGAAACCCTTCATGCTTGTCACCAATCATCAAGCATTGTTGACTATTTTTGGAAATCCAAAAGCAAAAATGCCTCCTCTCATTAAATGTTGGGGTCTTCTACTGGAGGAGCACCACTACACCATCATGCATTGTCCAGGGAAAGATCAGAACCCTGCCGACTACTTCTCACGCGGGCCTCTACAATGCCCAGGCACCCATTCGAAGATGGCTTAAGCTTACATAAATTTCATAGTGAAATCAACCACCCGAGCTGCCATTTGATTGGATCAAATTGTCAGAGCCACAAGTCATAATAGTGACATGCTGAAACTGAAAGACATTATTACACATCAGTCTTGGTTCCAGCACCCTCAACCTCTTACTAGTGGCAATGAATATCAAAAATTAGGAATGTCAAAGATGAACTGTCAGTTACTCAGGAAGGCATTGTCCTGAGAGGTTCGAGAATTGGCATTCCCGATTGTATGCGACAACAGATATTTGAAGTGGCCCATAAAGGACATTGTGGACTTGTTGCCACGAAACAAGCTCCGCCTCACAGGGAAAGCCAGGGCGGGTTCCACAGCGGTATTCGTACAAGCACCTTGAGACCCTTGCGGGTGAGTAGTGCGCTATACAAGTATCAATTTACTATTTTTTTTACATTTCTAGCATGCAACTGTTTGTCATCGAAAACTACTCAACACTTGTTAAACATGTCAGAGTTGGCAATGCATGGGGAAGAATTGCAGTGGACTTCTTCTTGTCCTCTTAACAACGGACATCACCTGATGGTGATCGTTGATGAATATTTCCATTCGTCAAAGCTCTCCCATCTATCACTTAAGAGCGTGTCATTGAGAAATTCAACAGCATCTTCACGTACTGGGGTGTTCCTGCAATCTCAAAGTCTGCCACCTTTCAACAGTTAAGAATTCAGAGACTTTATCAGCCATCTTAACGTGAAGCATCAGAAGAGCACCCTTCTTTGGCCACAGGCCATAGGCCTTGTCGAACGTTTCATGAGTACTCTAAAGAAAGCCATCCAGGGTGATGTACCAGAGGAGCTTGACCTTAAAGCTGTCCTGAATTCCACTGCTCTGGCTAAGCGCTCCACCCCTCTCTCAACCACAGATGTAAGCCCTGCAACCTTGATGTTCAGGATAGATATGATGACCAAGTTACCTTAATGGACCAACAGAAGAGCAAATGTCGATGAAGAACCATGCCTGAAAGACTTGGATTGCAAGAGAAAAATGAAAGCCTATGCGGACAAGCGTTGACATGCAAAAGATGTCACGTTCAATAAAGAAGATCATGTTCTTGTTCGTCAGCACTGAAAATAAAAGTCTGATGCTCCTTTCGATGCTGAACCATTTTATGTTGTGAAAAGCAAAAGTCTCATGGTGACTGGCCAACGTCCTGGGAAGTCCATTACGCTAGACTCCTTGCATTTCCTTCATTTGGTTCATCGCTCATCAGGCACTGAGGTCATTGTAGAAACTGGGTCTGAATGGACAAGTGAAGAACCCCTGACTGTTGGTATTTATTCATCACCAATTCCAGTCAAGGACATGTTTTTTGCCTGTCCTCATCTTCTGGAGACGGTTAGGACTTGTGATCCAAGCATCATGAAGGCTCATTCAAGAGCTCTAATTGTATAGTTGTAAAAAAAAGTATTTTTTTATTTAGCATAGGGTTGAGATGTTGGTTTGTGTGACTTTGTAATGACATAACTTTTTTAGCTTTTGATAGACTCCGTAGAACTGTGATGTAGGCATTAGAGCGTAGTAAAATGAATGCAGGTTTAGAATGTCAAGTTTGAGGAAGAATAAAGATGTAATCTTCATGCATGGCATAGTCATTGGTGAGTACCTGGGCTTGAGAGGATACTACAAGTGTGAGGACACTTCTTTATTCGTCTTTGCAGGCCTCGGCAGAGAGGGTGCTAACCAGTCCTGCCTCTTCATCTGCTGTGCTCCTAATGTGTTTGTGAATGTTTCCTGCTTCTCCCTCCTGCTGCCCAGAAGTGATGTCCAGAAGTGATGTCTAGTTGTCCACTGCATGGCAGGCCCTTGTGCACTGCCACTTCTACACCACTGCAACAGTAACTAAGTAACACAAAATTATCAGACATTTATTTAGTCTCCAAAAATATAAATGATTTGCGTATTTAAAAGGTTAGAGGAGGAAATCCTGGAAATGTACTACTATTGGGTGAGTTAAAGAGAATCTGCTCGTATAAGTATATAGTTTGACATAACTTTAAAATTGAGCTAACGGAATAGTCAGATTAAACAGGGGGCAAGTTACTGACCGCTTTAAATTAACAGTTTTTCAAACACTTAAATCCCCCCCCCCCACCAAACTATCTCACAACAGCCAGTGCTGCTGGAGCTGTCCCTGTTCTCCCAGGCCAGCATGGCACAGGGTACAGGTGAACTCCCTGTGGGCAGCCCAATCCATCAACAAAGCCTTGTCAACCCAGTTGCATATTTATCAGTAGTGAAGCAGATGCCCAAGTGCCAGATTAGCCCACTGCACTCCAATTGTGACTGTTAATGGCTCCCCAAACAGGGACAGTACAGCCATTTTACTTGCTTGCTCTAGAGCCTAAGGCACCCTTGCTAAGTCACTGTGCCCACCTACCCCACCATTGCTGCTATGGAACAAGATAAAGCTGCTCCATTCTCAGCTATAGATACAGATCTGGGCACCAGCCGGGATGGCAATGATGCAGAAAGCCATATGCTACACCTCTCAAAATACATGCAACCCTTAAAAAACCTAGGCATCTAGGAGACAATCCTGGTCGATATGCAGTCTACATGGAAAAGCAGGGACTCAACACTCGGACCAAAGGAATAAAAATGAGCCACTTGAATTCTCAGGGAACAACTGACATAGACTGCTCCAAGAACAGTGCCCATCCTCTCCCAAGGAATAAGGAGAGTCTCTCTATAGCAATAAGGAAGCACCTATGATGAAATAAGAAGCCACATATCTTCCAGAAAATGTACGAATGCATAAACCATAGGAAACATGATACATAATCGAAGCTCCTGTTAGGGAGCACAGGGTACAAGTCTCAAACAAGTAGAAGGACATCTGCCGGGCGTGTCACATGCAACTAAATGGGTGCCAAGGGCAAGCAAAGAGGGATGAGGACGTAATAGCATTCGAGCTATTATTCAGCTGGCAATGTTTTAACAAGCAGTGGTAATGCATCGGTTTCCCCTATGTAATGAACAAAGAACTATTGTCATCAGTCATCGCCTGGAAGAAGGAAAGAGCTATCTGACAGGTAACACACGAGTGGAGAGAACGTGATGCAGTGGACAGAGCTCCTGATTAGAGACCTGAGGATCCCAGTTCGAGTCTCGGTGGCACCCCATAGCATCCCGTGATTATATGCAAATCACTTAATATCACTGGGTGATACATTTTTATATAAATATGCTGCAATAGTAAAAGGAAAACCAATATGAAAATATAGTTTCACCAAAGCGGATGTTAACAGTACTTTGACGTCTGAAAACTGATAAGAGAAGCAGACGAGGAACAAGCATTGTTAAATGCAGGAAAATATGCTACAGCCATTAGAAATGGAATTAAGGTAAGTGGCATGCACAGGAACCAATAAGAAGCCAGAAAAGAGAAGAGGCAGGATGTATGTCCCTTTTAATTTTATAGAAGAACAATAGATTTCTTAAGGTAATACTTAAAAAAGGAAGGGGTCTCGCCTTAAATAGTCGAGCTCCGAATGGCACAATGCAGGTGCTCAAGGCCCAGCTACAGTAAGTAAAGAAAGTCACATGCCCTTATTCAGCACACATTTGCATTTTATTCCTACAACTCTGCTACACATTTTCATCAATACTGTAAAGAAGAAAGGTTGAGTTCGCCAAACCAGGACATAGACTAATGCTGGAGCTGCAAGCGTTAACCAACTGAATCACCTGATATTGTAAAGGATTCATTTGAAAATACTATTTGAAATAGTAAGTTCGAGAACTTACTGTGAGTTAATTTATCTGCAGCAAAAAATCTCATTCAAAATATAGATCTGGGCTTGAGATGCAGTATGTTGGATTATTATCCACCCACTACTGATAAAAGTTTGCCTGCTATTGGTATCAGAATGCTTCCAGTCTGAGAGGTAAATGACTCAAAGAAATTCCTAAATTTGTTGTGGTAAATTTGATCTGTTAATAATTTCGGGGGGGAAATATAAAGTCAGCTCATATCACCAGAAACTCGATGAATCCTTTGTAAAGCGAAACACCCAAGTGTTGACAGTCACAAGAGGAGAACTTTAAGTTGCACATTTCACAAATGCCTTTTGCTTTTTTGCAACAAATAATATGCAGCGTTTTTCTTTGTTGGCTACAAGGTCTATATTAATCAGATACTCGTAAATGGATTGAAATGTAAACAGTCCATTTGGCCTGATACATGCAGCCTGTTCTACGAATAGCTAAATCTTGAAAAGCTGACAGAAGTTGTTAAGTATCAGAAATCAACATATTTGTTCTTGTTCTGTATTACAGTGGTGGCAGGTAATTTTAGGAGGGAGGGGGGTAGATGGGTCACACATGCACACATACACACTCATTCACACCCATGCATTCCCACACACGTGCACTCACACATACACACACAATTCACAACAGTCATTACCAAATATTTAAAAATGCACACACCAAACATTAATTTAAAAAAGGAAAATGCACACTTACCTGCAGCTCCTCCTCAGAAGTCCCAGGACGCTCGGGGCAGCAGCCTTCCCTCATTGGATGACCTAAGAAAAGCAGATGAGGGAAGGCAGCAGTCCCAAGCCTCGGAGGTCGCAGTAGGGTTGGGACTGCTGCCAGGTCAACCAATGATAGAAGGCAGCAGTCCCAACCTTATCACAGAGGAGAATTGGGTCGATTAGACTGCTGACTCCACCCCACTGTGTGAGAAACTGCCACTGATTTACACTGGGCCCTGGGCGCTTCAGGGCTTAAAACTGAAATGCCCAGTCCTGAGGCAATGAGTGGCGTTACTCCTCATCACCGAGAGGGAGGGCCTCATGGGCCTTTTCTGAGGTGAGGAGATCACGCCCACAGGAGCTGTGACATCCTCTTCCCAGCAGAGTTCAGCCTGTGCATTTAGCTCATGCCTAGCTCTTGGCTGCCTTACCTGAAAATGAAGAGTGTCTGTCAGGCTGAACCTTTTTCTAAGCCTGACAGACACTGTTCTTGAGGGGCAAAGGGTGAGGAGATGTGGCCCCTCAGCCCCAAGTGACCAGCTGCAGCTGTTGCATTAAAATGTTACCTTAAGTGTTGACGAGGCTTTGCTGTCTGAGATACTCAATCAGAATGAAGGTCAGGAGAGGGATTTCGAAATTCTCTTTTCTCGGGGTCTGCGATAGGTCATTCATTTGACTAGAACAGGCACAGCTCCACAGTTTGCCTAAACTCTCTTGCATACACTCTTCTCCAGTGTCTGTCCAGACTTAGTTTCACCCCCAGTGCATTCAGTACAGCGCAGGAAGGTTTGAACAGGTTTCTGCACAATGTATCATTTAAACTCATGCTGATACACTGTGCAGAATCCAGTACTCAGCTTCCCGGTTCAGCCTCTAACCCCACCATTTCCCACCTCGTCATAGAGTGGGGTGGGTCAGTAATCCCACCCCACTCTGTGACGAGGTGAGGCAGGGTGGGGAGCCTGGCTCTACTCCTCGATTGACCAAAATCCATCGAGCTGCAGGGCATTAGCCGGAAGCACCTGGGGGCTATCTTTAACAAAGCGTCTTCAAGAGGTGGAGCTTAGCCCAGGAGGCTATTGCTTTTTGCCAGGCTAATGACATCACAGACCTCAGGGCTGTGAGGTCCTCGGCTCTGCAATCAATAGCAGCCCCAGGGAATAGGCTGAGCATTGCCATCAGTATTTCTTTACACGGGTACACTGATGTGTTTACGAGATTAAGCAATCATCTTGATTGCCACAGAGAGGCTGGAAACAGAGTGTGAAATTAATGACTCGCCACTTTTATTGAACTTGAAAGCAAAATAATTTGCGGCGGAAAACTAAAGGGGGTGGAGTCCCACAGCCCATATAGAGGAACTGCTCCTGCATGAGCACCAATTACATTACAGAAGGTCAGAATATTTTTTTAGGCACAAAGAGAATAAGTGATTTGCCCAGAACAACAGCAAGGTGAGCCAATGCCGAGACTCAAACCTGCTGCCAAGTTTCAAAGTCATCATTTCTGGCCATAACTCCACATCCTCTTCCAACAATTTGTTGGTCCTTCCTTCGTAGTTATATCCATTCTATTCTATCCACCCCTACTTTGTAATCCAACCTGTTCTATATGTTTTCAATTTCCTAGAGTACTGAGGTGCGACTGGGCACAAGTTGTGGCATTTTGCTGTGCTCCCTGGCTCTAGATGGAGGCAGTAGTAGGCAAGCACACCATAATAGGAAATCCAATGGCCTCCAGTATTTGGATTTGAGGACTACAATAGATTGGGCAGTGGGAGGATCTGTACATGATATAGTATAAAGTGATGACTTATTAACACATGGGAAGTTCTCTTTTGTCGGAGCCTTCGTGCATTTCCTCTCTGAGCTGATATAGTATAGTATTTTATTCAAAATTATATAATGATATATTTAAAAAAGATACATCTATTCGCACAAAACACATTGTGAATCAGGCCTGGAAATTCAGGCGTATTTCACAGTTAAACACAGGAGTTAAGGACTGTGATTCAGGGTCCAAAAATAATGTTTCTGTAGATCCGAGTCACATCTAGCATTAATGAATGTCACACTAGCCAACAGA
Source organism: Lissotriton vulgaris (assembly GCF_964263255.1). Taxonomy (NCBI): domain Eukaryota; kingdom Metazoa; phylum Chordata; class Amphibia; order Caudata; family Salamandridae; genus Lissotriton; species Lissotriton vulgaris. The sequence goes on along the minus strand of NC_141689.1, from coordinate 724,186,214 downwards.
AGAAACATTGTGACTCAGGAAATAATCCTTCTCAATTTGGAGATGGATTTGTTTAAATTCATTTGCAGACCACTTTATGCAATGTTGTATTTGTTTATTTCACTCGAATTTTTAATGTAGTTTAATCTAGCACTGAACTTTATGAGTCAAAGTGGCATTCCACCTGCATTGTGGATAGATGGCTACTGAAGCCCAGTTTCAAAACTTTGTTTCTGATGATTTAATTGCTGCATAAATAGCCTTAAACACCCTAAAAGATAAGTCATCATTATCAGATTATCAATTCCAAGTTCTGAAGTAGAATTGTGGATTTATTTAAAAGTTTCAGTAAAAAGCAGAAATCTGTACTATCTAAAAGGAAATGTGTGCAGCAGTCTGAAAGCTTCAAGTTGTCATTACCTCCTCGTCCGTCTTCCTCGCCACAGTAATTACCCAATAAGCCTTCGGCTCCCACAGAAACTCCAAGCATAAATCTTTCGCTCTAGTCTCCCTCTCCCTCCTCCAAGATGGCCCACAGTGGCTACAGCCAATCCCATAAAGGGATACAGAAACCACTAAAACAACTGTTCTTTTTTTCTGCACTACTCCGAGTGCTGTCTCCCTGGTGTTCAGGTGAGTGGGGCTGGGGTATTGCTTGAGCCGCCTCTTATGTCCTTGGGTATATGACAGGGGGGAAGTTAGTCTGTATTGTTTTGTTGACTTGTAGCTTGTGGATTGTTAATTTTCGTTTGTTCCCCCCTTCTTTACCGGGCACCTTGTCCTTCTGTAGCGGACTTTCTGGTGCTTTTGTTTTTGCGGGAACGTCAGTGTTCTCACTTCGGAGGGGGGCTGCGCCGGCGCTTTCCACTGAGCGGGAGGTTGATTAGTTGTGTGGCCCCTTGCCGACCGTGCGTCCTGCTTCAGCATGGAAGTCGCGCGGTCGGGTTTTTTATCTCATTGATGATCCTGTCTTTACTTTGCGCGCTTACCTGCTGGCCATCCATATTGCCGGCTGCGGGAGGCGCGCTGGTGTGGCACTGTTGCTTTCTTTGCTGTTGGGAGTCTGGGGTCTCGTTAGGAGGCGCGCGCATGACTTCCTCGGTTTTATGATGCATTGTGGGCGTGCAATAGGAGTTTGCTTTGGTTGCTTAGCAACTTGCTGCATATATTTTACCTATCGGGTGTTTTGGTGCCTTGCTGGTTTTTTTCACTCGTGTCTAGCTGTCATGGAGGGTGGTTCATTGAGCTTAGCTGATCCTGACTCTTTGGAGGCATCTGGTTCTGGGGTGTCGGTTCCTTCTATGGAATTGTTGCAAAAAATGATCAATTCTGCTGTGGCTGCTGCTTTGCAGGATAGATTGCCAGTTTCTCCTGACAAGAAGGCTAGGGTTGATGGCGCTCCTACTGTTGACTCTGACAATGAAGAGGATGTTGATGTCAAGGATCGCTTTGTGCAGGGTGCCGACCTTAAAGGGGTGCTGAGTCACATTCGCAAAAACTTGGTGTTTCCTGACTCTGTTGTGCCTCTGGAGGATGATTTGTTTTCCCAGTATCAGCGTCCTGAGCCTGAGTCTTTGCCTCTGCATTCTTCTGTGCTGAAGGTTTTGGAGACGGAGTGGAAGGACGCTATTCTCTGCAGGATTTTGCTGTAAAGTTTCTTTCCTCGGTCAAGGTGGATTCCTTGATGGCCAGTATGTCCTCTCATGGGCAGTTGTTTCTGAGGATTCCTCTACTGCTGACCCTGTGGATCGTAAGGTGGATGGTGCGGTGAAGCGCACTTTTGCAGCGGCTAATTTCTCCATCCGGGCTGCAGCCTATTCTTCTTATGATATCCAGTCTTTACTTAAGGATTTCCATTTTTGTCGGAGGTGTTGGATCAGGGGGAAGATGTCTCTTCAACTCTGGCGATGATGGAACAACAGGTTCGGCTGCTGTCTGATGTTTCTTTTGATTCATTGGGGGCAGCTGCTTCTGCTGCTGGGCCTTCTATCACTGCGAGAAGGCAGTTGTGGCTCCGGTCATGGAAGGCTAATGCTGCGCAGAAGGGTCTACTGATGAAGATCCCATTCTCTGGTATGAAACTGTTTGGCTCTCCATTGGAGGATATGGCGAAGAAGACGGCGGAAGACCGTAAGCTTCTGGCTCCTGAGCGTTGTGGACGCTTTCGGGTTTTTGGTTCCCAGAGGGCTTTTGGTCCTTCGCGGAGGGGCCGTGCTGGTCAGCCCTTTCGTGGGAGGGGGCATGGCTGGGGTGCTCCTTCCTTTGACAAATCCCGGTTCTTCGGTGCTTCTGCCTCCTCCGCTCCACCTTCGAAGTCATGACTGGATCGCTTCTGGAGTGGGTCCGGTTGGGGGTCGCCTCACTTGCTTCATGGACTCTTGGTGCGAGACTATGTCAGATCAGTGCTTACTTCAGGTAGTTTCGGAAGCATTGTGTCTTGGGTTTACCCAGACTCCCGTAGACTGTTTCAGATCCTTGTCCCAGGGACCCTCTAAGAAGGGTGGCACTTTTGGAAGGCATCGAATCCCTTGTTGTCAAGAAGGCGGTGATTTCAGTACCCGACGATCAGTTGGGGTTGGGCGTTTATTCCATTCTCTTCATAGTGTCAAAACGCATGGGGGACCTCAGGCCTGTGATGGATTTGAAGTGGGTGAATACTTTCGTTCCTCACCAAAAGTTCAAAATGGTTTCGCAGCAGGGGGATTTTCTGGCCTCAATAGACTTGAGGGATGCTTATCTGCATGTAGCTGTTCACCCCGATTCTCAGAGGTTTCTGCAGTTGTGTGTCCTGGGTCATCCTACCAGTTCCAGGTATTGCCTTTTGGGCTCTGCTCTTCGCCCAGGTTTTTTACTAAGGTTCTGGCTCCACTTATTGGCCATTTACATGGGGAGGGCATTAGTGTTTTTCCCTTATCTGGACGATATTTTGATTTATGCTTCTTCTCTTTCTAAGGCGGAGTTGCATGTCCAGCGAGTGTGCCAGGTCCTGGAGAGTCACAGATTCCTGGTGAATGTTCTGAAGTCCTCCCTGGTTCCTGCACAGGAATTGACTTTCATTGGGGCCCTGTTCAAGACTCTGTTGGGGATGGTGTTCCTGCCCCCTGCTCGGATTCTGACCCTGATGTCTGCTGTTCATTCCCTGTTGTTGGGGCCTTCTCGTCCTGTCAGCCTGTGGTTAAGGGTACAGGGTCTGATGTCGGCATCCTTGTTGACGGTGCCGTGGGCTCGCCTTCACATGTATCCGTTGGTGTCCCACATTTTGTTGCATTGGGACCCCTGTTCCCTAGATATGAGTGTTTTGATACCTATGTCCGATGCTGTTCGAGTGGTCCTGGAGTGGTGGTTGAACGAGGGTCATCTGTCCAGGGGCCGCCCATTTCTGATTGTTCCCACCCGGGTTCTCACTACAGATGCCAGCTTACTGGGGTGGGGTGCTACTCTGGGGGATTCGACGACTCAGGGGGTTTGGCCTCGGTCTGTGTTGTCTTGTTCCTCCAACTACAAGGAGCTGAAGGCCGTCCTTTTGGGTCTGTTGGCCTTTTCGGTTCTTCTTTGGGGCCACCATGTGAAGGTCCGGACGGACAACCAGGTGGTGATGTCCTATGTCAACCATCAAGGGGGGTGCAGGGTTAGTTCCCACAGTTGCCTTGAGGAAATATAAATTTTATGGTCAAGAAATGTTCCCTAACGTGTAACCCCCCGTCACCATGTACGAGTTTAAAGTGCATGTAACTTCCCTCCTGTGCCAGCTATGAAGACGCAAATACATTTGCGTCCAACGTTAACATGTCCTCTTTCAGACCCGCCATGAACGGGTTGAATATTCAGTTCCTAAATATGCTATGCCAACGTCTTTTCGTGGTGTACTTTACACGTTTTTCAGCTCTGGCGAAGCAGGCCCCGAATTCTGCCATCGAGCCGTTTTCTGTCTTCTGACTCCGAATGCCTCAGCCTGGGCTGCCTCTGTACCCGTGACCTCTGCCTTACTCCCTGCGCGGCCCACGGCGCTTAGCTCAGCCTGCTGCCTGCCAAGACCAAATTCAACCTTCGCATTATCTGTTCCGCTCCTCGAAAATACATTCCTACCTACTAGTTTAAGTAAACATCCCCCCAGCTGCAGAGCAAAAGGGCCCGGCCTCACTGTCTCCGTGCAAGTAATTCATAGCCTCTGTTACCATGGTAGGCCAATGCCCCCTCGCATCTCATGTAGACACTTAGACGCTTATACACGCACTCACAGTCAGTATAGAATAGCTTCTGCCCCAGAGACCTTTCTCTTCTAGATAATATGGTTCCCAAACATCAGATATCCGATATGATAGTGGTACAAGTTGATCTGACATGCCAGACTTCTGTCTCTTTCCGCTAGTGTAAATGTAAAGTCCCCTGCACCCTCCAGTCACACGTCAGTCACACGTCATGCAGCTGCGCGTGCATCCAGACCTCAGATTTCTGCTGACATTGCAAGATTCTGCTTTTGTTGCCACCCACTTCTGACACTTACATGTGACGTTTCTAGCACACACCTCTGTACACGCCTAGTTCACGCCTTCTGATTACGTATTCTAACACGTGTACGACCTTATCTTGACTCTCTCAGCTGTTACGCCTTCTGTATTGACTTCTATTGTGTGTATTAAGTATAAAAGTAATGTAATGTCAATAAATTATGCTCTATCCCTTCCTGCACCCCTGTGGTGGCAGGAATACGATATCCGGTCATGACCATTCCTTTTTAAGGAATAAAACCCCTAAGAACTCTAACACCACGGACTCTGTCTCTTTCTTTCCGGTTGAGTTATTTTTGTTTAAGTACTTACCTGCATAGAAATTAAGACGGTAAATCAAATATTTACCACAATATTCTGGCGCCCGAATAGGGACCCCTCCCCCACCTCACGCGCCGGTTGGTGCATTGCAAGCTTTGCCCCCTGCCATCAGTCAAGACGGAACCACGCGTACCCGCAGGATTTCCTGTATCTCCCTCTGGCCCACGGAGGTGACGGAGACTGCGATCAGCACCCAGACGAGGCGGTGAGGAGTGCGGAGGATCCCGACCAGAGCCTAGCCGAAAGAAGCAAGGTCCGAGGTGTCAAGAGGCCCACCAGTTTTCCGAAGTATCCACGAGTCGAGTCGAGTCCGGTCCAGTCCAGTCGAGTTTTCCGAGGCCTTCTGTTTCCGTGCTTCCCGGTGAGTACCATTGCTGGGACGTATCTAGACGGGTGCATTATTATGTATCCGGTAAAGACGGGTTTGGGTACACAAACGCGGTCTGCACTGTTTTAGACAGTGTATCTGTACTGTTTTAGCAGTATATCAGTTATTCAAGTTCTTGCACTGTCTTCGACAGTGTATCTGTGCTGTTTAGCAGTACATCTGCTTCCGAGGGTAGAGATATATGTTCAAATTGTTTTTTATGTGATTACTGTTGTGGTATGAGTGATTGTTTAATGTGCATTATTGTGTTTTATGTAACTAATTGTGTTCAGAGTTCAGTAACGAGGATTGAGTATCCAGTATTAAGTAGACAAGATGCCGTTTTTCAATAAGTTAAAGCAGATAGGAACTAGGAAAGGGATACTAGAGGAAGAAATTCCTATCCCCCCTAGGGACACGCCTGGAAATTACATGTACCACAAGCATGGCATAGACGCCATCCTGTATCTAGATTTATGGGCCGATTATACTAAGCACCTAGAAGAAAGACACAGATGGCCCGCTATAGGAACATGGGATGCCGAGTGCATCCTGAAAGTAGAAGAAGCATTATGGAGAAAGAAAGCCAGACAATCGCAGAAAGATGCCATAGAGTTATGGCGTAAAGAATCACATAAACGAGCCGAAAAAGAACTCCGAAGAGAAGATAGACTTAGAGAAGCGCCGGATAGAGTCCGAGAAAACGAATTAGTAAATGAAGGGATCCGAGTAAAAGCCGAACAAGTAGACCGTGCACGAAACAATCTTGTAAATAGCATGTACTTAGTGGCCGAGGGTTCGCCTGAAGCCAATTCAGAAATACCGAAAAATCTGCCGCCACCATTAATTCCAACTAAAGTAAACCACAGGACTACTAAAGACATATTCCTGGCTTCATATCTAGATGATGTAGCGCCCGCTTACGCCAATTCACGCGCCCCGCCTACTGACGGGGACGGTGGTGGAGGCGGCAACCCGCCTCCAGACCATATTCCACCATTACCGCAACAGAGTTCCCCCGTTCGACAGCCTGTTCCTCCACCCCCACCACTTCCCCCACCTCAGGTCAAGATACCAAATGCATCGTTGTCTGATCTTACTAGGAGACAAGGTCAAGTACATATACAGACTCCACAGAGGGATAATGCCCAAGCCTCCGCCTCAGGAGGTGCAACAGGGGGTTACCAGACCCCGCCAGCAACACACAGATTACACCTTAGGGATATGCAGAAGCACCCTATGCTCCAATCACCCCGTCTCGACATACTCAAAGAACCGCTCCCAGTTTGCAGATATGACCCAGTACCCGGTAAAGACGACAGAATGTTGATAGCATCACTACGTTTGCGACAAGCCACAGATTATCTAGTGTCATTCCCAGAGATGCCTGATCACCTAGATAGAATATATCATTTTGTCCAGACTGGGGAAAATCCTGAAAGTATTAAGGAGGCCCTGGCACATCAGAAAGTTGACACTCAAGCATATATACTACGTTTTTTCATAAATTGCTTAATAAGAGACCGAGACAGGCCAGAGACAGACAAGGACGAAATGGAAGCCCTAAACAAGTGGGGTCAAAATATAGCCGAAGGAAAGCATGATAAACAGAATTGCATAGCTAGCATGTACAAGAAAATAAGAAAAACAGTAATAGAAATACACGAAAAGGAAAAAGAAAATGGCTCCTCCCAGGAGGAGGACGGACCTGAAGAACCAGAAAAGACTACAGATACGATAGCGTATGTAGGTAAAGGAACTTACCTTAGGAAAGGCATTCGCCCAGAAAGCAAGAGAGTTTTTCTCTCTGGCATATCAAAACCGAACTCTCCTGAATATCTGTTTCAAGACACTGATAAAATGCTTCGAGAACGAATGGGGTACCATGTACTCAATTCTATGGATGAACAAGAACTAGCCCGGTCAGCAGTACTATGGGCTGACAATCCTAATATATACAATGATGACACAGTAGCACATACATTTCTGGACCTTTCCCCAGACGAGCATAAATTAGCAGGTATATACATGATTCAGCACCTCCTCACGTTATACCGAAATCAACATTCGGACCCAGGTCCTTTACCTGATACATTAGAAGCACTACTTATGGATAGATGGAGAGGCCTAAGTACCAAGTTAATTCAAATAATTCTAGAACAACGGCACAGATATAACACTTTCTTAGGCCCACAATATGTTCCCGCTCCGCCCCTAGAAAGAAAAATGTATCATATGGAGCGTCTTCATGGCATTGAAAGGCAGAACCCATTACGAGAAGTACACCCAGTCATTGGTACCGATAATACTTTGAAACGTGTGTATGTATACACACCTCTGACCAAGTTAGAATTATTGGAGATGAAGAAACTAGTACCCTGTCATGATAAAGACCCCGCAGGTTTTCACAGAGAACTTAAGGATATGTTACTCATGGGAGATTACACCTATACTGATATTATGAAATTGTTAAAGGTTCTGTTGCCTACCGGCATCTACGAGAAGCTCAAGGAAAGAGAATGGGAGGTGGGAGAGAAAAAGATTATATGGACTGAAATAGAAGACGAGGAAAGGATTCGTACTCAAGGGCTAGGCCTTGGGGAAAAAGCTAAAGCACTACCAGGTCTGATAGTACAGGTCTTGCCAAGATTATTGACAACTAAAAAGGAAGACTGGGATGCAATCTCAGCCTGTAAACAGAAACACGATGAAGATACTAGTGACTTCTATTCAAGATTCGAGAAATGTTTCATTATAAATAGTGGCCTGAAACCAAGTAGCGAGTCATACCCACACCTTTTTGTAAGTAATTAGTAGAGAACTCCCTAACGCAAGTTAAGAATAGAGTATATAAAGTCGAAAGCACATGGCAAGCAAATACGCCATCCCAGATGTTACAAATGTTACAATATCATCAGAACAGAATTAGAGAGGAACAGGAACATGAACAAAGACGTATGAAAGACACAAAAATGAAAATACTGGTTGCCCAGACAGCCCCGGCTGACGGTCAGAAAAAGGGTGAGACACAGACAAATAATTCAGCAGCCCCCGTTAAAGGGACATGCAACTATTGCAAGCAGCCAGGTCACTACGTACATGAATGTCCAGTCCTGAAACACAATATAGCAACAGGTAAAACTAAAGAAAGACCGCATCCGCCTAGACAAGATCAGGGCCAACAACAGACGTCGCAGAATTCACAACCGATACATGCTTCATCACATACAGGACAGGCCGCAGCGGCACCACAGCCACAGTCCATTGCCGCGACACAGCAAGTTTCACGACAGATGTGCCAGTACGCCCAATCAGATTACCCCGATTATCAGCGATACACATGAAACAGCCTAGAGAGGGAGGTTGGCTTGCCTCTTATTGAGATTCCTGTAGATCAAGAGGGTCCTTATGTACATAGTCAAGTATTGGGAAAAGACAGAAAGTTTTTAATTGACACAGGGGCAAGCCGCACAACAATCAGCCATGATGAAGTCCCAGGGGCACCCCTCTCAGGCTCACAGAATGTTTCCCTTGGTTTCTCAGGACAGCCTATTGTAAATGAAGTATCGGAACCTGTCCCCTTAGCGGTAGGTCCATTATCACGTGTTACAGACTTGTTACTCACGAAATCATGCCCAGAAAACTTGTTAGGTATCAAAACACTGAAGGCTCTAGGAGCTGTGATATGCTGCTCTCCGGAAGGAGTTAGACTCTTCCTGCGAGACTTCAAGGGTCACTATGTATTACGAGAGTTTGATGTCAGATTGAAAAATGTACCAGAACACCTGTGGGCACAAGGCCCAACCGATGTAGGCTGCATGCACATTACACCATATCGTGTTACACTCAAGCCAGGTGTTGTTTTACCGCGAATCAGACAATACAAGTTACCACCCGATGCTGTAGTGGCTTTACTGGAAATCATTGAAGAGCTTATTGCCCAAGGAGTTGTCGTAGAGACCGACTCCAACATCTGTAATTCCCCTATCATTCCGATTCTTAAACGTACTGATCCCAATGCACCGCCAGTATATCGGCTGGTGATTGATTTACGAGAACTGAATAAATGCATTGTTCCACAGTACCCTGTGGTTCCTGATATCTCATCCTTATTGACTGCCATTGATTCAGAAGCGACGTTCTTTACTGTAATTGATCTCAAGAACGCCTTCTTCAGTGTGCCCATTGATCCAGAGAGCCAATATCTCTTCGGATTCAGTTTAAATGGACGAAGTTTCAAATTTTCACGCGCACCTCAAGGATTCACAGAAAGCCCCAGCATCTATAGCCAAGCACTGAAAAGAAAACTTGATTGTATCCAAATGCCAGTTAACACTGCCTTATTGCAATACGTCGATGATCTGCTGATCACCGCACGAAGTGAGCCCGAATGTGAGCAAGCATCACTGACGGTTTTACATTTTCTGGCCGACAAGGGACACAAGGTGTCTCCTTCGAAGCTACAATTCTGTGTTCAGCAAGTTGTGTACTTGGGTCACTTGCTGTCCAAAGTGGGGAGACAGCTCACTCCTGATCGCATTCAGTTAATTGTAAATATGCCACAACCCCAGACACAAAAGGAAGTGCGGGCCTTTATAGGCCTCACCTCGTACTGCAGACAATGGATTCCTCAGTATGCATTTCTAGCTAAACCACTCATTCAGTTAACAACACAGGAGGCAGCGACTTCGACTGCCCTCCCTTGGACTCGGGAACATACACAGGCTTTTGAGGAATTAAAGAAAGCTTTATGTCAAGCACCAGTTCTAGCGACACCATGTTACAGCAAACCATTTACACTTTTTGTTACAGAACGTGATGGTACAGCATTATCTGTCCTCACTCAAGATCAAGCAGGTTCACATAAGCCTTGCGCTTATTTTTCAAGTACATTGGATTCAGTAGCCCAGGCACTCCCTGCGTGCTTAAAGTCAGTTGCCGCAACAGCCCTAGCTATCAGACAGAGCGACTCAATTGTATTAGGACATCCATTGACAGTACAAGTTCCACATTCTGTAGAAGTCCTTCTAAACAGAACCCAGACTCAACACTTAACTATAGCACGACTGACAGGTTATGAATTAACGCTATTCCAGCCACACATAGAAATCAGACGCTGTAGCATTCTAAACCCCGCAACATTGTTACCTTCAATTATGACAGATCCAGCCCCGCATGATTGTATAGAGATCATTAATGCAGTAACAAAGCCCCGACGAGACTTAACAGATGTTCCACTGACAAATCCAGACCTGACACTTTATGTGGACGGTTCATGTATGAGAACAAGTACAGGAGAATTAGTGGCCGCGTATGCAGTGACCACTGAAACTGAAGTTAAAGAAACACATCGTATTGACACACTGTCTGCTCAAGCGGCGGAGCTCATCGCTCTGACCCGAGCCTGCGTACTAGCTAAGAACAGAAATGTTAACATATACACAGATTCCCGTTATGCTTTCGGAGTCGTACACGACTTCGGAGTGTTATGGCAAGAAAGAGGTTTTCTGACCTCTCACGGTGCCAAGATCCAACACGGTTCCCTCATTCAAGCCCTGTTAGACGCAATACATCTGCCTTCAGGCATATCCGTCATGAAGTGTAAAGCACATACTAAAGTTACAGATTCTGTTTCCCAGGGTAATGACCTGGCAGATCAAACAGCAAAACATACAGCATTGACTCACACCCAGACAACTGAAGTGACAAGGACAATAGTACCGACACAGTGTATGTCAGTTAGGGATCCCACATTAGATGTAATCGATATTCAGACACATGCCACTCCAGATGAAATCAAGAAATGGACTGAACTAGGAGGGATTCAGACAGACCAAGGATGGATGACGAAGGGAAAATCTACATGGTTTCTCCCTGACTCTATGGTTCAAATCATAATAAATACAGCACATAGTCCAGCACACCTAGGAGAAAAAGCTATGTTAGATAGTTTACAGAATCTCTGGTACAACAAACACTTACGAGCAGCAGCAAAACAGAAAGTGCGTACTTGCATGATCTGTTGTCAGTTCAATCCAGGTAAAAGCGTCCCTGTAGAGCAAGGTGGATTTCATCCTCCCGATCACCCTTTTGAAGTCCTCCAGATGGATTATATCCAGATGGACCGCTGTCGAGGATTTAAGTATGTCCTCGTAGTTGTTTGTGCACTTTCCCGTTGGACCGAAGCATATCCAGTCCCAGATTACACTGCCCCGACCACTGCCAGGCAGCTGGTCCGAGAATTCTTCCCACGGTACGGCTTGCCTCGTATCGTGTACTCAGATAACGGACAGCCATTCTCATCCGAGCTCATGAAACAGGTTTCCCTTCTGCTAGGATATCAGTGGAGGTTCCATTGTGTCCGACATCCCGAGGCCGCTGGCCTTGTAGAAAGGCATAACCAGACATTGAAAACACGCCTTGCAAAGATCTGTAAAGAGAAAGGGGTCGACTGGATAGTCGCCCTGCCAGTTGCACTGTTCTACATGAGAATGGTCCCCCATTCGAGAACAGGGCTATCCCCGTATGAAGTGGTTTTTGGCAGCCCACCGAATATGTGGGGGACGCCCATGCCTAAGAAAATCACTGATGTTGACTGTAATATGCTGACAGATTACCTTGCCTCCTTGATGTCTGCACTCCAATCATGTCGTTCACAGGTTGCCGCAGCTTTTCCCGACAACACTGATGTAAAGCCACATGATGTCCGTCCTGGTGATGCGGTGTTAATTCACAACTTCGACAGGAAAAGTCCGCTGGAGCCCCGCTGGAAAGAGCCGAAGATCGTCCTTCTTACCACGAGGACAGCGATCAAGGTGGAAGGCCGAAAGGGGTGGATCCACACGAGTCATATTAAAAAATGCAACGAACTGCTGCCAGAACCTGACTCGTCCACCCCCTCAAAGGACTGCCTCGAATCTAGTGACTGTAAAATACCTAAACGAGAGAAAACTCCCCAAGAGGAGTATCGTACGAAACTTCGATCTAGCAAGTCAGACAGTTTAATTGTTTAAGTCCTCCCCTAGGTGAATCGGTTAAATAGTTTCTGACATGTATCCCCTAGATCGAGATAGAGAGAGAGAGAGACAACTCAAGAAACGTACATACTGTAAATCACTTCGCAGTCACTGTATAGTGACATTATTGATTCTGTTTTTTCTAAGTCTTTTGATTATTGTTGCTAGTATACTACTGTCAATATACTTCCCTATCTTCAAGCGTGAACAATCTGCTTACAATGTAACTGCCGAACATTCTTTTAGTGAATTACCGCCTCATGAACTCTCCTACAGGCTTGCGCTGCGCAACAACACATTCATTAGTATGTTACATCACTCCCATCTGACTAACAATGCTACAAACTGTTGGATATGTGGCCGACTCCCTCCCTATCAGAAATATAAGGGAGTACTGCCTCTTTTCCCGTACCCGTTCACTCACAATGGCTCCTGTGGTGCATGGTTTAGATTAATTAATTCTTTAGACTCTGATATTGCTGTTTTCGAGGGGAATTGGATTTGGGGAAACCTGAACCTAGTTCTACTCAATGTCTGCTACCCTGACAAGAAGGGACTGCCCATTAGGACAGGAACTGATCTAGAAAATGAAGTATATGGATTAGGTAAATATACAATTAACCTCATGATTCTTACTGTTGAATCCGAAGCTGCACCAGTTCTCCCTGCTATGTCAGTATTACCAGTTACAGGTGTCTTATGTGTCAGAAAGAAGGGTTCAGTACACTTAGGTCATAGTAAATGTACTACCGTGGTCGAATTCAGTGATCATGGCAAGTCTTCCTTTAGAGCTACTCGTCATTCCTATTTTGTTTGTGGCCATACCGCATACATACGCTTACCTCCAGATTGGGATGGTACCTGTTATATTGCCTTCCTTCTGCCACCTGTTTTCCTAGCCCCTCCTGATTATCACAGAAATACAAATCTAGTAAAGAGTAGACTCAGAAGAGATCTCCCGATTGTCGACTACACTGAAACGGCATGGGAGCAATACACAGATTTCAATAAAGGATTCTTTTTCTTCACAGGCCCCGTCCAAAACAGTAAACTAATACGAAGATTAACTAGAACACTCGAAGCAGTAGTGAATGAAACTGCCTCCGCTCTAGGCAACTTAACAGAGGAGCAGTCCGCCATGCGGGTTGTTGTTCTTCAAAACCGTCTCGTTATTGACGTCATCTTGGCAGATAGAGGCGGAGCTTGTAAGGTCATCGGGTCAAGTTGCTGTGTTTTCATTCCAGAAAACGCGCCAACGGTATATCAAGCTATTACACGTCTTCATAAAATTGCAAGTTTGATACATCAGAATCCAGGCACCTGGACTTGGTCCGGTTGGTTCTGGACAACATTGACTGCTTGGGGATGGAAGATCCTATCCTTCCTAGGCATTGCCCTTGTCATAGTATTCAGTTGCTGCCTGTGCCTACAATGTGGGCTAGCGATTTGTGGACTGTGTGCCACATCATGCATTGCACATTCCAGTTTTCACTCAAACCGTAAATAGAAGAAAGAAGAGCAAATGATGCTACAAGAACAGACTGATCGATTCATGAGGATCGATATATCATGAAGGGTCCGTAGGGAACAAGGAGGGAATGAGGAAATATAAATTTTATGGTCAAGAAATGTTCCCTAACGTGTACCCCCCGTCTCCATGTACGAGTTTAAAGTGCATGTAACTTCCCTCCTGTGCCAGCTATGAAGACGCAAATACATTTGCGTCCAATGTTAACATGTCCTCTTTCAGACCCGCCATGAACGGGTTGAATATTCAGTTCCTAAATATGCTATGCCAACGTCTTTTCGTGGTGTACTTTACACGTTTTTCAGCTCTGGCGAAGCAGGCCCCGAATTCTGCCATCGAGCCTTTTTCTTTCTTCTGACTCCGAATGCCTCAGCCTGGGCTGCCTCTGTACCCGTGACCTCTGCCTTACTCCCTGCGCGGCCCACGGCGCTTAGCTCAGCCTGCTGCCTGCCAAGACCAAATTCAACCTTCGCATTATCTGTTCCGCTCCTCGAAAATACATTCCTACCTACTAGTTTAAGTAAACATCCCCCCAGCTGCAGAGCAAAAGGGCCCGGCCTCACTGTCTCCGTGCAAGTAATTCATAGCCTCTGTTACCATGGTAGGCCAATGCCCCCTCGCATCTCATGTAGACACTTAGACGCTTATACACGCACTCACAGTCAGTATAGAATAGCTTCTGCCCCAGAGACCTTTCTCTTCTAGATAATATGGTTCCCAAACATCAGATATCCGATATGATAGTGGTACAAGTTGATCTGACATGCCAGACTTCTGTCTCTTTCCGCTAGTGTAAATGTCAAGTCCCCTGCACCCTCCAGTCACACGTCAGTCACACGTCATGCAGCTGCGCGCGCATCCAGACCTCAGATTTCTGCTGACATTGCAAGATTCTGCTTTTGTTGCCACCCACTTCTGACACTTACATGTGACGTTTCTAGCACACACCTCTGTACACGCCTAGTTCACGCCTTCTGATTACGTATTCTAACACGTGTACAACCTTATCTTGACTCTCTCAGCTGTTACGCCTTCTGTATTGACTTCTATTGTGTGTATTAAGTATAAAAGTAATGTAATGTCAATAAATTATGCTCTATCCCTTCCTGCACCCCTGTGGTGGCAGGAATACGATATCCGGTCATGACCATTCCTTTTTAAGGAATAAAACCCCTAAGAACTCTAACACCACGGACTCTGTCTCTTTCTTTCCGGTTGAGTTATTTTTGTTTAAGTACTTACCTGCATAGAAATTAAGACGGTAAATCAAATATTTACCACAGCCTCAGCCATCTGATTTGTTGTTGGACGGAGGTGAACCTGGCGTCACTGTCTGCAAATTACCTGCCTTGTCAGGAGAATACTGTGGCGGATTGTCTGAGCCGTGTGTTTCCTTCCATGGGTTTGTTGTCCCTGACGCCCTTGATGTTCCGGAGGTTGAGGAGGATGTTTGGATCTCCGATTGTCGACCTCTTTGCTTCCCAGTCCAATGCCAAAATTTGCTGCTTTTGCATGATTATGCCTTGCCGGGATGCTTGGAGGGTGGACGCTCTGTCTTTCCTTTGGCCAAGGGGCCTGTTGTATCCGTTTCCTCCTGTTCCCCTGATTCCGGCAGTCTTGCAGAAGATCAAGAGGGAGGGGTCCTTTGTACTTCTGGTGGTTCCGGGGTGGTGCCGTCATCCTTGGTATCCCCTATTTTTGGAATTGACTGTGTCTCCGGGATGGGCCTTGCCATTCGTGCCTTACCCTCTGATGGGCCCTCTTCTTCCTCTGCCTGTGTTCCGGTCCCTGGGTCTGAGGGCCTGGCTCTTGAGAGGGATTCGCTGATGCGTGAGGGTTGTTCTTTGACTGTTGCATTCAGCAGTCCCGGGGGCTTTCTACACTGAAGTCATACGCTAAACATTGGGATAATTTTGCTTCTTGGTGTGCGGGTCGCGGGCTGTCGTTGGCTTCTTTAGACCCAGCTCGCATTCTGGATTTTTTGAATGATGGGTTTGTGTTGGGCTTGGCCATTTCAACTCTCCGGGCTCAGTGGGCCGCCATTCGGGCATTTCATGTCCTTCCTTTGGTTTCGGTTTCTCCTTTGGTGGCACGACTTTTTAAGTCTCTGTCTTTCCAGCGTCCCCGTCCTATCCTGTGTCCTCCTCCTTGGGACCTTTCTTTGGGGTTGCGTTCCTTGCAGGTGGCTCCTTTCGAGCCGTTAGAATCGGTGGACTTGAAGTTTTTGACGCTCAAGGTCGTGTTTCTTGTGGCTATTGCTTCTGACAGGGGTATTGGGGAGTTGGGAGCTTTCCTGCGGTCCGCCCCGTTTTTGGGTATTTTATCGGATCGTGTGGTCTTGCGCCCTCATCCTACGTTTGTGCCTAAAGTGGATTCATATTTTCACCGGTCTGCGGAAGTGGTTCTTCCGGTTCTTTGCCCTGATCCTTCCTCAGCTGAGGATTGCCTTTTGCCTCTTGGGTGTTCGTCGTGCCTTATTGATTTATTTGTCACGCACGTCTTCCTTTTGTAAGGTGGACAATTTGTTTGTCAATTTTGGTTTGTCACATCAGGGCCTGAAGCCCTCCCTATCCACGGTCAGTCATTGGATTAAGGAGGCCATTCTGTTGGCGAATGGTTCTGTTTTTGAGGTTCCCTCTGTTCCTATTCAGGGTCGGTCCACCAGGTCTGTTGCTGTGTTGTGGGCTGCTTTCAAGGGGGTCTCCATGGAGGATGTTTACAGGGCTGCCACTTGGTCGTCCTCTCATACCTTCATGTCCCATTACCACATTCAGGTTGGGGGTGGGGGTTCTGTTTCCTTTGCCTCTTCTTTTCTTACTGCTGGTATTCCTTGAGGTGTTTTCTTTTTGTTGCTCTGCCTCTGGTGAATAAACTGTATTTCAATGCATTCGTGTTGTGGACTGTTTTCCTTGCATGAAGCTGATTTGCTTTGGTATCGGCTCATGGGTAATTACTGTGGCGAGGAAGACGGACGAGGAGGTAATGCCCCAGTTACTTACCGGTAATGTGCATTACTCCGAGTCCTTGTCTTCCTCGCCACAGTATAGTTTCTCTTCCCTCCCGGCCCTGGTGGTGGCTTCATGTCTGCAGCTTGGTTTTCAGGTTGTTTTAGTGGTTTCTGTATCCCTTTATGGGATTGGCTGTAGCCACTGGAGGCCATCTTGGAGGAGGGAGAGGGAGACTAGAGTGAAAGATTTATGCTTGGAGTTTCTGTGGGAGCCGGAGGCTCATGGGTAATTACTGTGGCGAGGAAGACAAGGACTCGGAGTAATGAAGATTACCGGTAAGTAACCGGGGCATTGTTGTGTATAGCCATATGGATAATCTCCATCGTTTGA
The DNA here is from genome assembly GCF_964263255.1 of Lissotriton vulgaris. Lineage (NCBI taxonomy): Eukaryota > Metazoa > Chordata > Amphibia > Caudata > Salamandridae > Lissotriton > Lissotriton vulgaris. The sequence goes on along the minus strand of NC_141689.1, from coordinate 724,169,157 downwards.
AGTGGAAACTAATAGAGAATACCAAGAATGTCCAAAATGCAGCACTTGGACGATGAGATTAACATTTTGAACCACTTAGACTGAAATCCTTACAGCAAAGCCAACCTTAACTCAACTGTTGTTCAACACATTTTTAAATATTGTAAACAGGGTCTTGGGAAAAAAGGCTGTTGTGCCTGGTTTGGAGGGAGTCCACATGAACGGGGTCTGCTCCCCCCAAAGAAATCAGTACCTGGAGCCAAGTGGACTTTCTGGCACCCGGGGAGGAGGGTGGGGGGGATAGGGGGGGAGATTGGTGATAAACACCTTTCCACTCCCCCCCTTCCACCCCACCACCACCACCACAATGGCCAGGGAAGAAAGACCATGTGGGCAGTTAAACTATTTATTTCAAGGCAGAACTCCCGGGCCAGCAGGCTCCTTTTTCGAAGAGCTCCAGTCTGTTATGTCAGCGTTGGCCTTGAGAACTGACCACTGCATCGTGGCGGGTGACTTTAACTTTCACATGGACGACGCTCTGGACCCAGACGTGATTAAACTATCTGACATCACGGCTCCTCTGGGCTTAGTCCCTTTTCTCTTTGAACCGACGCATGACAAAGGCCATACCTTAGACCAGGTCTTTTCTTCCTCCCCTATAGAGGTGACAGCACTTCTGCCGGTTTTATGGACTGACCATCGTCTAGTTTGCTTTCACATACCAGCCAGGAAGAAATCCCCGAGTAGTGCCCCCAGACAGCCGGGATCCGCATCTAGGGCATTTTACCGGGTGACTCCTGAAATGCTGTCACAGGCACTTTGTGAACATCCCTGCCCTTTTATAGGGGTTTTGGAAAGGGACCTGGAGTCCTTGCAGGCCTGGCTTGTGGACAGGCTGAACGACCTGGCCCCTTTGAGGACCTCCCATTCATTGCCCAAACGGGTTTCTGCTCCTTGGTTTACGGGTGCGCTGCTTGCTTCTCACAGGCAGTGCAAGGTGGCAGAAAGGGCCTGGCGAGCGCAGTATAGCTCAGCCGCTAGACTCGAATACCGGACTATGGTTAAAGCTTACCACCGAGATATTTTCCTGGAGAAAAAGAGTTACTATGCCAGGAGGATTGAGGATGCATCAAATTCGTGCAAAGAGATTTTCACGATCGTTAGGGAATTTACTGCCCCACGGTCAAATGCGGCTCAGACTGCTCCCACAGAGTCGTGGGCATCGGATCTTGCATGCTTCTTTACGACAAAGATTAGGCTGTTACAAGACTCCTTTCCACCAAGGCCGACTGGTGCCCTTCCTTGTTTTAAGGTTGGTTTAACTCCTTCGGTTCCTTCAGGGCCAGTCTTATCTGACTTCCCGCCTATCTCAATGGCTTCGTCTTTGACTCTTCTGGCCAACCTCAAATCTGGTTCGCCACGCGATCCATGCCCGGCCAAAGTTCTGGCGAAGATGGCGGCAGTCGTAAACCCGATGGTCAATCCCCTTTTGAATCTCTCTCTGAGCCAGGGTGTGGTCCCTTTGGCCTGGAAGCAAGCGATGGTTATCCCCCTTATCAAGAAGCCCTGTTTGGCCCCTGAGGTTCTGGCCAACTATAGGCCTATTTCCCTTGTTCCTGCTCTGGCCAAGACCGTGGAGAAGCACGTGCATATTGTGCTTTCCAATTTCCTGGAAACACATGACTTGCTCCATCCCACCCAATCGGGCTTTCGTCCCAATCTTAGCACGGAGACGGCGCTGCTGGAGGTGTCGGAGGCCATCAAGGAGACGTTAGATCTGGGTGGTAGAGCAATGCTGATCATGCTAGACCTGTCGGCGGCCTTTGACACCGTCCCCCACGAGGATCTCCTTGTCGGACTCCATGACATCGGTCTGAGGGGGACGGTGCTCAGCTGGTTTACATCTTTTTTGGCTGACCGCCGACAGACGGTCTGGGCCTCCCCTAGCTCTGCCGAGATGCCGCCATTGGAAGTCGGAGTCCCACAGGGCTCGGTATTGAGCCCGACTCTCTTTAATATCTTTATGACCCCTTTGGCGACTCTGGCCGAGTCTTTCGGGGCCCAGATCGTATCCTACGCGGATGACACCCAGCTGCTCTTTACCTGCCGGAAAGTAGAGGATTTTGACGGAGAGAGTGTCCGCGAGTGCCTCGGGCTGTGTTCAAATGGCTCCAACGGAACAGCCTCAAGTGCAACTCAGACAAATCGGAGGTGCTCTTCTTCGGTTGTCAATCCGACCCGGACTGGCGGGTATGGTGGCCTTCTGACATGTCTCCCCCGGGGCGCTCGTCGCAGTCAGCTAAGAATTTGGGGGTCAAAATCGACAACGGTCTGACTCTTAGATCTCAGATCCTTACCCTCACTGGCACCTGCTTTGGGCTTCTCCGCATGCTTCGGAAGTTTTTTCTGTTGCTCTCTGAGGATCACAGGAGGATTACGGTACAGGCCCTGATAGGGTCAAGACTGGATTACTACAATGTCCTATATCTTGGTCTGCCCGAATATCTCCTGCAACGGATGCAGGTGGTCCAGAACGCTGCAGCACGGGCCATTGTTGGCCTGCACAGGCGAGTCAAAGTTTCCGGCCTGTTGCAGTCGCTTCATTGGCTGCCTATCCGACAGCGGATAGTGTTTCAAGCCCTAACTCTTGCCCATAAGGCTTTCTACCACACGGGGGCTAAATATCTTCAGAAGAGGTTAGCCTCTTATCGTCCTGCTCGATCCTTGAGGTCAGAGGCGAAATTCCTTGCCATCGTTCCACGTGTGAGGAGGGCCCGTATCGGAGGTCGCTCATTCATGCTCCGGGCCCCTCAGCTCTGGAACACTCTGCCCCTGTCTTTACGCAGCACCTCAAATCTGCTGGCTTTCAGGAAGGGCCTGAAAACCTGGCTTTTTGCTTCCTAGTCTCCTATGTTCTGTTGTCCCTGCCTTCTTTTATCTGTTGTGTTGTGTTTGTCTTCTTAGGTTGTCAATAAAGCGCCGGGACACTCTTTTGAGTAGCCGAGCGCTATAAAAGACACAATATAACATAACATAACATAACAGAACATTTGCTTTTTTTAAAAACCTATCGACCAGTATCTTGTCTTCAAAATGTGAAAATATTTCCTTGTGGAAGAGATTTGTTGAAAGGCGGGTGTCCAAACCAGAACGTCATGGCAGTAATTGAAAATACTCTGAAAAAAATGCTTTGCATGCAAATCGTATCACTTTGGATCACGAGATAGTCTTAAAGGGTAAGTGTCTTCTTGGTTAAAAAAGGTTAGCAATGTGGTGGGTGATTGCCATAGCATTTACATCATCGTTTAGTTTTTGTGATTTTAAAGATCATATTCAAAATAGCATTGTTGAGATCCATATTCGTGACTGTCTACCTGGATATACAAAAAATGATCAATGTAAGAGGGGTTAAAGAACCTAGAGCTGAGGTTTCAAGGAAAGGTCTGCTTTTAATACTACGATGCATGGATTTGAGAGAAAAGAAGCCTAACCCCCATTTGGCACATTCAGTGGAGGTTTAATGCACAAAAGGCATGATTGATAATTGCTTGTAAGTTTAAAAAATATTTAGTCCTCCTTTTTTCATACTGTGTCAGCAGCCCTCTCCTCCGTGAAGCTTATGGCTGCCTCTTAGTGTTATTCTTTTTATGGTAAATAGGCTCAACTCCCTCTTGTGGCTCTTTGTTTATATGTTCATCAGTAGCTCAAGTAACATACCCCCCCCCACATCCTGGTCGAGATTCACAGCAACTGCGTAAGCAGGGGCCTTGGAAATTCCAAATCCTTTTCTAAAGAAAGGCACAGCTCTTCTTCTAAGAAAACTTCTAGAAATACCTCTGAATAATATCAAGATACACAATTCTATTGGAGTGACTTTTAGAAAGCGGTCTAAATATATTGAATATTAACAATCACAATATTTTTGCCCCTTTACTTGTTCACATCTTACCAAAAGGAAGACGCTATTGACAACCCTATTATGTAAAACATTAATATGAAGACATGTAGCGTCTAGCATGACAATTCCTTTTATATGATGTAACGTTCTAAAAACACAATTCTCTGTACAAATAAACTCTGTAACAAGCTGAGGAGTTCTGAAAATACTTTCCTTCTGACATTATCTAAAATACCTCAATATCTGACTATGCGTCAATGCTGATGAGAGCTTTGTGGATATTATCAGAGTTTAGTAGTGAATATCTGTTAGACCTGTCATCCTTGGCATTGATTCCCCCTAACGTTTTGCCTTCAACCCTCCTGTTATGCTGACTTCGTTTTTACTGGCCTCCTGATTTTGTGCACTTTACTCCTGGTAACTGCTGCTAAAGTGTTTGTACACTCTCCCTAAAACATGGTAGACTTGACTTATATCCAATTGCCATATGTAATTTACTTGTAAATCCCTAGTAAAGTGGCACTCCCTGTGCCTAGGAGCTGTAAATTAAATGCTACTAGTGGGCCTGCAGCACTGAATGTGCTACCCACTTAAGTGGTCCTTTAAACAGATTTGCCATTGAAGCCTAGATGTGCAGTTTTAACCTGCCAGATAGACCGGGCAAAATAAAACTTTTGTCATGCCTAAACATTTCTTTTTAATACCTAAATGTCACCCTAGGGTGGGCCCTCAACAGCCCAGAGGGCAGGGTATAGTTTATTTGAAAAGTTGGACATGTACTTTTAGGTTTTCCTTGTCCTTGTAGTGAAAAGCTCTTAAATGTGTTTTTTTACTACTACAAGGCTTACCTCTCTGATAGGATAACATTGGGGTTGCCTTATTACATTTAATAAGCTGTATCTCTCGTGGAGGAGTGTGGCTCAATGGTTAGAGCGGCAGATCCTGATGCAGAGGTCTGGCCTGGGACCAGGATTAATTTCCCTGCCTCAGCAGGTCTTAGGCTCAAAAAATCCACAGACCTGATAATTCTCGCCTTGGTGCCTATTCCAATCATGGAGTCCCACTCTGCAACTCTGGGCAATAGCTTGCTTAATCTCCACAACACTAAGGATGCCTGGCCTCCACCTTGGGGGTGCCCAGGAGTGGACGTCTCACAGGGAAAGCCAGGATGGGTTCCACAGCGGTATTCATACAAGCACCTTGAGACCCTTGCGGGTGACTAGTGCGCTATACAAGTAACAATTTACTTTTTAACTTTCAAATGGGAACAGGTGACCCGTGCAGGTTTGATGTCTTTGTAATTGTAATGAAAAATCCTCTCTTATGGTAAAGTCGGATTTTAATTTTGAGTTGCCATTTTCCTGCCTTAGTTATTTACTACTTGTAGTCTCTCGCTCAGCGCAGGCGCGGAATCCGCGCCACGCAGGCACGCCGAGCGGGTCGTGGCGGAACCGCTTCGTCACCAGCACAGCGCGACCGAGGCTGGTGATGAGCGGTTCCGTCAACAGCATGGGAGGGGTTAAATAAAGGCCATAGCTTTGTCCAAGAGCTGAGGCATAAATCCTTCATGGTTCATATGTGTAAGTCTGTTTTGGCAGAGGCCACCCTCAAAGGGGGCATCAGGGGCTGGTGCAATAACAACCACTGGGACATGGAAATAACCTGTCTAAGCTACCTTAACAGCAAACAATGAGGGGAAAGAAAGCTTTCCATAGTTGGTGCGAAGACAATAGGCCAATGAGGACCAAGGAATGGCAAGTAATGTCTAAGGGGGGATGCCACTGTACCCTCAGATGGGGCACAAGGCGTTTAAAAGACTGTGCTGCTCCTGCAGATGATACATTAATGAGGCAGGGGCAGCACGCAGGAACTTCGAGACCAACTCTCCCGTAACATAACAGCAGCATTGTCGCACAGCTGAGAGGGCAGGCGAGTACTAAAAGGGGTACGTTGGTTGGTAAAGGAGGCACACTGGAGGGCGGTGTTTCGGAGGAAGGGCACTTACCTTAGGATGCCTTGCGGCAGGGTAAGTAGGACGACAGGGGAGTGAATGGAGCTCGGCACTCTCAGCCCAGACCCGCCTATTGGCATGGCACCAAATGGACAGACAAGGTAACGGGTTGATGCCTAACAGCAGTAAGAGACCAACAAACTTTATGACCCCAAAAGCGGCATAGAGGATGGCCCAAACAACAAAATGTGGAAGAATGATGACAAGCAAATGACAAGGACTTGATTGATATATGGCCGAGATCATTTGGGACAAGTCAACTCGATGATTTATGACCTGTCATGCAGCACGGTTTTATGATCCTGTCTAAGTGATTGAAGTAGGGCACAGATGATTTATGATCTGTCGTCTTTGATTAATGACATGTCTTTTAATTATGATATATGACCCCGTCAAAATGAATTGTGACACTCAGAATGAGTTCTGACACTGTAATAATGTTTTTATGGCCTTGTCATCATTAATCAAGGACTGACCACTGTGATTCACGAGTTCAATGATGTAACATAGAGTCCATGTATGTAATAAAACTGCGGCAGGATATTGTATCATATGGTTTTATTATTGCACACTGTACATTTGTTATCTATTTTTAGAAGTTTTCTAAAGCTTTTAATTAACCAAACAATGAATTTAAACTGTATGGTTTGCGAATGGTGCTGAATCTGAAACCTCACAACATGTCCTTAGGCAATGTTCAAGAGATGAGAAAATCAAAATGTCTCATTGTTCATAACAGTTTTTTGGTAAGAAATTAAATGTTGTTAATTACCCTTAGCCCAGTCATGTCACTTGTTCTAGAGAATGCAGCAATTGCATTCCCGTTATGCGACCACCAAGCGCAATGAAAGGATCAGGTGTGCAATAAACAGAGGAAGACTGACTGCCACCAATGGGAGAAGCAAGACATAATATGTCTTTTTTGGATGAGAGACACCGTGACTATCTGTAAAATAAAGCATGAAGACTCCTAAAAACCACAGATACCCAGAGGAAGAACGCAAAGGCAGAGTTACAAAATGGCCGAGTTTCAATAAAATTATCTGTGCATGCATAGGCAAGTATGAGAAATAAGGAGAACCTCAACATGCCACGGGTGACCTTATGTTTGGGATTCCAGTACCGATGCTTTTCTGGGTATCCTCTGCATATGGAAATTAAAAAACAAAGGTAATGAAGTCATGAGAGTGAAGATGTCGGGCAATGGACGTGGAGCCTCGACTTTTCTCACTCAGCCAAGGAGCCACCACCTCACTTAAACAGTAATTAATCATGTGAGGAGCTGCAAAGCTGTCATCAGAAAGAGACACCAACAGCCAAGGAACCCAACGAAAGCATCCCTAAGCAGCAATAAGAAGCAGCCCCAGAATGCACCAAGGCATTGGTAAAGTAGCAGCCAAGTGCCTACACAAGGCAAAGGTGGAGGCTGAAAACACCCCCCTCAGTTGCACTTGCACCATTAACTCTGAGCCGAATGTCCCAACACCATAGCCATTCACATGCAGTCTCCAGCGAAATGGCATGTTAACTGCAGAACAATATGGGACCATGCAATAAACAGAAATCCTAAACTCCATCAGAAGGTGCCCAGCAGGGAAAGAACCACAAACCAGAAAGGAAAGCAAGCTAGTGAAAAAGAATAGCAGCCAGTGAGGGGCTCACGAAATGCATCCCCGCCAGCCAAAATGACGGAGGCAAATGCCGGACTAAGGGGACCCCCTCAGAATCAGGCATCCAGGGTCCCCAATGGCCCAGGCAGTGACCAATCAGGGGGCATTTCAGAACATGTGAGAGCCTCCCTCATCCAGTCATGTAGGGTCGTTGGTTCCCTGTGACAGTAGGACAATGTGCCAGCTAATCTCCACAGACAACAATGCATGCATCAAAGCAACAACAGCTGCCCACCAATGACCAGACACAAGAAGCATAGGACTTGCACTGCACAGTTTGCCTGACTTCTCTGGCAGTGCACATGTCGGGTAGGACACGTCACAAAGGGCCAATTGTGCCGCGAAAAGGGAAACACCACATGCAGAGAAACGCAGTGCAAACAATATGGTGGAGAGATACATTTTAACATGTTGGAATAGATGATCGGTAGCACCAGTCTGGAAAAAGAACCCACAATAGACAACAGAAAAAACACTGTATGAGTGAACATTTACAGGTCTAAGAGAACCGTCCAAAAACGTTCAAAGGGAGCCCTAACTAAAAAACACATTTGTATTTGTATTACTATATAATTGTTTTTATTTCTTTATTATGCAGTGCACCAATGGTAAATCAACGGTATCAGCCGACTGAACCATTAAACAATGAATACAGAGCATTTTAAACGAAACTGTTGAATACCTACCGATATAACAGATTTCTTCAGACATAGGATATTTTGAAAGAATGGCACATGAGCTAGAGAACAATGAGAGGCTGGAATGAGAGGTAAGCGAGATTAGATCTAAATCTCAAAGATTCTTAGTATACCTTAGTGGAAGGATGAGTAGAATAGAATTTGTGTAAACAGTGAGGTCTAGTAGAACGTCTAGTATTTGTTACTGTTGTTGTAGTTAAAAAAAAATTTTTATTTATAAGTTTAATTTATTTACAAAGCATACGGCTACCGCGGAAGAGGTGTCCCGGTGCTGGCGCAGCAGACAACAGAGTTAGCGGCTTGTGCAACTATTCCCCTTGCTTAAAGAGCCAGTTTTTTAGCGCCTTTCTGAACTCCTGCTCAGATTTCAGCATACGTAAGTGGTCAGTAAGGGTATTCCAAAGTTTGGCGGTCCTAACTGAGAAGGACCGACCCCCTTTCCTTGCTTTAGAAAAACAAGGGAAGCAAGGTAGCACTGATGGTTAGATCTTAGTGCCCACTCCGAGCAGTCTAGGCATAGCCCCTTCCTAAGGTAGCCGGGGGGCCCTTACCCTGAGTGGCATGGAAAGCAAAGGTGAGGTCCTTGAATTAGATCTTCCTGGCTACCGGAAGCCATGGGAGTTGCTAAAGGTGAGGAAAGATGTGCTGGCACATCGGGACCTTGCGAATAAGCTGAGCCGCCGCATTCGGTACAGTCTGCAGCCTTTTAATCAAGAACTCTGGCACAACCAGGTAACGACCATTGGTATAGTCAAGGTGGGAAGTCACCAGGGCATGAACCAGGATCTTCTTATTTTCTTTTGGCAGGAAGCCAAGGAATTTCCTGATAGCTCGCATCTTACCGAAGCAGGCTGCCGAGACTTGCCAGACTTGTGCCGAAAGGGCCAAAACCTTATCCCATCTGACTCCAAGGTTTCTGACCGAGTCCTTAGGGATGGGTGGAGAGCCAAGCTCCCTGGGCCACCATAGGCCAGAAGGGGGGATGCTTGATTGAAGAATAAGACCTCCGTCTTATCAGCATTCATTTTCAAGCAGTTTTCATTCATCTATCCTGCAATGTCTTTCGGCAGTCTTTAAAAGAGTCAAAAGTTGCCATAGAGTGATCTTTTAAGGAGAACACCAGTTGGGTGTCATCCGCGTAGGAGACCACCTTAACCCCTATACTAGAAATGAGGGCTGCCAGCGGAGCCCGGTAGATATTAAAAAGTAATGGCTCAGAGCCCTGGGGCACTCCACATCTGAGTTGTTTAACTAGGAGATGAAAGGGCAGAGAAAGACTTGCTGGCCATGGCCATTAAGATAAGAAGATAGACACCCAAGTGCAGTCCTTTGTACTCCTATCTGTTTAAGTCTTTCCAGCAAGATTGCATGTGACACAGTGTTGAATGCTGTCGAGACTGAGGTCTCATAACACACGCATGGCTGAAGAGCTGCCATCCATTGACAATCGAACAGAGTCTGCAACTTCCAACAACGCAGTTTCGATGCTGTACCAGGCATGGAGCCCGATTGAGAGTCTTGTATAAGCTCATTGGTTTCCACATAGTTGGCTAATTGTTGGTGAGCTATCTTCTCTAGTACCTTAGCCAGTGCCGATAGCAGGGAGATAGGCCTGGAGTTGCTGAGTACTTCCGGATCGGCATTGGATTTCTTCATAAGAGGTAATAAATGGGTATATTTCCACGTGGCTGGGGAAACTCCAGTCCTAAGTGAAGTATTCCAAATTTGATTAAGGACCGGAGAAAGCCACTTGGCCAACAGCCATAAACGGCTGCGATGGTCAAGGGTCCCCTGGCGAACATGATTTACATTTCCGCAGTTCTGCCAGAGACACATCTGCAGGGATCTGGAGAAATGTCGCAAAAACATGTGAATTATTGGGAGGGCCATCAGCATCTCCCATTACTCTGGCCTTTGTATCAGGAGAAAAAGAGGAGTAGAGCTGTATTATATATTCTCTTCGAAAAAATCATCGAGACTGGTGCGAGGGTTGGATACCGCGTTCCAATGATGCGGGCTTTGTGAAGGCTTTCACTATTCTAAAAACTTCTGTTGAGGAGTTCTTAGAGCTGGCAATACGGTCAGCCAGGAATTCCCTCCTCATAGAGTTTAGTAATTTATGATATTCTTTCAAGGCGTTTTTGTAGGTGCTTTTAGCATGCGCGAGTATGACTTTCTCCACTCTCATTCCAGTTTTTTACACTTGCTTTTTTCCCATCTAGCTTCCTCTGAAGACCATGGGGCAGATGGGGCAGATCTGGCTAAGGTCACAGATCTCAGAGGGGCAGTTTTGTCAAGCGCTGACGTCAGTCAGGAATTAAAACACGTGGCATCGTGGTTAGCAGCCTCTTATGGAACTAAAAAAAATATTTCGTACATTTCAGTTTGATCAGGACAGAGTTCCATAACGATAACTATAATTATAGCTCAGAAATGTGAGGTTGGGAAGCAGGTTGGAGTGAGAATATAGTTATATTAGAGTGAAAATGAGAGAGAGGGTAGTAAGCGTGATAAAGTCTATCCTAGAAGGAGGGATGATAGAAATAGAAGTTAAGAGAAGAGTGAGGCCCTACAGAAAAGTGAGAGAATGGATCTATGTTAAAGGGACAGCTTGGAAATGGAGATGTGTGGTAGAGCTAGAGGGCTGAATAATACCCTTATTCATCAATTGCAACTCTCTGATTAGCTCAAATAAACGCATTTTAAATTTCTTGCAGGACTGCAATACTGATTCAAAACATACTTGCTCATTAGCTTTTTTAATTCGGAACTTCTAGTTTCTACGGTTATGGTTTGTGTGATTTTTAGATTTCTGACACTTTCTGCCATCTTTAGCGTATGGTGCTGATATCCAGGTTAGTGCAGATGTATGGTTGTGTAGAAGAAGCCAGCCTCCTTGAATATTATCCTCGCTTCCAGAGGTAAGCAATGTCAATGTTCGAGAACTGGTGTCATGTGATAACGTCTTTATGCTTGTAATCAATCTATCAAAGGAATGTAATACACCTGATGGGCACTAGGGCAGACATTGAAGTGTCCATAAAGAAAGGATTGCTATAATCAATTCTTTACCTAACTCATGAGTGCAATACATTTTAGAAGTCGTGTGTAGAAAAGGTTTCATTTTCCTGAGCAAGTGTAATGCCACTCTGGCTTTGGCCTTGGTTGTCTCAAAATGTTTCCTCGAGGTCAGGGTATAGTCCAGTCCAGTCCAGTGGTTGTAGTTCTTTGGCGGAGATGAAATGGTGAAACAATGTTAACCAGCGGGCAAGAGTACCTCGGAAATGATAACTAACTCATTCACGCATGGCAGACATTTTGTATTTCGGTTCTCTTCATAATGCACATTTCAGCAGTATGTGTTTCTGAACCGCGACCCCAGAGTTGAAGCGTGAGAGCAGGGCAGCCATTGCCCAAGTCTAGTAAGAATGCAGGGGTCCCATTTCATTAGCACACACACTCCCTTCCTAACACAGACCAGGTTAGAGAGAAGCCCCGTGCCATTGCCCTTAGTCATTAATATCATCGAGATGACTGCACAGAAAACTGCCTGCAAGCTGCTTGCGACTTCAGGAACTATTAAAGGGCTGGTTTCTAAATTAAGTCAATGACTCCAGCTGGCAGCCCTCCCTAACTGCTTGAAGCCATCACTCACTCCGAGTTTAATTTTCACGTCTACGCTGATCCATGACAGGTTCCCCCTGCTTTCGGCATTATTACTTTTCAGATACCTCTGTTTGGGATCACCTACCTTCGTCTTTTTGGTGCATGTTTGTACTCATATTTGTCTTTTTTTTTTGTTTGAGCTAAGAGGAGGAAGGTGTTGTACATGTACAATCTATGAAAACAAACAGACTATTAAATGACTTTCACAGATGTTCACCTCCTTCATCACACCAGAATAAATATGTGCAGACATTTATCATTATTGACTCTATTTCCCTTTAAATTACTGTGCCGCGAGCTTGTAATTGCAGCGAGACCATTTGATTCTGACCACAGTGATTCATCTAGAATCCCCATATATCATATTTTGAAATTTCTTTAATACTGCCTTCATTTATTAGATGTCAAATTTAAGTGAATTTATATTTCTTGTTTCCACTACGCAATTAATACAAGTTGCACCCATAGATTTTTTTCTTAGATTGTAATTGTATTTATATAGCTCTTACTAACCCTCACGAGGCACTGAAGTGTTTTTCGGTGAGTAGCACACTACTCCAGAACCCAAAGAATTAGAGGTGGATTAGTATAGGGAAATATAAGTTGTTAATTTGAGCTGCAGACATGTGAGTCTGTTAGTTTGATAGGATAAAGGAGGAACAAAGAATTATGTAGTAAGATGAATTTTGGGATGAGCAAAAGGAGGGATAGATGAGGGAAGATTCAAGAAAGGGTTATTTGGGAGATTGTAGTTGTAAAATGAGTAGCAAATTCATATTTAGTCCTTAAACCTCACCCAAGAGCCCATAGCTAAACAACCAGGTGCAGCCGCAAACCGAAAAGCGAAGGGATATTCAGCCAATCTCGACTCCAGCAGCAGGGCAGACCCAAGGCAGTTTGGTCGCTATAGCAATATTCTAATCACACCACTGGCAAGCTCAATGGAAGCGTTTGAAGGCGCTAGACCTAAACAATAGATGACAAAAAAGGAAGTCAAGGAATAAACATTTCCCTAAAACTAACTGACTGAGAAACTATGCCATCTTTGGAAATGCCACTCCAATGCCAGAAAGGAACGGGGTCAATTATGTCCACAAGGTAAGGGGGACAGTGGCTGACACAACCGAAGACAAATCTCCCTCAACACAAGCAGCATCAACTGCAGAAGGCCGCGTCCATTAGGGGACCAAGGCCCAAGTAAAGATCCTCCCTCTACTCCCACTCCCAATCTCCAGCCAGCTAATCCAGCTAAAGTACATGCAAATGAAAAGACATGCTGGCAGTTAACTCCAATCACAATGCTCTGTATCACCTAACAGCTCACAATTCGATAAATAGGTCACCACCCACTCATAAAATACCATTTGCAAAGCTAGCTACAGATATTAAAGACAAGATTGCTGATGGATTGTCTCCTCTGAGATAACAACTTCTGACATCTATCCTGGAAGCTCCAACAACAACAGCCTGCTCCTGAAGAGAACTATTCAAACCAAACCAGTGGGATCCCTGGCACCACAAAGCGTGAAGTTCTCACTGTCTCTACTAATCTCTAGTTGCCACTCATGAGTACACCCCATGAGTCCCCAGAAACAAGAGACCACAGCATAATCTTGTTCACCCACTTTACCGCTCAACAGGAAACAATGATATCCTCAATCGAGGCAATATTAGAATGCTGGTGAAACAGATTCCATACCCAGCTGGGGCAACCTTAGCTGACATTCAATATGTTACATTTGTAAACATAAGCCATGGGCTATAGAGAGACTCTAAAAAGGTCATCTGGAGGACAACGAACATGGCAGACAATATACAATGAGAAAGTAACTGCTTCAATCAATCAATCAATCAAGCAGGGGTTTATAGAGCACAGCTACTCACCTGTGGGATCTCAAGGCGCTGGCAGGGCTGCTAATCCGTCTGGGTGCTGGGGTTTAGTCATAGAGCCAAGTCTTGAGATCTTTCCTGAATTAAGTTAGCAACGTAGATTGACTCAGGTGGAGATGGAAGGTGATCCAGGTCTTGGCAAAGAGGTAGGAGAAGGATTGTCCTCCAGTTCTGGTCTTGTAGATCCATAGAACGGTAGTCATGGCTAGTTGGACAGTGCGAACGTGTCTGGCGGGTATGTGGAAGGAGAGGCAGAGGTTCAGATATGCTGGTCCCGCATTGTGGAGAGCTTTGTAGGCTTGTGTGAGGAGCTTGAAGGTGATTCTTTTTGTTGACTGGAGCCAGTGGAGTTCTCAAAGGTGTTCGGTGTTGTGGCTGCTTCGGTTGATGTTGAACACCAGTCTGGCTGCGGTGTTTTGAACGTTCGGTAGTGTTCTACAGAGTTTCTAGTTTGACGCCGGCGTAGAGTGTGTGGCGGTAGTTGAGTCTGCTGGTGATGAATGTGTGGGTAACCAGCTTTCTGGATTCAGTGGGGATCCATCTGAATGTCTTTCAAAACCGGTGGAGCGTGTGGAAGCATGATGAGGATACTGCGTTGATCTAGCAGTTCATTGTAAGCGACGAATCCAGTATGATGCCTAGGTTACGTGCATGGTACGTGGGGTTGGGAGGGGTTCCAAATGCGGTTCCAGTTGTCAGCCCAAGCTGGGCGGGTAGGCCCCAAGATGAGTACTTTGGTCTTGTCCGAGTTGAGTTTGAAGAAACTTTCTTTCATCCAGTTGGCAACAGCCTTCATCCCGCTGTGGAAGTTGACTCTGGCGGCCGTGGGTTTGTTGGTGAGAGAGAGGATTCACTGAGTCAGTGGCTCCTGACGATGACATTGAGGGAGCCATGTAGATGTTGAAGAGGGTGTGGCTCAGGGAGGAGCTCTAGGGTGCTCCGCAGCAGATCCCTGTGGGTTCTGAGATGAACGGAGGTAGTCTGACCTGTTGTGTTCAGCCTGTGAAGAAGGAGTGGATTTAGCCCATTGCCTTGTCGCGGATGCGGCATAGTGGAGTCTCATGATTAGGGTGTGGTGGGAGACGGTAGCAAAGGAGGCCGCGAAGTCCAGCAGGATGAGAGCTACATTTTCTCCCTGTTTGAGGAGGGAGTGGTGAAGGCAAAGTGCAGGCAGTGGTGGACAGTCCGGAGGATTTCGGCGGTGTGGTTGTAGGTGATGTTCCTAGCTTGGGGTATAATTGTGGAAAAATATCTAGAACCAAGGTACCCACACCCAGTTAGAAGGAAAGAAGGCAGTAAGCCAGGAAAAGCCAACAGCCCGCCAAAGCCGAAACTATTCTCAGTGCTGAAATAGTCCTACGGGCAAGTTCACCGAGTAAGGAAATAGCAAGTGCATTGGAACCAGTACACCACCTCATGAGCCAGAACAGGAAAGGGCCAGCAACCAGCGAGTGGGAGTGTATTGCAAGAGCCCTAAATAAGCCCCAACCAGCAAGGTGACCGGTGGCAGCCCAAGGAGATGTCACAGAATTAGTAACACCAACTCTCAGACTCTGCTCTTGGAACATTCACGATGCAGAGACAGAATATTGAATCAAAAATATCGATTTACCCAAATATCGAGTAAAAAATATGTCAGAAATATCGACAGGCAAATTCTCATGGTCAAGAATATCAAATTTAGGTCAGTAATATCGATGTTAAAAATATTGAAGTGTAAAATATCATTTGCAAATACATAGTTGTTAAAAATTCCGATTTTATATTAATGTAAGTATTTTAGTATATATTTTATATGTTTGTGATGTATTTTTTCGTGTAAGATTCGTTTGAATGTTTAATATATGTGTTAAATTTAGTAGTTATTAACTATTTTTTATTAAATTTTTGTGTTTTTAGTTCCAATTCTATGATCAATTATGGTGATTGTGTAATTAGTTTTTGGTGTGTGTTGTGGTGTTTATAAGTGTAAAGGGTCGGTAGGGTGGGAATTAATTTATTTTTAATTGATAAATTATTATTTAGTTATTAATTAGTTTTAACTAATTAATTAATTAGTAATTAATTATGGTAATTGTTTAATTAATTGTAGGTGTGTGTTGTGGTGTTTATAGGAGTAAAGGGTGGTGAGTATTTTGAGTATATAATTATTATATAGTTGTTAATTAATGTTATTTTTTTGATATTTATTTTGTGTAATTGTTTATTATTTTGTGTGTTGTTTTTACTTTTAACGGGGTAACAGGTGGGTATTAAATACATTTTTAAATATTTAATGATTAGTTGTTAATAGTAATAGTTTTTCTTTTAAAAATAATATTTAATTGTATTATATTATTTTATAGTTTAATTTAGGAGTGTGTTGTGGATATTATAGTGTTAAAGCGTGTACTCAATGAATGTTTTTTATTTTTTTATTAATAAGATTTTCTTAATTGATTATTAAAATTATGGAAATAAATGTAATTAAAAATGTTGAAGTGTTTTGTTATTGGTGTGGCGTTATAGGGTAGGGAATAAAATGAATACGTTTATGTTTTAATTAATGTTATTGTTTTTTAATATTTGCTACTTTTAAATGATTATTGTTTATAAATGTATTTCTTAAATTATTTTATATATTATTTGTAGGTTTTTGATATATGTAATTATTATTATAATTTGTGTTCTCTTTATATGTTTAATATATTGAATTTTATATTTGTAAAATATAGTTTTTTTTGTAATGATTTTTTAAATATATATAAAACACCTGAAAGGACTAGGGGCTCGTCTGAATTGTTTCTGCTTACCGGAATTCTGCTGCTTTATATATATATATATATATATATATATATATAAATACATATTCAGAAAGGAAACCGCTGGCAATTCTACACTCTTTGCCAGCAGTAGTCACCCTCCCCAACTGATCAACAGTATCCCCTATGAGGAACTACTTAGGCTTCGCAGAAATTGCTCAAGAGAGTCTGACTTCGAAGCGGCTGCTTCGGAGTGCGTATCCCGTTTTAAAATCAGGGGATACGGTGAAAAACTGTTGAGCAATACTCTTAATAGAGTAAGGAAAATTGAAAGACACACCCTGTTGACTAGTAATCCTGAACGGAGTAGACGCAGGGAGCAAACGGGTGACAATAAGGGAAAATTCAGAGTAATAACTCCTTATTCGTCAGGGGCAGAAAATCTACGAATGATGCTGAAAAAGAACTGGCACATTCTCCTGACGGATAATGCGCTAAAGGAAGATCTACCGACCCATCCACTCCTAACTTTCAGTAAAGCCAGATCAATAGGCGACATGCTAGTGACTAGCCATTTTGAGAAATTGCCCCAGAGAATTAACACCTTAAGGGATCAAAAAGGCTTTTACCCCTGCGGCCGCTGTAAAGCGTGCGCAAGCAGTAAACGGGTCCTTTCGTACATTATAACTGATACAGGGAGAAAAATGAGCATTAATAAATTTATCACCTGTAGTACGCAGTATGCCGTCTATTGCTTACAGTGCCCATGTGGCTTACGCTACATTGGGAGCACCATTAAGGAGCTAAAGTTAAGAATACTTGAGCACCTAAGAGCCATTGATAAAGTGGACCAGGCCTATCCGGTGGCTCGCCACTTCGCTGAGGCTCATAAGCAGGACCGTAGTAAACTCCAATACTTTGGTCTGGACATTGTGCCTCCCAACATTCGTGGTGGTGACCGATTACGAAGGTTAAGGAGACTGGAATCCAGATACATCATAGATCTTTCAACAAAACATCCGAAAGGTCTTAATAGTGGGGAGGAGATGGCTTTCCACCTGTGGAAATAAATTAGATCAAACCTTTTACAACAATAATTTTGAGAAGATCTAGCATGTCATATCAATTTTACATAGCTGTGATAAGACCTATCTGAATGACATTGCATCCCCAAGAAAAAGGCTCTATACCAGCACACAAGAAGGTTCTTTATAGATAACTGAATAGTTAACTTGTCAGGTGAAGGATATTATCATGCACATAGACTGTTCAGTTTTCAGAGTGAGATATGTTTTTCTTTCTTTTTCCTTTTATGATGACAATTTAGATCGGATACTTGTATTGGGATCAAATGGTACAAGATATTCCGTTTATTGGTAGTGTGTCTTTTAGGACATGGCAACTTATTGTAGAAAACTGTGACTTGGGTATACTCGAATCATCTGAAAGAAAGCTAGTATAAATTGAAACTATCGAACCTCTGTAACAAAAACTGAAACATGATTTACTTTTTAAGTGATTGTTGGATGATGACTGAATAGAGATTAATTGCTATATCTATAATCATGGATGACTCATTATATTGATTTTGCAAAATATGCACTAACTGCTGCCACACAAACAGCATCTAGCCTTATGAACTTCCCACTTTTTTCTTTATTTATGAGTAACTTCATAATGACTGTTATCGAATTTGAAGTCTTATAATATGATGGATTGCATCGATTTATTTAATAAGGGACATTAGCCGATCCACGGCTGAAATATTTTTTCCATTTTTGAAATGTATATATTAAGTATACCATAATTCGAATGGGGCCACTGCCCATCTATGGGCTAAAGGTTCATTACATGTAAAGGAAAGATTTGCCTTTATTACACAGTCAACACTATAAGATGGCCGCCCCTATTTCGCTTGTGGTGTAAGTCCTTTTTCTTTGTTGATGTTCCAAAGGATATGGGTTTGGCATAATGATGTTTAAAAACATGTCGACACCAAACACAGTGTAACATACACTGACGAAGGCAGCACGCCGAAACGCGTCTGTGTGTGCCCCTCCGCTGAATAAAATCTGGCGTGTTTGAAGCATTTCACCCTTCGAGTGCTGTCTTATCCTTTCGTTGGAGGTTTTGGGAGGATTTGGAGCGTTATATAATTACATATATATATATATATATATATATATATATATATATATATATATATATATATATATATATATATATATCCGATTCACAATCCTGCTCCGCTCCTTCAGAAAATGGACAGAAATCCAATCCTCACCAACGGAACCCACAGGTACAGACCACTCCACAGCGCAAGAGGTAAATTCAAGGTGGTTTATTCACACGCAATCGCCAGCATGACGTGTTTCGGTCACTACACGGTGACCTTGATCACATGCCAGATAGAACCAATAAGAGTGCATTTATAGGGTGACTAATTAACACAGTGGCAGGGCGTACACATTAATAGAAACTAAAGAAACACATAAATTGTAGTTCATCCATGGTAGAAAACAGACTCATATTTACAAAGGTTAAAAAATTGTTATGTACAATTTTGAAAATAACCAAAGCAAAAATTATTGTGTACAGTTTGAAAATAACCAAAGCATAAATGCTGTGCCTGAATAAAACACCTGAAAGAACTACGGTCTCGTCTGAATTCTTTCTGCTTACCGGAATTCTGCTGCTTTATATATATATTTATATATATATATATATATATATATATATATATATATATATATAAAGCAGCAGAATTCCGGTAAGCAGAAAGAATTCAGACGAGACCGTAGTCCTTTCAGGTGTTTTATTCAGGCACAGCAAGCGATCGAGGACAACGTGTTTCGAACAACCCTGGTTGTTCTTGGTCAAATGACCCGCGTTCCTCCCACACCACCTTTTAAAGGTGTATCTAAATTTTTTCATCATCTTTAACTTTATTGTTCAAAGACACAAAAAACAAAATATCGCGTACTTCAAGTCAGTACTTCTAGATTTTCTGATGAAAGTTCATGAATTAATATAGTCAATCATGACCATTGATTATATGTGCAGATATTGTACATTTCTCGTGAAAAAGGTACAAATAACCAGCTTTCATCTGGGCTTTCATTAGTTTAAGTACAGTGGGCCATCTTTGGTCTCTAATTCAGGTTTAGTACCAATATACATGTATTTCTGTTAAAGAACATAATCAGGCAATGGATCATAAGACAATGTCGGTATAGTACCATTATGTTCCCCCTCCCCCTTTCCTCATTCTTGGTTCACCAATGTATACATATCTGATTATAGACAATAGTACTCTAAGTAAAAAGTTCATGATTTTCCAATATAAAGTCCATAACATTTCTTCTGAGATTTCTTCTCGCTCCAACCTAAAACAAACAGGAGAAGAGAAGGTGTTGATGTGCTATAGTGTTTATAATCATACAGTTTTGTTTAAGGAGGAGGTATATCATTTGATCTTGTTACAGAAATACCATATAAAATCACAAGGCCCACATTGGTTTGCTGGTATAGGTTGTGAGGGTGTGAGGGTGTACGGGATGGGAAATTAAAAACAGAGATATCTACATATCTAATGGGTAATCAGCCTAGCATGGTTCAGTCACATTGCCCTTTACATGATTTCATTCTTGTTTCTCCTATAGGTGAGAGTGTAACTCTTCATCCATGTTCAGACCTCCTGGGAATCGAGTTCCCGCCAACAAAATCAATCTTGACTCCAGTTTCCGTAATGCAGCTAACCTATCTCCACCCCTGATGTTATTTTTAATCGTGGCTATCCCTATATACTTGGCCACCGATGTTTTACTCTGATGGAACTGGCTGAAGTGTCTTGCGGTACTGTAAGAAAAATCTTTGTTAGTAATCGGACGCCAGTGCTCCAAAATTCGTTTCTTAACTGGTGCAGTTGTTGACCCTATGTACCATAGGTCACACAGACAACGTATAAGGTGTACCACATATTCGGTGGAACATGGTTTAAGGGACTTAATTTCCCATTTCTTTTTAGTTTTGGGGAGAAGGATCTCATTACAGTTTTGACTATTCCTACAGGCCTTACAATTGCCACACTTCTTAAATCCTTTCATTGGTGCTAGATGGCTCTGTACTAGACAATCTTCTAAAGATTGTCCACGTCTGTAAGATATGCCTGGGGTAGTTCCAATAGAATTCATTAAAATGGGATCCTGTCGTAGTATATCTCTCTATTCTTCAAGATTTTTCTTATATGATAGGATTGGCCACAGTACTAGTTATGAATGAACCATGCTAGGCTGATTACCCATTAGATATGTAGATATCTCTGTTTTTAATTTCCCATCCCGTACACCCTCACACCCTCACAACCTATACCAGCATGAATCTGATTTCGGGCGTTCTTGTGTTTGTCTTGGGGATACCTTATTTAGGTGTTAATGCTTCTTCTCTGGTTACTTTATCTACTTTATCTTCAGCCTCTTTCAATGACTTCTGTGAGTATCCTCTGGCTGAGAATCTCTCTTTCATCTCTTGTTTGGTTTGTTGGAACTGAGATTCTACCGAACAGTTTCGTTTTGCCCTCAAGAACTCACTGAAGGGGGGGCAGGGTGAGGGGAAAACATGGCGGCCGGCTAATCAGCGGGTCGCGGGTGTTTGGAGGTGTGGCGGTGTAAGCTACCGTAGGCGAGCACAGGCGGCGGCTTTCGGAGCGATTCTGCTCTTTTCTTAGCTTAGGGTGCGGGTACGGAGACGCTGAGGTCCCGGCGGCTGGAGCTTCTAAGTCGGTGGAGTCGGTGTCCGTGGCGTCCGTGGCAGCGGTTACTGCGGCGTTCCTACTGCAGAGAGAGAGCGCGCTGCCACGGATCTGTGTGGCGGCAGGAGAGACTGCAGACAGCGGTCTCTCAATCAGGCTCAGAGGCGCAGAGGCTTGGAGAAGCAAAAACACAAGCGGAGGCAGCCTCGGAAGTGTCTCCGCCCGTTTTCTTTTTTTTCCCAAAGTGTCTGAAATCTCCAGTCTTTCAGCGGAGTTGTATGGCGGCAGAGGGCTCAGATAGCCCTCGATGTGAGGACAGCCTGGGTGTGCTGGAGGAAGCAGTGGAGGAGCGTGGTGTGGGTTCAGTCGAGCCCACGAAGGTAGCTGGGTGCTGGGGGAGAGCAGCGCATGAGCTTGGGAGGGGGCGCCGAGCTGCAGCAAGAGTTGGATATATAGGGAGAGGTGCTATTGGTATTGGTAGAGGTATTGAATTGGGGGCTGCGCTAGGCAACTCTAACTCACTGATTAACGAAGGCTCTTCAGATTACAATGAGGACTCTGGGGGTGTGTTAGAAAATAAGCGAGCAGCAGACCTAGCAGTAATCCAGGTGTCCGGATATAAGTTGAGGAGTGCGGCAAAAATTACTGTGGTTCCGGATACTGTTAGGGTGCAAGGGGAGGATAAGGCTCTCACCCATATCAAGGAAAAAAACAAAACCTCACACGAGGCTAATTCTAAGAATACCACAAAGAAAAAAACAGGTAGTAAAAAAAATAACAAGAAAACTAGCATTTTGGAGAAAAAAATCAAGACAACACCTTCACTAAACTCTTTTTTTCAAAGTTATTCCCAAAACTTTAATACTGAAGCCCAATTTGGCAAACTCTGCTGAAAGTGCGACATCAGTGTCAGGGGACGAGGGGGTCAGTGCTTCACCGATAGAAACTCCTGCTTTAGATTGGTCTGGTGTTTTAAGTCCTAATCGCTATCAGCTTCTAATGGCCGATATGGAAGGGGAAGATCTGGCGGACTCGAGTAAAGTACCAGCAGTGTTAAGACCTGAGGAAGGGAGTGAGTTGACTTTGTCAGATTCGAATTCGGGGGCAGCGAATGAGTTGACCTCCTCAGATCTGAATATGGGGGAAAATTCTGATATGGCAATAATCGCCCTTCTGAAGAAACTGGATTTGGACATGCACAAGGGGTTTGAGGAGTCTAAGGCGATTCAGGAGAATATACGTGCTTCCTGTACTAGTCTGGAGGTAAAATTCAGTGAATTGAGCTCACGTATGGTAGTTCTAGAGGTGGAGGCAAAGGACCTCCGAGACTCAGTTGCAGACAACTGTAGAGAGATTGAAGAAATTAAGTTTAGAGAGAGGGCACAGGAAGAGCGAATGGAGAGACTTGAAAATATGCAGAGGCGAAACAACTTAAAAATACTGAAACTGCCGGAAGGAAAAGAAGGGGCTGACATTAAAAGATTTGTAGCCCATCTTTTTAAATCTGAGCTGGAACTGGAAGAAGACGAAGAGACGATTTATGCAGATATACAGAGGGTCCACCGAGATCCTTTCAGATTAAATGCTAATCGTACCAAGCCAAGAAAAGTTTTGATAAATTTCCTGACATTTAGTTTAAAAGAAAAAATTTTGTCAGCTGCCTTGAAGAAAAAGAATGTCTTGGTGGACGGGGTAAAAATTGATGTGAGGTCTGATTTGTCACCGGTCACAGCTAATAGGCAATGGGAGCTAGGTAAACGCATAGAACCACTTAGGGCACTGGGGGCTACAGTTCAATTAAAATTTCCAGCCTTTTTAAAAGTAATGTGGCGGAACAAGATGCATAATTTCCGAGCAGTAGAGGAGGTTGATGCGTTTATTGTACTATGTCAAGAAATGACCCGGCAAGCTGCCGTATAAGTCAAATATTCAATACGATGTTCATTATTAAGCCTGTGTTTCGGTGTAAGATGTTCAATAAAATATGAAGCACCGCCACGAAAAAGCACCCACATGGCCTAGACCAAAAGGGAGGATGGTAGGGTTTTCCACGGGAGGGTTGGGTAGGAGTAGTTGGGTGGGTAGGGAGGGCAGGGGGGGGGGAATGGGTGGGAACAGGGAAGAAAAAGTCCTTAGAAGCTTAGCGACCACCAAAATGTATGTAATGTTCTTTAGAGATCGATATGAGTGGGACTAGTACAGGCGACTTAAAATTTCTGTCATGGAATGTTAACGGACTACGTACAAAATCTAGGAGACGAGTAATATTAAAATATTTAGAGGATTCTAAGGCCCATATCATAATTTTGCAAGAGACGCATTTGACTGCAATAGAGTGTAAGGAGGTTATGCTAGGTCAAAGATGGGTTGCCTATGGGTTTTGTACTCCACAGACCATAGTTACAAAGGGTGTTGCTGTTTTGGTTAGACAGGGGGTTCATTTTTGCCTGGAAAATTTTGTTGCAGATCCAAAGGGTAGATGGCTTATTTTAAGTGCAAGAATTGATTCTGACTTATTAATCATAGTCGGATATTATGGCCCAAATCTGGATGAGGTAGATTCTCTGGACACTCTGGCTAGAGAATTGCTAGGCTCTGCTGGCAAAATTATAATGGCAGGGGATTTTAATGCAGTCTTGGATTATAAGTTAGATCGATCTGTAAATTCGCATGGGCGTATGAATCCCAAAATGTCAAACAGAATTAGGATGTTGATGACTCAATTTGGGCTGTGTGATATCTGGAGATTTAATCATGGGCAACAGTTGGGATTTACATACTATAACAAGAAATATAAGCATAAATCTCGGATAGATTATGTGTTGCTGGACTTAAGGTTAAAAGATTCTGTTACAGAAGTGGGGCATGTAGGCGTTCATATCTCTGATCATTCAGCCATCACACTCAGTATAAAAATTCAAGCATCTGAAGCAGAAACAATCTGGAGGCTGGATCGCACAGTACTTTTAGATCAAGAGTGTTTGCAATTCATCAGTTCTGAGTTAGAGGTATTTTTGGATGCAAATGCAGGCACTGCAAAGATAGAAACAGTTTGGGAGACTTGTAAAGCCTTTTTGAGGGGTAGGCTGGGTGCCCAGGGAGCAAAAAAACGAAGAATCTATTTTAATAAAGTTACCGATTTGGAAAAGAATATTCGAGATTTGGAATCCAGCATTAATTCCTGTGAAGGTTCAATGGTAGAGCAGATGCTGAAAGATCTTGAGCTGTTAAAATTGGATTTAATAGCAGTTATTAACAACAGAATTAGAGAGAAATGGGAATCAAGCCAGCTGGCACACTTTAGCTATAGTGAAGGGTGCGGAAAGCTACTGGCCTGGAAGGCCAAAAAAGATCTAGTACGAAATTTTATTAAAGAATTAAATCTGCCGGGTAGGAGTGAGGCCATTACGGAGAGCAAGGGAATTGCGGATGCATTCTTTGAGTACTTTTCAGATGTGTATAAGGAAGATTTGAATCCTGATACTCTGGAAATAGCGAAATGGTTGAAGATGGTGGACCCGCTTCCAACTGATTTAAAACAGGTTTTGAATGGGGAGATTCTCTTAACTGAGGTAGAAAAGGCTATAAGATCAGCTAAGAGAGGGAAGGCTCCTGGGCCTGATGGTCTACCAGTTGAGGTCTACAAAGTATTTATGGAAAAAATCTTGCCTCTATTGGTTCAGTTATTCAATGATATCTTGCAAGGAAAGGCGGAGTTGCCGGACTCTTGGAATGAGGCAACTATTGTTCTAATTGCAAAAAGTGGGAAACCACCAAGTGATCCGAATTCGTATAGACCTATTTCGCTGTTAAATTGCGATTATAAAGTTTTTGCAAAGATAATGGCGGATAGACTTAGTCTGGTCATTCCTAAACTAGTGCAGGAAGATCAGAAGGGCTTTATCAAAGGTAGGTTCCTAAAGGAACTTACTTTTTCTCTAATAGGTACAATAGATTTGGCCTCTACACATAAAATTCCATTAGCAGTAATAGCGCTGGACGCTGCTAAGGCGTTTGACCGAGTAAATTGGATATTCCTAAAAGCACTTTTGACCCATTTGAACCTGGGTTTATTTTTTACTAATACACTTATATCACTGTACAATTCTCCTACCTCTAGAGTATTGATTAATGGGATTCTAACTAATTCAATTAAAGTAATGCGGGGCACCAGGCAGGGCTGTCCATTATCCCCTTTATTGTTCGATCTGTATATAGAGCCTTTGGCTTGTAAGATTAGGGGTTCTGAGAAGATCCTCCCTTTCTCTGTAGAAGCTTGGTCCAAGAAAATAGGTCTATACGCTGACGATATTATAATTTATACTTCTAACCCTCAGCAGACATTGGAGAATATATCTATAATAACTAAAGAATTTGGAGCTGTCTCAGGGTACAAAATAAACGAGGATAAAACGGAAATTATGAGTTGGAATTTGGATCCGGGCCCTATAAAATGCAAATCAGAAATGAGGTATCTGGGGGTCAGGATCACTCAGAACTTGGATGACTTGGCAAAAATTAATTTTGTAAGAGTTAAGAGAGAAATAGGAGGAATGCTTCGAGGATGGAGTCATTTGTGTCTTAATCTGTATGGCCGTACAAATCTGATAAAAATGATGGTTCTTCCAAAACTAACTTTTCTATTTGAGACAATCCCTCTTGCATT
Source organism: Lissotriton vulgaris (assembly GCF_964263255.1). Lineage (NCBI taxonomy): Eukaryota > Metazoa > Chordata > Amphibia > Caudata > Salamandridae > Lissotriton > Lissotriton vulgaris. The sequence continues at coordinate 724,143,188 of NC_141689.1, read as the reverse complement.
CAAAAGAGAATGGTTGAAGAAGCTTCAGAGCGAAGTCAGTACATTTATATGGGCCTCAAAAGGATCTCGTCTCTCATGGACTAAGATAAGGAGAAAACTGCTTAAAGGGGGGCTGTCAGCCCCGGATTTTCAGTTATATTGTTGGGCTTTTCAGTTGAAAAATCTTAGAATTCTTGTAAATACTCCACCGACTTCGGGTATTGGTGTATTGTTGGCAGTAATGCTAAAAAGCTGCCAATATAAGGAATCTGGTTTTCTTTGTAAATTTGCGGATCCAAAGTATTTCAAAAAAGTGCGTCTTAAGCTGCTGCGGGAAGCAGCGGAACTTTGGTACTGGATTAGGAGGATATTAAAAATCCCCTATTATGGGTATTATACTTCCATTTGGGACAGCCCAGGATCTCCTGCTTGGACTAAAGATGCATTAGCTATTCCTCTAAGAACGGCAGGGGTAGAAATATGGGGACATCTTTTTCCGGATGGAAAGCTGGTTGGGTGGAGTCAGGGAGTGGACATCTGGGGGCAGGCTATATCGAAATTTAAATATCTGCAAATCCATAGTTGGGCTGGTAAAGCTGAAACTATCGTGGGACTTCAGAATGAATTGGAAGAGAAGATCCACTCAAGCCAAGTGTATAAAAAAGAAGTAGGACTCTGGTACTGGTCAATATTGGAGACGACGGATGGTCAGTTTATACTGCCAGAAACGCTGTGGAGTGATTGCTTGCCGGACATCGCATCTGACACTCAATGGCAAGTAACTATGGCTATGTTGTATAAAGTTGTCAAACCCGCAAATTTAAGGCGAAATCATCTTTTTACACTCCACAGAGCGTATTGGTCTCCATATAGACTTTCAAAGTTCAAGCCTGGAGGGCTGGTGGAATGCCCAAAGTGCAGAAGTCCCAATGAGAAAGATATACACATGTTCGTGGAGTGTCCAAATATTAAAGAGTTTTGGGAGGAAGTAAGTAGCTGTTTATCCCAAGCTATCGACCAGACTGTCAAGGTAAGCCCTGAACTTATTATAACTGGAAGGTTGAATTTGCAGATAAAAAGCATAGATACAAGCTAAACTTGTATTTTATGGGATACTCTTGGCCCGCAGAGAGATATGTAAACTTTGGGTCTCCTCTTTATCTCCCGGGATTTTAGACTGGTTGCGAGCTATGAGATTCACAGCTAAAATGGATACTCTGGGTCCGACAAAAGTTAAATGCAAATTTTGGACATTATTTTTGGTACACTTTGGGTGATGAGTGTTTCTTTTAGAGTAAAGGGATAGGTGGATTTGTAAGTAATTTCAGTCCAATGATTAAGGTCTTGGCCTATCTCGCCGGCGGTGCTTTTTCAACGTGACGGTGGAGTTCATCCATGTACCAACCTCCTACAAAGGGTGGCATATATAAAGAGGCGGTCATGGACTGACACTACTAGTGAGGTTGTTAATGGTCCCGGTATATGAGATAAAAAACCCATAGGCGGTATCGTTTGGTTAGAAATGGGTGGCGTAAAGGCTAATGAGGACATAAAAAAAAAAAAAAAAAAAAAACTCACTGAAGGGGATTCCCCATCTAAAGCTAGGTGGATGGGCGCTGGAAGAGTGAAGTAGTGAGTTTCCCGCTGTGTCTTTCCTGAATAGTGTTGTGGTTAGATGGTTACCTACTTTTGTGATTTTGACGTCTAAAAAATCTACTATGAGTTGGCTGTAGTGTCTTGTGATTTTCAAATTCACCTCATTCATATTTAAACAATCAATGAAACAGTTCAAGTTTTCTTCAGACCCCCTCCACACAAAAAAGAGGTCTATATATCGCGTCCACTTTCTCACATTCAGTGCCCAAGTTTCCGTAAGGTCATTCCAGAGCACCTGCTTCTCCCACCAGCCAACCAACAGGTTGGCATAGCTGGGGGCGAAGCAGGTGCCCATGGAAGTACCCTATTGTTGTTTATAGTAGATTCTGTCAAATAGAAAAATGTTCTCATTCAGACACAGTCGGACCATTTCTAGTAACATACATGTATGCTCCCAATATTCCATCCTATGTTGCTTTAGGAAAAACTGGCATGCCTTGATGCCGTCCTGATGTCTGATGCTGGTATAAAGGGAATCGACATCAAGGCATACCAGCCAACACTGATCGTCTACTTCTAGTTTGAAAATTTTGTGTATAAAGTTGGTGGTGTCTCTTATGTACGATGTTAATTCGTGTACATAAGGGAAGAGAAAATGGTCAATGTAGATACTAGTGTGTTCAAAAAGACTGTTTATAGATGAGACTATTGGTCTCCCTGGTGGTCTAGTCATGCTTTTGTGCACTTTCGGCAATAGATAAAATGTTAGTGTCATTGGATTATCCTTGTGAAGATACAAGTTCTTCGTCCCATGTTAATAATCCTCTCTCTCGCCAGTGCTCTAATTTCTTGTAATATGTCTCTTGCAGATTGGACTGATTTCTCCCGTTCTTTCATTAGTTCGCTCGTCATCTTGGTAGTGCCGTTACCAAAGTCCTTGGTGGGAGCATCCCAATGCCTTGTTTCTAAAGGACTCGCGTGTTGCAGTTTATATAGTAACTCACGCACACTCTGACATTCAGAAAAAGTATACGATGTTGTCACGAAGTACTGACCCGGAAGTCAGGCAGTTCGTGTCATGACGGTACGCAGGTCCCGGTACGTCGACTTCCTGGGGAGAGGCTACCGTTCCCGTATCCCTCTTCCAGCATCCCTCAACAATCGAACTCTTACGGACTTTTCTTCCTCATCCGTTTTCTATCTCCTTGCATGAGAGACGTTTTTCTTGGGATATTTCTTCTTTGCGTCGGCGGGTGTCTCAGAAAGGCAAGACAACCGGTAATCTTCTGGAGTGGCGGAAAAGACACTCAGCCAGCGAGTGAGGGCTTCGTCGGGCGGATGCCGCTGCCTTTACATAAAGCAGCAGAATTCCGGTAAGCAGAAAGAATTCAGACGAGCCAGTAGTCCTTTCAGGTGTTTTATTCAGGCACAGCAAGCGATCGAGGACAACGCGTTTCAAACAACCCTGGTTGTTCTTGGTCACATGACCCACGTTCCTCCCACACCACCTTTTAAAAGTGTATCTACATTTTTTCATCATCTTTAACTTTATTGTTCAAAAACATAAAAAACAAAATATATCGTACTTCAAGTCAGTACTTCTAGATTTTCTGATGAAAGTTCATGAATTAATATAGTCAATTAAGATCATTGATTATATGTGCAGATATTGTACATTTCTCGTGAAAAAGGTGCAAATAACCAGATTTAATCTGGGCTTTTATTAATTTAAGTACAGTGGGCCATCTTTGATCTCTAATTCAGGTTTAGTACCAATATACATGTATTTCTGTTAAAGAACATAATCAGGCAATGGATCATAAGACAATATCGGTATAGTACCATTATGTTCCCCCTATATATATTAATTATTTAAGTGTTATTAGTCATTTTAGTTTCTCTGCTACCCAACACTTTCCCTAAGGTTGTAATCACTGGAATGGGAATAGTAATTTTTACCCCTCTGCTATCCATCACTTTCCCTACTGTAGCACTCACTGGCGCGAGAATAGCATTTTTTACCCCTCCGCTATCCAACACTTTGCCTACTGTTGCACTCATTGGAGTGGGTATAGTAACTTTTACCCCTTCTCTATCCTACACTTTCCCTACTGTTGCATTCTTTGGAGTGGGAATAGAAATGTTTGCCCCTCTGCTATCCAACACTTTCCCTACTGTTGCATTCATTGGTGTGGGAACAGTAATTTTCACCCTTCCGCTATCCAACACTTTCCCTACTGTTGCATTCATTGGTGTGGGAACAGCAATTTTCACCCTTCCGCTATCCAACATTTTCCCTATTGTTGCACTCACTGGAGTTGGAATAGTAAATTTATTTCTTCCGCTATCCAACACTTACCCTACTTTTCCACTCACTGGAGTGGGAATAGTAATTTTTGCCCCTCCACTATCCAACACTTTCCTTACTGTTGCACTCTTTGTAGTGCGAATATTAATTCTTACCCCTCTGCTATCCAACACTTTCCCTACTTTTGCACTCTTTGGAGTGGGAATAGTAATTCTTACTCCTCCGCTAGCCAACACTTTCCCTACTCCTCCAATCTTTGGAGTGGGAATAGTAATTTTTCCCCCTCCACTATTCAACACCTTCCCTACTGTTTCTATCAATAGAGGGGGAAGAGTAATTTTTACCCCTCTGCTATCCAACACTTTCCCTACTGTTGCACTTATTGTATTGGGAAATGTAAGTTTAATTTTTTTTATTTATTATAGAATGTTTTTTATTTAAAATTATTGATATATATGTATATATTTTAAACAAAGGTTGCTCTTTGTGGGGAAAGCCTCTCCTGGTGAATCCCCGTTCCTTTCATGAGCGTACAGCAATCAAGATGATTAACCCTATCACAATCACGCTTCAGCCAAACATGTTTCGGGCCACCCCCCTTGTTCACTGGCTCCATGATGCAGACAAACGCACTGAGAATGCAGTCACATGTTTTTATTCAAAATACTGCCCCACCCACATCGGGCTCCTGGGCACTGTGGTATTTGTGGTCCTGCATTGTAGATACCCCTGAGGAAGGTCGATATGACCGAAATGCATTGGGTGAAGCAAAACAATGGATTAATGAAGTTTCTTTATGTGCCTGTGGATAGGCCCGGATTGGCAATTCGTAAGCATTAAAAATGCGTGAAAATTTGGAGACTCATTGTCTGTGACGTGACGGAATAACCTGAATAAAATATTGGATTAAAATAAATGGAGTGAAATATGGATTAATACGGAGTACATGTCGGAATCGGATACAAATGAGCATGAGGCTGTGCAACTCCTGTGACACGGCTACACACGTGTCACAACTTTGTAAAACTCCTCAGACTAGGGGCATCCCACCCACATCCCCCTGATCATAGTCATAGGCGACTTTAACACTTGTCTACTAGGATCATCACCAACAAGTGAGAGCATTGAGGTAGAAGAGCGCCAATGGGACATTCCAGCGCAGGCAGATACAGAGCTGGGGAGTACGGATCAAAGGGGCCCAACCCTGCTTGGAAAACTGGAACATATGGGTGTATGGGCTCTGAACGTCCATTTCCAAGGCGATTCTCCACCTTTCCTCTCCACCTGCAACAATTCTATGATCGATTACACATTTGTCTCTCTGCCACTATTACAACAAGTATTGTCCTTCAAAATCGGGGAAAGATCAGAGAGCGATCACCTGACCCAGGAGCTGGAATTAGCCCTCATGGTGTCCATGAGCTAACCCTCTGCAGACCCTCCGTGGTCAGCCTACACCCACGACCTAAGGAGAGTAAAATGGTCAGCAACCAACATAGACTCTTTTGAACAGGAAGCTAAAACCCACTTTAAGCAGGCTCACAGCGATAGGAACTCTCCAAAAAACACCTGGGATACTTTTACAACATACTCCTCCCAACAATATGCCCCAAAAGCCAAATTCAAAAAGGCCAAAAAAGGAAGGCCAACGGAGACTTGAGAAAAGTACGATGGTTCCTTCAAATTTACATTTTTACATCTGATCTCAGGCACAAGAAAAAGGAGCTCAAAGGGCCATCTGGTCCAAAAAGGGGGAAATTGCTGACATCTTCTGGGCAAAGTTTATCTGGGATGTAAAGCACCACAATGCAAATGTCTTCTGGCAATCTGTTTGACAAGTGCTGTCACACCCAGAATCAAACCTGTTTGCAGAAACATGGGCCTCCTTCCACAGTCCACTTTAACAATTCTGCAAACTTAGTAGATACATTGTGTCATCCAGTGGTGGCCTCAGGAGATGAGCAGAGCCCCCCAGATCCTCTGCCCATTATCTCAGAGGAGGAGTGAACCCTAGACGAGGACACAGTGAAACAACAGATCACTAAAAGTAGACTTACAGGCGTTCCGAGCCCTGACTGAATCCCCCAGGCCATCTATAAGAACAACACAGCAAAATGGGCGAGGCATATGGTCCCTTATTTCATCCATGCTTTGTCAGGCGCCACAATCCCAGCCTCTTGGAAAGAGGGTCTATCATTTCACCAATCTTTAAGGGTGGTGACAAGTCAAAACCCAAAAACTACAGTTTGATTGCCTTCATTGATAAGGAGGCAAAGTACTATGCAGGCGTTCTATTGGAGCGACTCCTTGACTGGGCTAACATCACTTCAGTCATGCTGATCAATCAGGCGGGGTTCACAAACAAAACTGGGACACATCATGGCCCTGACCTTGTTCCTTGTAGCCTCAAAATCAGCTAAGAAATCAATGTATCTATGTTTCATAGACTTCAAAGCAGCCTTTGACTTTGTCTCAGAAAATCTGCTCAGGAGCAAAATAAAGAACTGGAGTGCATCGCAAATACTTCTAAGAATAATTGAAAAACTATACACTGAACCTTGGGTCAGAATAAAGCTGGGCAACATGGCTAACCTTTCTAGTGTCATCTCAAAACCTTGGTGGTTAAGCAGGGATGTGTCTTGGCCCGATGCTTTTTAATCAATCCTTGCAGACCTCTCCTCATCCTAGGCATTGGTTAATTCCCACGCCCAAACTCGGCACTATTCCTCTTTTAAACTTGCTGTATGCTGATGACTTGGTTTGGTTCAGCCGTATCAAGGTGGGGATGAATTGCCTTCTGTATGTCAACCATGACTGCTCATTAAAAAATGGCCTGACAATCAACACCAGGAAAACTAAAACTCATGAATTTCAGCAGAAGAACATGCGACAAAATTAGCTGGTTCATTGACTCCACAAAGGTGGAAGAGATCACTGAATATAAATATCTTGGTCTCACACTTAACAATAAAGGAAACTTCAAAGAATACAGGGAGGAAATAAAGAGGAAAGGGCTTGCCCTGGCAGTGGGCCTCAGGTTACTTTTCAGGAACCTGAATGAGCTATTGTATAGCCCCATTTTGGAAGTAGCCAAGGTGAAGATAGGTCCAACTCTGTCTGGTATATGGAAGTGAAACTGTTCTAGGGAGGACCTCAATCACTCTGGACAATACATTAAAATCTACAGGGGAATTTCCATCTATCCAGATACAAGTCGGCCACCAAGATCAGGCTAGGTCTAGCCAAAGGATAGCCAGAAGCACAGCATTTGTCAACATGTGCTGTAGGATCCAGCCAGCTGAAAGGAACACTATAAATCATAGCATCTGGCTGACAATCAATAAACCCCTCAGCAGCCAGAAAATATCTCAGGAATTTCAGTGATCAGCTCTGTGTAGCTCAGCTATGGTCTGCAATGCCCAACACTGAGTTGTATCTGGGACAACCAGCAAAACGTTAAATCACATTAAATTTGTAGGGGACAAGGCTTTTCTGGATAGCCGCTCCAATGATGGATTGTACTAAATAGTTACACACTGCTCAAACCACAACCATATTTGGGCGAAGCCTTCAGTAGCAGGATCAAGGGAACGTTCTTAAAACATTGCCCTGGCATCCTCCCTACCAATGCCCATGAAGCACCCTGGCTAAAGGCAACAGAAGAAGGCTGTAGGCTGTGTGGCCAACCAAACGAAGACGTGATCCACACTTTCTGCCTCTGCAAGTCTACTTTAAATTTGTGCAGCTGCTGGCACAGGGCCTTCTGGAACCAGGCTGGGATCTGCTCCAGCAGACAAGCAATAAAAGCATGTTTCAACTCTGGGGACCATTGAGCAATTTCCCAATAAGTACAATACCTACAGGGAGTTGACCAGGCCCTAATGAAAGTACTTTACTAGTCTGCACAGCTCACCCAGCAGTGACTTCTTGTCTGCACCAGGGACTGGGCTAAAACACCTTGCCCATTAAATGCTGCACTGGACTTGAATCTCCGGCTTACTTGAATCCAAATTGTCTTAGGTAGAGCTAACTGTCAAAACTTCCCCTACTTGTCATGCCACCTCTTGTTTACTTGCATAAAACAGGACTCAATTTCACAGTCGGGACTCTGATTTAAGAGCTTTGAGACCATTCCACTGCTAAACCTCAAGAAGTTATTTTTTTAACAAACTCGATTTGTCACTGTATCTCATATTGTAATTTTAATTAATATAACAAAACTTCATAATAGTAAAATTAGGTTTGGTATAAGTCAAAGGAGGGACAAATCTCATCCCAAATCTAATTCCACTAATTCTAAGTCCAGGAAGTGTTGTTTTGCAGATCATAGTAGTAAAATGAGGTTTGAGGTGAGTCAAGGAGGGATATAGGAGGGAAGCGTCTAGAAAAGGTTATATGAGAGAGCATAGTAGTAGAATGACGTTTGGGGTGAGTCAGAGTGGAGGTAGAGGATATATTGAGAGAGGTATAGGCTGAGACATAGCGTGGTGCATTGGAGGTAGTTGAAGCCTTTTTTTTCTTCCTTTCTTTCTACAGTAGGAGAAAGTAATTACCTAGTGGTGATGACCAAGGATACGGTTTAAGGCCGTGGTACTGTTCTTTAAAGCCATTCATGGTAGGAGCGCCGGCTACCTTAGGGCAAGAGTCAGCCACTACTTGCATGCCAGATCCTTGAGGTCATCATCCATGGGCCTCGTCTGTGTCACCAGCATGCTCCTCGCCCGGGCTGGGGGGCAGATCTTTCAGGTTCCTAGGAGCCCAAGCGTGGAACCAACACCTGGTTTCTCTCAGATCTATGGCTGACCTGGTGATTTTTAATAAATTCCTTAAAACTTGGGGGCATATTATCAAGGGGGTTTATCTCCACTTTTTTGGCTTTAAAAGCCAAGAAAGCGGAGATAAAATTATCTCCCTATTACCTAGCTGCAGCTAACACCAGTTAGCGACAGCTAGTAGGAGATAGCGACCATCTTGGGCCCCACTTTGCATGTCAGTGATATTTATCACTAATGAGATGCAAAGTGGGCGTGCCAAGGTGTTAGAGACTGGAAAATTTCGCTAACATCGCTATCTCCTATTACCAACTTTTGGAGATATTCGCGCTAAGCGGGAATATCTCCAAAAGCTAACACCTGCCCTGAGCAGTTCTTAGCCATGTTATCCAATGGGAGGTGGATAACATGGCTAAGAGCATTAGCTCGCTAATGCATGAATATCGCTGACTTTTCAGCGATATTCATGCTTTGCGGCGATTTTTACCGCATTTGCGTTAAACCTTGGTAATACCAAGGTTTATTTGCGGTAAAAATCGCCGCAGCGCTGCGGTAAATTTTTGTCTCTAACCAAGCAATAGCGATAATTATCGCTATTGCTTGGTAATATGCCCCTTAGTTCTTCCAGTGCTAGGTGTGGTTGTCAGGTCTGTTAGTGCAATTAGCGCTGGGACATTCTTGCTGAGTAGCTGTGAGCTCTACGAATATGTTTCATTCTTTCATAGTTAGGATTGCTTATCCAAAGTAAAAGTGTTTTTTGTGTTGCTAATACCTTTTGCCCATTTTTACGAATCTCCACGATGCTTTAGAAAAATATGGTACTTTTTGACTAGTTTGTGAATGGAACAATTCGGGGTGATCTGTCACGAGGGGACCAAGAAAGAAGGTGTGTACCAAAATTCAAAATCCCCATACATTTTCCATATACTTCTTTACGATGAGCTACCGGGTCAAACTGCATTTGACTCCCTGAGGCATACCATTTGCACAGCCCCTGTGCTCAGGGCCCCTGACTACTCCAAGGAGTTTATAAATCAAACAGATGTCTCAGAACATGGCAAACAATGATGGATTTAGGCCCACATCTCTGTACTGAGGTGAATGTTTGACATTGTTCAATATTCCATCCATCACTTGTTCTTTTTGGATTTTTCACCCAGAGAGGGACAGGTATGTCCAAATGTGGGTCCCGTGTTTGTCATGTCACTGGATTCAAGCTGTCCTGGCTGATGATGGGTGATAACTTGACACCGGTCCTGGGATGCTTGTTTCCGGTCCAGGGAAGACCTGGGCTGGCAGTTTTTGCATTTGTCACACCAAGTGGGACTGGGATGGTCTGCAGTGGGACCTGTGCTCACTATGCCGCTGGATCCAAGCTAGCCTAACTGATGTGGGGTGATACCCCAAAACCGATCTCAGGATGCTTGTTTTCGGTCCAGGAAGGACCTGGCCTGGCAGTTCCGGCTGGACTGTTTCCATGGGGAGCAGGGTCAAGATTGATTTGCATATGGCTAGGTTCTAACTGGGGTGGCACGGTGAACAAAAAAAAGATGGTTTTAATTCAGATCTGTGACTGACGGGTGAATGCTTGACAAGGTCCAGCGTTCAATCCATCATTGTTTTGTGATGCTATAGTCACTTTTATAAAGTGAACATTTCTCTGCTCTTAACTTTGCTCTGTGTGCCTGCAGTCTGTCTCCAATACACGTCTTGGCTGGGTGACTGCAACACTTTGTGCATCACCTCTAGACAATCCCAAAAACAGGAAGAGGCGGTGTGACAGAGGACTCATCTGCATTCTGATAGCTTTCCTTGGCAGGAAGGGGGCGAGGGAGTTCTCCCTTACATCTTAATAGGCTGTGTCCTATACCCACACAAAGGACTGATTACCCCCCATAGATTGCCTGGCAGACAGAGCTGGGATGAAAGGAGACCTGTGCACTTCAAGGTGTTGTTTTGAAATCACCCCCACTTCAAAAGCACATTTGGGTATAAGTACTGGTGCTCTGACCCTACAAACGAGTACACTACTGGACCTGGGAAAACCTCTGCTAGATTAAAGACTGTTGTGCTGTAAGGATTGCCACTTTGCCTGGACTGACTGTTCTTGGGAACTGCTTCTCAGCTTTGCTGAGCCTCCCTGCTGCCTGCTGATCTCTGCCCTGCTGAGGACAGTGACATGATCCATCTCACTTTAACCCAGAGTGGCTTCAAGGGCTTGCTGGCTTGCCTCCTGTTTTCTGAAGTCTCAGGGACACAAAAGATTTCATACAGCCCTGATGCTGCTGCTGGAGCCCTACCATGCCTGAGGTGCCCCTCCAGTTTGGGCCTCAAACGTGGATTCTGGAGCAGTTTGTTTGCAAAATGGACTCATCGTCACCGCTGAGCCAGTCGGAACCGACGCATCACCCTTCAATGCTGATGCAGAAGCAGTTCAATGCTAGCTGTGCCGCCCAACAATGATGCATTGCCTTCACTTCAACAGAGCTCGGTGACTGCATGGAAAAGATCAATGCAACATGCACTCAGCGTCGACGCTTTGCTCCATCCAAGGTACTTTTTCAGCAGGATCTGTGTGAATCTCGTAGCCAGCCTGTCCTCCATCATGGACAGCCTGAACATTGGATTTACCCTGGTCCCTTGTGACCTCAAGCACTTTTTTACATTTATTCTTTAAAAAATCGTATCTCGCCTTTACTCATTGGATTTTTGTCAGTTTGGTCTTGTTTTGCACCAATAAATATCCTCTATTTTTATAAACCTGTGTGGAGTCATACATTAAAAAGGTGTTTTCATTGTGTTGCACAAATACCTTACACATAGCCTCTAAAGTTAAGCCTGTATGCTCTGGGCCAAGCTACCAAAGGGTGAGCACTAGTTAATTTAAAGTGTGAATCTAGCTTACCCGGACTAGGATTGTGGTGCCTACTTGGACAGGGTGCAAGTACAGGAGCCCAAATGTCCTGCCTCCAAGGGATCCCTGCAGCAACTGGTTGTACTGCAGCTGGGTTCCATGGATAAGGAATGTTCGGCATGAGACATTACAAATATCAGCAATTACAAAACTAAACATGGTGCGAGGCAGCACATGTACAATGGCAGTAATAACTGAATGTAAAGAATAAGAAAGGACTATATAGAACACTGCATCACCTTCCCCTTCATAAACAAAAATACAAAAATATATATATATATATTCCCATACGTTGACCTCCACTTCTCGGTCATGAACAAGGCGCACACTGGGAGATATTTCTTTAGAGATTTATTTTACCACACAATTAGTCAATGGAAAAAAAAAAAATATATATATATATATATATATATATATATATATATATATATAGATATGTTCCACAATTGCCCCTGGGCTTGAAGACGCGACTCCACAGATGGAAGGTTCAAACCTTTATTGTCAAACAAACCGGCTCATTTTCCCTTTTCTTGTGCAAACCCTAACGCGTGTCAATGCTCCTGCATCTTTGTCGAAGGGGTGGGGGAAAGGCATTTCACGGGGCGGTTACAACTTCAATTTCCCTTATGTAGCACCAACCCTCCAGTGCGTGGTAGACTGGGTGTTGTAGTCCTTGATAATACCCTTCGGTGGGGTCCGTGTAAATGCCAGCATTTAAAGCCCGACGTGTATTTGGCAGTCAATGTAGCCCTCCGGTGGGCCCCAGGAAAGTGCTCCGGGTTCCAATAATGATTCCTCTGTGCTGGAAGCTGACTGCCGTTTTTTTAGCATCCACGCAAAACTGTTTTCCAGTTCCCCAGGCGGTGCAATCTTCCACGGCCGAGACCGCAGTGTATTAAATGTTCCACAATTGCCCCTGGGCTGGAAGACGCGACTCCACAGATGGAAGGTTCAAACCTTTATTGTCAAACAAACCGGCTCATTTTCCCCTTTCTTCTGCAAACCCTAACGCGTTTCAATGCTCCTGCATCTTTGTCAAAGGGGTGGGGGAAAGGCATTTCACGGGGCGGTTACAACTTCAATTTCCCTTATGTAGCACCAACCCTCCAGTGCGTGGTATTCTGGGTGTTGTAGTCCTTGATAATACCCTTCGGTGGGGTCCGTGTAAATGCCAGCATTTAAAGCCCCCAGTGTATTTGGCAGTCAATGTAGCCCTCCGGTGGGCCCCAGGAAAGTGCTCCGGTTTCCAATAATGATTCCTCTGTGCTGGAAGCTGACTGCAGTTTTTTTAGCAGCCACGCAGACCTGTTTTCCAGTTCGCCAGGCGGTGCAATCTTCCACGGCCGAGACCGCAGTGTATTAAATGTTCCACAATTGCCCCTGGGCTTGAAGACGCGACTCCACAGATGTTATGTTATGTTATGTTAAGTCTTCTTGTATAGCGCATGGCTACCCCAGCAATGGGGCATCCCAGCGCTGCGGACGTACCTAAGAGCAGTGCAACACAACAGAGAAGGTGAAGTTAGATGGAAGAGAACAGCCAAGTTTTAATCTGTTTACGGAACAGCAGGTGGTTAGAAGTGGCCTGAGCCCCAAGAGGGATCGAATTCCACAGCTTCGGCGCCATCATCCCACATGACCTATATACCTTTCTGAAATTCTTTCCAAAGTGGTTGTACAACCAGAGCATACTCCTGGGTGAACCTTGAATAGTACTGACTCATACCAAGGAATTATCTCAAGGTGTATTTGCCCTTTGGTAGGGTTACATCTTGTATAGCTTGTACCTATGAAAATATGGTTTTATACCATTGTTAGAAATGTGGTGACCCAAATAGTTTATTTCCTGTCTCAATAAACAGCATTTCTTTGGCTTGAGTGTGATGCCCACTTCCTTAAGTACATCCAAACCTTTTGGTAAGAATGATCTTATGTTCTGCTACTGTGTTGGAAAACACCAATACGTCATCCTGGTAGTCTTGGGTGCCTGGTATTTTGGATAAAAAGGAGCCCATCAGCTTCTGGAAGGCACTCACAGCAGATGCAAGATCAAACGGAAACCTTAAAAATGTGTAAACCTCAAAGGGAGTGAAAAAAAGGTGGTGAGGTCTTGCGTATCTGATGCAAGAGGGATCTGGTGATAAGCAGAGTGTAAGTCCAATAGTGTGAAACATTTTGCACCACTTATATTTGCCAATAACGAATTTATATTGGGTAAGGGGTGACAGTCCACAATTACATTCTTGTTAAGAGCGTGCAAATCCGCAGAAAGTGTAATGTCCCCATCAGTCTTGCGTGCAATGACAATGGGACTTACCCACTCCAAAGAGTCTGAGTGTGAAGTAACACCTTCCTTACCCAGTTTGTCAGAAAGGCTTTTGCGTTCTGACCTTACCAATGAAGAGACTGGCCTAACCTTATGCGGCACAAGTATGGCAGTCTTAAGTTTTATCCCGTGTTCAAATTTGTGTATCTAGTAGCCCATTTTATTAGTAAATACTTCTGGGAACTTGTGAATCACCTATGACAATACATTGTCACTGTGGTCACTAATTGATGCCACAAGCATGTTTATTCACCATAACAAGATTGGGTGCACCAGGGATGAGCATTAAACCCAATTGTGTGAAGTCTTGCAATCCCACAAAATGCTACTCTTTCTCAGCACCATATATCTTGGTGTGTGTTTGCCTGCCTAATCATTCCAAATCATCCCAAATGAAACCAATAATTTTAATATCCTGATGTGCCATAGGAGAGACATTGGGGGCAATTAAAGATTATGTTTTAACCCATGTTTGATCATAAAATATATCAGAAACAATTGTAATAGGAGTTTACAACAGTACAATGCAGGGAAATATATGTGTTTACCCAGAATGCAATGCCTTCGCAACAGACTCAGGTGAACTAACTGAAGGTAATTCAATTAGAGTGGGATTGCGAAAACTAAGTAAGTGTTCTTGGATTTTCCTCGAGTTGCAACCAAAAACAAATTGATCCTGGAGGAAAGTGTCTAACGTGGCTCCTGTGGCGGCTTGTTAAGTTTCAAAGTGGTAGGGCCCCAGATGAACCCATGCATTCACTAAAGGAGTGAGTGAAGTGAATGATCACAATAGTCCCAAAGGGGGAGGGGAGTTACACCTGCATGGTCAACTTAAGTTGAAAGAATTGTTTCCTCGATTGGATTTCTTGACATGTTTGCACTGCTAAGTACACCGAATCCAGTTGAACATTGTAAACTAAACATTGCATGTAACATAATTATGTGCTGGTTGGGTAAAAGTGTGTTTTTTCATATATTTAAGTCATCAGCCACCAAAGTACACTGTGACAACAAGCTGTACGTAGGGGGGAAGACTAAAGATAAATGTAGAGGCTGAAGCCTTTATAAACAGGCGTTGCCTGCAGGAACATGTGCAATTCTTTTGACCATACAAGCACCGAGGGTTAAGCATGGCGTAGAGTGTACATTTTACATAACTCTTGAAATTTAACACATATACGGCTTCACATTTGTAAGATAAATATTACAAAACTGTTCAATGTCAAAACAAAAAAGGGACTCTAAATAAGGAGGTGTCCTAATAGGTACCCCAACACAAAAGAGGCTGTCCACATTCCTTTAACCATCACAAGGTCTGCAGAAAGCAGTTATGATTTAATTTGCAGGGAGGCAAGTTTTTGGGGAAATTTCGGACATCATGCACGTCTTAAAACTGTGAGTTTAATTGCTATGTGTCCTTTTTTAATTGCATGTTTTATGGGTGTCAGCACATCTCAAAATGACGAACAAGATAAAAATATGTCTTATAAGCAGCCTCCATATTAAATTCATACAACAGGGAACATCCTCAAGCAGATTTTGTTGTACCAGTTTTGTCCTTCTTCTCCCCTTGTTTCTGCAGACTGACTTTCTGACAAATACATAAAACAGGTCAACCACACGTAGCCCACAACACTTGGGGGCAGATTTACAAGCCCCCGCAACGGCGGTGTAAAGCCAGTGCCATGCTGCGCGGTATTTAAAACGTGACGCATCTAGGGAGATGCCGCACATTGTAAAGCCCTGCACTAAATGAAACCTGCGTCAGGTTTTATGTGGGCGTTCCGGCGCAGAAACAGCTCGGAAAATTGGCTGAGTGAAATCTACAAGATTTCAGTCAGACACTTTTCTGACCTCGCTGCGTCAAAACCTTGCACCTGCTTGAAGCAGGCGTATGGTGTGTCACATCATATTACAGATAAACCGGGTTGGCACAGTGCTGGAGTTGCGTTGTGCCCGTGACACAGCTCCAGCACTGCGCCAACGTTACGGCAGCAGATGGGACACGCATTTGCATTTCCTTGCGCCATGATGCACCACATTGTAATTGCGGCATATCCGTGGTGGCGCAAGGATTAAGATGCGTGTCACAAGTTTCCTGGCACATCTCTGCTGATTTGCAGGCCCTCAACGCTTATAACAAGGAGCCGCTCGCCTTTCAAGACATAGGGACAGAATTCTCCAACTGAGAGATTTGATAGGAAACATAATGTCTAACTCCAAATCTGGCCCCTATTTTTTTTTTATCAAATTGTGTGCCTCAAGCTAATCGACTAAGGCCATAGAGCTCTCTGAATAAGGAAAATATTCTTCCACAGATAGTAGAGAACACCTAATCATGCTTGACCCTTTGGGTAGAGTGTGGTCCCAAAATATTATTGTCTGAATCTTGTCCTAAATATCATTTACAAACAAATTGCCCCATTGGTGTTCATAATAGTAAATGTACACATTATGAAACAATATTTTTTGTACATAATATTTAAACACCATGTGCAGATTTACACTTTGCACAGGGTTTGGCACACAGTATAGAATTGGGGTTTACTTGGTTTTGCACTGGAAAGTAGCCCTAAAGTAACATAAACCATGATATGCACTGGTTTGCTTTACTTTGCATCAAGCAGGTGTACAATGAGACATATAAATGCACTCCCATGCAACCACCTATAGTTTTTTATGCAAATCCCTATTCACTAACATTTGTAGGCAGCAAAAAAGATGCCTCTCTACTCTTGATGTTAACTTGGAGAAATGTTTTTGTTTCTCCAAACTTCACACATATTTGCATGTGGGCTGCACTGTGGGCTGCACTGTGCAGTACACACACAATGTAGGAAAAGTGTTAAACCTTTTCGAAGCATAGTATTTTGAACTAGAAGGCTCCTCTTCCAGTACAAAATCTATGTTTAACATTATATCAACATTCTTGCACTATAGTACAAGTGTACGTGCGTTGGCGCATGCTAGCCTAAAAAGAGCCAGCGAAGTTGGAGAGAAAATCAGCATCATATCTTAGTACATATGTCTCTTTTCTGCTCTCTCCCTTTCACACAAATTTTGGTTGCTGAGCTAAGTCGCATTAATATATGTAAACATGATCCCTATAATTAGATGGCAAATGACATTCTATATGTAACATTCAAGCATACAACTCAGAGCAGTCCATGACATAACTCAAAAGAGGATCTGTAGGGGAAAAGCAGAGTACAATAGAACACGATTGCTGAGCAATAATGAAGAATATATTTCCAATCAGGGATGTGTGTACAAAACATGTTTAATAATAACACATTTTTTGAACTGCAGCTTTCCTGCACCCCGCATTGCAGTGAACCATGGACCAGAAGGTGGTAAGAAGACAGACTTTGTGCTGTCTATTTCATCAAATTTTACAATTGATTTTCCTCTACCTATGACAGCCTCATTTTCACCTGTTTTTTTTGTGGGCTTTAAAGTTTAAAAATTGAAGCTTAACCTGCCTGTGCCTGCCTCAATGTACCTGTTGCATTGAGGGATTTGTAGTTCAAAATATGTTGCTTTGCTTCTGCCTGCCTCTATCTCCCTTGTGTGTGGGCTTTTTTTAGTTCAAACTCTGTAGTCCTTTGCCTGCCTGTGACTGTCTGAATTTCCCTCCTAGTTTCTCCCCTAATATTTGCTCAGACCTGTGTAATAGCAATCCACCCCAGCTCCCCTTTGTCTTAGCAAATGAGGGTAACAAGATCTCCTTCCTCCCTCAAGAAACAGACATATTTTACCTCAGAAGCTAAACAGAGTTTACTCTGAGACTGCCGTAATCTGCTCTTAGTGTTTAAACTGTCTTTCAAAAGTGATGGCAGCACTCACTTTTTGGGTAGGAAAGCAAGTTGTTTATGTGTTGAAAAACAGTTTTATTGGAGACCTAATTTAGGCTGTTACCTGTCGAACTCCAGAGTGTGGATTGAGCCTGTCTGTCTCCAAGGAGATTCTGAATTGAGGAGCAGCCCCCTGCCCAGTAGCCTGTGCTTGAGGTCACACACACATTATAGAACTGCTAATGGATGTTACATCTGTGCATTGATTGGTGGCTGTATCTGGTGTTTCTTTTGGGTTTAGGGTTAGTGTTCTGATTGGGTGACTAGTCTTGGGTTCTGATTGGTCACTAGTCCAGTGATTCTATTGGACATAGGGCTCAGGGTTAGAGTTCTGATCAGTGGATAGATCTAGGGTTTCTGATTGGTTCCTGGGGCTAGGGTTTTCTATTGTACCTAGGGTTTAAGGTTTGGTGTCTGATTGGCTGCTAGGACTAGGGATGTGATTGGCTATAAGAGGCTGGTCTCCTATTGGTCCTAGAGCTTAGGGCTAGTGTTCTGATTGGTTAGGGTTAGGCTTAGGTTTAGGGTTAGGGTTCCCATTGGCTGAAGGGGCCACCTGGTGTCAGAACTATAAATACGTCGTCCATTACCTTGTCTTGATATGAGACGAGTAGTGAATTCGCAGGGACGCAAGGGACCAACCTCCCTAGAGACCAACCCCTTCCTGGAGGAAGTATTAAACACTACAAGATATGAGCTAGACTAAGGGGAGGAGGGCCGGTACTGGATGTTGGTGTTCTTGCTGTCGACCTGCGAAACAACAAGAATCACGGATTTACTTCTTGTTCTAATCTTTGTAATAACACAACTTCTGTGACTACTACTCTCTCTCTAGATGTACAAACTCTCGCCTACCTGCGAACAGCTGTTGTCTGTCTTTCGTCCAGTATGTCTTTCTTGTCTTGTTGGTTAGTCTTGTCATGTGATTTTCTGTTGCCCTGTCTTCTTGTCTTGTTGTGAATTCGAGCTTTTTGGAGAGAATTCTGTAATAAACAAAAGAATAGTTAAAGTCCTTTCCTACCCTTCCTCTTGTCATGTAGCCCCCCTTTAACTTTAAGAAACAAAAGGCCTTTCTCCCTTCTTCACTTACTTAGACTATGATCTGTGTCTTTTCAATATCTGTGTCTTTAGGTCTAAAAATAAAGGTTTTACATAGCAAGAAGAAACAAGTACAATGTTCAGAAATAATGCCTTTCCAAATTGCAGGGATCACCTTTAAACCTTTTCTTTAACAAACTGAAATTCCTAAATACCTAAAACAAATCTCAAAGTTCGCTTCCAGAAGTCTTGTAGGATTTCTCTTGAATGAATAGTTCCAAAAATTGTTCCAGTAACCTTTCTTGCGAAGGGCGCCTTAAGCTAGAAAGTAATTACACTTATCTTTTTTGTCTTTGCAGGTTCCGATGCTGAAAAGAAGATGCCAGGCTTTTATTGTCAAGAAGACAGGAGTTCTTAGGATCGTAAATCAGGTAAGCAGCCGTCTTCTCAAGGGTGGGAGCTCAGCATGTCCTTTCACTGGAGCAGGCGGAGGGCAAAGCGCCTTCCAGAAGGCTGGGTGCGGTTTAAATACCTGACCGCACCCAGCCGCACCCCACGTATGCATGCGCTCGGCCAGATTTAGGCAGGGGCGCACGCGAGAGAACAGCTTTGTTGCTTTTGTCCCGAAGCAAGCTTGCATGATTTTAACCTAAGGGCAAGTTGGATTTCAGATACTAAAAGGCATAAAAAAAACAAGTGAAAACATCATGAGATACTTAATAATACAACAATCAGAGGCACCACGTTTCAATAAGCAATTAGTGTCACAATGATTGCATTCTGTATTCTACAAAACACACACCCTCATAATACATTTTTATGGAGTTCAGGTGCACGGGAAAGGGGTGGTTTTTTTTAAGGCCAATAGCGCCAAGATAACATTGGAGCCCCCCAGTGGAGGTCATACGGAATCATGACAGTACTCCGTCCTCAAGATCCCCCCTAAAACTGTTGCAATAGGCTTTGGTTTGGAGGGGTTCTGCATATGAAATGTCCTCAGAACCCTTAGAGCATTTTGTAAATGAGCGATAGGTTCCCATGATGTTTCCTCAGGGCCATACCCCTTCCAATCTACCAAATAGAACAGTTTTCCACGGATTCTTTTGGAATCCAGAACCTTTTTTACTTCAAATTCCGAATGACCATCAATTAAGACGAAGATGGAGGTCGAATCAACCGAGTCTTAGGATCAAAAGGTTTAATTAAGGACACATGGAATACTGGATGAATCCAATATTTCTGAGGAAGGAGTAACTTTACACAAACTGGGTTGATGATCTCATCAATGGGAAATGGACCTATAAACCTGGGATTAAATTTCTTAGTTCCTTTTATGGCCAAATTTGTTGTGCTTAACCAAACCTTGTCTCCAGGACTGTACTGGGACTGTTCTCTTCTGTGTTTATCAGAAGCCCTATTTTGGGATTCTTTTGCTTTAGCCAAATTGTACTGAGATTCCTCATGAATAGAAGACAAACCAGAAATATAATCATGGATTGCTGGAACTGTATTATGAACCTTAATGTCTTCTGGAAAGCTTTTAGGGTGGAAGCCCTAATTACAGAAAAAAGGAGACATGTTAGTAGAAGTATGTTCTGCATTATTGTATGCAAATTCCAAAGTGCTTAAGAGATCAGACCAATATCCTGAAACGGATGTCAACATGCAACATAGGTATTGTATGATGGTTTGGTTTGTGCGTTCAGTTAAACCATCAGTTTTGGGGTGGTAACTAGACGACAAACGAATTTCCATTTGGAGAAGAGAACTTAAATTCTTCCAAACATGAAATATAAATTGAGACCCCCTGTCTGAAATCACTACTGATGGAATTCCGTGTAATCGAATGACATGTGTAATCAATAATCTTGCTAGTTCCATAGTTGTAGGAAGTCTTTTCAGCGGAATGAAAGGGCTTTTGTAGGAGCCATGATTAGATCATGTATATAAAGAAGCTTGTCTTTCTCTTGAAGATACGGGTACTCTTTTTTCCATTCTTCAAGACTCTTTTTCTTTTGCTCCATCAGTATGTCATCAGTAATGCTTTTGACTGATAAGCAAGCTTGAAAACAAGTAGTAGGTAACATAGGATGAACAACAGTTTCTTGTTCCAAACTACTTTCTCTTAAACAAGAGAATGCATCAGCTTTTAGATTTTCTTTTCCAGGACAGTAAGTTATCACAAAATTGTAGTCATTGAAGAACAGAGACCATCTTAACTGTCTGGCTGATAAGGCTTTCACCTTTTGTAAAGCTTGCAGATTCCTATGGTCAGTATAGATAGTGATGGGGTGACGTGCCCCTAACAAGTAGTGACGCCATTCCTCGAAAACTGCTTTTATAGCTAATAATTCCTTATCAGCAATGGCATAATTTAATTCTGAAGGGGACATTTTCCTAGAGTAATAGGCAATGGGATGCATTTGACCAGTTTCAAAATGTCGTTGTGACAGAATCCCTCCTAAAGCAAACTGAGAAGCATCCGCCTCGACAATGAATGGGTGTTTAGGATCTGGGTGACTCAAAATGGGAAATGAAGTAAACTTTTCTTTTAAGTCGTGAAAGGCCTTATCGGCGGATTCTGTCCAATCAAATTTTACTCCTTTTCGCAGCAATTTTGTAATGGGAGTTATAGTTTGTGAAAAATTCTGAATGAATCGACGATAAAAATTTGCAAACCCTAGAAAACTTTGTATCTGTTTTACTGATGAGGGTCGAGGCCAAGAATTCACGGCTTCCACTTTCTTAGGGTCCATTTCAATGCCAGAGGGACTAATAATGTATCCCAAAAAATCTACCTTAGACACATGAAAAATACTTTTTTCTAATTTCACGTATAACGGATTTGAAAGCAGTTTCTGAAGAATGGCGTAAACTTGTTGTACATGTTCGTCCTCTGAATGAGAGTAAATCAAGATTTCGTCTATATAGACCACACAACAAACGTCAATAAATTCGTGCAACACTTCATTTATAAAAAATTGAAAAGCTGCAGGAGCGTTGCAGAGTCCGAAAGGCATGACTTGATATTCGTAAAGGCCAAATTTGGTACGAAATGCCGTTTTCCACTCATCACCTTTTCGGACTCTGACAAGATGGTAAGCTCTGCGCAAATTCAATTTAGTATAAATGGTTGCATTCTTTACCTGATCTAGAAGAGTTGGAATGAGAGGCAAGGGGTACCTGTTTTTAATTGTGACATTGTTTAAGGCTCTATAATCAATGCATGTTCTTAATTCCCCTCCACGTTTCGGAATGAAAAAAAGAGAAGATGATACAGGAGACTTAGAGTGTCTAATGAAACCATTATCGAGATACTCGTCCAGATATTCTCGCAAGTGCTCGTTTTCTTTCTCTGTCAGGGCATAGATTCTACTGCATGGCAAGGTTGCCCCAGGCATGAGATCAATCCTGCAATCAAAATCTCTATTGGGGGGGAAGAGTGTTAGCCTTTTTTTTTTCAAATACGTCCAGTAAGTCTGAATATTCTATAGACACTCCCTCTAGGAGCAGGATACTAGAAGAGTCTGGGGTAAAATCAAAGCCTTGAATAGTGTCTTCTGACCTGTCTAACAAAAACATTGACTCAAGCAAAGGTGAGATCTAAAAGTCGAGGTTCTTGCCTGCCAATCAATATTAGGGTTGTGTAAAACAAGCTAAGGGAGTCCCAAAATTAGTTTAAATTGAGGAGTGTCGATCACATCAAAAATGATTCTTTCTCTCTGGATAGGAGAACTGTCCATAAGTAAGACCTCGGTTTGCTTATTTATAGGTCCAGAAGTCAGTTCCTTACCGTCTACTGATCTTACAGTTTCTGAATGAGTTTTTAGAATGGAGTTGAACCCTAAATGTTTTAAAAATTGAGTGTCAATAAAATTTCCTGTAGCTCCTGAATCGATGATTGCTTCTACTTTCCTAGGACTCACTGGATTGGCTAAACTTTTCAATTCTACTATTACACAAAAGTGTCGACACCCCTTTGGGTGGGACAGTTGAGGCCGAACTCGAACACACACTCGATAAACTGACCTCTTCCTTTATCGAGCGTTCTAGTTTTCCATTCCTTCTGACGTTAAAGCTACATCTGCGGACTTAGGCTTCCCCTTATTAGGTTTAGAAGGGCATTCTTTCACGAAATGTCCAGTCTTCCCACAATAAAGACATTGGTTTAGTTTTCATCTCTTTTCCTTTTCCTCTTTTGTTAAAGGTCCTCAAAAAGCCCCTATTTGCATGGGTTCTACAGGGTCTAATTTTTGGGTTGTATCACGAGGAGTTAAGACTCTTTCTTTTTGAAACATTACCTTATGGTCCAATCTTCCTCTTTCTCCTTTTCTTTCAGATAGCCTATGCTTTAATTTTACTACTAGGTCAATGAATTCACTGATTTCTTCTGGAGGTTCTAGGACTTGGGTTACCATGTCCTTGAGCTCGTCCCTCAAGCCTCGATAGAATAAGGACACGCTTTTTTCATATGGCCAATCAGCTTCTAGAACCAAGCGATTAATACGGATATATAGTGTAGTAAATCAGACGAACCCTGTTTTAAATTTAAAAGCTCACTGTCAGCCAATTGAACAAAGACATGCTTTGCAAATATCTTTTTTAAAGACCGTTCAAAAGCTCTAAAATTATATAAAACCTGATCGTCTCTTTCTACCAAGGGGACAGACGACAAAGTTGCATCTCCTCCTAAGTAGGATAACATAAAAGCAACCTTGGAGGAATCATCTGGGAAAGCTGTGGTTTTGGCCAAAAAATTGTAAATGGCACTGATTCAGGAAGATGGTAAATTTGTTAGGGTCTCCATAAAACCTCTCAGGTTGAGCTAAGGGCGAAGGAACTGGTGTGATTACTTGAATCTGAGTTTGAGCTTCAGAAGAAGAAGCTCCTCCCTGGAAAGTGGCTGGTTTTAAAATAGGCTTTTGTTGATGGACTGTATTTTGGAGAGAAGCCATATCTCTACGCAAGGCTTCATTTTCCTGTTTTAACTCATTTAACATGGCAGCTATATCCTGAAGAGAAACTTGGTCCATTGCGTCCAGGCGAATTATTCTACTTGGGCTTTGCCTTCTGTCAGAACTATAAATACGTCGTCCCTTAACTTGTCTTGATATGAGACGAGTAGTGAATTCGCAGGGACGCAAGGGACCAACCTCCCTAGAGACTAACCCCTTCCTGGAGGAAGTATTAAACACTACAAGATATGAGCTAGACTAAGGGGAGGAGGGCCGGTACTGGGCGTAGGTGTTCTTGCTGTCGACCTGCGAAACAACAAGAATCACCGATTTACTTCTTGTTCTAATCTTTGTAATAACACAACTTCTGTGACTACTACTCTCTCTCTAGATGTACAAACTCTCACCTACCTGCGAACAGCTGTTGTCTGTCTTTTGTCCAGTATGTCTTTCTTGTCTTGTTGGTCAGTCTTGTCAGGTGATTTTCTGTTGCCCTGTCTTGTTGTCTTGTTGTGAATTCGAGTTTTTGGGAGAAAATTCTGTAATACACAAAAGAATAGTTAAAGTCCTTTCCTACCCTTCCTCTTGTCATGTAACCCCCCTTTAACTTTAAGAAACAAATGGCCTTTCTCCCTTCTTCACTTACTTAGACTATGATCTGTTACAGGCAAGATAGGAAAGGTCCAAGGATTCCAAGGCTTAAACAGCGCTTTGATAAGCTGCTTTTGTAGGTGAATGGAGACACACTCGAAGCTCTGGACCTCTTGGGCTTCATACAGGAATGTAAGTTTGAAAAGTGGAGAGTGTGTACTCCATGAGGGATCACAAATGTGCTTGTTAGGATTAATATCCGTTCTTTCAAGTCGTCATACAGAGGACAAAACTATTTCAGGTTGCAGTGTAACATCTTTATTATTTTTTAGTGGAACATGGACAGCCGACACGTGTTTCGCCCCCTCTTGGCGAATTGCGCCAGGGCTTTCTCAAGGCTATTTCCACATATACAACGTATATTATTACTGTTTCCAATTTTGATAATATCCTAGATACAGAAAGTTCAATACTCAAGGAGCAAGAGTTCATCTGTGAGTTTTTTGGGCTGATAGCGCAGTTCGGTCTGCTCCTTGAGTATTGAACTTTCTGTATCTTGGATATTATCAAAATTGGAAACAGTAATAATATACATTGTATATGTGGAAATAGACTTGAGAAAGCCCTGGCGCAATTCGCCAAGAGGGGGCGAAACACGTGTCGGCTGTCCATGTTCCACTAAAAAATAATAAAGATGTTACACTGCAACCTGAAATAGTTTTGTCCTCTGTATGATGACTTGAAAGAACGGATATTAATCCTAACAAGCACATTTGTGATCCCTCATAGACTATGATCTGTGTCTTTTTAAGTTCTGTGTCTTTAGGTCTAAAAAAAAAGGTTTTACATAGCAAGAAGAAACAAGTACAATATTCAGAAATAACACCTTTCCAAATTGCAGGGATCACCTTTAAACCTTTTCTTTAACAAACTCAAATTCATAAATACATAAAACAAATCTCAAAGTTCGTTTCCAGAAGTCTTGTAGGATTTCTCTTGAATGCATAGTTCCAAAAATTGTTCCGGTAACCTTTCTTGCGTAGGGCCCCTTAACTAGAAAGTAACTACACTTATCTTTTTTGTTTCTGCAGGTTCTGATGCTGAAAAGAAGATTATGAGTAGAGAGAGGAACCCCTTGAAATGAACAAGGGAATTGGGGTATTAGGCCTAAATCAAACAAAATAATTCCCTTGGGACGTGTTCAGGAGAAGCTAAGATTTAGCTATGACACACTTAAATATAAACTCACAAGCTAAAAAATAATCAGAATATGAATTACATATCAATTTATTGAAACGACAATAAAAACAATTTACAATTTCACATGGTGGGTATGCTAAAAAACAGTTAAAATTTAACTAATACTGTGAAACTTTGTGACCAGCACAAAATAGGGGACAGACAAAACTTAATTGTAAAACATACAAATTAAAAATTACAAAGTGTACATTCAATATTGATATTTCATCACTCCCTGGTTTTATAACCTCACAATCATATATAAACTGGGGAGGAAAGGACATGAATTGTACAAAGACTTGCGTTGACGCGTTTCGGTGGTTTTGCGTATTTGTGTGCCACCTTTATCAAGACTATTGTTTCGTTGTCTGTCTTGTATCTGGATCCTTATAGGTGTCCTACAATAGATGTACATACAATTGATTATCTATGTTGAAAGAACACTCTACATAACAATGATTCAATGGTACATTGTCAATGTTATATTCCTTAGCTAGCTCATCACTATCCTATTAGAAACAGTATTGTATTTAATTTAGTATATACATGAATTATATATTTTGTAACTTCACACTTGTCTCTACGTGCACACTCAAAGAAATGAAGCTTGAGGAATTCATCAAGTTATAATCTTGGAAATATCCCTACTGAAAACATAAATTTAGACACAAATTTGTAATATTGCAATCTGGTGGCCTTAATGTGGAGGCGCTAGCGAGGAGAGGCCAGTTACCTACATGGCATCTTCCTACTTAAAGAGGAATGGTGAGCTTTTTTAAGATGCTAGGTGTATACCATTCTAAACTAGTGCTAATATTAGTTTATGGTTGATGTAATAAAGTAAAAGACCTTAGTTCCTGTTCTGTGTATGTATATAACAACAGTCACTCTGCTATCGAGGTTTGGAAACGTATTTTATTAGTTTTGGGCAAGGACTAGATACTAAACTGCATGGGTAAAGTTATATACTCGTAGTGTTACCTGTATCCTCAGATGGGATTCCTAGTTGTTCGAAAGTAATCAATTACATTCAAGATGGGTAAAGTTGTTCTTATTAAACGGCTTCCATCTAAAGGAAAAAGCATATGAAACCACTAAGTAAGGGGATAGTGGAGTTAACCCTATTACATTCTTGTGGATTTTAGCCCATAGCTTGACGTACCTCGAAATTTCCTTGGAGTATCCTATCCCTTAAGGATTAGAAAGCTTTAAAATCAGTGTATCTTCAGACAATTCTTGCAACTACTTCTTCGCTGTTCTTGGTCTATGGCGGGGATGGAGCACAATGGCGATTTCCTCAAAGGGCCAGAGCGAATCTCTCTTAGAAGAAATAATGACAATACAGGAGCATGTTTAAAGCACAATTCTGTGTAACTGGGGCTAGTTTTGGATGATTACAAGCCCGAGTTATGCTCAGTTCGAGAGAGAGCAGTCTTACCTATTGCAGTGGAAAAATCTCGCTGTAGAGAGGGTTGTGGTGGCGAAGTAAGCTGCCTTTGCTTTTCCGAGCGCTGGGGTAATTTCTTAAATTGATATTATTATATCCCCTAGAAGGACAACAGAATAGCCTTATTTAATTTATAGTTAATTAAGTAGTCCGGCACCTATACATGCTCTCTACCGAGATGAGTCTTACCTGCTCAAGCGGTAACGTCTCGCTGCAACGGGTCTTCGTGTTGGAATGATAGATTCTTTGTGCCTCGCGGGCTTAGTTAAAATACACCCATCTGTGTTCCGATTGGATGGAGAAAAATGTTCTCCCATCCAATCATGTGCGTTACTGTTTCGGCTGCCTATTTGCATATTAGGCTTGCTAAGCGCTCTTTTCTATTGGCTGTTTCATGATTCGGGGGGCATGTCCGTTCAGAGGATTTCTCCAGTTTCCACTGTAGTCCTCTAGAAAGGAGGATTTTACGCGCTCGTCTGATGTTGAAGTTACTTCATGTTGGCCTGATTTTTCAACAACCCTTGCTTATCGCAAGGGTTGGATGTATTTATGGTGCTCGATTCTCTTGGCTATCGTTGCTAGCTCATGGGCGGTATTTACTCGCTGATGTTCTTAGTAACTAAACTGTTGTTTTGTTCGCACATTTAAGGGGGTAAGCTCTCTCACGTGCACGATTTTACGACTGATTGAAAATGCGCTTAAACGTGCACGATTTTACGACCGAGACAGTCTCTTGGACCCTGAAAGAAAATCTAAAAAGAACTCTACATTAGATAGGATAGTATTTGTTACACAGTACTCACATTTGAGCAATCAAATTAAGAATATTGTTAACAAAAACTGGAAAATATTGAACCAAAATAGGGAGACCCAGTTGAACAAACCTCTAATCTCATTCCCGCCGTAACAAGACAATCAAAAACAGTCTTGTTCACACCTATCCCATTGCAAAAGAACAGCAACTCACCCTCTCAGGAAACCTTGCTTCAGGTAACTTCAAATGTGGAACATGTTCCATATGTCCACAGTGCATCGTAGGTAACAACGTAGAATACAATGGCAAGAATCTTAAACCTATTACCTTTAACAACTGTCGCAGCCAGAATGTAATATACCTGCTGCTTTGCCCATGCAATCTAGGTTACGTGGGCGAAACAGGTAGAGAATTGCGTATCAGAGTATTAGAGCATAAGTCAGCGATACGCACTTCCAAAATCAATGCGCCCTTAACAGAACACTACAAAGAGAAGAAACATTCCTGCGATGATCTCAGATGGTTCATTTTAGAAAAGGTGAGAAAAAATAGAAGAGGGGGGGATATAGACAGACTCAGGAAAAGAAGAGAGCAATGGTACTTTTGCCATCTAAATACAATAGATAAGGGCCTTAATACTAGAGAAGACTGGGCTAAGTGCCTGTAAAGGAAACTGGAAACCCCCAACTATCGGTAACTCCCCTTCTGAGCAAATAATCGCTAATAATAGGGACACAGCCCCATATTCTGGGACCAGTCACCGTGTCCGGAAACTAATGGGCTTCTTATGCTCGATAATTAATCAATCCCTACTTAAACCTTTAACTACTGGAAGGTTTTTCAACTGAGCAAATTATCGTTAGTAGCAGGAACAGAGCCCCACATTTTGGGACACTTCATTATGTCCGATAACATTTTTTAATAGTTACCATCCAGTGATTAGTTATGTAAAATTCCTCTTCTGATTTATAAGTTTACAACCAATTCGTAACTAAATATATTGCAATTACGTATTTCCTCCAGTATAGCCCCAATCCCTTGAGTAGTAAAAGTGAGAGAGCTTCCCCCTTAAATGTGCGAACAAAACAACAGTTTAGTTACTAAGAACATCAGCGAGTAAATACCGCCCATGAGCTAGCAACGATAGCCAAGAGAATCGAGCACCATAAATACATCCAACCCTTGCGATAAGCAAGGGTGGTTGAAAAATCAGGCCAACATGAAGTAACTTCAACATCAGACGAGCGCGTAAAATCCTCCTTTCTAGAGGACTACAGTGGAAACTGGAGAAATCCTCTGAACGGACATGCCCCCCGAATCATGAAACAGCCAATAGAAAAGAGCGCTTAGCAAGCCTAATATGCAAATAGGCAGCCGAAACAGTAACGCACATGATTGGATGGGAGAACATTTTTCTCCATCCAATCGGAACACAGATGGGTGTATTTTAACTAAGCCCGCGAGGCACAAAGAATCTATCATTCCAACACGAAGACCCGTTGCAGCGAGACGTTACCGCTTGAGCAGGTAAGACTCATCTCGGTAGAGAGCATGTATAGGTGCCGGACTAATTAATTAACTATAAATTAAATAAGGCTATTCTGTTGTCCTTCTAGGGGATATGATAATATCAATTTAAGAAATTACCCCAGCGCTCGGAAAAGCAAAGGCAGCTTACTTCGCCACCACAACCCTCTCTACAGCGAGATTTTTCCGCTGCAATAGCTAAGACTGCTCTCTCTCGAACTGAGCATAACTCGGGCTTGTAATCATCCAAAACTAGCCCCAGTTACACAGAATTGTGCTTTAAACATGCTCCTGTATTGTCATTATTTCTTCTAAGAGAGATTCGCTCTGGCCCTGTGAGGAAATCGCCATTGTGCTCCATCCCCGCCATAGACCAAGAACAGCGAAGAAGTAGTTGCAAGAATTGTCTGAAGATACACTGATTTTAAAGCTTTCTAATCCTTAAGGGATAGGATACTCCAAGGAAATTTCGAGGTACGTCAAGCTATGGGCTAAAATCCACAAGAATGTAATAGGGTTAACTCCACTATCCCCTTACTTAGTGGTTTCATATGCTTTTTCCTTTAGATGGAAGCCGTTTAATAAGAACAACTTTATCCATCTTGAATGTAATTGATTACTTTTGAATAACTAGGAATCCCATCTGAGGATACAGGTAACATTACGAGTATATAACTTTACCCATGCAGTTTAGTATCTAGTCCTTGCCCAAAACTTATAAAATAAGTTTCCAAACCTCGATAGCAGAGTGACTGTCGTTATATACATACACAGAACAGGAACTAAGGTCTTTTACTTTATTACATCAACCATAAACTAATATTAGCACTAGTTTAGAATGGTATACACCTAGCATCTTAAAAAAGCTCACCATTCCTCTTTAAGTAGGAAGATGCCATGTAGGTAACTGGCCCCTCCTCGCTAGCGCCTCCACATTAAGGCCACCAGATTGCAATATTACAAATTTGTGTCTAAATTTATGTTTTCAGTAGGGATATTTCCAAGATTATAACTTGATGAATTCCTCAAGCTTCATTTCTTTGAGTGTGCACGTAGAGACAAGTGTGAAGTTACAGAATATATAATTCATGTATATACTAAATTAAATACAATACTGTTTCTAATAGGATAGTGATGAGCTAGCTAAGGAATATAACATTGACAATGTACCATTGAATCATTGTTATGTAGAGTGTTCTTTCAACATAGATAATCAATTGTATGTACATCTATTGTAGGACACCTATAAGGATCCAGATACAAGACAGACAACGAAACAATAGTCTTGATAAAGGTGGCACACAAATACGCAAAACCACCGAAACGCGTCGACGCAAGTCTTTGTACAATTCATGTCCTTTCCTCCCCAGTTTATATACGATTGTGAGGTTATAAAACCAGGGAGTGATGAAATATCAATATTGAATGTACACTTTGTAATTTTTAATTTGTATGTTTTACAATTAAGTTTTGTCTGTCCCCTATTTTGTGCTGGTCACAAAGTTTCACAGTATTAGTTAAATTTTAACAGTTTTTTAGCATACCCACCATGTGAAATTGTAAATTGTTTTTATTGTCGTTTCAATAAATTGATATGTAATTCATATTCTGATTATTTTTTAGCTTGTGAGTTTATATTTAAGTGTGTCATAGCTAAATCTTAGCTTCTCCTGAACACGTCCCAAGGGAATTATTTTGTTTGATTTAGGCTGAAAAGAAGATGCCAGGCTTTTATCCTCAAGAAGACAGGAGTTCTTAGGATTGTAAATCAGGTAAGCAGCCATCTTCTCAAGGGTGGGAGCTCAGCACGTCCTTTCACTGGAGCAGGCGGAAGGCAAAGCGCCTTCCAGAAGGCTGGGTGTGGTTTAAATACCCCACCACACCCAGCCACACCCCACGTATGCGTGCGCTCGGCCAGATTTAGGCAGGGGCGCAAGCGAGAGAACAGCTTTGTTGCTTTTGTCCCGAAGCAAGCTTGCATGATTGTAACCTAAGGGCAAGTTGGATTTCAGATACTAAAAGGCATAACAAAACCAATTCAAAACATCATGAGATACTTAATAATACAACAATCAGAGGCACCACGTTTCAATAAGCAATTAGTGTCACAATGATTACATTCTGTATTCTACAATACACACACCCTCATAATACATTCTTATGGAGTGCAGGTGCACGGGAACGGGGTGGTTTTTTTTTAAGGCGAATAGCGTCAAGATAACATTGGAGCCCCCCAGTGGAGGTCATACGGAATCATGACACCTGGTCACTAGGGCTATTTAAGGTCAGTACTTAGGGCGTCTCAGCCCGGGCATCAAGGCTAAGGGCAGAGAGGACAAGGGCAGTTCCCTGTTGGTGCCTGTTTGGGCACGGTCGGGCCTAGGGTCAGACATGCTGTCCATTTTCCCATTCACCAGCACCAAATGTAATCCATCCACATCCACAACTAGAGTAACACACTCACAGCAAATGTACTCTACTCTACTCTACTCTTAAGTGGATCACTGAAATAATACTGAGTTAAAAAATATAGACATACAAAAATGTTGAGGATAAAAATATCAAATTCCTATCTACAAACAGGTAAGTACAAAAATATCGAATCAAAAATATTGTTTAAAAAAAATAGTTAGTCAAAATATCGAATTTTTGTAAATGTCCTAAAAGTAATTTAAAATAAATGAAATATTAAAAATAATTAACTAAAACATACTTGAAAATACTTAAATACCCTTAAAATTATAAAATAATTAATTTGAGCTAACAAAAAACATACAATTTCATTTTTTTAAACATATATATATATATATATTAACATGATATTAGTAAAAAACATACAATAATTTTACTGTAGGATAGCGGGAGGGTAAAATTTACTATTACCACTCCTCTGAGTGCAACAGTAGGTAAAGCGTTGGATAGCTTAGGGTTAAAAATGACTATTCCCAGTCCAGTGAGTGCCACAGTAGGGAAAGCGTTGGATAGCGTAGGGGGAAAAATTACTATTCCCACTCCAGAGAGTGCAACAGAAGGGAAAGCGTTGGATAGCGTAGGGGCAAAAATGACTATTCCCACTCCAGTCAGTGCAATAGTAGGGAAAGCGTTGGATATCGTAAGGGTAAATATTACTATTCCCACTCCAGAGAGTGTAACAGTAGGGAAAGCATTGGATAGCGGGAGGGTAAAAATTACTATTCCCACTCCAGAGAGTGCAACAGTAGGGAAAGCGTTGGATAGGGTAGGGGTAAAAATTACTATTCCCACTCCAGTGAGTGCAACAGTAGGGAAAGCGTTGGATAGCTTAGGGGTAAAAATTACTATTCCCACTCCAGAGAATGCAACTGTAGGGAAAGCGTTGGATAGCGTAGGGGTAAAAATTACTATTCCCACTCCAGTGAGTGCAACAGTAGGGTAAGAGTTGGATAGCGTAGGGGTAAAAATTACTATTCCCACTCCTGAGAGTGCAACAGAAGGGAAAGCGTTGGATAGCTTAGGGGTAAAAATTACTATTCCTACTCCAGTGAGTGCAACAGTAGGGAAAGCGTTGGATAGGGGGAGGGTAAAAATTACTATTCCCACTCCAGAGAGTGCAACAGTAGGGAAAGCGTTGGATAGCGTAGGGGTAAACATTACTATTCACACTCCAGAGAGTGCAACAGTAGGGAAAGGGTTGGATAGCATAGCGTTAAAAAATTACTATTCCCACTCTAGTGAGCTTAACAGTAGGGAAATTACATTTTTATTATATTAATAAAAATAAATTAAATATGAATACCAATAAAAAATTCATTAAAAGTAATTATCAATTTAATATAATATAATTAATCAATTAAAAAAACTAATAATTATTAATTATTAAAATGCAATATTTATTAATACAAATTAATTACCAATTAACTAATTAACAAATAACATTTAATTACCAAATAATTCAAAATAAATACCAATAAATAAATAATAATATTTAATGAATTACAATTAAGTAACTTCCCACCCTATTCCCCTATAAACCCATGACCCGCTAAAATAAATTAATACAATTCACATAATTATCAATTAATCAATTAATAAAAATTATTACCAATTAAAAATGAATGAATTACCAATTAAAAATTGTTTAACAAATCATTCAAAATAAATACCAATAAATAAATTAAATTATTTAATTAATTACAATTAAATTACTTCCCACCCTTTTCCCCTATAAACCCACAACCCGCTACATAACTAAAACACAAAATTAAATTAAAATGAGTTAATAATTTCTAAAAATTAATATTTTATTTAATATAATTAAATTACTTCCCACCTATTCTCCTATAAACCCACAACCCGCTACAGAATTAAATTACGCAAAAATTAAATAACATAAAATTCATTACTTAAAATAAATTACAAAAAAATATACACTTTTCACACAAATACTAACATACAAAACACTTTAAAAAATTTGATTTTATTGAAAAATCGATTTATTTTAATAACCTATATTATATACTTCAATATTTTGACTTTCTATATTTCTATATTTATAAAAATCGATATTACATTACTTACCTTAAATTCAATATTTTTGCTGTCTGTTTTCTGTCCATTCCATATTTTTTCCTTTCTATATTTTGAAGTCAATATTTATGTAAGTCGATATTTTTTACTCAATATTTTGTGTAGTTACCCTCTTAAGTGCATTATAATCCTCGCGGTTAATGCTAACTTTGGTTTGGCTTTATCAAAACATGTTGTGTAAGGTGTCAAACACTTTGGAATACTACCCCCCCCCGCCAGTTCTGGCGGCGGGGGTAGCATTCAACCCTTCTAGAGGGAGAAGACATGTAGTTACTGGTTTACCCGGTTAAAGTTCAACAGAGCCTCAGCATCACAAAATGGATGCTGCTGCCACAGACACAAGTCTGCCCTCCTGCTGCTGGATGAAACTCGGGCAGGGGAGGCCTGGACAATAGGTTTCCTGCCCAGGTTGGTGCTGGCACCTCCCCAGACAGGCTCTTTGTGTATTGGGGCAGGGAGGGCTGCATTCAGTGAATGCTTTCCAGACACTGCCTGGAGCACACTAGGTGCTCCATGCATTTCCCAGTTCAAACCGGTTGCTGGGGCACTCAGTCCCAGCTCTGGCATGAAACTGGACAAAGGGGAAGGGGTGTAACCACCCCCCTCCCCAGGTCCATCGATAGGATGGACCTTAGAGTTAGTCCAACCCCTAAACGTGCTATAAGTATAGTACCCCAGACCCTAGGACTTTAGATTACCCTGAATGAAACTCTGCAACATATATCCTGGACCTTCGACATTCCATTTTGACTGGAAGATGGAAGAAATCTCCCTTGTGGTCAATGAGTGGCCATCCCGTTCAACCAGGCACCAACAGCATCTTTGCCAGTCTGCATTTTCGAGGCTCCCGACGGATCCCGAAGAATCTGTGACACAGGACACAGACTTCCAGACATCTCTGACCCCAACCTTTGCTCACAGCAAAGCTGAGACCCGTTACAGACACGAGAGACATGGGACCGGAACTCCTGGACATCCTGCAATTTGCTACCTGCACTAACTTCTTGAGGTATCCCAAAGTTGTGCGTTGGGCTGCTTGAAGCCCCAGCCTCGAGCACCTTTTTCACTGAAGCTCAGAGGCTCCCACTCCACAAGTGTCCTGTGGGCCTGCTTCGTGCATTTCAGCTCGATGCATCTTTGCAGTTCCTAGTCTATTGGCTAGTGAGCCCCCAAGAAGAGAATCCTTTGTTTTAACTTACTTTCCTGGTTGCTCCAGGCTTGCACCAGCTTCCCTGCAAAGGAGAAGTGCCCCAGACCTTGCCAAAGCCAATCTTGACATCTTGCGTGGATTGCGTTTGCCAAGGCTTTTTGAGTACAATCTGGATACCGACACCACAGTCAACTAGATCCTTTGTGAGACAGCTCGAATCCAGCTCCTGGTCATCGTCAATACCTCCTGAGCCTCGTGGCTGAAGAGACAAACTTCACCTTTTCACCTGAAATCACCGACATCTGGTGGCATCTTCCTATCACCGCCCTGGTCACTGGCTAGTGGCCGAGACTCTGTCTCCTCTGCTTTCAGGTTCTTCAGATCTTTGAATCACCCTTGGATCCACCCGGACACTTTTCCTCTGATCGCCTGCAGCACTTCTTCGCAGCACTCCATTGGAATCGACGACGAAACCCGACACCAAAAGACACCTATGCACCCGGCTTCCGTGGGTGAGGTAACACGAGTACTCTGGTAGTCTCGGGTGTATTGGTCGTCCAAGTGTCTAAGCCTAAAAGGGTTCCATCGTAGTTATCCTAGAAGTGTCCTTAAATTGTAAATTTGTAACTTGTTTGTTTCCCATAGAAAGTCAATGGTAACCCGCGGCTGTGTTTAGACACTGCACGCGTCTCCCATGGGCCTCCTGCATCCTAACCCTTGGTTGTTCTGAGTAGCCCCAGCAATTCCACAGGCCCAAGGCCTGCTTTCTATTTCTCACGTGGTTCTTATACCACTATTTTAGTATATGGTTTGTGAGGTCCCTAGTGCAAAATGTATACTGTGCAACTTATCGAATGCTAATTAAGTTCCTTGTACTGTACTTTTACCTCTGACCTCATAATGAGTCCAGAGTGGTTGTGTTTAGAATAAATACATATATATTTGATATATACCTTGTGTGGTGTGCTTTCATTTGGTACTCAAGAGATTATAATTGGTAAAACAACTAGCTTAATTCGCTCTCTGAAGTCTTAGCCTGAAGACTGCTCGCCACTGCTACCCCTAGGATAGCTTTCTATAAGGTTGACTTTACAACCACCATCAATAAGAGTCGATTGGACTGGTGCAGGGTGCCCTCTAGAACTAGTGGACATCATATACCAGGCCAACTTCTCACATCTACTTCTCTCTCCAATGCACTACCCTGTTTGTGGCCCTATACCTATCTCAATGTTTCCTCTGCCTCAACTTTCTGACTCATCTCAAACCTCATTCTACTACTCTTTTTAATGCACTATCCTATTTCTCACCCTATATTGCTCTCAATATATCCTCTACCTCCACTCTATATTCTCTCTCACTCATCCCAAACCCAATTCCACTACTAGGATACCCCCAAAAAATCCCGTTCTAAACTCTTCCCTCCTCTACCCCTCCTTGGATCATCTCATACCTCTTTTACTATTCAGATCTCCCAAAAAGCATTTATCAACCTGTCTCTCTGACTCTTCCCCCTCAACCTCCCGTTTACTCATCCCAAGCCTCCTCCTACTGCTATGAACACCAACAGAATTTTTTTATTAGACCCATCTTTCTTCTATCCCTCCACTATTCTTTCTTCAATTCGAATAACAGATTAACCTGTCTACCTCTCAAATTAATTTCATATTTCACTATAATAATTGCCCACTAATCCTGTTAAGGTTCCACAGTATCGTGCTACAAGCCAAAAAGCACTTCAACATCTCATCAAGGGTAAGAAGCTTTATATAAATGCAAACCCTTCCCTCTTCTATTCCTCCACTATCCTTTTCACTCCGAATAATAGACTGACATGTCCACCGCTCAAATTATTTTCATATTTCACTATACAAATTCACCAACTAATGCTTTTTGGGTTCTGGAGTAGCGTGCTACTCGCTAAGAAGCACTTCAACACCTCATCAGGGTCACACGTGCTATTTAAATGCAAACCCTTCCCTCTTCTATCCTTTTTTCAATCCAAATAACTGACTAACATGTCCACCGCTCAAATGAAGTTCATATTTCCCTTTACTAATTCACCACTAATCCTTTTTGGGTTCCAGAGTAGCTTGCTACTCGACAAAAAGAACTTCAACACCTCATCAGGGGTAGCAAACTCTATATAAATGGAAACCCTTTCTTCTTCTATCACTTCACTATCATTTTCAATCCAAAAACAGACTAACATGTCCACTGCTCAAAATAATTTCATATTTCACTATGCAATTTCTCCACTAATCCTTTTTGGGTTCCAGAGAAGCGTGCTACTCGCCAAAAAGCACTTCAACGCCCCATCAGGGGTAGCAAGCACTATATAAATACAAACCCTTCCCTCTTCTATCCCTCCACTATCCTTTTCCATCCATATAACAAATGCGGACGTGAGATTTTGATCGATTTTCTGATCACTCTAATCCTTATCTCACTTGAGTCCCTTTTGGATCGATTATTGACTGTCATTGAGTAAAAGGCAAACCCTACATAGGTTAAATCAGCCCAAGAACAAACGCAACTCTA
Source organism: Lissotriton vulgaris (assembly GCF_964263255.1). Classification (NCBI taxonomy): domain Eukaryota; kingdom Metazoa; phylum Chordata; class Amphibia; order Caudata; family Salamandridae; genus Lissotriton; species Lissotriton vulgaris. The sequence continues at coordinate 724,105,631 of NC_141689.1, read as the reverse complement.
AAGAACCACTTACTACGGAAAAGTTTTAAAGATTTATTATAAAGCCAAAATCAGTTGCAAGTATAAACACCTCAATATAATGTTCAAAAGATACACAGGTAATAGGATGAACATAAACTCTCTGAGAGATCTCAATCGACAGAAGAAAACTACTAAAACCAATTCAAAAATCAGTAAGTTGAATATCATTGACACAAAATGGATCTTAAGCGTCATTTACAGAATAGAAAAGAATCAGGTTAAACTGACCCTACACTAGACTAGGTGACATCCCTACTTAACAAGTTCTTTACCTAAAAAGGTGTCAGCCGTTGGACTTCCGAAGAAGCTCAATCTCTCTTAGTCTCAGATGGAAACCTATTTCGCGTAGCAGTACCCTTTCTGCCTACCCATCCGCTCTCTAAGGGTCCTCAGGCCATCTGCTCTACCTCCTCCCCGGGGTGCTGTCCCTAATACAAAATCACAGTATGGGTGGAACGCCCCTTCGAGACGCCCACCACGTACACAATTCACGTGGTCTCGCTTCTGGTTTTTTCCATAGTTTCGTTTCTTTGGATCGTCTGTTAAGTTGACCTTGCTTCCCAGGCGCCGTCTCCAGCATGCCGGTACCCCCATGACATTCCGGTCGACTCCTCCGGACCCGAGCCTATCTCCTCAAACAGAGCTCTATTCATCAAGCTTTTGATTGGTACCCCCCTCGCACCTGCAAACAGACACTTCGAAACAGGGCCCCAAATTCCAGACTCCCCTTATCGGACTAGGCCGTAAAACTTCAACCAGCATTGGCAATTTATTTTAACGAGGCTTTTGACTTTAGCTCACACGTGCAGATCAAAGACGACCCACTATCTCTCCTGGCCTACTAAATTATGTGCAGTAGTCTGCACTCTGTGAACTCTTATTTCTTTAGCTTAAAACAATATGCTAACATACCACACTAAAGTTATACAACACACTTCTATAAAATACAGCCTTTAATATATATGTAAGTAAAATCATTGAATAATATTGAATCCATGCTACATGAAAGATGCAATGTTACATTTCGTTCTTACACAGTGCCATGTGGTCTGTACGTTTCTTCATTTTACATTTTACATCCTTCTTCATTTAGCAGCTACATAACATGGAACCTGATTAACACATCTAATATTTCTAAGCATTTCCACACATTTCTACATTAGCCCACACTCTATAAGGGCTTTCTAATTCTAATAAAACACTCATGAGTAAATACGGATACATATTCTCATCTCCCAAGTCTCATTAGCTAACTTTACGCCATGGGCTTGTACATATGGCGTATACATACGTTCATTCAAATTGCGCTCTCTCACAAACATGTCCCTTGCTCAAATTAATTTAATATTTCACTTCACTACTTCACCACTATCTCTTTTTAGGTTCCAGAGTAGCGTGCTACTCACCAAAAAAGCACTTTGATGCCTCGTCAGGGGGAGTAAGAACTACATAAATGCAATTACAAAATATCGGATCTTATGCATAAGGCAGCGTCTCTTAAATCAGTTTTGCACTTTCATAGAAGATAAGTGTTCTGTATTGTTAAATGTTCTTGTTAGGACTTTCCACTTTAACCTGAACAGAGGTCCGCCCTTTCTGCATATGGGGAGAGGTCAGTACCACTGTTTCAGTTTCAGTTTGTTTATTTATTTCGAAGGTTAAAAACCATCATGAAAATACATCACAATAAAAAAAAACATGATCATGAACTTTCTCAACGACATCTCATTATTTAAAAAGAAAGGAAAGGGGCATCACATTTAAAAAGAAGAGTTATTGATACTAATAGGACCAAAGTGCAGATGACATACAAAGGCTCCGAATCACATAATAGATAGCTCCGTTGCCTACCAATTTCAGCAGCCCATAGTGTTTCTCAGTTTAAAAGCAACTTTAAGAAAGCTTATAATGGCACATAAGGTTCGCATTTCAGTGGCTCTTTGCAGAAACAGTAAGGCAGATTTGGCATGGATGATTTTTGAGTCTTTTAAAATCCCTACTAAAAATCTTTGACGGGGTGTTTTAAAATAAGGACACAATAATACAAAATGAAGGGTGTCCTGCGGAGACCTATTGTCGCAGCCGCAGGCACCCTTCTGCTCAATTGTTGGAGTAAACCCTGATGGATGAGCTAAATTGTGGTGCAACAAATTGAGCCTAAAACGAGTCATTAAAAACCTCTCATGCTGACTGTGCAATAAAAAGAGGTAAGGTTCCATGCCAACTTGATTCGACACTAGTGAATGAGCCACTACCGAGGATTTAATAGAGTCAAGCTCCCTCCTCCTGCCCCTAAATTTGTCCAGCAATTGCCCTTGTACCGAGTGACTGGTGTATATGTCCACCAAGGATGGGTCCAAAAATAATCTTTGTTCATCTATTTCCCCCAGGGTATCTTTGATATATTTCAGCCAGGGGATTTGGAGGGATTTTTCTTTCGTCAAGCAATCCTGGATGATCTGTCTGGATAGTTCCGCGTTAGGATTTAGCCAAATTTTGATCCAGGCCAATATGGGTCTCAGTCTAATCGAGTCCGCTATGTATGTTATTCCCAGCTCATTGTGTGTTACTGCAGCGGAGGTGCTCAGCGGAAGTTTTAACAGTTTTTTTAGAAATTTCTCTTCCTCGCTTTGAATTAGTTGAGCATCTCTGAAACCCCAGACTTCAGATCCGTAAATAGTCTTTGAGATGCTGACTGATCTGTACAGAGTCAGCACCTGCTCTGGGGACCACCTTCCCATTCGACGAGCAAAGTTTAATATGGCTCCATTAGCTGAGACAAGTCTCCTCGCCCTCTCCTCTACCAGCGGGGCGAACTTTAGCTTCTCGTCGAATAAAAGACCCAGATATGGGAATGTTTTAACACTGTCCAAGACGTGATCCCCCAGTTTAAATACGAATTTCTTCTGAGGTTTCTTCCCCACTGTCATAATGAAGGATTTTGTCATGTTTACAGATAAGTCTAATTTTCTCATAAAATCTGCGAAACCCTTAATTAGACGCTGCAGGCCGACCGCCGTCCGGGCTAGGAGGACGGCGTCATCGGCGTACAAAAGTACTGGCAGGTGACGTGAGCCCACCTTTGGGCAATCAGTTCCCAGTGCTAAAAGGTCGCTCTCCAGGCCGTTTATATAGAGGGAAAACAAGAAAGGTGCCAGGATACACCCCTGCCTGACCCCGCCCGAGCACAGGAAGGGATCGGTACTCACCCCCCCCGCACTGTAGCGGACCTTGGCAGTGGTGTTCCAGTGAAGTTCCCTCAGGATGTTGATGAGGTCCGGATCAATTCCCAGATTAAACATAAGCGACCATAGTTTGGCTCTGTTAACATTGTCAAACGCCGCTGCTAAGTCCATGAACCCCATGTACATGGTGCCTTCAGACGCTTTAGTGTATTTAGCAGTGAGCAGGTACAGGTTGAGGCACTGGTCGGTGGTTGATCTCCCAGTTCTGAACCCATATTGGGTGTCCACCAGGATATTATGTGTGTCAGTCCAATCCTGTAGACGGTTGAGAAGTGCCCTCCCCAGTACCTTGGCAGAGACGTCGATGAGCGAGATTGGTCTATAACACTGCGGGCTGTCCCTACAGCCTTTCTTGTAGATCGGGACAATCACCGCAGTGGACCATGATCTCGGCAGGCCCGTTTTGATGGCAGCATTCAATACTCTCATTACCACTGGGGCCCAAAGATCCGTATTGCTAAGAAATAGATCCGGTGGGGTTCCATCCGGGCCCGGGGCTTTATTTCGTGTTAACCCTAAGATTGCCTTAAGAGTTTCATCCAGAGATAATTCGAATTTTTCTGCCCTTGGCCCCCTCCAAATTCCGTCACCAATGTCTACATCCTGCTGGTTGTACAGGGATTTGAAATGGGCAATCCATTGTTCCGGCAAAATGTTTGAGCTGATGACTGGGGAGCTTGAATCGTGGAAACATGGTTTGTTTATAATTTTCCAAAACTGGATGTAGTCCTTGTTTTCACCGGCCTCCCTTAAGTCTGCCCAGATTTCCTTTTGGAGGGTGCTTTTTCTGATCTTAACCTGGGTTTTATAATTTTGTCTACAGCGAGTAATTTCATTTTTGTCCCTTGGTGTCATTTTCAGGCTCTGTTTTAAGTCTCTTAACGCTTTAGAACAATTGGTATCAAACCATCTGGGCGTGGATTGCAGGTTTATGGGCTTCTTGGTTGTCAGGAGTTTCTCTATAATTTTAGTTAAGAGTTCAAATGCCTCTACTACTCCTCTGCCCTCTACTGTGACATCTAGACAGGTCTCTATGTGATCTTTCCCTTCACTAACTAATTTAACATAAAAATCTTGGGGGTTAGTCACTGACCACCTTAGGCGTCTCCCTCGATCTGTAGGTTGGATTTCCACTTGTTGGATCACGCCTGGTACTTTTTTGATAAGATCTTTCCCTTTAATTTCTATTATAATAGGGTTGTGGTCACTAAAGGGACTCCACTCTGTCCTGGTGTTTATAATCCTTTCCCTAGCCCAGGCGGATATCATGACATAATCTATTATAGAGCCCCCTCCTTTACCCTTAAAGGTTGGTATTGGGGATTCACCAGCCTTATAGGCGGCTAGATCCATAACCTTAGTGAGGGCAAAGTTTTCTAGTAACTTCATCAGTAATGTACCCTCTTTAGTATGTGAGAAGTGGGGGCCCTTTTCTAAAGGGCAACCTGACCAATCGGGAGTTAAGGGGAGTAATTTGGGGCATAGATGGCAATTAAAATCCCCCATCAACAGAACAGTTGGTTCAATCCCCGTCATCCTTTGATCTAATTCCTCATTTAGACAGCTCTCCAAGTGCTCTAAGATTGGGTAGTTTCCCTCCACTGGTCCGGAATTATAAAAATTCACGAACAGTAGACACTCCCCCTGATGAGTAAGTCTAACTGCTTGTATATTATCTGAGGAGCAGTCGTTATATGACCAAGAACCCTTCAGGTCTAAGTCTACATATAGAGCTAAGCCTCCCTTCGCTCTTCCCGAGTTAGTGCCCTGTGCTGGTTTAAAGAAACATTTGTAGCCTTCCAGTTGGCATGGGCCCGAATCTCTTGCCCATGTTTCCTGGAGCGCTATAAAATGAAAACACTTGATAAATTCTAGCCATTCCTTGTTTTTTAATTTGGCTTCCAGCCCTGCGACATTCCAAGATAGGATAGTCAGGCCCTCCCGCTTTCCTTTGCCTATTGCCACATGGGTTTCAGTAGCTCTCTCCACCCCATCTGATGGTAAATTTAGTTTGGCTGTTTTTTCCTTTTCCCTCTGGGGCCGGGGTGAGTCAAGTCCCCTAGTTAGTATACTCTCCTCACTCCCCCCTATGGTCCCTGCTTGTGGGCCGAGATAACTGCTAATGGCCGGGCTTCCTATAAAGTTCTTTGGAGTGGGTGGAGTGAGATTGAGTCAATCTATGTCCTCTAGAGATTGAAATGGGGCATATCTATTCCTCCATTGGGGGTAATCACGCTGGGAGTAGGGCTGTTCGAGGTGGCTTACTAGTCTAGGTCTGTGTGGGCGCTGTGATCTAACCAACGACCATCCACCCTCATCCTCCACACGATTGTTGTTTCGTGTCCTTGGGTAGAAATATCCAAGTGGGAGAGCACGAATTGTGCTGGTTTGGTTCCTGTTGGAGTTCTTCAGGATGTACTCTACCAGACTAGTGTCCGTGAAGTTTGCGACTATGCAGTCTCCTCTAATATCTTTCTCTCTCCCCCCCACCCAATTTACCCTTCTTACACTTAGAATCTCTCCTCTTTTCCCACTATTTAAGGGTCTGTGGATGTTCAACCATTTAGAGATTTTTGAGAGCAATTGTGGGTGTGTTTCTCTCTCGTTAGGCCTATTTTCGGGAACCCCTGCAAAGATTATTACAAAGGGGGTCGCCTCGGGGGGTAAATCTAAGTGTGGTGCCTGAGGGTTAATATTGTCAAAGGGATCTAGGTCTGTATAACAGTGATTGTAATTCCCTTCTCTCTGTGGGCGCTCATCTTGTCTCCATTGCATTAGTGGTTGTATGGGGGGTCTCTCCCTCTGAGTGTTATTCGCACCATGTTGTTGTCTCCCTCTAGAGTTATCATTTGTACCCCCTTTGGGGTTTTGGACAGAGTTGGGGGCCTCATGGATCTGGACTATAGCCTGTTGGTCATGGCTAACACAGTTGTTATTCTGGGCCCTCTGTGCGTTTGCCTTATTATTTGTGGTTTCCTCCGTCGATAGTGAGTGATCAGCAGAGGTTTTTGCAAGTGCGTATTCTAATGCCTTGGTTTGTTTGGAGAACTCGCACATTATTTTGTCTACCTTGCTTATAATGGGTTTTAGTTGTGCCGCAATGAAGGATTCTAACTGTGTTTTAATATCTATTACTACTTTCTCAATCCACCCTGGGGGAATAGTGTCCACTCGGGGGTTATTTTCTAACGAATTATATTCTTGAAGGCTTATTGGGGAATTAATTCTTGTTGGTGCTTTCCTCTGCCTCTGCTGGCCCTTATTCCTCCCTCCTCGCTTCCTTACTTTCCGGGGGGCCGTGTCTATAAGTTCCGGGGATTGTAGCCCTGAGGTTTGGGCACAAGGGACCTCCACTGTGTCATAGTTTGTTTGAGACACACTGCCCTGGGTGTTTAAGCTATCAGACAATAATGCGTCTCTGGGGGGTGTTTGAGTGATGGCAATGAGATTGGGCGAGGAGGATAAGCTCCGTTCCATTCGTTCAATTTCCCCTGTAACTTTTTTTAGCATTAGGTCGATAGCTGTGGGTTTGTTCCCCTTTACATGGGCTGCCTCCTTTATTTCCCCCTTTGTTGGCTTAGGGGTTGTTCTCTTGGAAGGCTTGATCCCGGTCGAGCGTGTATTGGGGTGAGTGGACATCGTTCCCCTGCGGTCTCCTTCCTTATCGCCGCAACTTTGTGTGGCGTTGGTTTCTACCAATCATCCAGCGTGCTGTCGTAGGGGTTTAGCGAGTGTGTTTCACGAGCTCCGCTGTCCTGAGCAAATGCCCTTTGGCCAGGGTGCAGTGCCTGTGTATGGTATCAGAGACGTGCGGACCAAAGGGAGTGGCCCGTCCCGTCCCTCGTCGTCCCCGGACGGCCACAGACGCCGTCCGCGCGCGTCCGCGATGCGGAGGAAGTGCCCTGTTTTTGTAGCGCCTCCGGGCGCGCTTCAGGAGGAAGTGGGCGGAAGTTGACGCTCAGCCCTCTGGGAGCTGTAGTCTCGAGCCGCCGCGATGTGGAAGGGCGGCGGGACCACAGCGTCAGGGCCCCAGGAGCGAGGTGGCGTCCTGCTGGTAAGTTCTCCTTGGCTGGTGTGACTGCGTGCTGGCGAGATTGGTCCCCGCTCCGCAAAGGAAGTGCCCTGTTTTTGTAGCGCCTCCGGGCGCGCTTCAGGAGGAAGTGGGCGGAAGTTGACGCTCAGCCCTCTGGGAGCTGTAGTCTCGAGCCGCCGCGATGTGGAAGGGCGGCGAGACCACAGCGTCAGGGCCCCAGGAGCGAGGTGGCGTCCTGCTGGTAAGTTCTCCTTGGCTGGTGTGACTGCGTGCTGGCGAGATTGGTCCCCTGACTAGATGTCTATATCTGATTTAGAGTTAGCACCGACATCCGATACTTGATTTTTGGCTCGTAATAAGATAAGCATCGAATTTGGAGATGAGGGTCATCTAGCTCCTGTTTCATGACTTTACTAAGTATTTTTGCCATCGAGGTGTGTGGCTAAGCGTGTGAAAGTCTATATAGCACGTGTCTAAACGCCTCTTTTAATTGGCATCCATATCAATTCCGCCTCCAGAGCCATCTCTAAATTAATTTTAACTCTTTGCCTAGGACACAGAGCCCACTTACATTCCAGTTTCCGGAAGCACTTCTTGCATGCCTGCACTTGGTTTCCGCAGATGAGAGGGAGCTTGTTATAGTCTGGTATGTAGATAGCATTTGCCCATCTTTAGAAGACTAGTGTCCTTCCCATCCTCTGCCCCTCATGATGTCAGCTTCTCCCCACCACGGCCTGGCCCTCTCTCTAACCCCTGCTTGTATCTGCTAACATCTTAGCAACGGCGACCAGAGATCGCCGTTGCCCTATTAGTAAGCAAACGGGCTGGAGACAGCAGGGTTGGCATAACATAAACTAGCACGTCTGTTCATAAACAGGTGTTTATTTGATAAACAAATATGTACTTCCAGAAACAAACGTTTATTTTCATGAAAAGAACAATACACAACAATCCTGTTTTTAGAAGATGAAAGTGGGTTGAGAGAAGGCCCTCATGAAGACGCCTTCGGAAGGTTGAAGAGCCACATGTTCATGTGCAGGTGCCAGATAATTTGATGACAAACTTCTTCCTGGCAAGGGAAACATCAGAGATCAGAGATCACATGTGGTGATATGCTTTTAATCAAAAAAACCTGTTTAATACTTGTCGTAGTGTTGTAACCAGATGCACAGTAGTGGTTCAAGATAACTGAATCAATTTTTAAGAATCTATCACTTTCCCGTGTCTACTCTACAAGCTAGCATATAAGTAATTTTCCTGAAAGGGACAAACAATTATATAAGTGTGTGCCTTTTGCTTTCTCAATAAAGTGTGTAATTTTTTGCCTTTTCCATGGTAATCATGCCCCTCGTGGATTGATATTTATCACAGTTTATAATGGTGATGCCCATTTGTCCAACACTAAAATAAGACACCATCCTCACTGTCCACCGACTCTGGACGTTTGTTCTTTTCTGAAAATTGCTTTCCCCACCGTCCTTTATGAATTAGAGTGGGGTCCTCCTATTTGTTTACACATTAAAATATGTCTAGCCATAGTATTTTTATACATAAAGGGTACCCTTCCTTTAAAACGTATGTCAAACTCAGTCACGCACCCTATCACTACGGTGCTAAGTTGTGTGCCTGCAGATATGATGTTCTCCTGCTTAGACTGGATCAATGGAATGCTGGTCCCAAGGGGCTTATTTAGAATCCCCTTGCACCACCAGTATGTCATTTTTTCCCATTTTAAAAGTGACGCAGTGTAAATTGCATGTAAATAAGCCTCCAAGTGTGAGCAGCTGTGGCTTACTAATGTTACCTAATCAGGTTAAACGACTTATTTGAAAGTACCCAAAGAATATGCCTCACATTTAATAAGGAAAACTGACAATATCAGTGTTATTTATCATTTCAAAAAGTTATCTGAATGGGCCCAATAAATTTGAATCGTAATTATTGTCTCTGGACTACCTTATTTTTTTTAAAGTTCAAAAAGAGTTTATTGAACGATAAGAGGTGTCAATACAATATACACAGGTGATACAGAAAAGAAGCAAAAACATTCTAGGAAAGCACTGCATGAATAACAAAAGGTAGACTGGTTGTGAAGACAGAATGAGGCTATACAATAAAATAATAAAAAGGAAACAGTAATAAAATCTGTTAAACAGTAAAATACTTAGGAACAATAAGGTCAATCAGGGAGGTTTGGAGACTTCTTGCTGAATGGGTGATAAATGAAATGAATTGTTAGCACAAGTATCAAGGTATAATGTTATAGGAAGCCATAAATTGGTGCATTTTATTGCCATATGAAGAGGAAAAACGAAGGCAGTATCTAACCTATGGTTATGACAAACATTATACCACCATGCTTTAAAAGAGATATTTGTAAAATTCTTCCAATTAACAGTAATTTGTTGGAATGCAACCGCTATTAGTAAATCAATGATTCGCACATCAAAAGTGACATGATGCCAACAAGCAGAAAGACTACCTAAAAAAATGTGAATAAAAGAAAAAGGGATTTGAGTGTGAAAAATATCATTGATTGGGGTCCAAATTTGTTTCCAAAAATCATGAACGATATTGCAAGAGAAGTGCATGTGGAATAGAGTAGCAGTGGGTGTAGAGCAAGACCAACAGAAGTGAGGGACAGAAGAGAATTTCTTACTAAGCAAGTGTGGTGTAAAAAGAAGTCTATTATAGATGAAAAATAGTGTCTGTGTTAAAGTGGAAGATCTAGATGATTTGCGAATCTTGGTCCATAACTTATCCCACAAAGAAATTGGCCAAGAAGTAGCAAAGTCACATTCCCATTGTTCCTCTACCTTAGACTTTGGACGAGGAGAAGGTATGGCACGAAGGAATGTGTAAATGAGAGGTTTTAGAAGAGGCAGTTAACAAGGAGTGGAGTTGTGAGGTGAGGTTAGGAGATGGAGAACGATTGTGAGAGTGCTGGATCTGGGTGTAAGTAGACCTGACCATTTCTTTAATTATAAGATATTTACAAGCAAAGGAAGCGGGAAGAATAAAAGAGTGGCGTAATGTTGAAAAAGATAAAAAAAAGTGGAGTGAGAAAAAAGTTGAGAACCCCAAATTAAACCCTTCTGCCTCCAAGATTTCCAATAAAAAGGTTTGTTATTGATAAGAAGACTTTTATTATGCCAAATGGTAGTGGATAAAAAATCATCTATGGAGGAGGGAGGGGCCGGGGAGGAGGCTAAGAGTAGCTTGACAGTAAATTTGTGTATGGGAATGGATGGTAGCTGTGGTTTACGAGAAAAAGATAGAAATTCAGCAAAAGTAAAGGGAGAGAGAGAGAGACGTTCCACAGTAACCCATAAAGGACAAGGCTCATCAGGGTCTCGCACCCAAAAGGAGGCTTGGCGAAAAAGGAAAGCCTTGTGATAGGTTGGAAAGCCAGGGAAGTTGACACCACCCTCTGATTTAGGACGTGTTAATCTAAGGAGAGACATACGGGATTTTTTGCCTAACCAGAGAAAGGAAGAAAGAACTGGTGCTAATCTTCTTAAAGAACTTCATGGGAATGGGAACTGGAATATTAGAAATAGTATACAAAACAATAGGGGATAACATAATTTTAATGGTATTGAGGCGCCCCCACCATGAAAGATAGAGTGGATGCCATTTGGTGGTGAGATGGGAGAGTTTCTGGGTACATTTGTTGAGACAGAGTGAGACAGTATCTGCAATGGAGGGAGTGACATGTAAGGCTAAGTATTTGATGTGAGAGGAACTCCAAGTGAAATTAGAAGTAGCAAAATCAGGTTTGAAGGTATATTTCGTGAGAGGTAAAATTTTGCATTTGTCATTGTTCAGCTTATAGCCAGAAATCTGTGAATACTCACGTACTTCAGCAAGGAAGGGGAGAATAGAGTAAGTAGGGTTGGAGATAAAGAGCAAAATGTCATCTGCATAGGCAGCAAGTTTGATATGAAAATGTGTTGTCTGAAAGCCCTGTATGTCAGGATTTTGCCTAAGTTTGGAGAGAAAGGGTTCCAAAGCTAAATTAAAGAGAAAAGGGTATAAAGGACAACCTTGTCGCACACCTCTACCCAAATCAAAAAAAGAGTAAACCAGACCATTTGCACAGACCGCTGCTCTGGGATTGGAATAAAGAAAGGAAATTAAGGATACAAACTTGGGGCCAAAACCGAACCATTTAAGGGCAGAAAAAAGGTAGGTCCATTCTACCCTATTAAACGCCTTCTCTGCGTCTAAGGCAGTAGCCGCCAGAGAATCTTGAAAGTGTGGGGATTTAGACAAAACATTAAAAAGAAGCCTAGTGATGTCAGTAATAAAGCATTCCTTAACAAATCCAGATTGCTCGGGCCGAGTAATTCAGGTAAAAAGGGGTCTAACCGAGCTGCAAGGGATTTGGCATAGATCTTATAATCAATGTTGACAAGGGAGATTGGTCTATAGTTTTTACAATATCGAGTGTCTTTCCCTTCTTAGGGATGATACAAATATGAGCATCAGAAAAGGTACCTGAAGAGCTGCCAAGGGTAACAAAAGAATCTATGAGGGAATGTAATTTAGGCATTAGCAATTTGGAAAAATTAAGATAAAATTCAACAGTGAACCCACAAGGCCCTGGAGCTTTATCTTTTTTGAGAGAATTAGGGGTGGAAAGTAATTCTTGCTGGGAGATGTCCAATTCCAAAGAGGTTAAGTCAATAGGGAAATGGTCTGGTTGGTGAATAGTAGAGAAAAAATCAGAGAGAGATTGGGGAGTAGGATGAGTCTCAGAGGAATAAAGGGTAGAGTAGAAATGTGAGTATTCATCTAGAATATCATTGTCTTTATGTTTAAGAACAGCGTTGTCATCAAATACAGATTCAATGTTTAATTTGTTGTGTTTGATTTTCAAATAATTAGCCAGAATTTTCCCTGCTTTATTTTTCCCACCATAAAATTTTGAACTATTGTGGATTTTTTTGTTAAATTTCAACTTGCCGTCAATAAGTGCCGTCAAGCTTTCCTTTGAATGAGAGGTATAGTAGGAGTGCTCCAAACCCTTGATTTTTTGGAGAAGATCACTAGGTACTTACGAGCGGTCTTTGGTTTCTTAGCCACATAATTGATGATGAAATCCCTAGTTGTGGCTGAACACATCCCAAATAGTGTGGGTAGGAATAGAAGGGGTATCATTAATGGCAAAATATTGGTTAAAAAAGTCGGTGAAGGAGGCGGTAAATTTGGGATCCAAAAGCAAGGAATTTTTGAAACGCCACCTCTTAGGCCCAATGACTTTGGGTAGGATATCAATATTAATAGAGACTGGGGCGTGATCAGATAATAGAATAGGGCCAATTTCTGCATGAGTAAGAGATTGGGAAAGATGATGGGATACAAAAATGTAATCAATGCATGATTGGGAATGGTGAGAAGGAGAATAAAAGGTAAACACTCTGGCAGTTGGATTACACAGACGCCAAGCATCAACAAGTTTATGCTGTGACACTGCTTGAGTAAAAAGTTTATGAGGCTTGTTTGCAACGAAGGAAGCTTTAGAGTGTCGGTCCAAAAAAGGATCAAGAGGCTGGTTGCAGTCCCCTGCCATAATGAAATTATCATCAATGAGATTGGTGATGGGAGTAGCCATCTCGCGCCAAAAAATTTGGTTACCACCTGTGGGGGCGTAAATATTTAGAAGAGAGAGTGGAACACCCCTTTAGGAAAGCTTGACATATAACCACCTACCATCAGAATCCGATTCAGTAGCCAACAAGGAGTAAGTAAGAGATTTACGAATTAGAATAACAACACCATTGCGCTTACCATCTCCAGGAGAAAAACACACCTCTCCCACCCAACCTCTTTTAAGCTTAACAGATTCCGCTTCAGACAAATGAGTTTCTTGCAGGAAAGCGAAATCCACATTCAATTTGGCAAGGTGAGAGAGAATTTTTTGTCTCTTAATGGGAGAGTTAAGACCTTTAATGTTCCATGAAACAATGCGTACTGACATTAAAAACAATAAGAAAAAAGATAGCAACTACAATAAGAGAAAACCTCAGAGCAAAGAAAAACAAGAAGAGATGAAGAAAGGAGAAGTATAGGAGATGATAAAAGAGAAAAAAGGCGAAAAGAAAGAAATTGAAAGCGACAAAGAAGAAGTGACACCTTTAAGAAGAGAACAATTAGGGAGGGTAACAGGGGAGAGGAGGTAAGGTCAGAAACATAAGCTAACATGTCAATGAGGGAAGGAAACGTACTTACAGGGAAGGGAGGCGAGGAATCACAACCAGGAAAAGAAACCAAACGTGTAAGGAGGGGGGTAAAGCCAACTGGAGGAGACAAAACGGTCAGGGCCACCGAGCCGCCCAGCTGGGGAAACACGAAACATGGTATTTGATCTGTGGAAATAAGAGGAGAGCGTTAGGAGAACAAGAAAAGAGAATAGTCAAAAACCTCAAGGAGATCACATCCCCGAAAGCAACAAGCAAAGGGGAGAATAAACAGTAGAGATTATGAAGAACGAGATCAACATTAAAAAAGAACTGTTACATAATGCATATGAACCTATGATGCAATTGGTAAACTCATGTGTAGGACATGAGAATCCGAAATAAGAGAGACTTCAATAGTTAGAAGAGTCATGGAGGGAATAAAGAGGAAGGACCAGAAGTATCCCTGTTAGCAGCTTGACAGGAATTCAAAAAGCTCTGGAGTCGCACAGGATCTTCGTAAGTTGTCGTCTTATTGTTGTATGTAACCCTAAAGAGACATGGATGAAAGAGCCCATATCTGGCACCAATAGATTGAAGATCAGGTCCCATATCCAAAAAGGCTTTACGGCGGTTGGCCGTGGCTTTGGCGTAGTCCTGCGTGAAAAACAAGGGGGATCAAGACCATGTAAGTCGTGGAGAAGCTCTAGCTGCTGAGAGGACCTTTAAAAGGTCAGTATATTCTAAGAAATACATGATCACGCCCCTGGGTCTCATCGAGGCAGAAGTAGACGAGGGAACTTGGCCAAGCCTGTGAGCTCTCTGTATGTTAAGCACAGTATCCTCTGGAAGATGTAGGAGCTTAGGGAGGAAAGATTTAAAGAAAACAATAGGGTCATTCCCCTCACAGCCCTCCATCAGGCCATAGATGCGCAGGTTATTGCGTTGATTTCTGTTCTCAAGGTCCTCGACCTGCTTTTGGAGAGAAGAAATCTGAGAGTGCATATGAGGGCCTTGGCGGAGGACTCTTGAAGAGAGGAGACATTGCGTTTCACCGACGTGACTCTCGCCTCCATTTGTGTCCAGTTGTCAGTCAAAACTTGCAATTTAGAATTCGTTTCTTCCATAAAAGGGCGGAGTGCCCTTATTTCCTCCAATAGCAACTCTATAGATGTGGCTGAAGCAGACGGTGAGGGGGGATCCTTTTTTAGTTGTTTAACAGTAGCCTTCCCAGTGAGCTGTGTAGAGGGCTGAAGACGGCTGGAATGCCAGAAACCGGTCCTCGGAAGCTTGTTTCCGGTCCAGGGAAGACATGGCTTGGCAGTTCGGGCTGGACTGTTCCCATGAGGCACAGAGTCTGACTGATTTGCATATAGCCATGTCTGAACTGGAGTGGCAGAGTGGGCTAAAGAACGGTGATGGATTAAACCCAGATCTTTTGACTGGATGTGAGTGTTTGATTGATTCAGATGCTCCATCCATCACCACCCCCTTTTGTACCGCTGAAGCGGAAGCAGACGGTGAGGGGGGTTCCTTTTTTTAGTCGTTTAACAGTAGCCTTCCCAGTGAGCTCTGTAGAGGGCTCCATGATCGACTTTGTTATATGAGCAGGCTCTTGAGAAGCTTCTAACTGGGCCAATACTGAAAAAACTTTTAAGTTCTTGACGAAAGTGCGCTTTGAGGTCTTGTTGGCACAACTTGTTGTAAGTCTGCCCATAAGGTAACAGCCTCTGCCAGTAACACATCCAAGGAACACACATAAAAGACCCCCTCAGCTTCCAGGAGGGGTAATCAGCACTGAGAGAGCAAAAAATACTAACAAAATCCACTGTATGAAGAGAAGTAAACAGCATCAGTCTCTGAATCACAACAATGGAAGATTGGCATATGCATAACAGAAAATGGCAAAGTCACATAGTCATAAACAATGACTGCTGAGGATTGAGGGAGAAAAAAGCAAATAGGTATGAGCTCCTAATAGACAACGCCTGGAAGCCGTATTAGCGCAGTATGTTGCTGGCCAACACATGGGAAGACAGCCGCCATGAAGGAGAGAGGCTAGATAGCATATTCAACAAAGTCACATTCGGTCTTCGGTGCATAGAAGGAGCAAAGGAGGTAGAGTCATAGTAAAAAGAAGCACCACAAGGTGAGAAAAAACCAGTTGGAATGGCGCAGGCACAGTATGACCGATTGCCTCTAGAGGAGTATAAGTCAGAAAATGGCAGCTAGTATGGGAAAGGAGGAAAGACAGCTTGTAAAAACGAGTGGGAGGCTGTGCAAGGCAAGAAAAGTCCTTTAGAAGCACCAGGCATTGCGAAGAACTGCTAAATCCAAAGACTCTTCATCGGTGAGGAGCGTCACAGTGATCAAGGATGCAAGATGTGGAAAGCGCCGGGACACTCTTTCCGAGTAGCCGAGCGCTATAAAAATGCAATCTAACATAACATAACATAACATAACAGATGGCTGTTGCGGCCGTCATGAAGCCGCGTCTAGAAAAGCGCTGTCCAGAAAGTAACTTGAGCGGCCACAAAAGACCCCGCAAAAGGTCTCAGCACATTCTTGAGGCCTTCCGACGATGAAATCCTCAGTCTGTTGGGATGAAGGCAAGCGGGGTCCGCTAGTGTGCCCCAGCCGTGACGGAGCTCTCACGCCAGCGCCGCCATCTCCTCCGGGCGCTAAGCCACGCCCCGTCTCCGGTCTACCTTAAAACCTCGAATTAATGTGACTAAATACACCATATAGAGTTTATAGAAACTGTCTTAATTGCTCACAGTCTAATATAATGTTTCTTCAGTTTAGTAGTCATGCAAGCAACTGACAGGACCAAAGGACCAACCACAGAATGATGGAGGTCAAGAATGCTTCAACTGTAGGGAATGTGGACACACTCATATAGAATAAGGCGAATTACTTGCAGTCCTTCAGCCTTTGGAGGGGAGTGCTGATGCTGATAAAAGTTACACTGGGATTACCACAACAAAGAGAGATGAGCCCATTTCACATGTTTAAAGGCACCCAGAGTATGTAGATTGACTGCCGCTCGCAAGCCTATCTCTGCCTAAGCACTTTGGGACTACTATTGCCTCCATCATAAGGAATCCCACGAACTCTGAAGCACGACCCAGATACTTTTGATGTAGGCCTCAAATGCTTTTCCTTTCCTGTGTAAACGTAAAATCATACGAAGCAGTCACTTTAGCTACTGTGAGAACTGTCTGTTGAGTTTCATTTCTATATTGGTTAACATTGGACTCACTTCTTGCTACTAAGCATATTCGATAGAAATGTAACATTATTGTAGCAAATCTAGGGAAAGGCTCTTGGGAACAGATAGACTGTGAGCAAAGTAAAGTATCACCTACTTTTGTGAAGGAATATTAATACAATTAAACTTGCAAAAGGATTACTTAATTCTTCCAGATTTTTGTGATTCTTTGATCACCCCTACAACAGCCAACTTTGAGTGACCAATGAGAAACCCCATGGACTGATGGATTTGATAAGTTAAGGGGTGTAAACCAGGAACTATTTGAGGTATAATTGCCCCAATCGGAGGAGGAGTCAGGGCTGGCTGTCATTTCCTATCACTGCCTGGCATGCTGTCGGACTGATGTTTGATTCCTATTGACTTTCATATGCCTTTTCCATCCACACTGGGTGGCAAAGTCCTTAAATGAACTGAACTATTCATAACTGCAACCCTGAAGCCTTTACTTTGCCGGCTGGTAAAGTTAAACAAAAATTATCGATTGTCTCATTCTTTTAGTCATATTTCTCATCTGAAAGTGTTTTATATCAGTGGCTGAGAAAAGCTTTGAAATAGGTTTTGAGATAACAACTTGTTGTAATTTCATAAATAATAGAAGACACAAGAGCAAGTAAGAAACGTGCTTCTTTATTCCAATCATCCAGTCCCCTCAACTCTGTTCTAAGGTGTGAACATTCTAAGGTGAGCTCTTCAACAGAACGTTCTAAGCAGGAAGGGAGAGCAGGGGAGTACGGACGGTACCAAGGAGAAAGGGAAAACGAAGTAAATTACAACACATATCCCTTCCTCGGGAAGAGGAGGGAAGCAACATGGCAAGGAACAAGGTGAACAAACATCTTCAACCGAGGTGTTTAAGGGATGTTGACCAGTCTATCACCACTCCAAATCTGTCAATTGTCTAGGTGAACCACATTTTTGCTAGATCTGATCACTCTCTGGGATGGCAGGTACTTACTCAAACCTAGTTGAACATAAATAGGTGTCCTTATCACCACAGGTGTGTTAGGATGGAGGTCTTGCTCTTTAACTCCATGTTTCTGGTCGTACCAACTTTTGTATTTCTCTTGATGTTGTTAAGTTTTCAATTGACTTGTTTCCTGGTTGATGTTGACTTTCTTGCCTCCTTCCAACCACTTGGATTCATCTTTGTGCTTGGTTCTCTTCCTCTTAGCATTACAAAAGGAGAGAATCCCGTGATGAGGCTGGGTGTTGTGTGGTGAGCCCAAATACATTCTTTCAAAGATTCTTCAGTTTGAGGTTATTGGTAATGGCTAATTGGATATGATCCTTGATCATGCAGTTAGTTCTTTCCACCAGCCCGTTGGGTTTAGGACAATAGAGTGCAGTTTTTTCGTGTTTTATGTTCAATTTGACAAGGAAATCTTTCATCATTTCAGAGGTGAACTGCACCCCATTGTCCGTGATAAGTGTAGCTTGTATGCCTTCAAAAAAATATATATTTTCCAAGAAGGAAATGAGATTGGTTGTATTTGTGGTAGGAGTAAATTTGAGGTTGAACCACTGAGAGGTTTAATCAATAAGGATAAATATATGTTTGCGCACCGCAGAAAATTTCTCACCCCCACCCCATGGCGATGAGTTAGGACTCAAATAATTGTATCCAGTCTTTCCAATGACTTTCATGGTCACCTCAATCATTTAGGAATGATGGAGGTTGGTTTATACCTGGAGTACCCATGGAGAAGCAAACAAGGAGATATAATTCATAGAACTGAAGAGGAAGGTGTGTGTCACCGCAGCGTTGACACTCAAGAAGATGGTGAGAGACAAGCTATACCTGTAGCACCGTAAAATGCAGAAATGTGAGACACAGAGAGTGCAGGAGCAGAGTTTGTAATAGGGGTAGTGCCACTAGGGTAGACTAAGATGATATCCAGTAAGTGACACACATAAGGGTGAGTGTGTCACCATGATGAAATAGGCATATAGAAGGATCTCTGTAGAGAAGGTGTGCGTATCACCGTAGGTAAACACACGTGGCACACATAAAGGTGAGTGTGTCACCATGATGACATAGGCATGAAAGTAGGATTTCTGTAGCAAAGGTGTGCGTATCACCGTAGGTAAATGCACCAATGTGAGGTGTACCAATCACAAGAAATAACAGGATGACGTGAGTATCTTGAGGACCATGAGGCAGCAGACAGAAATATCAAAATATTTGGAAAAGTCTTACTTGTGACCCACTGCTGGAAAGACAACCATGGAATATCGGATGGGCTCCTCACACAAACAAGCTGTAGAGTGGATGGTGCGCCGGGGAAACTTTGTGATAGGAGTCCATACCAGGCAATGGCAGAAGACTTGTGATAAAGCCGACTGTGAAGTGGATGGTGCACCGGGATGCCTTTGTGAAAGGAAACTGATGAGGTAATTGCGGAAGAGTTCGATGAAAACCGGCTATGAGGTGTATGGTGCGCCTGGGCACGTCTCGTGACAGGAACCAAAAGAGAAGGGAAGGCAGGTTACTGGCAGACACTTCGGCTGACACAATTCATGTAGATAATGGAAGGCAAATGACGAAGAAAGCCAGGAACAGCCCCTTTGCTCACGCCGCGGGACACAGCAGAGGCGCAGCTGAGACAGAGCCGGAGCGTAATGCTGAGAACCCAGGCGGTTGCTGGCGTCGAGCCTTGGCTGACAGGAATGGTGTGGCGGTCACGAAATGAAGGCGAAACAGGTCCTTGGGTTCACATAAAGGACTCGTGGGAGATCCTGGGCGATATCTACGCTGGAGAGAACCACAGAGGCAGCAAAAAGAATAGGCAGACCGCGACACGAAAGACAGTAACAGTTCCTGACACTCGCAGACCACAGCAACGAGGAATCAGGCTGATTTCAAAGTAGAGATCCAGAACTCTTGATGATTCTCCGCAGACTGTGGTAGTCCAACGCACCGGAATAAGAAAGCCGGCAACAGTTCCCGACAAATCTTGGCACAGAGCAACGTTGGAGCAGATTGATCTCACAATAGAGATCATACAAATTCTTGATGATTCTCCACAGACTGTGGCAGTGCAGCAACGCAGAAATCAGAGAGAACACCACATACCACCACTGATAAAAACGTCGAAAGCACAGTTGCAGCAGAACAGCCTCTCATGAAACACAGGAATCATAAGTAGAATGAAAGTCCACAACCTGTGTGAAGAAGCCAAAAACACCAGTACTGGAATGTAGATGGATGAATATGAAGATGAAGGATTCTTCAGTCTGGAAAAAGTACTGAAAGGTGAGATGATTGGCTGCCCCCTGCCCGGTATCGTCACCAGTGTTGTAGTTTCATAAATAAATAGAAGACACAAGAGCAGGTAAGAACGTGCTTCTTTATTCCAATTATCCAGTCTCCTCAACTCTGTTCTAAGGTGAGCTCTACAATGGAACGTTCTAAGCAGGAAGGGAGAGCAGGGGAGTACAGAAGGTACCAAGGGGAAAGGGAGAATGAGGTAAATTACAACACAATTATTTTATTCCAGGTCCTCATAGAATAATTGTTACACATTCTCAAAGTATTCTAGTCCGTCAGCTCAACAAAATGATCCATTGTAGGTTTGTGGTAATCTGGTTGAAAATTGAAAATATTGAGTTCATAGGATATTATTGAAATGGGTCAGGTGAATCAAAGACTGATTTAAAGAAAGAGAACATTTGGTAAGCGTTACGCTGCATCAGGGTCAAGAGCTGAGCCATGTGGTAAGGTGATGCCGACGCTTTGGGTTCGCCTCCCCTGCACCTCTTGAACTTAGCTTAATCTATGAACCCCTGCAAATGTCAAGGTTGGATGTATGTTTCTCTCAAAAACTCAGTCAACCACAATAAACATTACACATCAGGGATACCCAGATTGGAAAAGGACAGGGGGAGCGGGGCACACTTACCAGAAGGGAGGAACATTCATCCAGAGTCCTGGAGGGTCATAAAAAGGGGCAAAGCTATCTGAGACCTAACACTGCCATTGTAGAAATAATGTTTAACGCCTAATAGAGAAAAATCTTTGGAAATTAAGCCTTTAGTATTCCAGTTAAAAATAGATACCTGCATGCTTTCTAATTAGGTGTGACTTACTTATTTAGAACTCATGGTTTACTTGCAGAATTTAGTGGAAAACCTGAAGTATTCGATCAGTAAGTCACACATAGTCATAGCAAAATCTTTGAAAATCTGCTCCTAAGCTTTGTGAATTGAGCACAATGAATCAGTGGAAATCTCTATTGCTTCTCTTGACATAGAATGTCTTCAGAGCCGTTTACTTTTCTAGCAGTGGAAACGTATTCCCAGGTGGGCCATAAGTAGCTTGATGTCAAATGTTCATACTCACCTTTGCTATAAAGATCATAAAAATAGAGGTTCTAATGTAGAATCAAAAATTGTATTTAGAGGCTATCTCCATTAAAAAGGGTCCTGACAAGACAAGCATGATGGTGTGTTGATACACACAATAGTCGTTTTATTGACTTTTTCAACATACTCCCATGTGTGGCTCAAATGTGGAAAGCATATGCAATAAGTAATCCTCTAGAAATAATTGAAACCCCACTCCTTCAAGGAATACCTTATCACAGCTCAACACGTGCTACTCCCTTCCCATGATGGGGGCCACCTTATTGATCTGATCTGCTCCAACTTCCCTATTTCAGTCACTGATCCTGAGCCTACTACATGGTCTGATCACTTTCTGATCAGGTTCTCGTGGGAGGTTACTAGATCTGACAGACATACGACACTTCCTTCCGGGCCTCAAGCCAAGAAAGTGAATCTCCCGACACTCTCGGAGTTCCTGCGCCAGTCCCACTCTACTCCTTCAACAGATCTTGAGGGGGCAGTGGGCAATTTCTACAATTGGATCAGCCTGGGAGTGGGAGTGTGTTCTAATGCAAAACCAGGCAATACCCGGCGCTCTCTCCCCTCACAACCATGGTACTCCTCTAATCTTAGGGATCCGAAGCAGGGCTGTAGGAGACTGGAGCTCTGCTGGGGTCAGACCTACTGTTCAAGAGCAAAGGCGACCGTACGTTCAACCCAGAGAGATTACTACATGACTATAAAAAAGGCAAAGAGTGATAAATTTGCCGGGAGGATTATGCTGGCGAGGAATAATAGTAAAGAGATCTTTGCGATTGTCCGAAGTTTTCTCTCCCCATGTGCGGAACAAAGCTCGCTTCCTGCATCGAATGCGTGGTGCAAAGAGCTCTCCTCTTTTTTTACTGACAAAATTGATAAAATTCAAGAGAGTGTTAGCCTTACTTCTAGGCCCAATGAGACTCCCTTCCCGGAACCCTCCCTACCCCATCCAGTAGATCCCGCCTTGTCCTCCACATTTCTGCCCACTACCGAAACAGGCGTACTGGCCCTTTTAAGGTCTTTGAAGTCTGGTTCTCCACCTGACCCCTGTCTGGCGCGGGTCTTAGCGGGTGTTGCAGAGGTGGCTTGCCCAGCAGTAGTGTTTATGGTGAATTGGTCCCTAATGGCCAGCTACGTTCCTATTCAATGGAAATGTGCTAAACTACTCTCTCTCCTGAAGAAACCTACATTGGACCCTCTGCTGCCGGCTAACTACCGGCCCATCTCCCTTCTTCCTGCACTCGCTAAAGTCTGTGCGAAAGTGGTCTTCCGGCAGCTTGAGGCGTTTCTTGAAGCATCAGGAGCATTTCACCCAGCCCAGTCAGGATTTAGATCTTCCTACAGTAGGGAGACTGCCTTGGTTGAGATGTCGGAGGTCATCAGAGAGTGTCTAGACGGAGGCGGCAGGGCAGCCCTGATCTTACTAGACCTCTCTGCCGCCTTCGATACTGTGCCCCACCAGCGGCTCCTGGACAGGCTCTCTGCTGTTGGGATTTCTGGCCTGGCATGGAAATGGATTGAATCCTTTCTGGACTCCCGCTCACAACAGGTCTGTATGGCCTCCTGCACCTCCTCTGTTAGAAATCTGGCTACTGGGGTGCCACAAGGTTCTACCCTCAGCCCCCTTCTTTTTAATATTTATCTGACGCCGCTTGTCTGCCTGGAAGAGGGGATGGGCGCTAAGGTGATAGAGCACGCGGATGATACTCAGCTTCTCTTTACCTGGGGTGGCTCTGACTTGAATACTGGCATCGCCCAGACATGTCTGGCCTCAGTATTTCAATGGCTGGCCCAAGCCTCCCTCAAATGTAGTGAGGATAAATCGGAGGTCTTTCTCTACAGCCAGTTCCTGGATGACTTTAAAACCTGAGTGTGGCCCCCGGGCTACCCCTGCCCGGTGCCCAAAGCAGGGCCAGCTAAAAATCTGGGTATCTGGTTTAGCGAGGACCTCCGATTCAGTGACCACATAAAAAACTGATGGTGGTCTGCTTTGGCACTCTTAAAACACTTAAGAACATTTTTCCTTTCCTCCCGAGAGCAGCTAAAGAGACGGTCACCCAAGCTCTGATCCTGTCCAGACTGGATTACGCTAATGCCTTGTTCTTGGGGCTGCCTGATTATTTGTTGCACAGGCTTCAAATTATCCAGAACGCCGCAGCCAGGCTTCTCTTCAATGTCCCTTCGAGATCTAGCGCGCAGCAGTATCTCCGGGAATTACATTGGCTCCCAGTGGCCCAAAGGGTGCAGTTTAAAGCAATCACTTTGGCCCTTAGGGCTCTGCATGGTCTGGGTCCCACCTATCTTAGGAAGTGCCCCCACCTGTGCTCTCCTCCGCGCCAGGACACTCTTGAGTAACAGTGCATGCTACAAATGCATTATAACATAACATAACATAACAGCATAACCACAGACTTACAAGACCACTAGATAGAGCCCCCCCAAAAAAGAAAAAATAATATTAGGTCAGAGGACCAATGTTTTCTTACAAGCCTGCCGAGTATACTGTCAACTACTAGCGTTGATAAGCACAAAGGTTGCTTAGTCTTGACTCCAGCTCATGTCTCTTTCTTTCATCATTCTACACTCCAATATCTTTATCTACCAATTGCAAGTGAAGTTCTTTTTCATTCCTGCGTTCTCCCTTTCTCATAGTTTTCATATTTTTCTCTTGTTCCTTCTTTCAGCACTATATGCTCTCTCCCGCTCTGGATGAAAGGCTGATGATAAGATAAGACCTGGACCCAAGGACTGTTCACCACTTGCAATCACCTGCACAAATTAGGCACAGCACCTGGACAACCTTCACGTGCAGTAACTTTCACAAGATCCCTTAAAATGCATCACTTAAAATGCAAACTCAGAACATTAGTTTTTTTTAAACTGGACTTCCCAGTTGCAATCTTTGATTACGAAGAAAAGAAACTGGAACAAAGTCTTGTCTCACATAATGCAGGTCCTGGATGTTGCGTCCAATGGTGCATTTCTACTATTTGGGTCATCTGTGCTACACTATTCCAGATCTTTGTGTAAGGCTCCCTGAGGCTTTATATAGGTCTGTTTTACCGGTGTATTACCAAATTCAGACTTCTCTTTCAGAGCTTCGATTCTCTTATTCTCTTTGAATATGAACTTTCTGTAAACATGATCAATCACAGCCATACTATTCCATTAAACAATGTAAGGCATCCTATTAGATGGTTTAAAATATTTATAAAATTGGAGCAGAAAAGGTTTCGATGCTGATGCCAAATCACAGATCCAATTAAACATTGCTGTGGAAGATTGTGGTGCTGGTGGTAGGCATGTTACAGCTGCAGATGTCGTCCGTTTATAAATGGACATCAGTCAGAATAATTGATATATGCCATGTGCGCACTTTGCTCAATTCAGTACTGTAAACTGCCACTTAGTTAGCTTACGTTTTTCACTTTCTAATGTCAAATTAAATAGACATTCTTCTAGTCACCTGTGCTTCCAAACAACGCTCTTGCTGTCCTGACGCCACTCCGTTTTGCTCAAGCCATCCGGATACTGGTGCCTGCCCTCCCGCCTCCCGCTGCCCGACTCCCCTGCCATCTCGGAGTACGGTGGTAGCCGAGAGGAGTGCGGTCGAGGGGGTATAAAACTACCATACCCAGAATCCTAAGCGGCGCACGCCGCGTCACCTGCGCGCCTGGAGGCGCTGAAATAGCGCGTCACCCCCGTCCCGCGGGACGCGAGCGGGACGCCGGGCGAAGCCCGGGCCAAGGGCGGGCCCGTTTTAGCCCGTTCTAGACTGTGATAGACTGGACTGGGCCACCCCTCTTTGCCCCCGAGCCCAAGTGAGTCAGTGGTAAGGCGACACATATAATCTTGGGCCCCACACAAGCCTGTCTATTACTATTGTTGCATTTCTATCTAGCTGCTGTATTGTACCGGGCTTGCTCGGTTAACATGTCGAGACAGAAAACCCCCGTCACTCCGGCCAATACCATGGACAACTATTTAGTCCAGGTGGTGGCCAAAATTAATAGCGATCGAAGGTCTTCGTTGGGACTTATGGTCTCTCCACCTTGTGCCCAAATTGAACCACTAGGTGTATCCCAATCTGTCTGTGATGATACAAATACTATTGACCTTATTGAGGAAACTAATGATTGTTTATTGACAAATGTTTCTACGGCATCTATTGCTCTACAACCCGATTCTATTGCCGACTTATTAACTGTAGAAGAGCTAAATATTTCTCATAATAGTGTAGAGTTAGACACTGAGAGCATCTCCCCTCCTACTCCTGTCCCCGCACCTAGAGCCAAAAGAGGGACCACTAAGGTCCCGCCTAAAAGAGATGGATTGCGGTCCAGTAAGAACAAACCAGCAACACCACCTAGAAGAACACATAGAAGGGCTGTAGAAGGAATAAGGGAGGAAGGGAATGACAGTACAGCCTGGGAGGAGATGTTATCAATTAAGCTTATGGGTATGCTGGAGTCTAAGATATCTGGGCTAATAAAACCTCTTATATCTAAGATAGACCACCTTACTAATAAAGTCAACAAACTAGAGACCCTCCTGAAAAAAACAAACGATGGTGTGGGGGAAATTCCAAATATAATAATAAATAAACTTGAGGAAAAACAAGACACAGGAAACATGCCAGGGGGAAATACACATGAAGGAGCAGAAGACATACTTGCCCCAATTCAGTTAATTAGGTCCAGACCTGGTGATAACCCCAACAACCCCTCAACCACAGAACCTGTACAAATTCTAGGCAACACCTCAACCGTCGATTTCAATACAGAAACCAGCCCTGTTGAATTAATTGTAGAGGCCTCACCACTGATTCTAGTGCTTGCTAATGTTCCACCATTGAAAATAGGGCAGATTGAGTCTCCAGATTCTCTACGAAACAAGGCACTACAGTGGCTGAGTAATAATATGCATATATCTCCCTGGGGCAAAGAAAAACTATCAGATGATCTGTTAACAGCGAGACGGGTAAAGTGGATAGGGACTAAAACAAAGAAATTCCAAGGGGACTGTGTGGTTTTAAACTTCAAGGGCCCTGAAGTATTACCAGATGTCTTGCGAAATATCTTTCCTCCTCAGCACAGAACAGCGGAAATTATACCACTAACGCTGGATTTCTTTTACAGTAGAAGAGGACTTGTAGCAAAACCAAGTATACTGAGAACCAAGTGGACAGTGGTGGGAAACAGAAGGGCTAGGAATGGCCCCACATGTGAGTGGGGGCTAAACTTGGAAAATCATTATTCTGCCTTATCCTACCTAAATGAATGCGACTGACTTGTAAGCTGTGTCCCAGCACCCCCTAACAGGCAGTTGCTCCCGAAAGGAAGGACAGGAAACTTAATTGAGCACCTAGCAGGAAAGCAGACCATAGGTCCTAGGGAATCCCAAACCCCCGCTCCTGAAGAGTTAAATACAGACATAGAGGGTCCAAATAGAGCAACAGAGGTAACAGAGATGATCCCAATGTTGAGGGATGGAGTTTTATTAAACGTAGAAACTGAAGAAGTTCCAAATACACCTGAAAAGGGCCAGATACAACATCAACAAGAAACGCTATTAATGTCCCTTGTCTCTTGGAACATAGCCGGCATAGCAAACAAGATAAATACTCCGGAATGGGTTGATTTCATTGACCAATACGATATCATTATGCTGCAAGAAACTTGGTCACTGACCCCAACCTTCCGGCAGGGGTATTTGAATTTTCATATGCCTGCAACTAGAAATCGAGTGGGTCGTCCCTCTGGGGGCCTGCTAATCTTGATACGTCAGACATTGAATTGCACAATTAAGCAAAGGTCCATACCTTCCAATGACATCTTAGCCCTTGATGTCAGCTGGGAAAATGGCCAACAACTTGCCCTCTTTAATGTCTATGCCAGGGGAGTTGCTGGGGGTAAATCGTCAGAGGTCATAACAACCTTAGAGCATCACATCGAAATGTTATCACTAACACCCCATGTAATAGTAGGCAGGGATTTTAACACCACCTTTGAACCCTTGGGTGAAGAGGATAGGATCCTGGCCGAAGAGGAGGATGCTAAATGGGGAATACCTCACTTGGAGGTACCTGCTATCAGGAAATGGAGTACGGTGGCAATTCAGCTAAAGAGTCTCTGTCTTTCAAGAGGGTTAAGAGCAGTAAATGGACGGTCACCCTCTGATCAAACAGGGAAAAATACATTTGACAATGGCCGCGCAGCTAGCAGAATTGACTACTTATTATTGGATATAAGGGCTTGGACCAAACTGGTAGATATGGTAGTGAAAGACAAACTAGAAAGTGATCATAACCCCCTATGCCTAACCCTTCACTCCTACCAAGAAGCTATGGAGCACTCCAGCAAAAATGAAATGGTGACACAAGATGTTGTGTGCTCAAATAATCATCGTCACCTGAAGTGGAGTATGTTACTGGAAGATGAATCTAAATTAGAGGTCCTCAAACAACTAGTCGCGGATGAAGTCATTAAGATCAAGTCCCACTGTGGGAAGTCTGACTTCAAACACTTCATGATGGAGGCCCATGAGAAGCTATTCTGTAAAATCCAAAGTTTCTTTATCAAAACTGTAGTACCCAATAAAAAGAAAAAGGATCAAAAGAGGCAAGGATGGTACAACAAGAGTTGTAGGATAGCACGACATAATCTAAGTACGGAATTGAGAACTGGAAATGCAATAACAGTTAGGTTGGCAAGAAATCATTATAGACAGACCCAAAAACAGGCCAAGAAACGCTGGGATGAGGATTGTTGGCATGAACTAAAGGAGGCCTGTGCTGCCAAGGATTCTAAACGTTTCTGGGCCTCAGTAAAATGGGAGAAGGGAGGGATTGCTGCACAGCCCCTGAACCATGTTGCGAAAAATAATTGGGTAGAGTTCTTCCAACCACAGTATGCTCGGAACCCAGCCTTCATCCATGACCATCCCCCCCCACATGTTTATTTTAAAATTCCAATATTTGTTGAAAAGGATGTAAGCAATGTATTGGATTGTATAGCGGGGGCAAAGCGCCGGGCATGGATGGAATTCCGGCTGACATATTCCTATCGGACCGGAATTCCTGGTGTACTTATTTCACAATGTTGGCCAATGCCGTGGCAATGGGAGGGGAAGTACCTGCCTCATGGAAGGGTGCTGAAATTATCCCCATATTCAAAAAAGGCGATAAAACTCTGGCTAAAAATTATAGACCAATTAGTCTGATTGATACAGCCCAAAAATTGATGGGCCGCCT
This sequence comes from Lissotriton vulgaris, assembly GCF_964263255.1. Lineage (NCBI taxonomy): Eukaryota > Metazoa > Chordata > Amphibia > Caudata > Salamandridae > Lissotriton > Lissotriton vulgaris. The sequence continues at coordinate 724,077,262 of NC_141689.1, read as the reverse complement.
AGTCCAAAATAAACTGCAACAATGGATCGATGAAAAGAACATACTGTCATCATATCAGGCAGGGTTTCGCCCCTTAACCAGTAGCGTAGACCAAGTTTTACACTTTCTAACTATCTATTGGAGAAACGTTACACTAAAGAAGGGGACATTGTATTCAGTTTTTGTGGACCTAAAAGCAGCTTTCGACCTGGTCCCCAGAGAAAAACTGTGGCAGACCCTAGCGGATGCAGGCCTAAGTCAGGAACTCCTTACGCTCCTTGTTCGTCTCCACGAAAATAATTTTGCCAAAATCAGGTGGGGCAAGCAAGGAGAAGTAACAGATCCCTTTCCTGTAGAGCGTGGGGTGAGACAAGGGTGCGTCCTAGCGCCGACACTCTTTTCAATTTATATAAATGGCATTGTCGAACACCTACAGAAAATCCCTAGCGACGCCCCAATTATAGCAGGTTCCCACGTCCCCGTCCTGATGTTCGCGGACGACACGCTCTTACTTTCACGCACCCCCAGCGGTCTCCAAAAAGTGGTTGATGCCTTTGGTGAATTTTGTGATGGCAGGGGCCTTGAATTGAATACCACCAAAACCAAATTCATGTGCCTTAACCAGCAGTCCACCTTTAAAGGTGTAATAAAATATAAAGGTACTCCCTTAGAAAGGGTGGATTCTTTTTCCTACTTAGGCATCATCCTACAGGAAAATATGAATTGGAAATCGCACATTAACACAACAGTACTGAAGTTTAGACAGCTAGCAGGCGCAATTGCTTTAAAACATCGAGCCTCGCTAACTAAGCCGGTAAATTGTGCACTCGAAATTTACAACATGAAAGTATTGGGGGCCTGTTTATACGGATCCGAACTATGGGGGTTTTCAAACCTGGGAGAACTGGGACGTGCTGAAAACAGTTTCTTGCGAGGGCTTGTAATGGTTCCACAAAGCACACCCATAACTCCATTAAAATTAGATCTTGGTAGGAAAAGTATAGAGGACATAGCTAGGCTACGGCCTCTTTTATACTGGAGACGTCTTATGGTGACTCCTGAACTAAGCCACTATGCCGCAGCCTTGATGGATGTTGTTAAATTCGATTGTTTTCATTGTATCCCATGGCTAAAGGAACTCCGTGGACTACTTGTAAAACTGAAATTGGAATATCTATGGGATACTAAAGACGTGGCTAGTTTTTCCTCAAAAGTAAAGTTGAAAGAACTATATTGGGAAATGGTGTATCTTACAATGTTTTGTAATGGTTCCAGATCAAAACTAACAATTCGCTCTCTGGATATAAAAATGTACCCCTCATGCGAACCATTTTGGGACGTTATCGAACGACCGTATGATAGAAAATTATATTTCCAATTTCGCATAGGTACATTACCAGTGAATGCTTTTAAGAAACACTGGTCCCCAACTTGGGATGAACATTGTCACCATTGTAAAGAACAAACCGAGCATATTTCCCATTTGTTGTTCTGTTGTCCACTGTATTTGAGTCCAAGACGCAAATAGTTAAAGCCAGTGTGCCTAAATATGGGCACTCGTAGCCAAGCGGTAGCCCTCAGGATACTTGAATCCGATTGTTCCACTGTGTTTGTGGTTGGTGTAGCAAAATTTCTGGCTTGGGCATGGGCAATCCGTACTCGTTCGCTAATGTCTATCACATCATAATGAATCATGTCTATTACTATTCCCCCATTTCGTCATATGAATTACTATGCTTCTCAAAATAATATTTTGTATTGAATTGTGGAAATGTCCTGTATTTTAATATGTATTTTATTCGACTATTTACGTTTAATATGTATTTTAGAAAGTATTTTATATGTAGTATTTATTGTATTAGGGCTAGGTGAATGCTTTTATGACATATGTCGAATAAAGCTTTGAAACTTGAACTTGGACACCTGCGTTTCAATGACATTTAAAAAAGCAGAAACAGATGTTAGCAGGATGTTGCATTTCTACATGGGAGTTGCCAGAGTGCCACTTAAGTAAATTGTTCTCTGTTGGTTGATGTTTTGCTAAAGGCCGTTCTTGACTTACAGAGATGAGAACATGAAACTTTACCCTCTCGGGCCGACCAAACAGTCACGTGCACTTTGCATCTTCCCCACCTGGCTGCATTACACAGCCTGGTGAGGAACTTGCAAAGCCTACAAGCCCCTGTCTGAGCGCCGAGCCACGGCGCTCAGACCAATCACAATGCTACATTGCAACATTGTGATTGGCCTAGGGGAGCCTGGGTGGGTGATTCCTGCTGCTGACGGGACTGCAGGAAGTCAAAGAGGATGGAGAACAAAGGAGATGCGGTGGTCAGATGTTTGAGTTAAGTGTTCATTTCTTTATTTTATCTTCATTGCAGGCCCGGACTGGCCATAGCGGGCACGGTCAATCCCCCAGTGCGCCGCAAGGGTGGGGGCCGGTTTTGAGCCCCTGGGGGCCGATTTTGTTACAGGGCCGTTTTTGCATCAGCCCTGCAACAAAATCGGCCGAAAACTGGCCCTAGCAAAGCGCTCGGTGGGACCTCCAACCCCCCCCGGCCGAGCAATTTGCCAGGGCCGGTTTTGGTTCCCAGTCCGGCCCTGCTTCATTGTCGTGCCTCGCCCCTCCTGCTCCCAACCCCCGCACTACCACCTGAATACGGTAGCAGCCACTACTGATCTGCTGTATCCTTTTGTAAAGGAATAGTAATCATGTTTTCAGGAATGCAGGAGTTGAGTATGGGTGCAGATAGTGCATGGGTTCAGTTTAGTGTGGTAAATATGTATACACCATTGTGCTACTTCCTAATTTCCTGGGAAATTTCGAACAAAAGGTTTTCTGTCTTTCCACAAGTAAGGAGGAGCAGAGGGAAGGGCAGGGAGGTGTTTAGGGAGTAGCATGCACCCACCCACAAAAGAGGAAGCCTTTCACATTCACAAAGTACAGTCAAATACAGTCAAAGAGCCCACGAGTCCTAAATAAACCTCAGGACAAACCTGGAGTAAGTCCAGCATCCCATATGGCTAACTACTGGCTTTGAAAATCTTCCCATAGAAGAAAATGTAGGTAGAGACTTAAAATCGAACTCCATAGGAAATATTGTGAAATAAATGAATTGAATTCTTTTTTTTAAAGTACATGAATTTATTTTACTGTTAAAAATTTATAGATGAATAAATATACATTTTTTAAAACATTTTATTAGCTTACTTCATTTAAAAGTAAATGTAACTTTATTTTTTATTAAAATGTAAATTAATACTTTATGCAACTTTAAGTAATTTTACTGCCCATTAAATGCATTTAAATATTCGACCTGGATGGTTTTTTTTAAAATATGGCCTTAAAATAGTTTTAAATTAGTTTAATATATTTAAATGATCAAAGATTTCTTTAGCATAGTCCATATTCTCAAATTATGATCAGTTAAGTGATGTAATAGATGAACTGCAGAAATCCCACATTAAAGTAGTGCTCTTCAAAGGCAATCTCATTTAATTAATGGGCTAAAGGCAGGTCATCATAAATTAATACATATGTCATCTGTAAGTGGGTCTGTGGCTAGAAAGATCAGATGAGGGTGATTATCAGTTTTAAATCCTGTTCTCCTGAACAAGTCTCAGTTGAGTAAGAGATGGACATGTTTTTTTTGTTTGTCTGTTGAAGATGCTTTATTGAATCAAATTGTGAAATAATACAAAGTAAAATGATATACATTTGCTCAAGCATTATGTAGGAATAATATATGAAACTGCGAAAATATTATAGCTGAAAAGGATTAACAGTGAAGAATAAATAACTAGAGAAGCCATAATGCCTAGAGTCAAAAGAACAATACTAATATAAAACTGTAGCATTTTCTGAAAATAATTAAGATGAAAGATGAAAGAAGAAAACAAGAGAAAAGATAGAAAAGAAGAAGATTGGGAGAAGGAAAAGAGAAGAGCATTCAGAACAAGGTTAAAATAACATAATTAGCAATCATCTGTTATTATCAGAATAACCAAACCAGATGGAAGCTACTCATGAGAGTCCAAAAAAGGTGCTCACAGGTCTGGCAGGGGCAACAGTTCTGGATATGTATGATGTTAGAGGGAGCCAGAACAGATCTCTTTTAATCATTAGGGGTAATGTGGTGGCAAGGGCTCTGACTAACCTGTGGTGATGACACCAGGCATTGAAGGGGATTTTTGAAGTGTCTTTCCAATTGGATGTGATAATTTATAAATCCAGGGCTATCGTCAAATCAATGAATTTCCCAATTGCCTTGCCAGATTGCCATAGAGGGGACACACTACCCGAAAAAGATGTATAGTGTTAAACGTTTAATCCATAGAAAATAAGTTATTAAACTTGTCCCATATTAGCAACCAAAAACTCTGAACTCGGGGACATTTAAAAAACATATGCAAAAAGTCACAGTTTTTTTGGCACAAGACAAACATTTGGTGTTGTTAATTAGATGGAACTGATATAAGTGAGTGGGAGTTTAACATAGTCCATTATAGAAATAAAATTGAGTTTGGGTAGTTGCAGCAGAGTGGGAAGTAGTGTATATCTTGGCCCAAATTGTTTCACAAGTGTGTTGAGAAAATTCTTGATTGAAGTCCAGTTCCCAACGTAATTACATTTTTGATTTAGGTCTACTCTTGGGCGGAAGACATAAAAGTTTGTATGTGTAGGAAGCTTTCACCTTTGAGGGAAAATCAATGGGAGAGAAGGGAGACAATGGAAGACTTGATGAAGAGGAGGATTGATAATTAAGCTGAAGAATGGTGGGTCCTATACGGTTAAATTTAACTGCATAAAAATATCGTATTTAAGTTGGCTGTCCGTAAATTCTAACACAGAATCATTGGAAATTATATGTCCAAATACTAATATTCCTTTATCTATCCATTTCTTCCAATAGAGAGCCCGATTATTTAAGTTAATGTGCTTGTTTTATCATATCAGAGTTTGTAAAAAACCTTCTAGTAAAGAATTAGACTTAAGGACTAATGGTGTGACAACTGAGTGTGTAAGTAGAGTTAAAAGGAGATTAATAAGAGCTTGGGATATGTAGGCCATTTCCGTAAGTGAAAAAGGGGCAATACAAGCTTGTTCCCATTGGCTCCAAACTGCACATTCATCCAGAGAAGGAACAGAAAGACAGGCCCAAATCTGCTTTAGAGTAGGAGCAGAGTGGTACCTTCTGATCACAGGAAAACTGATCCCTCCATTGTTCCTAGCCTGTTGAAGCAGAGATACAAATATTCTCAATTTGTGTTTGTTCCATGAAAAAGATAAAAGTAAACAATTAACTGACTTGAAAAATGCAGGAGGGAGTTTGACTGGAAGCATACACAAATACAAATTAATTATAGGTAACATCATCATTTTAATCGTAGCTAATCTCCCCCACCAAGAGAAGGAAAGAGGGGACTAGGCTAGTGACATATTGGACATTTTTAAATGTACTTGTTCTAAATTTATTTGAATTGTTTCTTTAATGGTATTAGAATATAGAATGCCTAACCATTGATGGGTTTAGATGTCCAGGTTATACCAATATCCTTAAACATATCAGGGAGATAGTATTTATTTAATGGTAATACCTCTGACTTCTCTATATTGAGTTTATATCCGGATACCAGAAAATATTCATTTAATAATTGGAATAAAGTAGGAAGCGTATTTAGTGGGTAAGAGACATATAGTAACACATTATCTGCATAGGCAGTGAATATAACTTCCAATTGCTTGCATTTAAATCCAGAGAAAGCTGATGATCGATGAATTTTCTCTAGGAAAGGTTCCAGAGAAGGAATACAAAGGAGAGGGGATAGAGGGCAGCCCTTTTTGGTGTCTCAGAAAAGAGGAAAATAAGAGGACTGCATGCCATTTAGCATAAATTGAAGTGGAAGGCTGAGAATATAGAAGGTAAATATATCTAAGAACATGGGGACTAAAACCATGCCATTTTAATGCATCAAACATAAAATCCCAATTAAAACGATCAAAGACTTTTTCCAGCATCCAAAGTTATGGCCCCATAAGGTATTTCGGATTTAGAGGCCATGTGGATTTTATTAAGGAATAACCTGCTTAATGCGTATCGCTAGGGCCATAGCAAATATTTTGCAATCTGTGTTAATACGAGAAATGGGCCTATAATTTCCACACTTGGATAAGTCCTTACACTTCTTGGGAAGCAGGTAAAGCATCACCTGTGAAAAGGTTTCTTGTGTGCATTCTTGAGTGACAAAACGAGAAATCAAAAGAATTAGTTTTGGAAGTAGGAGATGTGTAAAATGCGAGTAAAATTTTACTGAAAATCCATCGGGACTGGGAGCTTTATCTTTAGAGAGTTGAAGAACAGCATTCTTGAGCTTCACCTCAGTTACGTCGGCATCTAAGATGGAGGGATCTGGTGTGTTGACTGTCGGTTTGGGAATAGAAAAGAAAGAATCTAATTAGTCAGTCGTGGGAGAAAACTCTACTGAATATAGGTTAGTGTAATACTATGTAAAACATTCTAGAATTTCTATGTCTTTAGTGCAAGTCAATCATTCTTTGTCTGTAATAGATTTTTGTTTTTTAATGTTCAAATAATTGGCCAACATTTTTTCAGATTTATTACGGCCACCAAACGCTTTTGCATTAATTTTAAGTAAAATACCACATTCATCAATATAAGATTTTTTGTTGTATTGCAATTTAGCTTGGATTAATTTAGACAAAGTGTCTGCTTTAAGGATGGAAAAATAGTCATGCTCCAATGCTTTGATTTCTTTAAGCAATTGTTAAGAATCCTTAAGTGATTTATTTTTCTTCATCGCGACATAGTCAATGATTAAACCCCTAGCGGTCGCTTTATATGCATCCCATATGAAATTCATCTGTGAATCAACAGTTAGATTAACAGCAAAGAAATTGACAGTACAAGTAGCAAAAGCATCAGTAAACTGTTTATCTTGCAGTAATTTGTTATTAAATCTCCACCTATTAGGCTGAGAATAATTATTAGGAATATCTAGGTCTCAACATTTAAAATCGATTGGAGAACATTTTGAGTGACAAACAAGTAATCTATTCTGGATTGTGAGGCATGCCCAGGAGAAAAATACTTAAATTCTGACACATCTGGGTGAACAGCTCACCATGCATCGATTAAACCTCTAGAGGAAATAACCCTCTGGAAGGATTTTTGCATTTTGTTGTTGATATATCTTACTTTAGAACACCAGTCAATAAAAGGATCCATTAACTGGTTGAAATCTCCCCCTATTATAAAATGATCTGAAGAACATTCAGATAGGATAGTAGAGAAGTGCTCCCAAAATTGTAAATCCATACCTGTAGGGCCGTAAACATTACATAATGAGAAAAGAGTGTCATTAATTTTGACATCAGTAACCACCTACCAGCATCATCTTTGGTTTCCTTAATCACTTAAATATGCAGAGGTTAATGAATTAAAATTAAAACACCATTCTTAATACTAAAAGCAGAAGAACTGAAAACAGAACCCACCTATTGCCTGTACATACAAGCGATGTCAATATCTTTAAGATGTGACTCCTGTAAAAAAGCAATCTGGCAATTCAACATGGAAAATTAACACCCTCTGTTTTAAACAGGGTTATGAAGTCCTTTTACATTCCAGAAGACAATACGCTAATGAGCCATAAATAATGTATACAATGACTAATAATTAGGGTGACATGAATGAGAATTGCAATGGTTAACCTGACACCAAGTAAATAAAAAGTACAATAGACTGATGGGGTATACAGAAATATAGAGGAATAAGTAAAATATAATGAAGAGACACAATTTATAGTAAAAGAGAACAAGGAGAGAATATAAAGAGAAGAATGAAATGGAGATAGAAAAGCAATATATATATCAGTGGAGAAAATAACTCCCCAGTGTTTAGAAAAGTTAAAAAAATGACGAAAAGCCTGAAGGACTTCAGTTATATCGTCCAAGAGAATGAGGAACAGAAGGATACTAGTTTCGGAGCGATGGGATAAGACAAGATGTTCAACCCAAAGGGAGGCTATGAGGAGAGTAAGAAACAAACATATAAAGTCAGGAACAGTGACTTGATACAAAACTAATAGACAATAAAATGTAGCATATCCAAATAAACAGGCAACTCGAGACAGACCTGCCATGTGATCAAAAACTTGATACGGCATACACAAAAACATGAAAACTGGAAGTGGGAAGTCGATGACAACCACCATAGCACAACCCAACAAATGAACGCAGAGCCTGTACAAAACATTAAAAAAACATTAAGAAACACCGAAATATGAGTTACGCAAAATAGGTTTAACTAAGTTCCATATCTTCTCTATTTATTCATGGATGATTTGCATTAGGTCCTCAGGGTCTTCGAAGGAGATCGCCCTGTCCTTGTAGGTGACCTTGCAGAAACAAGGATGTAGAAGCCCATATCGTGCATTCATGGATCTCAAAACTGGTCTCAATTCCAAAGACACTTCTCGCCATGCAGGAGTGACCCAGGCCACATTCTGACTGAATAAGACTTTGTGCCCCGACCAGAGCATCTGCTTGCATTGTTTGGCCATCAAAAGGACTTCCATAAGATCAGAATACCGAGAAATAGACCAAAATACCTATAGGTCTGTTGGAAGTGTTCGAAAATATTACAAGATTTGCAGTGAGTAGGAGGTTGAGACGTCTCTCAGAGTAAAAAAAAAGGTGAAACAACAGTAATGGTGGTCCTCTATGCCCTTCAGCAGAGAGAAAAAGGAGATTTTATGGGCACAAAACATGCCATTGTAATTATGGAGGCAGGCTGCGAACCATTCAAAATGGTGGCTATAATCCTGACAGGATAGGAGCGTCAGGCAAAGCTCATTGAAATGATCAGTTTATAAGCTTAAAAGCTTACCAAGCCGCTCCCTGCCATTTTCGAAGACTTTTTATGGCCCCAAATTGTAAATGCGAGCCAAAAGTGCAAGAAAATGTGAAGAGGATTTCTTGGCTCCCACAGAGGATAATAAGCATGTGCCCATCTTATGTGCTGCTGAGGTGCTCTCCCTGACATAGGTTTTAATATTGTTGAAAAGTGCCCTACTGTTTTCAACAACAAATTAGGCAAATCCCTTGGTTTCAGTACTAGATTGGAAAAAAAGGGGCACTCATTGAAGAGCAAAAAACAGATCTCGTTATCCAGACCTGCATCACTAACAAGCACAATGAATAGGGATTCTAGAATGTTGCTTCTTTTGCTAATGTCAATTTGGGTGTTGTGATGTCATTCACCAGAGGGCCCATTTAAAGGTGAACCAGTCTATATAAGAAAAGACCTGCAACTTTTGCTAAAAGACAGTGTTAAACATGATGCTTTTGACAAATTAGAAGCCGTGGAATGGATTTTTCCCATTGAGCTAGCGAGATAACATAATGGAAATGTATATTTATGTTAGACTTTAGGGCAAATAATTGACAGATACTCTGTGACAAACATAACTGTTTTGTGTGCTTAACGAAACCACCATATTCCTAACCTTAGATTTAGGTAAAGAGTATCACTAAGTAGAATTGTCATCGAAATCCAAACTATTTACTACATTCATTTTTTCTTTAAAAAATGTTTTATTGGACATCAGATACAGAGACAAAGCAAATCAGTGTAACATATAGTCAGATATACGAGAAGAAAAGAAAAACCCATATCTGAGGCCAAGATTTTTTCCCTTGTTTTTATCCCACCCCCCACCCACGGTGGATCCCCACATATGAAAGAAAAAGATGAAAACTTGTTAAACAGCGACTAACACTGACATAGCAAACTAGGGGTACATAAGATCATATTGACAATTAATCCTTCTTCAACCATTTTGTTAAAGAATCCCAAATCTTTTCGCCTTTGGCTCTCGCCCTACTCCCCCTTCTAAACTCAGATATCTCACAGTTGTATATAAATAATAATTTCCTAAACCAGACATGTATCGAGGGAGGGTTTGGATCGATCCAGACCGTGGCCAGACAAAGCCGAAATACCGCCATTGCTATGTACTCCATTTTACGATCTGCTGTTTCCATTTCTTGGTTAGAAGTCCTTAACATGATAACCTGAGGGGTCCGTGATACTACATATCCCAATATGGATTCCAAATGCTGTTCAATTTTAACCAACAATTGAGAAAGACCAGAACAGGTGGCAAACATATGAGTCCTATCTGCAGCCAACAGCCCGCACCGGGGGCAGTGTATCCCCGAAGTCCCCCCCCCCAACGGTAGATACGCGCTGGGGTAATGTATAAATTACACCAAGTCTTAAAGCATTGTACCTGCAGATTGGATGAGATACATGTAGTTTGGCTGAACAAAACGGAGTGTTCATACTCCCCTTGCCCAGCCAGCAGGCTAGTTTGCCATCTCTCAAAGTGCTTGGCCAAGTCCGCGCATTCACAGATCCACCATGGGGGGAAGAGCCTTCTCCTACTTAGCGGCCAAAACCTGGAACTCTCGCCTCACCCACCTCCGCCTTACACAGAACCACCTCTACTTCTGAAAGCAACTAAAAACTTGGATATTCGATAAGTAAAGCACCTCCCTCCCTCAAGCTCCTTGAGACCCTCTGGGTGAGTAGTGCGCTATACAAATTTTGGAACTTGAACTTGAACTTGAACCCCCATCTTCTTATTAATACATTTATATAAAGTAGATGTTGTGAATTGGCCACCAATAATTAAATCTTATAAAAGGATTGGTCCTGATTATTATGTTTTTTAGCGAGAAAATCCCTTATCTGTAAATATTAAAAAAATTATTAATTCTCAATCCCAACTTTTTCTTTGATAGCCTTAAAAGTAAGCATTTCAGCATTTAGTATAAGATCTCCTATGCACTGAATACCGTTCTCGACCCAATTCCTGAAATAGACATCTTCAAATATTGCCGGGAGTAGGATATTTTTAGATAAAGGAGAATGTAGATGAACCTGCCCTATAAGCACCTAATAAAACCTTAAATTTAACCCTCTTGTAGTAGGCAAAATCTATATGGCGCAAAAGGAGTCCTCTTGCTTCTACCCCATAAATGAAATGATAAATTGAAATCTCGGAGCATGTCAAATTTGCCCGTTTAGTAACTCCCCCATCTGTTTTAACTTGGTTACCCAGTAATAGATTTGAAAATTAGGGACGGACCAGCCACCTCTGTCTCTAGATAAAGTCATATATCTAAGAGCCCTTCATGGGCGCTGCCCAGCCCGCAGGAACCATGAAACAAGCTGATCTAACTTTTGAAACTAAACTTTGTGTATATCTAACTGGATTGCTCTGAAGCAGTATAAAATTTTGGGCAGGAAGATAATTTTTAAAATGTTTTTTCTCCCAACTAGTGTTAAATGTAAATTATTCATTCTACGGGAATCCAAGTTAATTTTCTGGAGTAATGGTTTAAGTTTGATATCAACAACATCTTTGGGTTTGGAACTTCTTTCTATACCTAGGTATCTGGCACTTGAAACTATCTGATGGTCAGCTTGTGTGACTTTGTCATTAGCAACAATTTGAGTTTTGCTATCATGCAAATGGTAGCCAGATATCTTGCCAAATTGTGATTTTAAAGTGATTATTTCTTCTAATGCCTGACGGGGAGCAGCTGTTGTAATGGCTAAGTCATCTGCATAACCCAAAATTTGTATGTCTCCCCCTCTAGCACAGATAGGTTGTATTGCTTGATTCTCCAGAATCTTCCTGATTAGAGAATCAATATAGATTGCAAATAATAAGGGGGAGCACGGACATCCTTGTCTCGTTCCACGCATTATATTGATCTCCCTTGACTGTGCCCCCATCAGAGCAATTTTAGCAATTGGATCTTTTTACATACTTTGAATTGCTCTTAAAAACCCATCCCCAATCCCATAATGCTTTAAGGCAGCCCATACAAAAGGACAGGAGACCCTATTGAATGCCTTTTCAGCATCTAAAAGAAGTAAGGCCATAGGGTCTCCTGTAAACTTGGTGTAATCAAACAATGTTATAACTCGTCGTATATGATCTATAGTATCAAGACCAGGGACAAAACCGTGCTGTTGTGGAGATACCATTTTTTTTATAACTAACGCCAATCTGCTTGCAAAAATCTTGGAGTAGATCCTAGTATCACGGTTTATTAATGTGATAGACCGAATTGTCCCAGGGTCAGTCGCCACTTTCCTTTTTTTTAAAATACTCCAATCTTGGCATTCCGCCAAGACGCTGGGGGTGTATCTCCATCTGAACTATGCGAAACATCTCCAGCATTGTTGATGCAAGCTGTGTCCGGAAGATCTTAAAAAAATTCACCTGGGCGAAGATCAGGGCCAACTGCTTTACGTGATGGTAATGAGTCTAGTGCCTGGGTTATTTTTCCCAGACTAATCGGGGCATCCAGAGTATCCCGGTCTACGGAAGGTAATGGATCTACTCTGACCTCTTCAAGGTATATCTTAATTTCAAATTGTGTCCTGTAGTTATCACTTATATCTTCAGAATACAACTTCTGATAACATTTCTGAAACGCAGAAAGAATTCCCCCTGGGTCAGTTACTAAACGAATGTCTGGAACTATAATGCCAGTAATCCAATTCTGTGCCTCTTTTTCTCTAATCACACCTAGCATATGACCCACCCTTTCATTGCTGTCATAGAGCTGGGACCGTCAAACTAGGTATCTGACCGCAGATTTGGTGAATTAAATCTCCGTTATTACGGATCCCAGTTTGAGCCAATTCGGCGCCCCCCCCCCTCTCTGATAAAGCCTTCTGAATGATTCTCAGCTTTGGTCAGTGTTTCATACAGTTCCTTGGTCCTATTCCTCTCTTTTTTCTGCGACTACCACCCAAACTGTGTGGTCCCACCCCTGATCCCAGCTTTCAGGGAATCCCAGAAATTTTGAATACCCGTACTTCCCCTGTTTTCATTAAGGAACCTAGTGATCCACATTTCCATATGCTCTATATAGGAACGCCCTATTGAAGGTCCAGCTAGTTGCTTATTTCTGCCTTTTGAAGTTCACTTCCAAAACCAGAGGGTTATGGTTCGACATTACCATGGGAAACTTTGTCATTTTACTGCCCTGCACCAAACAATGGAAAATGAAAAAATAATTCAATCTTACGTGTGACCTATGCGGAGCAGAAAAATAGGTGAAACCTGGATCATTCCCTTCAGCTTGTGCCCACATATCTATCAACCCATGTAGCTCTTTCAGTTGACTAAGAGATCTAAAAACATTCGGTTTCCGCTCTTGATACATTATTTCTGGATGGTTGGATATCGCGCAGCCCAAATTGATATTAAAGTCCCCACAGAGTATGATTGGGGATGGCCAACCCACCAGTTCTAAACCAAGCCAATTATACATTTCAGGATCGTCTAATACTGGTCCATAGTTAGAGCATAATGTTATGTTATGTTATGTTATAAAATATTTTATTACGCGCTCTGCTACTACAGAGTATCCTGGCGCGATATGTAGGCACTAAACTGACCCAATCGAAAAAGAGAGAAGCAGAGAACTAAATACTGAGGTTAAAAAGATGGGTTTTTAGCCCTTTCTTAAATCCTGCCAATGTAGTTGATGATCTCAGAGAGAGCGGCAAGGCATTCCAGGCCCGTGCTGTTTGGACAGAAATTGACTGACCGCCCAGTCTCGCATATCTGATTTTAGGCATAGACATCAGACGAAGATTGGCCGATCGAAGAGCACGATGAGGCGCGTAAAAGGAAAACCTCTTGTGCAAGTATTGTGGGCCTTGCTGGTGCAGGGCCTGAAAGGCCAAAACCAATGATTTAAACATAATGCGATGCGCCACAGGGAGCCAGTGGAGCTCACGAAGATGGGCACGTGCACTAGTTCTTCGTGGAAGATGGAACAGAAGTCGCACGGCCGCGTTCTGAATGATCTGCATTCGCTTTATAAGGTATTTAGGGAGACCACTATAGAGAGCATTGGCATAATCAAGCCTTGACAGAATCAGAGCACGCAGAACAGTCTCCTTCACCTCCCTATGGAGAAGTGGAAGGAATCGCTTGAGTGACTTTAGGGTCGCAAAACAGGTCGCAGTAAGTTTTTTTAGATGAGCTTCAAACTTAAGATCCTGTCCAAACCAGACCCCCAGGTTTTGGCCGGGCCTCCATGATAGCTAGGACATGCAAAATCTGTCGGCCAAATAAGCTCTCTAAAATTGGCCGGAAAATTGCCATGGAATAGTAGCTCAGACTTGTCCTCGTTGCATTTAAGCTGGGCTGAGACAAGCCAACGGAAGACATGGGTCAAACAAGAACAGACCGTCTGAGCGTCTAAGCAGTCCTTAGGCCAGGTGAACAACAGCTGCATGTCGTCAGCGTATGACATTATTTTGGCTCCCCACTGCTCAGCCAGATAGATCAACGGAGTCATGTAAACGTTGAACAGCAGTGGGCTCAACGTCGAGCCCTGTGGTACCCCGGTGGTGAGCTTCTTGGGTGATGAGGCAAAAGGAGGCAACCATACCTGCTGCGACCGCTCAGACAAAAACGAAGACAGCCAGGCCAGAACCGCACCCGACAGCCCCACCTCTGCCAGCCTAGTCAGCAACTGGGCATGGGGTACCGTGTCGAAGGCGGCAGATAAGTCTAGCAAAACCAGGACCGCTCTGCCGCCTCCGTCAAGACACTCCCTAATGGCCTCTGAGACTTCCACCAGAGCCGTTTCAGTACTGAAAGCAGCCCTGAACCCTGATTGAGCCGGGTGCAGGGCCTGAGAAGACTCAATGAAAGTATTCAATTGCCTAAAAACTACTTTTTCACTTTCGCTAGTGCCGGGAGCAGTGATATCGGACGATAGCTGGAGGTAGACAGGGGGTCCAGGCTGGGTTTCTTCAACAGAGGAAGAAGCTTCACCTGTTTCCAACAGAGAGGCACTGAGGCAGAAGCCAGAGACATGTTAACAACCTGGGTAACCTCCTGATACACCAGACTAGCCGCTCCCCCCAAAACCCTAGCAGGGCACGGGTCAGAGGGTGAACCAGACTTTAGCGACTCCAAAATGGCCAGCACATCAGCTTGCTGAGCAGGCTCAAAGGTGGAAAATTGGCTAACATGTTGCTTCGCATCCATAGCAATGTTAGGTGGTGAAAGCAGAAGGGGACCATCAGAGTTTAAGAGCTCCTCTTGAATTTTTTTGATCTTATTATCAAAAAACATGACAGTTCCTCACACCACAAATCGGAGGTGAACATACTGCTGTCAATAGTACATTGCGTAATTGTCCACCTCCCATATTTGTCAGAGATGGAGCGAGTAAAGTTAGCCATACCCCGACGTGCACATATAGCCACACCCTTTGTCTTAACCTATTGTTTGGTGCACAAAATCAGTTGAAAGCCGTCCAGCACCATGATTTTATTCCTACTGACTACAACAAATGTTTCTTCGAGGCAGATGATATCTGCCTTCAAGATTCGAATATCTTCCCTTATCCTACGTTGTTTAGCAAGGTCATTTAATCCACAAATATTAACAGATACTATCCTAACACTCTCCATTGTATATAGTAAACAGAACCGAGTACAATGTAGCCTTGAGCATCATAAAAAAAAATTTACATATCCTAACGGACATATACTTATGCCACCAAAAGTCCCCACTGTCCCTAGTAGGATTCACTTCCCCAACCTCTCCCGTCCCCCCCACACCCCTTACATGGGCAAAAAAGGTCCTCAGACCCTTGTGATGACTCCTGCGTTGATGTGCACCCCATGTCACTCCCCAACACACCAAAAAAACCAATCAGTAATAAACGAGCAGCCCAACCCCTCCCAGATCCTCGAGATTCGAGATTCACGATAGCCAAAAAACATACAACACTAATTACACATTTTCTATCGAAAATCAAATCCTTTAGTTACATCTAGCACCCCCCTTAAGAAAGAAGAAAAAGGATAAAGGAAGCCCCAAAAGTCTCGATCTCGATCAGCCATCACTTAACTCCTTTAGGTAATTCTCAGCCTGGATCTCAGATGTAAATACCCTAACTCGCCCCTGATAGATCACTTTCAACCGGGCAGGGTTCATCAAATAGACTTCACATCCATGTTTTTGGAATGGACTGATCAACTGCCACAGACGCCACCTTCTTTCAACAGTAGTGTGGCAGAAGATAGGCCGGATGAAAAAAGTCTGCCCCTCTGCTGATTTTTTGGCGTCTGGTCTAGCCTTTTCAAATATCGCTTGCCGCAATAAAAAGTTCCCAAAAAATATTAAAATTGCTCGGGCTTTGGGTTAGGGCCAGGATTGATTTTAACCATTAGTGGGAATCTGTGTACATCTGTGTACATGCTTCCCAATTCCAATGAGATAATTCTGGAAAAGCAGATTTAAAGAGCTTTAGTACATAACCACGCATGTCGCTCCCCTCAGCTTTCTCTTCGATGCCCAGCAAGCGTAAGTTGTTCCTTTGCTGCCTATTTTCAGACTCTTTCAATTTCCAGAGGATATCCATCATTCTTGCATTGTTAGCAGATGTTTTTTGTTCTGTGCTTTCCAAGCCAGCCTCCAAACCTACTTCACGCTCTTCTAGGGCAGTCGTTCTTGCTGCCACCTCTGAGCAGGCTTTAGTGGCCTTGCGGATAGCACCCTGGTTTTTTCTAGTCGCCAATTGTGCGCTTTTATGCTCCTGTTGAGCCTCAATTTGCATTGCCTTAAGAGTTGAGTATATTAAACTGATTGATGGAACAGGCTCCATTTTTTTACCTGAGGCACTGACATTTTCCTTCTGAAATACTGGCCCTGGCCCCCCCTCTGCACCCAGATTGGTGGTAGAATAGTCCCATTGAAGATGTTCATTGGTGTCAGAGTGAGAGCTTCCATGTCAAAAGCCCGCATGGTTTTGCTTTCTAGGGCGGTTAGTGGCCCTCCTTAGTGTATATGCAGTCGTGGGGGGGCTATCGCTATCATCCCCTGAGGCGTCTATATCCGTATTATCGGGGTCACTGACATTATTTAAATCTGACTCTTCTGCCAGCGAAAGAAAGTTTTCCCCATCAGGAGTACCTGGCACCATATCTCCCATCTCTTGAGAATCGCCCACGCCCTCACTGAGAATCGTCGTTACACCTGTCCCCCCTCCTGTTCTCTGCTGATAGGTTCTGCCTCTAAGCCCGCTGTTTGTACATCTGAGACATATGGGGTGTCATGCACACTGGCAGTCTCACTAGTACCGAG
Organism: Lissotriton vulgaris; assembly: GCF_964263255.1. NCBI lineage: Eukaryota > Metazoa > Chordata > Amphibia > Caudata > Salamandridae > Lissotriton > Lissotriton vulgaris. Next base: position 724,060,060 of record NC_141689.1, on the reverse strand, counting down.
GGGGTCCTGTGTCACTAACTCCTCTGGAGCAGCTACAATGTTGCAGTTTTTATTAATAACATTGGCAGAAACAGATACAGTTCCGGAGCCAGTGCCTGTGCTTAGGATTCTCTCCAACAATGAATTAGGCTGTTTACACTGTTTCCCTGTAGAAGACAAGAAGTCTTAAATAAGATTCCAGAGAAGGAATATATTCCAAAAGGAGTTTAATGGTAGGTTTCCAATCACAGGAGGAGCGCCTCATCAGCCAGGAGTCCAAGTAGCAACTGAACAAACACAACGGACACCTGGCTTCTGAGGGCGCCCCTTCATTCAAAAGAATACATGTATACATTCTGTGCATGTGCTCATACATGCGCTCACGAGATAAGGATAATTAGCACGAGAATAGAACAACAAAGAATACAATACACTACATCACCTTCCCCCTTATGCAAAAATACAGAAAAAGAGTAACAATAAAATAATTAAAACAATTAGAAGGAAATAAACTCGTTATATCTTGCAGGGGGTCTTCTAATACGACCACTGCGACTACAAGACGGAACTGCAGGGGAAACTACAGAACCTTGTGTAGGAGAGGAATCTTTAGAGGGAGTAAGTGAAGTAGGAGTCAAACCACCATTAGATTGAACTACATTTGGTTGAAGCCAATGTGACCAATCACATCCCTCCTGAGTAGATACATTTTTCCTCCTAGAAATGAGGGCTGCCTAGTCTGCAGTCAACTTTGCCAATTGTCTCACGTTCCACCAGCCTTTGTCCCCCAGAAAAACAGCATTCTTGCTGACTTTAAGAATTTGGACAGGACTTGAAAACATAGACAAACCTTTCGCAACTTTATAGGGTTTTTTGATCATAACCCAATCCCCCACCAACATTTGAATGTCCTTCACGCTTTTTGATCTGTCAAAATTCTCTTTCATTACTGCCTGTTTCTGTTTAACCGAAAAGTCAATGTTATCCCTAATTGAAGGAAATTGATTACCCTCCACCTTCCTTAACCAAGCAGGAAATAAGGGGGAATGAAATTCCCTACCCCGCAACAATTGAAAAGGGGACACTTGAGTCGTACAATGGGGAGAGACATTATAATTCCAAATTTTCTTTTCCAAAAACTTAAAAACATCCACACCAGATGCTAGGGCTGTTTGAATTCCTTCTTTCAAAACCTTATTGCCACGCTCTACCAGTCCATTAGAAGAGGGCGAATAAAGCGCCACCTTCAGCTGCTTTACATCGTGGACTTTCAAAAATGTCCACATCTTGTCTGAGACAAAATGGGTCCCATTGTCGGTCACTAAGATTCGAGGAGCTCCTTCCAACCGGAACAATCTTTCCAGAAAAGAAATGGTATTATCTGAATCCGGAGCCTCTACGAACCTATAATACATCCACTTTGAGAAATAATCGATTGCTAAGATAAGGTACCTCTTCCCTTCCGGAAGTACTTTATATGGACCAGAGAAATCTAAAGCAACCTTCTCCCAAGCCATCCCCGGAAATTGAGAAGGTTGTAACGGGGCCTGATGAGTCTTCCAATGTTTATCAGACAACAAACATTCCTCACAATTGTCCACAGTAGCCCTTACCTGGGAATCAATACCCGGCCACCAATAATGAGCTTTGATTCTCATACAAGTCTTGGTCACACCAAGGTGACCCTCATGGGCTAACTTGATAATAGTGTTTCTTAAACCACTGGGAGGAACGAACTTATCGCCTCTCAATAAAACTCCATCCTTGACCGAAAGTTCCTCTGCCACCTGAGCAAAATTCCTTAGATCCCCAGATAGGTTTCTAACCTCTGGCCAAACATTAGCGGAAAACTTCAAAGCTTGGGACAAAATACCATCCATTTCACTAGCCTCCTTCCAATCCTTTTCGGAAACAACCGAATTCCATTCCTCAACAGCGTCCACCACTGACACACACTCCACGTCTTCCTCTACCATGTCATCCTCATCATCTTTGTCCATCAACATCCTGGACAAACAATCTGCTCTGAAGTTTTTTCCTCCAGTAATGTGCCTTAACTCAAAGTTGAATTCCTGAAGTTTAGAGACTAGTCTAGTCAGCCTAGGAGAAAGACTATTAGTACCAGAAACTTTGCTAAAAATAAATGAAAGGGGTTTATGGTCAGATAGCATCACAAACTTGCGGCCCCAGATGTACATCTTAAACTTTTGAGCCGCCCACACACAGGCCAACGCCTCCCTCTCAATTGTGCTGTAATGCTTTTCAAAATCCTTCAAAGATCTAGAGGCAAAGGCTACAGTGTGTTCTTTGCCCTCTACCTGTTGACATAACACAGCTCCAAGACCTTTCATGCTCGCGTCAACAGCAATAATGCACATGGAATCATCTCTAAACGCCTGAAGGGAACGTGCAGAAACAATCAAATCCTTGACTTTAGCAAAAGTCTCATCTAAATCTTTGGTCCAAACAAACCTTTGACCCTTTTTAAGAAGTAACCGCAGAGGTTCCACCACCTGAGCGTACCCCTCCACGAACCTGGCGTAGTACTCTGCCAGTCCTAGAAATGAACGCAGAGCATCCTTATCACTTGGGGTTTAGCTTCTATCAGAGCCCTAACCACAGAAAATTTAGGTCTAATGCCAGATTCCGAAATTGAATGACCCAAGTACTCCAACTCAGACACCCCGAACTTGCATTTGTCCTCTCTGACGGTCATACCTCTACTTCCCAGAATGGACAAAACTTTTTTTAGTAGGATATTATGTTCATCCATTGTCTTTGCAAAAATCAAAATGTCATCCAAATATGCTTGTACCCCCACCAGATCCCCAAACAAAGAGTCCATTAACCTTTGAAAAACGCTAGCCGCTGAAGCTAACCCAAATGGAAGTCTCAGAAACTTAAAAGCTCCGAATGGCGTAACAAAGGTTGTTAACTCCTGAGAGTCTTTATACAAGGGAATTTGATGGTAAGCGGACTTTAAGTCCAACAATGAAAACCATCTGGCTCCACCTAGATTTGCCAACAGTTCTTGAATTTTAGGGAGGGGATGACAGTCAATTTTAATGTTTTTATTGAGACCCCTGAGGTCCGCACATAGCCTGATCTCATTATTTTTCTTGCGGGCTACGACGATGGGCGCAACCCATTGAGAGGATTCTGAAGGTTCTATAATTTTGTCTTTAACCAAATCCTCAAGCATCTTTTTAAGTTCAGCCCTGACACTAAGAGGAACAGGGCGAACCTTATGGAAAACAGGAGATGCTCCCGGAATAAGTCTAATCTTGTGTTCTGCCCCTTTCACCAGGCCAATCTTGTTGCTAAACACATTTTTAAACTCATTTAAAAGATCAGCTCTATCAATTTTTGCATCCTCAACAAAACAGATAGGAAATTCTCGTACTTTAATTGGATTCTCATCCCCCCGGACAAGATATAGGCCCATCTTAGCGAGGTCCTTCCAACCCACAATATCTTTCCCTTTAATTGCCACATAAACTTTTGTAACAATGGATCTACCTAGGACCTCAACGTTAGCTAATAAAAAGCCTAACATGTCAATATTTTTCTCGCCGAAAGCTTTTGAATTAACATCTGATTGATTTAATTTCATATCATTTCCCCATTTATCAAAAAATGTAGAGTCCCTGAGGATAGTAATGGGAGCTCCAGAGTCGGCCATTACTTGTAACTTAACATTGTCAATTATGGCTTCACATAAAGGCCCTTTAATAGGCTCGGAATCCTCACACTCCACCATCAACATCAGATTATCAAAGTTGTCGCAACATTCATCCATGTCCACATAGTTGACCTTAACAGATTTCTTTTGGAATCTGCAAACCTTTTGAAAATGTCCCACTTTTTTGCACAAAACACAATGTTTGTTCATGGCAGGACACCCTTTAAAATTCCCAATGTGAAATTTGGATCCACACCTAAAACAAAAGTTTTGTTTATTCAGGTTACCATTAGTTTTACTTTGCCATTTCTCCTTAGTTTCTTTACTAGAAATAGCATATAAACCTTCCTCAGACGCTTCATCCGAAATAAAATTAACCTTAGTGGCAGTATCTACTGACATGGCTTTGGTAGAAGTTATTGATCTTTCAATACTAAGGCTAAGGTCAATAACTTCAGATAACGATGGATTCTTACAACTGAGAATTCTTTCTTTCACTTTGGTAGATGAACAATTGAACACGAATTGATCACGAATATAATTATCTAGCAAAGGGCCAAAATCACAGGTAATCGCTAACACCCTTAATGCCGAAATATAGTCATCAATTTTTTCATCCTCCTTTTGCTTTCTTTTATAGAAATTGTGCCTCTCCAGCATGATATTAGGAGATTCTTCAAATTGCTTTTTTAATCTGGCAATAGCCTCTATATAAACATTCCACTGACTATCCCCAGAATCAGCGACTGGAGGTGGAATGGGAACCAGACTCTTAAAAATGCGTTGAGCAGCTAACCCAAGACTGCCAAAGAGAAGAGCAAACTTCCTAGGAGGGGAATAATCAGATGCGTCAATTGCCAAAATGTGATTTTCAAATAAGCCAAACCACTCAGACCATAATAAAGTAGGCTTTCCCGGTTTTTCCAGAAAAGGAGGTGGTTGGGTGACTTCCCTAACAGAAGCCATGTTCTGAGAATTAAATCGTAAAAAAACCAGCAAATAAAATACAGAATGTGCAATATTAGAATTAGCAAATAAACGAAAATGCAATGCTTGCTTCACAAAAGTAAAATGCAATAATAGCATTAGCAAATAAACGAAAGTACAGGACTCATTTCACAAAAATAAAACATAAAACCTGCATTATGACACAATTTGCTGAAAAGGAAAAGAAATCATTAATGGCTCCAAATACAGCTTCCACAACTGTTAATACTTGTCTGTGGGGCGTGTGAATCGCCGAGGAAGTCACACGCAGTTGATAAAGAAAGTCGTGTGGAATATCGGTAAAGCGCAAACGCCAATGATTGAAGCTTCAGACTTCACCAAAATGGCCGCCACACGTAGTGCGTAGCGTCGTAAGCGTGATGCGTTGCACGTATCCCAGAATTCCACGCGACGACCAGCTTAGAGTTCCAGCTTCGCGCAAGGACGATGTGACGCCGGAGTTCTGAAGACGCAGTGCCGGTGTTCCAAGAAGACCGGTAAGCGCGCAATTTAAAATGCGGGCATCGTCGGACTTTCTTTCATTCTTCCCAATGAAAAATGTCAAAACAAACACAGTCTTTAGCCTTCGATCAACGTCATCGGCACAAGGTCGGTCGAATGGAAGTGTCGAGACACCAAAATCAGATCCGCTCCTCCAAAGTGCAAATCTCGACAAAACAGTCTATTCGAAAAACAAACCACCATAGGTTGGAATGAGCGCAAAAGAATCGCTCATGTAAATCCAAATTTGACGGGAAAGATTTCTTTCTTCAAATAATAAATAAATCCCAAAAATGTAAAATCCGTCAAAATAAATTCCTTTTTGCGTGGGTCGGTGATGGAAACAATCCCGATCGTCGCCAATATGTAGAAGACAAGAAGTCTTAAATAAGATTCCAGAGAAGGAATATATTCCAAAAGGAGTTTAATGGTAGGTTTCCAATCACAGGAGGAGCGCCTCATCAGCCAGGAGTCCAAGTAGCAACTGAACAAACACAACGGACACCTGGCTTCTGAGGGCGCCCCTTCATTCAAAAGAATACATGTATACATTCTGTGCATGTGCTCATACATGCGCTCACGAGATAAGGATAATTAGCACGAGAATAGAACAACAAAGAATACAATACACTACATTCCCGCTTACCGATTTGCCTGCAAACATCTCAGGAACAGTGGGGGTATTTTTCCATGTACCCCCCTTGGGCAGATGATGGTCCATATCAGGAGTCCCTTTCCTGCTCACAGCCTTCTCCGCGTTGTCCTGAAGTGTGGTGACAGCCGCCTCAGGTTCCTTTGCAGCAGGCAGTTTCTTGGGCACCACAGCCTCCTTCATGCCAGTGGCTCCCTCCTTTGGTGCAGCTCTCCGTGGGGCCATCCTGCTTGGACTCGCGTTCCCCCCAGAAGTTTAAAGGCCAGCCATGCCCGCCAAGCACCCAGGTACACTTGGCTGCGTGTAATGCGGAAATTGAGTTCTGCCACGCATTGCAAAAAGCTGCTGAAACCTGAGAGGCTAATCATCCAAGACGGAGGGGAGTCTCGAGCAACAATCCCCGCAAATCCCAGAGAGTCCCAGAGACTTGGCGGGGCATTAGCTGCTTGTTACACCGCTCGATATCCACAGTGGTCGGGGAGTGATCTTCGCACTGCTCACGCAGCAGCCATCTTGCCCGCACTCCAAACTTCATTTGTGACATAATTTTGCCTGTTCCACTTTAAAAGGATTCGCTTTGATCACATACATTTTTCATCTCTCATCAAGCTGTATTTGCTATATTCAAAGATTTGAATTCTTGTGTAAAAGTATTCAAAGATGATATGCTTGTATTTACAAAATATGTTGAGTCATATGCAGTTGTGTTGAATAAAGTATACAAATGCTGGTCTAACAAAGGCTTAGTCTTATGTGCTGGCAAATGTGTTTGGGCCAACAGAAGAGGGATATCTTGTACGGGGTATTTCAAGTGAATTTCTTGTTCCCAAACAAACTCTCATCAGTATTATCACACTTTCCCCAGTCCTTGACAGAAAATATAGCATATTTATTTTTTTGTGGGACTATGTAAATACTACAGCAAATTTGCATAAAAATTCACTGAAATCATGAACTCTTACATAAAGTTATCGGGAAAGGGCAAGAATTTGTGTGTGATGACTATACGCTATTGCCTCTACACCTTCTGCTACTACTTTACAAATATTCAGCCCTGGTAAAACTTACATTTTAACTCTAGATGCCAGCATTTATTGCCTATGAACGGAATGTGACAACCACAACTAAGAACTTAAATGCCATAGAGCAGTGCTAATCTTGCGTTATAAAAAACTATTAGCAAACATTTGGGCAATAATTTTAGACTTTGTATGGGGAAATGGGCTCACTGTCCTATTGGTTAATAATTCGACTTCAAGTGATGCATTGTCTGCTAATGCAAGAATTTCTGACTGTGCTCCTGTGACATCCTGTAAATACAATTTGACTACAGACTGTCTTTCACATTTACTAATGCAGATGAAGAGTCTGGTGTATTTGCGACTGGGCATGAAATGGTTAATTTCTCTGGTATTGGGAAATCGGAACAGGAATGATCTTGTGTTGACACTATGGATGAAACACTTAAGTCTGTGAAGGTTAGCCTCTAGTTAAATCCTTACAGGGTCCCCAGTATTCCTTGGTCAAGTATCCACTGGCCATGAGCAACTATACATGTGCACATCCTGAGAGTGTCCATCAAGTACTTCTTCAAAGAGTCATCAAGAACACATGGGCATGTCAGCAGTGATGATCACTCCTTGCAAATCTTTGGTGGCCAGGTATGCACTGGGAAGTAGACGGATACATTAGGATGTGTGAAGTCTGCATGACTTGTGACACACATTCCCATACCTCTTTCTTAACATTATCTCCAGATATGTTGCCATCCTATGCATGGTTAAAAGCTGCCTTCAATATCATGGGTCCTGTATAATGCTTCAGGCCATTATCAGGGGTGCTATTTGCGTTTTGGAGTTTCTAATTAGAGTGTTAAGCAAGGAAGACTAGCCAGAAAAAATTCTAACTGACAATGGAGTACAATTTCTGCCACAGTACATGGTCAAACATTTAATCTAAAAAGAGAATAAACATCAACTGCTCTGTTTCCACAATGCAGCAATTTGCACTGTTGAAAGGCCACTCTCCCCTGTAACCCTTACGTCCTATGTAGTTTAACCAACAATTGGGCAGAAGATAAAATAAAATAATGTCACAGGCAACAAAGCCACCATTGCATGCAAGCTAGTGAATGAAGAAAAGATGTCCGGGGTAAGAACAAAGTAAAAGCGTTGCACATTAGAGTAGGGCAATTTCTATTTGTAAGCATGGAGAAAAGGTTAAATCGAACTTCTTTTGTTGTATAAAAGTCATGGTAGTATCAGAAGAAGTTTTGTGACTCAGGATGGTAGACGTTGGGATGTGATTCAGATTGCCAGATGAATGAAGAATTTTAAACTCTATGGGCCCTATCTATCAAGCAGAATTGCATTTGCAGAATTTTGGCGTTTGCCATCGCAATTATGCCAAATGGTATGTATGAGGCAAATCTGTGTGCAAAATAAGGAATCACAAAATTTGCAATTCCTTATTTTGCTATTGCATTTAAGGAAGCGCAAATTTTGCGATTCCTTAAATGCAATGTAAGAAGCACCTGAAAAGTGCAATTTGGCCTTAAGGAATCGCAAAATTTGTGCACCCATGCTTATTTCAGGGGTGCAACAAGGTGTCCTTTTGACATCCCTGCACCCTTGAAATTGTATTCTCAATTTGCGATTCACTAATTGCTAATCGCAAATTGAGAATGTCTTCCCATTCATTCCTATGGGCCCAGGCCCATAGGAATGAACGAGGAGGTATTCCTTAATTGCGAATCGCAATTTGAGATTCGCAATTAAGGAATATGTAGGATTCGCAAAATGTATTGCAAATCCTACAAACATAGCATTTTGAGATTCTCAAATAGCGATTCGCAAAAAATCGCTATTTGAGAATCACAAATGGAGATGTTGATACATGTGGCCCTAAAAGAGGCCGATTTAATTCACCCAAAAGTTGACTAAGGTAGAAACTTTATAGCCTTACTCTGTGTGAGACAGGATGCCTATGTCTTCAGTGATCCTCAGAGAGTCAGCTCAGAGAGTACCTTAGGCACCCAATTAAGTATGAATATGACACTTTACCCCGCACGCCTTTACAATGCGTGCCATTACCCCACATTTTTTTACCCTGCATAATCTTTTACAATTCAGGGCTTTACAACGCAATCTATTACAACTCGTTGCCCATTACAATGCAATATACTATTCTAACTCCACCGGGGTGTTGTAATGGGGAATGCGTTGTAATAGTTTGCGGTGTAAAACCCTGCATTGTAAAAGATTTTTTCCGAGTAAAAAATGGTGGGTAATGGCATGCGTTGTAACACAGTCATTGTAAAGGAGGTTTACCACTTAGTATACTACAAGTATCTGGTGTAAGGTGTTAATTTATGAACTTCTTCAAATGGTGAAGACTGCGGTCACGGAACAGAAAGCTCTCTTGGAGGTTTTTGCTGATCTAAATTGTTAAATGCTTTTCTGTCTTGTTTAAAGGAATAGGATGTATCATATCCTTAAGTAGGATACCCATCCACTTTAGTCCTCTATTTCCTCAACCGTTATGAAACATGGTTTATTCCTCTCTCTTCCTTCTCATGGAGGCTGACCTGTCTGGATGGGCTGTTGTGATGTTCAAGGTTCTGGAACATTGGGGGAGATCCGTGGAACACTAGTAGAGTTGAGTGATAAGGTTGGAGATAGAGCAAGGTAGATGTTCTGTCAACCAACCTGAATAATAAATCTGTTGTTCTGTTCTCTGTGTCACACTTCTTACTGTAATCTCCCACGATACTCTGTGTTAGATTGTGTACCCAATCTTATCTACTGGGGGACTATAGCATATAACACTTTTACAAGAGAATGGGGCTTTTGAATTTGTGGATGGTGGGTATGGCTACATTTAAAATGTTCTTTCTATCACACTATTCATTTTCAAACATCTGGTTATTAATAGAGTTCCTTTGAGGGTGTACTAGCTTCTCACATACTGCTCATAATACAAATACCTGTGCCTCTGCTTATGCTTTTAATGTCTCTTCATCAAAAGATGATTTTAGATGATTGTAGTAGACTTTGTATAAATCCCACACATGGAAGACTGGGTGGCAGCTCAGCAGGTCCCAGATGCCTATGTAATTTGAACATCTTTTTATATATGTTTTTTAAAATACATGGCAGTCAAAGTACATGCAGCATAATAAATTGAACATGATGACCACAACAGCACAGGCAAAATTCGTATAAACAAGTTTTGGCAACATAGTGTTAGTCGAACCATTAATCCCCTGGTCAGAAGACCAGCGACACAATTACAATAACCAAGCCCTAAGGAGTCATTTGCACCAAAAGTAGCGAGTCTGCTCGGCCCAACAGTGCAAAAGACGTGACAAAATACCCCCGGGAGATGGATGATGATCCATGGGTGGAGGCCTGCTGTAGAATGTAGTATCGAAAGGGGCCCTTAGGGGCCTACAGTGAAGTGCACATTTCTGTCTGATCATTACAGTGCGTGATATCTTTCAGCCAGTCTTGGTTCTGAGCAAGGTAGCTCCTGAGCTAGGCCAGCGCTACACGTTGCCAAGCCAACAGTAGAGCCGCTAGCCTTCTTCCTGGACGAGGGATGTTGGCGACATAACCCAGAAGCATGGGAAGTGGCACACATGGAAAACAGATGACAATAATATCCCCAACCTTCTCTGCAACTTCAGAGCCTAAGAACTAAATTAGGGTAAAGCCCAAGGTAGGTGCAGAAATTCTGCAGGATCTGTGAAGCAACAGGGCACATGAGAGCCTAGCAGGATCTATTCGCTTAGGTGGAGGTGTGGTCAGAGGCCAGGGCTGGCTGACTACAGAGTGTGGGGCTCATGGCTCGATCCCCGTTGCCAGTGAATGCTCAGCCTAGCATCATGTGACTCTGGGCAATAGCTCACTTAATCTCCCTGACAGCCCCCCGCCCCTTGAGACCTTTAGGGGTGATTAGTTTGCTCTTTACAAATACCGGATTTCTTTATTTTATTTATTTATTCGATGAATATGCTGTAGACTGTAATAGACATGATTAAAGCGGGTAAAATGAATGAGTCTATGCCTTTGGTAAATGGATACGTGAGCAAAAAAATTGAGCGCTAGAGTGTCTTCCTGCGAGATTTCTCAACACGGGCTGTCGCTGCAGGTTGCTACTGCTTGCTTTGAGAAAGCTGCTGCTCGCATTGAGAAAGCTGCAGCTCAAGTAGAAAATCTACTCAAGAGACAGAAAGAAGCAGCACCATCTGGAGTGATGTGTGGTGCTGTTCGTGCTGATTTTACAGTGTGGTTCAAGCTCCCAGCACTCAAAACCAGCACGAGCAGCACAACATACCGAACTCTACTGCTTGCAGAACTCCATAGACTCTCACAGTTTTAGGTAATTCTGCGAAATTCAGTGGAATTCTGCAGAGTGAAAATCCATAAGTTCCACCCACTTCTAAAAGAGGGTCCTTCCTATGGGTATGGGGATATTTGTGAAAAGATATAGCAGTCTAGGGAGGATCACCATATTGACCAAAGTTACCCAGCCCTTGATGAAGAGAGGGGAGCTATCCAGTACTCGAACTGTTCCTCAGGTACCGCAGCACAGGGCTTTGTCGACCCAGCAATATAAATGCTGAGGTAGCAGACAGATGCAAAAACTACATGTGATGGACAGAATGCAGAACAATGTCATACATTCACCCAAGTACAGAGATCTGGGCCCAAATCCATTGTCTTTTTGCACTCCACACCACCCCAGTTCAGACATGGCCATATGCAAATCAGTCTGACCCTGTGCCTCATGGAAACAGTCCAGCCCGAACTGCCAAGCCATGCCTTCCCTGGACCGGAAACAAGCTTCCGAGGACCGGTTTCTGGCATTCCAGCCGTCTTCAGCCCGGCTTGCTTGAATCCAGTGGTGTGGAGTGCATGGGACTCACGTCTGAGCATACCCATCCCATTCGGGGTGACAAATGCAAAAGCCACAGGTGATGGACAGAATGCAGAACAATGTCATACATTCACCCCAGTACAGAGATCTGGGTACAAATCCATCGTTTTTTTGCACTCCACACCACCCCAGTTCAGACATGGCCATATGCAAATCAGTCTGACCCTGTGCCTCATGGGAACAGTCCTGCCCGAACTGCCAAGCCATGCCTTCCCTGGACCGGAAACAAGCTTCAGAGGACCGATTTCTGACATTCCAGCGGTCTGTGGAGGTCAGTGGTGGGGTCGCCAGTAAAACTGCTAGTAAAGCTGCCTTAGATAGTGGCAGTAGTGCTGATAACATAGCAGAGTGTGTTGAAGATGACGATATCCAGACGGTAGCCTTGCAGATACAGGGAATACGCCAAAGCCAGAGTCAGACTAGGCATGGGGCTGTGCAGCAGAATCAGGATACCCCTATGAAGCAAAGGACTGTGGCGGCAATCTTTAGTAGAAAGCTGGGGGCAAAAGTAAAATCGACTTTGGAGTCCGAACTCGAGCTTGAGGGTGAGGGAGAAATCGCTGAGGCAGCCCCTGGTACCCAACATGAAAACTTTTTGGCAGCTGGCAGTGCTACTACCGGAACATCTTCCCTCGCGGCACTAGGGGGCCGAGGTGCTGGAGCGTCAGCTGTGGTAGTGAATGGAGACAACGTTTCATCGATATCTGTAACGGAATTGTGACAGCTACAGAAGATAGTAGCTCACTTCCAGGATTAAGTACTGAAGCCACAACTCAGGGCATAGAGTTGGAGTATGCCGGATCAGACAGTAAATTTTATACTATGTCGGACCTAACGACTGTGTCGGATAAGGAGCAGGACTTGGATAGCTCTAGCAACTTAGGGGACTGGGGGGACCTACCTGACGATGAGGAAGGCAATGAGTTTGAACAGTCCCTGCCCCGTGACACAGTAGGAAAGACTGTGGAGATCAGTGAAGGATCAGATTATGATTGGCGGCTACCTTTGGCACAGCTTAACCTGGATGAAGAGCTGGAAGAGGGATTGATTTATAAAAGTATCATGGCGCATCGTAGCGAAACAAAAGCTGAAGGCTTCCGAACACAAGGAGCCGTAAAGAAGCTGCAGAACACAGTGCGGCGGTTGGTGAAGATGTGTGCAGAAGTAACCTCCCGGATGGTAGAGGTTGAGGAGAGAGTCTCCTCCGCAGAGGATTGCTTGGTCAAGGAGCAGCCGGCTATAGAGACTTTACAAAAAACTAAATCAGACGTAGACTGGAAGTTGACTGACTTAGAGAATCGCGCCCTTCGTAATAATCTGCGTGTATGAGGTATAGCTGAGACAAAAGAAGGGGGAGATCTACGCAAATTCATACTTCAGTTATTTAAAGAATCTTTCCCGGAGCTGGGCGCTCGGTATTGGGAAACGGAAGTGATACGGGCACAGAGGTGATGCGTCAACGAGGGAAGGAATGGCAAGGTGACCAGAACTCCCACCCTAGGGCAATACTAATATGTTTAAACAATTATCTGCTGTGTGAAGCGCTTTATGATTTGGCGCGCCCGGGAAAAAAACGGAGAGGCATGGGGTGCGAGTTCTTTGCTCGCCCGGACTTCTGTCCTGCAACGGTGAATGAACGATGGAAATTGCGAAAATTTATCGCTCCTTTCCAAGAAAAAGGGGCCCAGGTCTTCTTGCTCAACCCCTCTAAACTAAAGGTTATCTTTAAAGGCCAAACGAGGTACTTTACATCTGGCACGGCTGCACAGGATTATTTGAAGGACTTGGAGAAGAGTGCTAAAAAGTAAAATCATATAGTACATGTTGTAGTTATAGTGGGTTATAGTGGGTATGTCGCCCTCCTGTGGGGCGTACTCTGTACTATTTTTTGTGCGAAGGTATAATCACTGTGTGGGTTTTGTGATGTTTTCTAGTGTTATCTCTTTCTCCTATGAATTGTGTTCATTTCTCTTTTAGAGATATAGTTGGAATATTCTGTTTTCCCCTTTTTTGCTAATTGCGTGATGGTGAAAGGTGAAACTTTGAAAAAGAGTTTTACAGAACAATGAGGGTAATGTAAATGAATCTTATGTGTAGGAAGTGTAGGATGGATTTTCCCAAGCTACACTAAACATGGATGATATTTGAATTTATTTGAATTTATAGTTTAAATAGTATTGGGATAAAGACAGGGTAGCAGAATGTATGCTAATTTTCCCTGTCCCTTCAGGGTTCAACGAGATGCTAGTAGTTTAGTTAAGGGAAAGAGAGACACATGAGTGTGGCAGGGAGAGTCAATGGGGGGGGATTGGACAAAGCACCTCGACATCGCTGAGGACATGGTCCTTAAGCCTCATATTGGGTGGTGAAGGGGGCCTTGGATACGGGGTGGGGGTGGGGGGAAGCTGATGGGAGGGTGGGGAAAAATTACAAAAGAATACATGAGTATAGGTCGGAAGTGAGTCAGTGTGGTAAAAACATCATTTGCTTTCAGTTAGGACATGGAGCTAACTTACTAAAATTTTATATAGTTAAATGGCTGGTAGGGGTATTAGGATAGGTACATTGAATGTCAGGGGGTTAAATTCAATAGATAAAAGACGCCGGGTAGCACAGGAATTACGAGCCCTTTACTGTGATATAGTCTGTCTCCAGGAGACTCACATGATATGGTCAAAACGCTGATTGCTTGAAGAATTGGGATTTAACCTTATTGCCTGTACTAAATATTCGGGAGCGGCTAGAGGGGTCGCAATTTTGGGGAAGAAGCATGTTGGCAACACAGGCAAAACTCTAGGTGATGATTTAGGTAGGTGGGTAATTGCAGAATGTGTTGTCGGTCTTGTAACTTTTACGATTTGTGCTGTGTATAGGGCAAATCTTGATGAAGCATCAACTTTAGAGTTTTTGAATGTGGAGCTAGCTACCTGGCCCACGCCACTGATTCTCTGTGGAGATTTAAATATAAATGTAGCCCCTAATATTCTATGGAACGAAAAAGAGAGATATAGGGGTCGGAAGCCACAGGTTTTCAAGGCATTGCAGGCATTAATGACGGCACATGGGTTGGTGGATGTATGGGCTTTTTTAAGGGGTCTGCGCTCCGGGATACACGTTTTTTTCTTTTCCCCATCGTAAATTAGTCTGGCTTGATTATTTTTTCACTCCTCAGTCATTATTGAAATTGGCTGTCATCCAGGTCTACCCAAGAATCACGTCCGATCATGGGCCGGTAGTTCTCTCAATAGTTGATATAGTGACTCCTACTAGGCCAAGGGGGTTTTCCTTTGATCGCAAGCTATTATTAGAGCAGCAATTCACTGAATACATGAAACAATGGATTGTAACTTGTTTTAATATCAATCGTGGGACTAGTAGTGTGGGCAATGTTTGGGATAGTTTCAAAGCTGCATTTAGAAGGGAGAGAATCAAGAAGGGCCTTGACTCATTACTCAGGATGGCTGAGTCCAACTAATATATTAAACAAAACAAGAGCCAACACTGGGGTGACAAATTTAGATGACTGGTCAATTTGTGGCGACGGCTGCTTCGATTGAAACAAAAACACCCTATTTTCTTTTAACCACAGACAAATGTATTCTATTTATAAATCAAACTTTTTGTCTTTTTCTGTTTTTTGAGCACACTATTCGTCGTGCATGGAAAATACGAAATATACAAAACAATGAATTATATATACAAAATATACAAACAGATAAATATACAGTTTCAGACACACTTGGCCATACATTCATACAACATGCATTCACAACAACAAACAATATATAGAGAAACAATACGTCCGAGCATCGGTCATTCAGTTCAATGGAGAGAATTTCATTCTATGTTTTTACGATCTGTTCTAGTTGTTATTGTCACAGTCTGTCTTGTAGAACCAAATAAATCGAACAACTGTTCCGACAAAAATTGGTGACCAGATGCGGGACAAAGAAGCTGGTCGACGCGTTTCGAACCCCTTTTAGTTAAATAGGGGTTCTCCTCAGGACCGGAATGGTTCTGAAACAAAATAGAAAGGGGAGTGGCTTAGGAAAACAATTCAGGATTGAGATGAATAAAAGGGGATCAACTCCCTGTGATCAACAGGGGCTCCCTACCTTAATCCACAAGTATTAAGAACTCAAACAATGGCAGGCAGGTGAAAATCCAAAGTGGAATAGTATTTCCCAATAGGCGTGATCAAAGTCGCTGTGGGGGAAGACAATACAAAAAGACTACATTTAGTGTCTACTCTTTCGCAGTGGTTCATTCAGCTCTAGAACGTTACAGGGAAGCGGTCGGGTTCATGGAGACTTACCCGTTCGTGACTTGCTTCGTGCTCGCTGTTCTAACAGCCGGTGTCTGTACGCCCGCTCCTCTGCTGCAAGAGGGAGCGATAAGAGTTGTTTAGGAGATTAGCGAGGGAGACGCGTGTGCATTGAATGGAAGGCTGGAGAGTAAAGCAAAGGCTGGAGTGGACTTGCTCATTGGCCGGGCTTGTAAATTTCAGAAATTTCGTTTAGTCCCCGTACGGCAGTGTTGAATTTCATTATGAGCATAGCTTCACGTTGGGACAATCTAGCTTCAATGTCACCACCCCTGGGGTATTCCAAAATAGAAAAAGACCCCAGGGGTGGTGACATTGAAGCTAGCCGAATTCGCGGTCTTGGACTACAAGTCCCAGCAACCCCAGGCCTCCATATCCAAACCAGGAAGCACCGAGGCACCACTTCCACTCGACGACTCGAGCAGTGTGAACCACGGACACCGCCGAAGGAGTAGGTCTCACGCCTTGCTCCCGCATCGGTATGTTTTCATGCATTCCTTCCATTCAATGCACACGCGTCTCCCTCGCTAATCTCCTAAACAACTCTTATCGCTCCCTCTTGCAGCAGAGGAGCGGGCGTACAGACACCGGCTGTTAGAACAGCGAGCACGAAGCAAGTCACGAACGGGTAAGTCTCCATGAACCCGACCGCTTCCCTGTAACGTTCTAGAGCTGAATGAACCACTGCGAAAGAGTAGACACTAAATGTAGTCTTTTTGTATTGTCTTCCCCCACAGCGACTTTGATCACGCCTATTGGGAAATACTATTCCACTTTGGATTTTCACCTGCCTGCCATTGTTTGAGTTCTTAATACTTGTGGATTAAGGTAGGGAGCCCCTGTTGATCACAGGGAGTTGATCCCCTTTTATTCATCTCAATCCTGAATTGTTTTCCTAAGCCACTCCCCTTTCTATTTTGTTTCAGAACCATTCCGGTCCTGAGGAGAACCCCTATTTAACTAAAAGGGGTTCGAAACGCGTCGACCAGCTTCTTTGTCCCGCATCTGGTCACCAATTTTTGTCGGAACAGTTGTTCGATTTATTTGGTTCTACAAGACAGACTGTGACAATAACAACTAGAACAGATCGTAAAAACATAGAATGAAATTCTCTCCATTGAACTGAATGACCGATGCTCGGACGTATTGTTTCTCTATATATTGTTTGTTGTTGTGAATGCATGTTGTATGAATGTATGGCCAAGTGTGTCTGAAACTGTATATTTATCTGTTTGTATATTTTGTATATATAATTCATTGTTTTGTATATTTCGTATTTTCCATGCACGACGAATAGTGTGCTCAAAAAACAGAAAAAGACAAAAAGTTTGATTCATAAATAGAATAAATTTGTCTGTGGTTAAAAGAAAATAGGGTGTTTTTGTTTCAATCGAAGCAGCCGTCGCCACAAATTGACCAGTCATCTAAATTTGACACCCCAGTGTTGGCTCTTGTTTTGTTTAATGCATTTAGAAGGGAGGCCCTGAGCTTTGGCTTATATAATCAAAAACAACAGGCGGTAAAACTTCAAGAGCATTATCAAGAGCTGGTAAAGGCTGAGGAATTACTGGTGCATGGTATACGGTCTGGGGCGGATATAACTGACCGGATGACGGCAGTGGCACGACTCAAAGCAAGGCTAAATCTTAAATGGTCGCAGGAAACTGCAAAAAAAATTTGTATTAAACAACATATGCAGTACGAGTATGGGGAGGCAAGTGGCAGATGCCTTGCCCAGAAACTAAGGTTGAGGGAAGCAGCACAGCGGATAGACAATATATTAGACTCAAGGGGGAATACAGTAGAACATGAAAGTGGCATTTTAGAGGTGTTCAGGCAATTTTACGAATTATTGTATCAAAGTGACAAGTATGATGTGGATAGGGCTGCTACTCTTATAGGCCAATATTGTCCAGTAGATCTCCCTGTAGAAGAAGGAGAAATTTTAGAGGCACCTGTTTCATTAGAAGAATTAGAACTGGCAGTCAATCAGCTGGCCAGGGGCAAGGCGGCAGGCCCAGATAAATTACCCTTGGAAATTTACAAGACTTTTTTTTCTGTTTTAAAAACTGATCTCCTTGCGTCAATGAGAATTGCTCAGAAAGGTGTTCCTCCGAGAAGTTGGAATGAGGCATGTATAGTTGTGTTCCATAAAAAATGAAAACCTGCGAATGTGCCTGGGTCCTACCGCCCTATTTCGCTTTTGAAATCGAATGGGAAAATCTACTCGAAGATATTGGCGAATAGGCTGTCTGGTGGTATCACTACATTAGTCTCTACCATACAGCATGGGTTCATCCCGCATTGTGGAACGGCGGATCATGTCCGTCGTGTGATTACTTTATTTGTTTTTGTTAATGTTACTCAGGAGCCACTATGTCTAATTTTATTAGATGCTGAAAAGGCCTTCAACCGGGTCTTATGGTGCTTCTTATGGGATGTAATGAGGCAAAGGGGGTTTGGCCCAGAGTTTATAATATCACTTCAGACACTTTATCATCAACCTACGGCCCGTATTAGCACCATGGGACTCGAGTCCGAGGTGGTATAAATACAGAGGGGTACCTGACAAGGATGCCCCTGTTCACCCCTTTTATTTTCATTATACATTGAACCGTTTTTAAGAATGTTGGAATCTAGTTTTAGGATTTGCCCTGTGGTCATACAAAATTATCAGTTTAAGGTCCTTGCTTATGCGGACAATGTCGTGTTCGTTACGACGTGCCCTGCAGCTGCGATGGAGGAGATTGAATGTCTAGCTGCAAAGTTTGGTGTAGTTGCTGGCTACAAGTTGAATGCGGCAAAAACCCAGCTATTATGTGCCAATATGGCAAAGTATACTGATCCGAGGGTTTGTAAAGAGGCTACTTATTTGGGGATCAAATTAAGGGTCTCTACAACGGCGCTGGTCAAGTCAAATTGGGAGGATCTTATAGTAGGGGTCAGGAAACAGTTGGACCAGGCGGAATGTCTACATCTCTCTTTAGTTGGGCACTGCAGCTTATTAAAAATGATGATACTTCCGCAAATATTGTATTTTTTCAGGTGTTTCCCCCCTAGAAATCCCTAAAACAAGCTTGGCACAGCTCCAGGCTTTGTGTATGCGCTTCATGTGGGCTGGGGGCAAGGCTCGTTGTGCTGGGCGATATATGATTCTACCAAGAAATCTAGGTGTATGGTCGGTACCAGATTTTATGTTTTATTATCACGCCTGTATGATTCAAGGTATGAACGTCCTGTTAACAGGGATAGGGCCCTTGACTATGGCGGAAAGTCCGTCAATATATCAGATGCTATTGGGGGTGAAGGCCAAAAATTGTTTGTTCCTGCACCCAAGAGTGGAGTTATTATAAACGCACGCGACTTAATGGTCTGGCGGCTGCATATACGATTTGGAGAATACTAAGGAGAATGTTTGGTATTGAGAAAATTTCCTGGTATACACCATTGACATCTCCTATATTCTTGCCAATTGATTTATGGGATCGAGTGGTGCACATATGGAGGCAAAAAGGACTAAGGGTGGTGGGGGATCTTTACAGTGATGGCTGTTTGAAATCTTTTGACCAACTTCGTGAGCAATACCAGCTTCTCAGGGAGAATTTTGCGAAGTATTTGCAGATCAGGAATTTTTTGTTCAATAAAGGAATAATTTTTCAAGCCAATCCCTTGATAGAGGACAATACAAAAGCTGCAAATATAGGAGTGCTGTATGGTCATATGTTAGGTACTAAGGGGAAATTGTAAATGGGGGAATAAATTTGGGAGGCAGGATATACGGATAGAAATTTCTTTGGAGATGGCCATAAATGTATTCCTGTCCGCAAAGTTATCGGCACAGCATTTCAAATCAATCTTTAATTTATATTATAGACCTGATAAGATTTCAAAATGGCAGGGGGACACTATACGGAAATGCTTTTGGTGTGGATATTTATCTGTGGATGACCTCCATATTTTTTTTGGGTGTCCGTCGTTAACATCTTTATTAACACAGGTGGAGAAATGCTTATCGACCATTGTGGGTACTCCATTACAACTAAGTGCAACGCAGATATTATTAGGTGTAGAAATGGGGCCGGCAGCGACAGGTTCATTACAAAACATGTAAAGTTTTTATTCCTAGCTACAGCTGTATATCGGCTTGTTATAGCATCCTTTTGGCTGCAGCAGGAATCGCCTTCTTTTTAATTGTGGAGGGCACGTTTCTTTGCAGTTTATAATATAGAGCATAGCTTATATGTCCTCAAAGGGCATAGGAAAAAGAAGCTTGGTCAACACATTTGGGGTAGTGTCTCTAATTATTTAGATTCTGCAATTTGATCATCCGTTCTATTCTATTCTCTCTTCTTTTGCAGCTGTATTGTAATCTATTGAATTTATGACTATTTAATCTGATGGATAACTCATTTTCTATGCTATGCGTATATCTTATTGCAATTGATTTCTCAGTGTTGAATTTACTTTGCTCCTGGTTCATCTTTTCTGTTATTTAACAATTGTTATCAGTATACATGCGTTGTGTTATTGTGACTCATTACCTACTATCACATGTATTATGCGAAAAAATATATATATATGCACTCTGTCTCAGTATGGAAGCCTGCACACATCTGCCTGCACAGTTATCTTCGTTCTTGGGATTAATGTCAGGGCCTGCGGAGATGCATCTCAGTCACAGCTATCAGCAGCTTCCAAGACAACTCCATGGTGTAGTGCCTCTCACCGAATTAAAAACAGATGCTGCTTAAATAATATAACATCAGCCTTATCGCATTCTACTAGAGTCCCATAAAAACAACTTTGTGCTTAGTCTGGGGAAAACAGTTGTCCTCTATGAGCACATATTAAAGCAAAAACATTGTGCTCTAGTATGTGTGTTCCTGGAACTAACAGTGCTGACTGCAGAACAACAATGTTTACTAAAAAATAAATGAGAACATGAGATGTTCTTGTGTTTGTGAAAAACCTGTTTAAACTACCATCTTAAGAAGATGTTAAGCTAAAAGGGAAAGTTAAGCTAAAAAGTAAAGCTAAAATGAAGAAACAGCGTAATGCCTATAACACTGCATTTTAGATCGCCAAAGGCTGGATGGTCCAAGTTCTGGTGGGCCCCAGAACTAGGGTCCCTATGCTGTCGGACTTGACAAAAATACCTAGGCTTTATGATTGATTGATAATATTCTTGCTAGAGAGGTTCAATAGACAGTTGGCTATTATTTCTTCCTTCTCAGGACTCTTAGAAAATCATCATATTCTTCCTGAAACTTCAAGGAAAATAGTTGTTGATTCCTTAGTCACTTCTCGTCTTGATTATTGGAACATTCTCTATCTCATGGTTCTGGATTTTCTTACCTCTGTCTCCAGATTGTACAAAATGCAGCAACCAGACTTGCTTAGAATCTTCACCACATTTCCTCAGCTATGTCTACTCTTATTCATCTTCACTGACTTCCTGTCAAGAAGCATTCTGTATTTAAAGCCCTTTTGTGGTCCACAGAGCCATCAATATTATCTGCCATATCTACTTGAGGAAAATACTTGGAGTGTATTCCCCCTCTGGTGATAAAGCTCAGCAACAACCAACCTGTATCAGTCCCAGTATCAAAAATACTTGTCTGGGAGGATACTCCTGTTCATATCTGGCAGCAAAATATTGGAATTGTTAGCCAATTTATTTTCTTTGCATATAATGTCACTTTCAGAAAACAAACGTCAAACATAAAACATGGCTTTTTGAGTGACTACCATTTCTGCAGTTGTCTGTGTCGTCATTAGCTTGCTATTGGGTATTTGTTTGCACTAGACAAAACAACAAAAACAATAAGGAGAAGAAGAAGAAGACAAACAAGACGAAGAAGAGGAGGTGGAAGAAGAAAAAGTAGAAGAAGATGTATTATCAGATAAAGTAACATGCCTGAAAGTTAAGAAGTTAGCTGGATCAGCAAAAGGACTTTCTTGAGAAATTCTCAATTTGCTATGAAGTGACTTATTTTACACAACGGTCCTTATTTAATATGCCACGAAATAGAAACAAAGAATCTTGCACAATTTTCCACAGTGTCATATAGCCTGTGGATGAAAACAAATATTGTGTGATATTTCCTAAAATTAGAATGTTTTCAAAAATGTTTTTCTCATTTGTAGTTTCAGTTCACTCTCAATATTCTACATCATTTCTACTAAACTATGATAATTTAGTATGTAAATATTAGCACCGTCATGTAGTTGTAAGGTTTCCATTCATGGTGAACGGGTGAATGTCTTTGCTGAATATGTAAATATGAAAATAAGCTGAAGACAGAATTAATATGAAACATTGATTAAGTCAAGTGACTTCTTAAGTAATTCTAAAACATAATTTTGTTGATTATGCAATATAGGGCTGATACATGTCAACAATTAACCAGTTGTACTGGCTACAATCTCCAATGACATCCACATACACATTTTTAATACTAACAAGGGTGCCCAATACTAAAGAGAAAGTAGGGTGTCCCTGAGGTATTATTATGTTAGGTACCCCATCACTCAGGGCCAGATTTATCAAGGTTTTGCGTCATCCTTGCTCCACGCAAAGGTCGCAAGGGTGACGCAGAACCTATGTGATAACAAAGGGGATGATGAACAGAGCGTCTGAGCAAATCAAACACTCACCCCCAGTCAACTTATCTGGGTTTAATCCATCATCATTCTTTAGCTCACTCCACCACCCCAGTTCAGACATGGCCATATGCAAATCAGTCTGACCCTGTGCCTCATGGGAACAGTCCAGCCCGAACTGCCATGCCAAGTCTTGGAATATGTCCAAGTTAAAAACATAAGTAATAAAGCATTTACAGCATTAAAAAAATCATAAAGTGCGAATGCAAAGGCAAAGAAGCAGACTATTATTAACACCACCAATCAAATGAGACTGCACCTGCATTGTCTTTAAAGTACTGTATTTAAAAAAAGTGCAAAGCATGTATTATATTACAAATGTTCTTGGATAACCAATTATTCAAGGTGGGTCATTGATCAACCTAGCCACAGAAGCTTTCTTGCAAAGAATAAGAACTTAGCAACACTGATATATAGTATTTTGTTCATATCAGATCTCATTAATCTCAGCGCATGTTCTATTCTCCTAATAATTAATGAAAGACACATTGGTTTAATCCACTACTTGCAAAGGGATAACATAGGTTTTACAAAAGAAAAATACATGGTGCAAGGTT
The DNA here is from genome assembly GCF_964263255.1 of Lissotriton vulgaris. NCBI lineage: Eukaryota > Metazoa > Chordata > Amphibia > Caudata > Salamandridae > Lissotriton > Lissotriton vulgaris. The sequence continues at coordinate 724,036,775 of NC_141689.1, read as the reverse complement.
TCCTCCTCCAGATTACAAGGAGGGCATGAAATGCTTGTGAGATAATTAGGCCCCCAACGGAATGCAGAAACTATTGATGGGTAACGTTCCATATCTAAATCGAATAAACAACTGCTTGCTTAGAAAAGGCTCGACAGATGGAACCACTTTAAAATCTAAAAAAAAAACTGTCCGGCTGCCCAGATTACATTTCCTCAATTCCTCCTCCCTCAAAAAAGACTTTAATCTGCCTTTTTTTCCTTTTATTGATTTTTTCCAAAAAGAAGAAAAAAGAAAGAACAGTCTTTAAGCTTGACATGACTGTGAATATGCATATGAACAGTGAATACATGTAAGATATTTCAAGAGTAACGATCAGTGTGATAAGGCCCATTGAATACATCTAATCAACATCAGGGTTACAGTAGGCAAGAATGTTGAAGAACCGGGTTTTAGAACCCAGCGGCGCCAGGGGCACGCCCAAAGTCTTTGGGTTCACCTGTCTTAGAATACAGAGACACAGGATACTTCTCGGTGACGTCAAAGACCAAGTTTATTGGCTGCAACCAGGAACAGAGGTCTTCGAAGCACAACACGGGTGGTTCGTCATAGACTGTACAATTTTCGTATTGTGAGACATTGTCTTTTATGCTAAAAATCACATTCCTGACTAGCATCAATTACTTACGAACTGTCCAATCACACAGTGATATTTCAGAGGATATCGCATAATGACAAGCTCACTTTCAGTTGTCCAGCCCACCATAAATGACAAGGCAAAATCCAACATTCTTGCTCGGACAGGCTGGACAAAACCCATAATAAAAGGACCTCAACCCAAACCATAAATAGGCCATAAAAGAAGGGAAAAAAACAGATGAGAAGCAAGTTAGAAGGGTGTGTGCGTGTACCATAAACTCAGCAATGTCCTGCTCTATGATCTCTATCTTGACCAGCTGCCTAACAAGAAACTGGCTCAACAAGGTCAGCTTCGGGCAATGGAGTCAGTTCGTTCAGGTCACACAGAAGTCAGCTAAAGGTGTACATGTCCCAAAGACTCGTTCGGCCGCAGTCATCGGCCTATATGAGGGCAACCACAAAATGGCTGCCGTACACAAAATGGAACCCGAAGGTTCGAACGAAATCCTTGAATACGCAGTGTATCCATCAATCGATCATGACTAAAACACTCGTACATACCGCACTCATCATTTGCGGTCCGCTGATACCAAAATCGTCTTGATACGACGACCTTTATTGAACGGGTTCAGAATCACGGAAACTCAGACCCTCCTTTTGCCCTTACATAGGCAATAAACCCAAACTCATATCAGTCTGAATCCAGGTCTATATTCATCAGATCATCAAGATGTTGCTGTAGCATCATCCTATTACTTAGCAGCTCTCTCTGGACAGGTCTCCTTGCACTTGAAGTAGCACAAAGGCCACATATAGCAGGAGCACACTGTACTCAAAGACAGAACAGGAAAAGGACAGCTAAGATCATCACAATGATCATCAGAATCTTCCATCCCCAGGTGGATAACAATCCCCCAAACCATCCCATTAACGACCGATCTCCTTCGTCCACATGTACAGACTCGGAGATCTTATGTAGCTTGGAAATGGCTTGGTATACTGTTGGTGCGTTGTCTGGAATGAAAACGCAGCAGCTCGATTGAATCAATTTGCATTCCCCTCCTCTATCTGCAAGTATAACATCTAACGCAACTCTGTTCTGAAGAGTCATAAGGCGATCCGACTGGAGCTCAGCAGTCAAGTTACTAAGGGCACCGGCAGTCTCAACTATGGTGGACTCAACCACTCTCGTCAGCTGTCGAATGTTCCTGCTGTTAGCCATAGGTCCCCAAAACGGCAGAAAACCCTTCAAGAAATCTCCTAATTCTTGTCCTGCAGTATCTTCCTTACTGAAGACACCTCTAACAACTCTCGTCTTGTGGTAATCTGCCACAGCTGTATACGTAGGAGGCAACAGGAACGAAACAAAACATGTGCCCGAGATATCAGGGGGCAACCATGTGTACGCTCTGTCATAGCAAATGAAATAGGTACCCTTAGCTGCTAAAAACGATGGGGAAGTCTGGGACGCAAAAACATACGTCTCAGTGCAAACACTCTTCCCTAACTGAGCTGTCGGATTCTTGCCATTGCCTTGCAGACAATAATGACCCTGATGGGGTACAATCCAAATCGGAGAGGATCTTTTCGTTCGCCGGTTCTCACTCAGACTAACTCCATATCCATTAACGTTCCATCCAATATACGCTAGTGTCTCATCTCTCGGGATAGTCTCATAGGAACTAATTTCTCTAATCATATCGACTATACCCTTAACTAGAGCACTATCCTTTGGACTATCCTTCACAGAATGTAGGGGGTAAACTTCATGAGCATAGATGAACATCGTTCTGTATGCCCACACAGAACCATTATAACTAAAAGGCAGGACCAGGTAAGGAATACCTTTATCAGTAGTATGAGGCATAAGACCGCACACCCAACAATTAGTCGTGTTCACTACTAGCTGGTGTTGGTGCAGAAGCTGAACAAAGGAATTATTAACGAATTCCAATCCCCTAATGGATTCATGTTCAGGCAGAGGGTGAAAAGAATGCGAGGAAACAGTAGGAGGAGGCATAGGTTGTGTAGTAGGTGCAAACGTCACTTGAAAAGAGAATATTATATATCCCATCAAAAACACCATTAAACTAAATAACATCAACAAACATAATATTAAAAAACATTTTCCGCTCATCATTGTACATATTTTGCTCTTGAAGCTCATTCTTTCAACAGGTCTCTCCATCTCGAAAAACTCCATCCTCTAACCGTGCTGTTCGCGGCGGTTGGGTCTTCCATGCTAAGGAATACGTCTGTCAGTCCAGGAAACGCCCTAAGCCCAACCAGAACCGTCGACCTAGTGTCTTCGGCTTGCACTCCCAAGTCTTTGCACCGCGACCTTACAGCTGAACCAGGATGGCGGTTCGAAAAACAAAAATCAAAACAGTTCCTTGGAGGAGAGAACACAATTTCAAAAATAGCAAAGAAAGAATTTCATTTTATTTGTCCCACGACTCTTGGTCGCAAATTATAACGGCCTTTGCCAGGCAATGTCTGATCACGAAACAAAAGTTCAGGTTCGGAAGTGTCCAAACGATTTGACGGAGGCACAGCTTCTTGCAGAAGATCGTCGCTTTCTCGTTCAGTGTTCGTCCTAATGAAACGTGCATCGCTAAAAGGCAGAAAACGAGGCACGGTTTCAGTTTCAGCGTCAGGAATACCATTCTGGATCCACTGGTCGTACGGCAGAGGCAAAGGGGCCCTCTTACAATGTACGCCGTGCATCCAGTTCTTTTTACCGCACACTCGCACTGCTGATCGCGTGGACAGTAGCACCAAGTAGGGACCAATCCAGCGGGGCTGATCGTTCTTAGTCCGCTGGAAGTTCTTCACGAAAAACCAAGATCCAGGTTCGATAACATGTCCTGGATCTCCAGATGCTTGTGGCAATGTATCATGAACCTGTTGATGCAAAACACGCAATTTAGCCGTCAATTCATAAAGGTAATCAAGCAATACAGGGTGCTCTATTTCACTAAATTTGGTCGGCCGCGGCACTCCCCACATATTTGCAGGGCGACCAAAAACTACTTCATAGGGACTAAGTCCCATTCGCGAATGTACAGTCATTCTTGTCGACAGAAGTGCTAATGGCAAGGCATCGGGCCATTGTAGACCGGAGCTCGCCTGAATCTTGGCCATTTTCAGCTTAAGGGTGCCATTATAGCATTCTACCAAACCAGCTGATTGGGGGTGATTTGCAGCATGAAATTTCTGACGGATTCCTAAACCATCACACACTCTCTTCATCACTTGACCCACAAATTCACTCCCACTGTCACTCTAGACCATTCTCGGCAAACCGAATCTAGGGAAAAATTCTTTAACAAGGGCTTTAGCTGTGGACAAGGCAGTGTTATCTTTCAGGGGATATGCCCCTACCCATCTCGAAAAGGCACAAACAACCACGAGCACATATTTTAAATTGTTGCACCTCTCCATGTGGATGAAATCTAACTGCAAAACCTCAAACGGATACGTCGGAGGCGCAAAATGACCAGCTGGAGTTGGAGTTCCCTTACCAGGATTGTACATCAGACAAACCATACAATTCTTAACCAGGTTCTCTGCACACTTAGGAATTCCTGCATTTTGCCATACTGGAGCTAACAACTTACAAATCCCATTCACACTAATATGAGCCATTCCATGCGCCATCGTAACCACTGTAAGCACATACGCATCGGGTAACAACCGTCGCTGATGCTCTGACAACTCAACCCAACAACCATTCGGATCCAATTTACCCTTACTTTCTCTCCATTCATTCAACTCTTTCTCTGTAGCTTCAGCTTGAATGGACTTCACGCTCTCTATCGTATCTTCACACATACTTCTATCCGGAACCCATCTCGCCGGACCCGCAACATACATTCGACTCATCACATCTCTCGCCGTTTCTTTCTCAACTTCATCTGCAAACGCATTACCGCGAGCAACATCATCAGTAACTTTCTTATGCGCACTGTATTTCACAATCGCAACTTGCAACGGCAAGGTGAGTGACTCAAGAAGTTCATTCACCAACTGACCATGCTATATCTTAGTTCCATGCGAAGTCAGGAACCCACGCTCTTTCCACAAACGTCCAAAACTATGAGCCACACCAAACGCATACTGGCTATCAGTGTACACAGTCACTCGTTTCCCTTTTGACAACACACGCTCTTGTCAATGCAATCAACTCTGCTGCTTGCGCTGAATTATGTGGGATACGTGCAGCTTCAACAATCGTATGCAAAGTCATAACAGCATATGCCACAGTCGTATCACCATTCGGAAGCTTGAAACACGAACCATCAACCCATAAGGTACCATCACACTCTGGAAGAGGAGTGTCCATAAGGTCTATTCTCCCTTTTGTTTCTTCCTCTATCCTAAGAAAGCAATCATGCTGTTCAGAAACATCTGCCTCAACTGAAATCGGCAACAACGTAGCTGGATTCAACGTGTTGCATCTCTTTATATGCACATGACTCGCTAAGAGTGTCAACTCGTAACCTGACAACCGAGCGCTAGTTAAGTGCTGTGTCTTTGTCCTATTCAACAAGGTATCCACTGCATGTGGAACCATCACAATCAACGTATTATCCATCACCAAACCAGCAGACTGTCGAATAGAGACAGCCGCTGCTGCTGTAGCTCTCAAACAACTCGGCAACGCTCTAGCTACCGGATCCAAAGTCGACGAAAAATACGCACATGGACGTTGCTTATCGCCAAACTGCTGTGTCAAAACTGACAATGCTATTTACAACAAGGGGTGGTGAGGGACAGAGTCTCTGAATTAAGCAGAAAGCTCTCACCCAGTCAAGAGATCAGGGCTAGATCCAACACCGTTTTTTAGCTCACTGCACCATCCCAGTTTCAGAACCTGGCTGTATGCAAATTAGTCTGTTCCTGTCCCAGTGCATGATGGGAACAGGGCAAACCAAACTACAGAAGCCAATTCTTACACTGGGAAGGAAACAAGCTCCCGGGGACCGGTTTCTGGCATTACAGCCGTCTTCGGCCCGGTTTGCTTGAATCCTGATGGTGCAATGAGCAAGGGTCTCACATCTGAGAATACCCTTCCACGCTTAGGGTGGACAAAAATATTTACAACAAGGGGTGGTGAGGGACAGAGTCTCTGGTGAAGAATTGGCTTGGTAGTTTAGTCTGCCCTGTTCCCATGATGCACTGGGCCAGGGACAGACTGATTTGCATATAGCCAGGTTCTGAGCTGGGATGGGGCAGTGAGATAAATAACGGTGATGGATCAAGCCCTGATCTTTGGACTGGGTAAGAGTGGTATGTTTAACTCAGACACTCTGTTCATCACCACCCCCTTTTCTAAATCGTTTTTGGCCACTATAGGTGTGGCAGGGTATACTCAGACATGAGTCCCTTTCTCACTGCTCCATCAGGATTCAAGCAAGCCAGGCCGAAGAAGGCTGAAATGCCAGAAACCGGTCCCCGGTAGCTTGTCTCCTTTCTGGTGAAGAATTGGCTTGGTAGTTTAGTCTGCCCTGTTCCCATGATGCACTGGGCCAGGGACAGACTGATTTGCATATAGCCAGGTTCTGAGCTGGGATGGGGCAGTGAGATAAATAACGGTGATGGATCAAGCCCTGATCTTTGGACTGGGTAAGAGTGGTCTGTTTAACTCAGACACTCTGTTCATCACCACCCCCTTTTCTAAATCGTTTTTGGCCACTATAGGTGTGGCAGGGTATACTCAGACATGAGTCCCTTTCTCACTGCTCCATCAGGATTCAAGCAAGCCGGGCCGAAGAAGGCTGAAATGCCAGAAACCGGTCCCCGGTAGCTTGTCTCCTTTCTGGTGAAGAATTGGCTTGGTAGTTTAGTCTGCCCTGTTCCCATGATGCACTGGGCCAGGGACAGACTGATTTGCATATAGCCAGGTTCTGAGCTGGGATGGGGCAGTGAGATAAATAACGGTGATGGATCAAGCCCTGATCTTTGGACTGGGTAAGAGTGGTCTGTTTAACTCAGACACTCTGTTCATCACCACCCCCTTTTCTAAATCGTTTTTGGCCACTATAGGTGTGGCAGGGTATACTCAGACATGAGTCCCTTTCTCACTGCTCCATCAGGATTCAAGCAAGCCGGGCCGAAGAAGGCTGAAATGCCAGAAACCGGTCCCCGGTAGCTTGTCTCCTTTCTGGTGAAGAATTGGCTTGGTAGTTTAGTCTGCCCTGTTCCCATGATGCACTGGGCCAGGGACAGACTGATTTGCATATAGCCAGGTTCTGAGCTGGGATGGGGCAGTGAGATAAATAACGGTGATGGATCAAGCCCTGATCTTTGGACTGGGTAAGAGTGGTCTGTTTAACTCAGACACTCTGTTCATCACCACCCCCTTTTCTAAAACTGACAATGCAGCATCCCTCTCTCTCGTGAACATAGAGTGTAAAAGGCTTGCTGTAATCGGGGGTACCCAACACAGGAGCCAAACACAACGCATCACGCAATTCTGAAAAACTCTTCTGACATTCGTCAGTCCAAGGAATAGGATTCAGAGTATCCTTAACAGTGAGGGCTATCAAAGGCTTCGCAAGAAGCGAAAAATTCGGAATCCACTGTCTACAATATGACGTAATACCCAGGAAAGCACGCACTTCTCCCTGTGCCGTTGGCACACTCATTTTCGCAATCGCTTGAATTCTTTTTGGAGTCAATCTTCTTCCCTCCTTCGATAAGAGATGACCTAAGTAGGTCACTTCTTGTAGACAATACTGCAACTTCGAAAGAGATACCTTATGATGGAAATCAGACAAATGACGTAACAACGACAAAGTAGCCTCTTTACAAATCTCTTCATTGTCAGCAGCAACTAACAAGTCGTCAACATACTGAATAAGGGCAGCACCATCAGGTAAAACAAACGTATCAAGCTGTGTTTTCAAAGCCTGACTGTAGATCGATGGACTCTCACAATAGCCTTGAGGAGCGCGCTTGAACCGGAAACTTCGGCCTCCCAAAGAGAAGCCAAAAATATCCCTACTCTCCTCAGCAATCGGGATGCTGAAGAAAGCATTCTTCAAGTCAATCACCGAAAACCACGTGGCAGAAGCTGGATTCAAAGTCAGTAAAGCAGTGGTATCTGGCACAACAGGAAATTGCGGAACTACGATCTTATTCACCTTGTGAAGATCGATCACAAACCTATACACAGGCGGTTGTGAAGAATCTGTACGTTTCAGAACAGGCAAAACCGGACTATTGCACACATTACCTCTCGTTTCTTTAATCACACCTTTCTCAATCAGATCATAGATAATCGCTAAAAGTGCTCTTTCACCATCACTAGAGATCCGATATTGGGGAATACGTGGCAATCTAGCATTCGCTTTCAACGTCACAACATACGGTGGAATCTCCAAAAGACCCACATTATTAGGACCAGTAGCCCAAAGAGAATCAGGAAGAGAAGACAATTCAGCTGGAAGTCTATCTTTAGACAAATACATTGGAGGGATATTTGATATTTGATATTTGATATTTATTGAAATTTGTATAGCGCATCTATAGCTCCGGAAGGAGCATCTTGGCGCTGAGCAAAACAGAGAAACCCGCATGGCGAGGCGTGGATCAGATGGCTGCGAGGACCGAAGAATTAGGCTGAGAGAAAATCCAGGTCTTCAAGAGTTTCCTGAAAAGGCTTTCAGTGGGAGCGTGTCTAAGGTCGAGGGGGAGACCGTTCCATGCCTTAGCCGCCAAGAATGAGAAGGATTTACCCCCTCTCGTTTTTAGCTTTATTCGAGGGACAGAAACCAAATTGGCTCCTGATGACCTCAGGCAGCGCGATGGAATATAGCGCGAAAAGCGCTTGGTCAGATAAGAAGGGCCAGTGTTCCTGGTGGTTTTGAAGACCGTGACAAGAAGCTTGAAAATAATTGTTTTGTGGAGGGGCAGCCAGTGTAGAGTGTTGAGGGCTGCAGAGGCCGAGGACCTTCTTGGAAGTTTAAGTACAAGCCTGGCCGCTGCGTGTTGGACACTCTGCAGTTTCTTAAGGGAAGACTTTTTTATTCCTGCCAAAAGGCCATTACAATAATCCAGTCGGGATAGGATCAAGGCCACCGCGACTGATTTCCTGGCTGAAATAGGAAGGAAGTCAAAAAATTTCTTCAGTTGTCTGATAGGACTGAAGCAGCACCCAGCAGTAATGCGCACATGGTCGTCAAAACTGAGAGACGAGTCGAATTGGACACCGAGATTGCGGGCCGAGGAGACCGCACTAGGCGGTGCTTCAGAGTTTTGGGGCCACCAATCTTTTGGGGAAAAAAGGATGTCTTTGCCCAAGGGTATTATTTCAGTTTTGGCGCTGTTGCACTTAAGGTGGTTATGGTTAAGCCAAGAAAAGACTTGGGAGAGGCAATTCTGGAATCTAAGGGCGGCGTCGGGTGCTTTTTATCTATGGTGACGACAAGCTGAGTGTCGTCAGCATAGGAAGTTACAAGGGTTCCGTGGGATTCAATCAGTGAGAGAAGGGGGGCCATGTATATATTAAAAAAAAGAGGGCTGAGGATGGACCCCTGGGGCACTCCAGATGTTATGGGTCTCTCGCCGGAGAGGAATGGACCTAGAGAAACAGTTTGTGATCTATTGGATAGGAATGATGTAATCCATATTAAAGCAGAACCCGACACACCAATCTCACGCATTCTGTTGATGAGGATGGCATGGGAGATGGTGTCGAATGCTGCAGTTAAGTCGAGCAGGATGAGTACTGCTTGTTTTCCCTCATCCTGCAAGAACTTAATGGTATCCGATAGCTCAATCAAGGCGGTTTCAGTGGAGTGGCCAGGGCGGAAACCTGATTGCTGTGGGTGTAGGATATGATTGCTTTCCACAAAGACTTTTAATTCCTCGTGAACTAACTGCTCAGTGATTTTGCCAAGTGACGGGAGAAGGGAGATTGGGCGCATATTTGATAGGTCTGTCGGGGATTTGTTCTGTTTTTTCATTAAAGGCTTGACTATGGCCTTCTTCCATTCAGCGGGGACAATGCCTGAATTGAGAGATTCGTTAACAATGGCATTGATTAAGGGGTTGACAGCCTCAATGAGATGGTGGAGAATAATTGGAGGGCAGGAGTCCGTGGGGGCTCCCGATCTGCAGGTCATAATAGCCTTCTGTGTTTGTGACAGAGAGACTGTAGTGAAATTACACAAGGAGGATGGAATGGTCGCGGCATCTTGTGTATGGATTATTGGGGGGGGGGAAGTCCTTGTGGATGTTATTGATTTTCTCAATGAAAAAGTCCGCAATTTGGTCACAGAGGGTTTGGGATGGAGGGATTTCTAGTGCAAGGGCCTTGGGGTGGGTAAAAGACTTAACTATATTAAAGATAGTGTGTTGTTTCTGATTGGCTTCCTCTATAGCTGTGGTAAAAAATTCCTTTTTAGCTTTTTTTTATGTTGTAGAGGTATTGTTTCCTCTGCAGGGTATATAAGGATCTGGAAGTAGGATCGTACGTTTTCCTCCACTCTCTTTCTAGGATCCTGCACTTAAGATGACATTCGGAGAGGGCCTGGGTGTACCAAGGGGCATTGGGCTTTCTTTTGCGGGGGACTGATTTTTGATTGGTTGGATTGGAGTAGACAGAAACCACACTGTCAATCCATGAGTGGAAGTTTTTAGAATCTTGGGATACGTCTCCGACGATATTAGGGGGGGGCAAGGGGCTGGGGGTTCAACTTAATGCGCTCAGCCACTTTCTTCCAATTGGTTAAAAAGGGGGTGGGGGAGCACTTAGTGTTCGGTGGCGATGAGGGGTTTGCCTTGATGGAGAAGGGACTAAAACAGTGATCAGTCCATATTTGTGAAATCGGAGGAGAGACAGTTAGAATAATGGAATTAGTGCAGATGCCGTCTAGCGTGTGGCCGGCCCGGTGTGTAGGGAGGGTGACCAGTTGTGAGAGGCCAAAAATATCAAGTGACTGTCGGAAATTAGAGGTGTGAGGGTCTGTGCAGGATTCCAAATGAAGATTAAAATCACCGAGAAGGGTGAAAGTGGGGTAGTGGGTCATAAGTGATCCCAGAGTCTCGTCAAGGGAGTCCAAAAAAGTCATGGCATTCCAAGGGGGTCGGTAAACGAGTCCTCCTGTAAAAGAGGAGGAGGGGTTGATTTGTACCACGAAGCCTATGCCCTCACAGTCTTTGAGAGAGGCCAGATCGAATGTGTGGCATATGAATGATTTCTTGTCGATGATGGCTATCCCTCCTCCCCTGCCACCGGGTCTATCCCGCCTGTGAATGGTAAAATCAAGGGGGAGGGCGGTTGACAGATCGGGGTTGGACGCATCATTTAGCCAAGATTCAGTGATGAAGAGGGCATCGAGGTCCTGAGAAAGTATAAGGTCGTGGATATCTTGTCCATGACAAGCTAAGGATCTAGCATTAATGAGTCCACAATTAAAGGTAATAGGCTTGTGTGAGGGTGGGGGGAGTGGGCAGGAAATTACGCTAGAAGATCCCGGGGGGGACCATTTGCAGAAGCGGCATGAGAAAGGGCCCCAGAGACAGTCAGTGGGGAAGTGACACTTGCAGGTATAGGTAGCCATTGTGAGGCGCACTGAGAGCAGTGCGTTAGAGTCATACCTGAGGACGGCGCCCGGCGCGGTCCTGGCGCGGACGGGTGCAGACGGGCTTGGCTTAGGCGCGGCTTCGGCGCGCGACCGGCGCGCCCGCTGCGCCAGCCCGCTGCGCCGTCTGGCCGGATAGCACATTTATAGGAAGGAAGGAGGGTGGGAGGACGGCGCGACTAGAGCGCTGACCTCACCTGCCTCGCTCAAGATGGCGCCCACCACCGCCTAATGATGGTAAAAAACGGCTGGGCAGAAGAGAGAGGAAGAGTAGGTGTCAAGGGTGTCAGAGTGCCTGATTCACAATTCCCCTTATGCTAATAGTCCCCAAAGGTAAAAAACGGCGGTTTTAAAACAGTTATAAAAAACGCCCCAAATGTTAAACAAGTAATGCTCAAGTCGAATCGCCTGAAATCGCAATTTTCAAAGTATACAGCAGCTCGCAGCCCCAGTTCCCCTCACCAGGGAGAGCATCTGTAAGGCACAGAGCGCTGGAAAGGGCTCACCTAAATACAGCAGGAGGGCGGGAGGACGGCGCGACTAGAGCGCTGACCTCACCTGCCTCGCTCAAGATGGCGCCCACCGCCGCCTAATGATGGTAAAAAACGGCTGGGCAGAAGAGAGAGGAAGAGTAGGTGTCAAGGGTGTCAGAGTGCCTGATTCACAATTCCCCTTATGCTAATAGCCCCAAAGGTAAAAAACGGCGGTTTTAAAACAGTTATAAAAAACGCTCCAAATGTTAAACAAGTAATGCTCAAGTCGAATTGCCTGAAATCGCAATTTTCAAAGTATACAGCAGCTCGCAGCCCCAGTTCCCATCACCAGAGAGAGCATCTGTAAGGCCCTCTCTTACCTAATGTAAGCTGTACTCTTGAAGGAGAGCAATGCAATGTCGCATACAATCTTTTCAACTTGTCCAATCTCAACAAGTTCTCAGCACAACCTGTCGTCAAAATAAGGGGTGCTTTAAAAGAAAGAGACAAAGGACTAAAAATCGGATTAGTAACTGGGGCGCCAGAAAAACCTACTGAAACATTCGTTAAGCCAGACAAAGGTGCGCCAGGGAGTTTAGAGTGCATAATAGAACTCTTCGCAGCACCAGTATCCAACAGAAAAGGCTCTGACACACCTGATGCAATCACTTCAACATAAGGTCCACTCTGATCTACTGGAACTGAAACAACTCCCTCTCTTTGTCTATGGCTGTCCTAGCAATCATTACCATCCATATTCTCACCTTCTACATAATAGTCGTCCGCATAGTACTGAGCCGTCCTACCAGACGCACCATTCTGCTGATCAAAACTATTCATAGAATTCTGTGGAGGCAATGCACGCGCATTCTGAGGAAACACACCACGTCCTCTACCTCTAGAGCTTGCTGAACACTTCGACCTCTCACACCAGAAGCACCATTCGTGCGCTGTAACAAAACTGGACAACTATTCTTGAAATGACCTTCTTCTTTACAATACGCACACTGATTAGGGCCTACAGGAAAACGCTGTTGAGAAGACTCGAACCTTTGCGAGTTTCTCTGATACGGCTGAGGTTGCTGATAATCACGCTGATTATTATGAGGTGGATACGCTTGCTGCAAAAGAACCTTCGTCTTTAACTCTTTAGTCTTCTTGTCGGTTCTATCTTTCTCATCCTTATCCCTATTCTCGTAGTACTGTGCAGTAGCCAATATCTGTGCTGACGAAGAAACAGCCCAAGAACTCTCAGAATCCTTCAACTTAGTGCACAAATCTGGAAGCAAATTATGCACAAACCTATCAACAAACAATCCGTACTCATGTCCTGACCACTATGATCGATAAACGTCTCTTCAAACCTAGTGAAGAAATCAGACCCCTTTCGTCTTTCTTCTGCTCACATGCAGACAATTTATCCCAGTTTACTCGCATAGCAGGCATCAATGTATTCATGTAATTAATAATCCTACCAGGGAGTTCTGTAACTAAAGGCTCAGGTTTAGCACCACCAACTTGTCGGCCATCTGCAGCACCAATATTAGCCCATGTATCACCTAACTCTTGCGCATGATCCGTATGACGAATCAGTCCCCATAAAGGCCGTGGAACTACATTCCCAAACAACATGTCTATATCAGCTAAATTCATAATACATGAATCTGCAGTCTGTGATAATTCCTTATAGTACCCTGCAGGATTTTTACGAGGATCAGGCAAAGTCTGCTTAAGGGCCAACACTTCAGCTCGCTTCCATGGAACATGTACCCAAACACGCTGAAAATGTGGCGGAATAGGTGGATTAGCAGCCACATCTCCCGCTCTCCAAACTGGGGGAACCTCTCTCATCAGATATTGACGCACCGTCCTCCTAACAGAAGAATCAGGCTCAACAACCGTTGAGAAGGAGACTCACTCCTAAACGACAACAATGTCGCAACTGCTCTTTCAACGTCGAAACCCACTATAGTTCCCTTCGCAAACTCGGACTGTACACAGAACAACTCAGACGGAGTCTGTCCCAAATCACCATCTTCCCATTCTTCACGAAGAAAAGTACACATCTTCTCGAAAACATATCTCTGCTTCGGTGCTTCCCATTGATGGAAGACATCCATAACAGACTCTAAATCATATCTTAAAGGAAGAGTAACCCATTTACGTGCTAAGTGATCCAATACTTCCCGCTCATCGGGACCAGGCAGTTGGCTAAGCAACTGTGTACGCGCCGAAACAGGGGTCATACCCAATGACCCAAAGAGAGGAGAAAAGAGACCAGTAACAGTATCAGTCATTCTCTGTCGAACAGAAGGAGAAGTTGACAGAAGAACAGGAGGAAAAACAGGATGAGACAAAGTATACGTAGAAGTAGTATCAGAAGGAGTATCGGAAGTAGAAGACAATACAGGAGACAAAGTCGGCGGCGCTTGAGAAGGCTGCGCCAGAGGAATAGGAGCCAACTGAAGAGGAGCTGGAGGTTGTACAATAGCAGGAGGCAAAGCAACCGGAAGTTGCGCAACTAAAGGTTGCGGAGGTGCTGTAGCACTCTGCACATAAGGGGGTGGCGAACTCAATAAATGTGACATCAAAGGATCTTTCTCAAGGTCCTTCGTTGCACCTTGCTGTTGAGGTGGCAAAGCTGGATAACACTTATCAATCGCCATTTTACGTTGCCTGTGCAACTGCTCACTCACTTGTTCTTCTTCGTTATCTTTAAACTGAATAGCAGCTTGCATTATCGAGATACCTTTCTCTCTTTTATTTCTCTTCCCTAACTTAATTTCTTTCTGTTTGGCTTCCTTTCGCCAGAGGTGGAAAGAGTCAAACATCGCCGACCGGGCTTTCTTCTTGAAGAGTTTAATTTTTGTATGAATGTCATGTACAGTTGAATAATGAGAATATTTCGGGATCTTGGTTGATCTATATCCCCAAACATCCATTAAGTCTACCTGGGTAGCTATGTCTACTAGGACCCTCACAGCGACCAAAGGTTTCCTAAGTGGGCCTTTGGAGCGATCGTAAACTGCGTCTACTACAGAATTAAAATCACCACCCCAAAGCTGTGGTAAATCACCCCACAGTAGGAGTTGTGCATGTAGTAAATGGTAGAATTGTGGCTCATCATAGTTTGTCCCATACACCCATACCAGTAGAACCACTAGGAGAGCTTTACAGCATCTTGTGACCACATACCCAGGTCTGTACATGTCCCCAGTAATTTCACTCCTGATCGTCGAAGCACCCAAAAAGAACACCACTAGCATGTGAGGTAAAAGCCTGTAGCATAACAGGTGCCTTGCATTCTGCATTGTATCAGCATGCCTGTGTTGGGAGACAAGTGGGTTTCATGCAGGATCACAACATCTACTTTATGTCGTTTGAGATAAGTCACCACCTTCCTAATCTTTCTGCAGTTGTTTAATTGTAGGAAGCTGGCTCTGTACATACTATATCAAAGTGAGGTATAGTGTGCAGAGTCCAGTGGAACCCCAAAGGCAGGCAGAGGTAATGTAGATAGCACCTCACTCTCTATTTGTGGTACTGTGGTCGAGCAGTAAGGCTTTCTCAGAGGACAGTTTTCAGCATTTGTGGTTCACACTCAGTCATCAAATGAATTCACACACTCAAAGACTGAACTTCAGACCAATTGTTTTTGTATAAAAATATTCTTTTAGTTATTTTATTTCCTAGAACCAAGCAAGCCTGGCACAGGTAAGGGATAAATATACAGTTGTAACACCGGTTGGATTGCAATTGTAAATGTACATTGATTTGATTACAATAGTATTACTGATAATGCAGTGCTTTTCAGAACAGGATTTCTAGCAAAATATCATGTAAGTTACTTTTTAGATTACTTTTCTTATACAGTGCAGTATACCTGGATTCTGCACTGGGACATTTCCTGTAAACAGGTAAGTAAAAGCATGTAGGTTATTTAGTTACAGTTTTAAAGTATTTCTTTCATTTTCCAACTCCACACTTAGAAACTTTTCATCGAAAAACAGTCAATGTTATCCCATCGAGGAAAATAGTGCTATTGTTTCAAAGGTAAGTACTTTGTTGTGGGAGTTGGTATTCTGAGGTTAGACTCTGGGGTCCCCAAAGGTCAAGGATGCACTCTTGTTACACCCTCAGCAGCACTGGGGCAGCCGGGTGCAGAGTGCTGAGGCCCAATATTATCAATGGGGGATAGGGGGCCTCTGGTTGGTGGCTGCTAACAAGCAGACGACTTGGTTGTGGTAGCAAAGCTCCTGGACTTAGGCTCAGGGCAAATAGGAGTTTAGCCCAGCACAAAAGGTGCACCCTCAGTGGCACTGGGGCGGCCTACTGGGCAGACACCAGGAATCCAGAAGGTAGGGCACCATCTCACAAGGGTCCACTGTAGGAAGACGATAATGCCGTCACTGCCGCACCTTTATCTGACGCAGGGGACCAGATCCGATACAGGCCTCAATGTGATCAGCAGCTCCTCTCGGGTGTTATACAGCAATGTTTCAATTAAAATGAGCAAACGGAGGCTGTGGGTGTTCATACTGCTGTAAGTTGCAGTCATAGCATTCATCAGGCACCAGGATGATGCAGAACTGTAGATTGGCTGAAGAAGTGCATCTAAGAGGCGGCCATCTTCGAGCCCTGCGAGCTATTCCAGACTTTAATCTGCCTTTTACCATAGATCTAGGATCAGCAGAAGAGTTCCAATGGGCAGCTAAATTGAGCTTGAAAATCATATCCTTAACAATTCTTAGCCAAGTAATTTTCTGACATTCAGACACATTAATTCAGCAAGAAAGAGCCTGTATGCTGCCAGTTCATCATTGGACTAAAATCTGTGACTATAGAATACAGGTCTAAGTTTGCTTACTAAAGCTATTGAAAAGAAACACATCTAAGAACTGCAGTAATCGGTGGGTGCTTTGTAGAAGGTTCAGCAAATCCCTCATGAATTTATTTTCTACTTCAGTGAGGTTCTTAGCTGTATCATGGCCCCAAAGCACTGCACCATAAGTTGCAGATCCCTTGGACCTAGTATTATATATCTCAACTGCTGGGGAAAGTGACCTAGTATTGGTCTTTTTTGTCATCATGAGGATCTCTGTGAATTCTTGCTGGAGCTTAAATGCACTTTTCTCTAACTGAAAAGGCCAGGCTAGCTTATTAGGAGTTCTAACCCCCAAATAATCAAAATCTTTAACTTGTTTGAGCAGGTCATTTTATGCCTGGATACTTCACGTCCTGGTTGTATAGGGGTTAAAGGTCATACATTTTGTCTTTTTGCCATTCCATTCCAGACCCATTTTGGCAGAAAAAAAGGTCCAATAAAGCAAGCAAGCCAGACAGGGTTTTAGATATAAGCAGTGAATTGCTCATTAACAATAATGTCATGACTTTGAGTGTCCCAATTTTTGGCGCATCATTTCCAGGAAAGTCCAGGAAGTTCACTAAGTCATTTATATAATGAGAGGAGAGTGGGAGCCAAGACATAGACCTGGCACACTCCCTTCTGGATTTGAAAACTGTTTGTGTTATTTGCTTCAGCAAAGAGTAATGTAGTGAAAGATGCATCAAACTCAATCCCAGCAGTAATGGACCCTTGATGGATTGGCTTGGAAGGTTGTTCACTTGGAAGCTCTTCAGGTAAAAAGTTGCAAAAAAGTTTCAAAAGTCCCAGGTTTTAGGGTTAGGCATGAGGAGTACACTTTGACTACAGCCAAGGGTCTGGGACATTGGGACAGCAGCACTTGGTGGGGTTCAAGACTCACTTTAGAAGAAATCAGCAGCAGGGTCCAGGGCAGGTCTAATTGGAACCGGTAAGCTGGGAAGGCAAGAAACAAGCCTCTTGAGGCTTGTTGGGTCCCTGTAGCTCAACTGAAGTTCATCCTTATGACCCTTGGAGTCACTTCTTGGGGTCCTTCCTGGGTAGAAGAAAAGCAGGTCCAGTCTTCTCAGGCCTTCAGACTGAAAAGCAGTCCTCTTCTGATTCTTCCTTGGGTCCAGCAGTGTTCTGAGGAGGGTATTAGGGATGCCACACTTATGCCCAGTGCCATACTTTGGGTGGAGGCAACTGCAGCCACTCCCTAACCAATTACACAAAAGTTCACAGAGTTGACCATACCTAGTTTTGCAGCACTATCCTTGTGCTTTACTGTAAACTATTCCCCATTGCCCCTCTCTCCTTAAATCCAACATTGTGGAACATTTCTTCTATTGGTCAGACTTTCCTGTGCCCCTCCCAGAGGTGTGATTATGTGAGTAGACAGCAACTTCCCTGTTGTCACTCTGAACCAGTTATGAAGTAGCCCCCCTCCTGCAGAGATTGGTGCCAGACTGACTAGAGGGACAATAGATTTGTACAGGTCTAGGTGTGAGCTACATCGACCTGTGACAGGTTAGGCCTCCTTTGAATTCCATCAAGTAACTGGGCCCAGCCCTCAAGCCATCCTGTCAAGGGAAGGACAATACCTCCCCACACACAAGGGGCTTTGTCCCTGTTCAGGGTACAATTCAGACCTCAAAAGGGGAGCCATCTGCTGCAAGGTAAAAGTTTAATACTCAGCTCAGGGAAAAGGAGATAGTTCTAAAATACAATCCATTACCATTAAATACGATTTTGTTTAACTATTAAAAAGAATCCTTGAAATATTTTTCTAGCAATTACTAAACTGAAATTTGTTTTAAAGGGTATACTAATATAATAAAATAATTCTGTATGGAAGCAGCCAGCCTTTCCACAGTGAATCTAGCTTTGAGACCTTTTCACTGGAATCAAATGTGGAAGATTAAACATTTACATGTCTTACTTTTAAATATCATGCACCCTATCTTTATGGGCAT
This sequence comes from Lissotriton vulgaris, assembly GCF_964263255.1. Classification (NCBI taxonomy): domain Eukaryota; kingdom Metazoa; phylum Chordata; class Amphibia; order Caudata; family Salamandridae; genus Lissotriton; species Lissotriton vulgaris. The sequence continues at coordinate 724,018,255 of NC_141689.1, read as the reverse complement.
TAACACATAACTTAGAGGCTGCATAATAATATTTAAAAAAGGTCCAATTGGCAGTTTACAAACTGCCTAGTCAGGCTACAGTGGTAATTCTGGGGTCCTGTTGTGTCATTGCATTGGATTGCACAGTATGTGATGCAGCCCACTGTTGACAATCCACTTACAGGTCCTGGGTATACCAATTTATAGAAACTTAAAAGTGCCAATCAATTTATACCACTTTCATCATGTTTAGCAGGGTAAAGTATACAGAGATCTATGGACAACAAAAAATGGAAATATTCTGGGGATATACCATCCACAAAAAGAGGTTATTTCCAGCAGTAAGGAAATATAGGGCCATATGTATCAAGCACAAATGTGTTCGCAAATGCCAAAATTCGCAGAATTTCGGTGTTTGCGAACGCATTTGTGATAAATGGTATGTATGTAGCAAATGTGTGTGCAAAATAAGGAATCGCAAAATTTGCGATTCCTTATTTCGCAATTGCATTTAAGGATTTGCAAATTTAGCGATTCCTTAAATGCAATGTAAGAAGCACCAAAAAAGTGCAATTTCGCCTTAAGGAATAGCAAATTACCGCCAACTTCAAGTTGGTGGTAATTTTTGATTTCTTTGAAAAATGCGAGTTTTTGCATTTTTTAAAGTGCTATGTGATGCACATACATGCACTTAGGGCATGTATGAGCGCCACATGTGCACCCATGCTTATTTCAGGGGTGCAACAGGGTGTCTTTTGGAAACCCCTGCCCCCTTGAAATTGCGTTCTCAATTTGCGATTCGCAAATTGCTAATCGCAAATTGAGAATGTCTTCCCATTTATTCCTATGTGCCTCTAAGCCCATAGGAATGAATCAGGAGGTATTCCTTACTTGTGAATCACAATTTGAGATTCGCAATTAAGAAATATGTAGGATACACAAAATTTGTTACAAATCCTACATACATAGCATTTTGTGATTCTCAAATAGAGATTCGCAAAAAATCGCTATTTGAGAATCGCAAAATGACTTTTTGATACATATGGCCCTTAATTCTTTAAAAGATAATATATTCCTATTACATCTCTAACCATTAGTGAGGCTAATTTAAACCATTACCCTTTTCTAAAGCAGATACAAATGTATATACAATATACAAAACAATACTACTGTTAATGACAATAAGGAAGCCTATTCACAAACTACAATTTGCAGAACATAAAGAAGTACTACAGTAGTGCTACTCGTGCACTACAAAATACCATTCAATAGCCTCTGGACCAAACCCTCCACTTCTTCTATTTTTTCTATGTGGGGAATGAGATCTTCCTCATGGTGATGAAGATCTCCACACTTAAGCTTTCTTTTTAGCAGCAAATGTGGGAGGGATAAGTAGGAGTGGCTTGATGATTTTAAATGCTAACTACAAAATGGGATTCAGAAAAGGGGGTGGTGATGAACAGAGTGTCTGAATTAAGCAGACCACTCTTACCCAGTCCAAAGATCAGGGTTTGATCCATCACCGTTTTTTAGCTCAATGCACCATCCCAGCTCAGAACTTGGCTATATGCAAATTAGTCTGACCCTGGCCCAGTTTAGTCTGCCCTGTTCCCATGATGCACTGGGCCAGGGACAGACTGATTTGCATATAGCCAGGTTCTGAACTGGGATGGTGCAGTGAGATAAATAACGGTGATGGATCAAGCCCTGATCTTTGGACTGGGTAAGAGTGGTCTGCTTAATTCAGACACTCTGTTCATCACCACCCCCATTTCTGAATCGTTTTTGGCCACTATAGGTGTGGCAGGGTATACTCAGACATGAGTCCCTTTCTCACTGCACCATCAGGATTCAAGCAAGCCGGGCCGACGACGGCTGAAATGCCAGAAACCAGTCCCCGGTAGCTTGTATCCTTTCTGGTGAAGAATTGGCTTGGTAGTTTAGTCTGCCCTGTTCCCATGATGCACTGGGCCAGGGACAGACTGATTTGCATATAGCCAGGTTCTGAACTGGGATGGTGCAGTGAGATAAATAACGGTGATGGATCAAGCCCTGATCTTTGGACTGGGTAAGAGTGGTCTGCTTAATTCAGACACTCTGTTCATCACCACCCCCATTTCTGAATCGTTTTTGGCCACTATAGGTGTGGCAGGGTATACTCAGACATGAGTCCCTTTCTCACTGCACCATCAGGATTCAAGCAAGCCGGGCCGACGATGGCTGAAATGCCAGAAACCGGTCCCCGGTAGCTTGTCTCCTTTCTGGCGAAGAATTGGCTTGGTAGTTTAGTCTGCCCTGTTCCCATGATGCACTGGGCCAGGGACAGACTGATTTGCATATAGCCAGGTTCTGAACTGGGATGGTGCAGTGAGATAAATAACGGTGATGGATCAAGCCCTGATCTTTGGACTGGGTAAGAGTGGTCTGCTTAATTCAGACACTCTGTTCATCACCACCCCCATTTCTGAACTACAAAATGGGAGCAGTTTAGGTAAAAGTAAGGGAGTGATTTAGAGAATGACATGCTACTGCAGTCACTCTTCTGTTGATTGGTATATATAATGCTACTGCAAACACCAACCCAAAAAACGAGTAAGCCCATTGCTACTCATAAAATATACTTCTTAACTAACTACAGTCCTAAAAGTGACAAACCAATAGTAAATGCACTCCAGTCCAGCCATGGAGAATGTGTAGCTCCACATTTGGCACTTAACTTGTACTGCAGATCACTCCCATAAAAAATAATGCAAGCAGGGACTTAGAGTAGCACACAACAGGAAATAACATTAAATCATTTTTTTAAATAATAACATTTATTGGACTTGTGGTACATTACGGCCAAAGCCGATAGCATACAGTCTGGATGAAATACATTACAGAATAGTACCAATATATCAGAACAGTCGCAGCCTAAGCTCGGCTTCAGCCCTTGCTATCTGCAGTTCTAAATCAGCCCCTGAAGATCAGGAGAATGCACATTTGGTAAAGAAGGTGGAGGACTGCCAATTAAAATTTAAAGTAAAATCAGAAGAAATTTTGCGCCAAAAATGGGAGTTAAGTAAAATGAGGGAGTTTGATCAAGGGGAAAACTGCGGCAAGCTTCTTGCTATGAAGTCTAGGTTTGATAGAGCTAGCACATATATAAGTAAGATTAGAGGGGCACCCAAATAATGGAGGAAAAAGATGAAATAGCCCACGGTTTTCACAGGGTTCTTTCAGGATTTATACCATGAAGATCTCCAAAGGGTTGATGAACTTACAGACACGTGGCTTAAGGCAAAGAAACTCCTGCGGTTAACAGAGGCTAGTCAAGTATTTCTCTCTCTCGAGATATATCAGGGAGTGAGATACTGGATGTGTTAAACGTGGCTAAATAGGGGAAAGCTGCAGCCCCAGACTCAAACCCGATTAAGGTCTATAATATGCTTCAACATGAAATCATTCCGGTCTGGCTGGTTCTGTTTAATGGAATATTAAAGACCACTTCTCCTCTACCCAAGTCATGGTCTGAAGCGGTTATTACGCTGATTCTGAAGTCGGATAAGCACCCGCTGGGGTGTCAACCGTATCGCCTGATATCTTTATTAAATGTGGGCGATAAAGTATTTGCAGGGATTCTGAACAAACAGCTCTGCAAGATTATACCCCAGATAATCCATGAAGACCAGAAGGGTTTTCTTCCAGGCAGGTAAATGTCAGAGCTGGTGTATACTCTGAGTGGTTCTGTGGACCTGGCCTTAGCTTTGGGTTGCCCCATGTCAATTATTACGGCTGACGTGGCCAAAGCTTTTGACCGTGTCAACTGGCATTTTCTGGACAGAACCCTGAATGTTATGGGCTTTACTGGAGCCTTCAGAGAAGTAATTAAAAAAATCTACAGCTCACCTCAGGCACGCATTTTATTTAACGGTAATTTATCCCCGATTGTGAACACAGAACGCGGAACGAGGCAGTCCCCTATTCTATTTGGTATGTATTTGGAACCTTTTGCTCAGAGTTTACGGTTAAATTAAAAGATCACCCCATTTAAAGTGGGCGGGTTTGTCAGGAAACTTGCAATTTATGCAGATGATCTGGGGCCATATGTATGAAGCCTTTTGTGAATCGCAAAGGCCGAAATTCGCAGAATTTCGGCCTTTGCGAATCGCAAACGGCCTTTTTGCATGTTTGGGATGTATGAAACATTCCCAAAATAAGGAATTGCAAACTTGTGCAATTCCTTATTTTGCCATAGCATTTAGGGAATCGCAATTTTGCTATTCCTTAAATGCTATGTATGTAGCATTTTTGGCTAGCGAATTTTGGTAAAGGAATCGCAAATTACCACCAACTTGTAGTTGGTGGTAATTTGCAATTTCTTGTAAATATGCACAATTGTGCATTTGTGAGGGTGGCATATGACGCACATACATGCCCATTGGGCATGTATGTGTGCCATATGCACACACATGTAATTTACAGGGGTGCAGCAGGGTGTCCTTGAGACACCCCTGCTCCCTTGCAAAAATTCTCAAATTGCGATTAGCAATTTGCGAATTCGCAATTTGAGAATTATTTGGAAATCATTCCTATGGGCCTCCTGGCCCATAGGAATGCATTGCAAAATATTCCTTAATTGCGAATTCGCAAAATGCAAATTCGCAATTAAGGAAGCTTAAGGAATCGCAAATTAAATGCAATTTTGTTCATACATACCATTTGGCATTTCCTAAATAGCGATTCCTTAAAATTCGCTATTTAGGAAATGCAAAATAGTTTGATGATACATATGGCCCCTAGTCTTGTTCTCCTTGGGTGTGGATATTACCCTGTATGAGCTTATAAATGAATCTGAAACCTTTGGAAAGTTCTCGGGGTATGAGATCAATAAAGATAAAACTAAGGTAATGGCTTGGAATATACCTAATCAGGGCGAAGTCTTTGAGAAAGAATTAAGATACCTAGGAATCACAATAACCCAAGATATTAGGAAAATTCCAACGATAAATTTAGCTAGAATCTCAAGGGAAGTGGAGATTCTTTTAAAGAGATGGCAGAACATATCAATATCACTTTATGGTCGTGTTAATCTAATTAAAATGTGTGTTCTCCCTAAATACACCTATCTGTTTAACAACATACCTTTGGAGTTTCCAAAAACCGAGATTCTGAAAATACAGGGCAGGATTTCTTCCTTTATTTGGGCAGGAAGGGGGATTAGATTATCATGGAAAAAACTTAGATACAAACTTTCACAGGGTTGTTTGGGTGTACCGGATTTTCAATTCTATTGCTGGGCCTACCAACTAAAAAATGCTCTGATGTTATTATACTCCCCGGATGAGTCCCTCATTGGTAGCATGTTTAAAGTCATGTTGGAGGGGATTGGATCTGGTTTTATGTACAAATGTGGGTATCCCAAATTCTACAAAAAGGTGCGGCCGAAAACATTGGGGATGGCGGCCAAATTGTGGTCGGACCGTCGTTCCTGTCTTGGGCATTCCTATTATAGCAAGTGGGCCCCTGTGTGGGGCTCTCCCGGAACTCCGGACTGTCTGTCAGACGCCCTATCTTATCCATTAAAAGTGGCTGGAGTTCTGGTATGGGGCGACCTGGTACAGGGCAGTAAATGTCTTCGTTGGGAATTCTGGAACCAAACCACTCCGGGAACTCTCTCCAGATTTAAGTATTACCAGCTCGCGTCATGGTGTAAGTCTCAAAGATGGTCTGGTAGTCTGGAAGATGATATGGAAAATGATCTGCAAAATTGAATGTCAAGGAAGAAAGAAGTCGCCCTTTGGTACTCCCATCTTCTGGCTGCTGCAGAAAAAAGAAGGGATAAGCCGTATCGGGTCTGGGAGAGCTACTTGCCAGGCGAAGACTGGAAGGAGTTATGGCAAGTATCTATTGACATGCTTTATTCCGTGATTAAATCTGATGCTCTCAGAAGAAATCATTTTTTCACAATACATAGGATATACTGGACCTTGCTAAAGATCTCTAAACTGAAGGGTGGTGGTACTGCAACTTGCTGGAGGTGTGGCTTTCAGAGCGCGGATGATGTCCATATTTTCACTACCTGCCCTAGAATACATAAATTCTGGTTGGACGTCGGTAAGACCATCTCCAGGGTTATGGGTCTAGAAATTGAGGTAAGCCCAATCCTTATTCTTTTTGGTGTGGTAGACAGGATGGCTGGGACACGATCTCAGTCTGGGTCTCAATGTAAACTGGTGTTCTATTTGATATTGTTGGCAAGGAGGGAGATCTGCCTGTTGTGGCGACAAGAAACATCCCACAGCTGGAATGATTGGTGGAAGTCTGTTAAATACTATCGAGCCACAGACCAGGGGGTTACCATTTCAAGGGGTAGGCCTGAGTTGGGGTTATTCTGGAATTGGCTGGACAATCCCTGGACGGGAGATTAGTTTATAGATCATGGCTTAAATTGGTCAGAATTAGAACTAATACACTTCCAATGTTAAATACCTCTGGGTCAGCTCAAGTTGAGTATAAACGGGTAATCCCTGTTTTAAATAAATCAGCCTAGACTAAGTATCCATCAAAAACTATTTGCGCCAGTGGCGGGACAGGTTGAGTGGTGGCAGTAGCTACGGAGGTCATAGGAGGGGAAAAAAAAATAGAACAGCAGCAGCCTGTGAATATACAGACTGAGAAAACAACACAACTGTGGCACAGGCTACATTTTGCACCTCCATTCTGAGAAGTGGCCATTTGAACGTATGTACACAGCCAGGACTGTCCGTCATATGGGTATACATCAGTCAATAGGAACCTGCCTGATTATGGAGAGTCTAGGGATAGTAGGGGGGGAAGTCTATACCCCTATAAACTGCCCAACATGACCAAATCTTCCTGTTTTTTTTGCGGACATCCCCATGCCTGGAACACAGCCATTTCTGCCCCCATACAATGGTCCATGGCCCTCCTACACCCTCCAATCTACAGTGGGGAGATTTATTTATTATTTTAGGAATTTTCTAGAGCACTAGCCAGACCTGAAGTTATCAGAGCGCTTTACAACAGTCGACATATGAGAGACATACAGTCTAGCAAAAAGTCTACATAATAGTTCAGGGCGCTTTGAAAGGTTCAGTGAAATGTAGCATCTTGAAGCATGGAGATCGAGTAGTGTTCAATTGTGTGCCTGGTGTGCTGGCTTGAGAGCATCAGTGGTCACTATCCATTCGGGAGAGCACGCTTAAGGAAGAGGTCTTTGAGCTGTCTCTTGAATTTCAGGAAGGAGGTGATAGTCCTGATATGGACTGGAATTGAGTTCCATATTTTTGGCACGTTACCGGTGAAGGATCGGGCTGCGTTTTTTTGTTTGCGTGTTTTCAAAGGGATGAGGAGTAAGGTGTTAGTGCTCCTGAGGTTCCTTGCCTGGCCAGCTTTCTTGAGCTTGGAGGCCAGGTATTCAGGCTTCCCTGTGTGCAGGGCTTTGTGTGTAAAGCAGGCAGGTCTGAACTAACTCGCATTTCAACTGCGAGCCATTTTAGTTTTCTGAGTGCAGGTGAGATGCGGTCATATTTCTTGACTACGGTGACCATTCTAGCTACTGCGTTGAGGGTTGTTCTGAGGGGGGCTGGGTGGGGTTTTGCTGTACCTGTGAGGATTGCATTCCCATAATCGAGTCTAGACAGCACCAATGGTTGATTTGCTTGTTTGAGGTCCCTGGGCGGAATGTAGGTTTAATTTTGTTGAGAAGTTTCATGTTGAGCTTTTTGCTGCATTCTTGATGTGTTTTGCTTTGTCGAGTTTTGGATCTAGGGTGATTACCAGCGATTTTACAGTCTGCCAGGGTGAGATTGCCCTTGAGAGCATCAATAGCTTTTAACCATTCTGAGATTTGGGGGTTCTCTTCTTTGTTGGAAATGAGAAGGATTTCTGTTTTGTCTTGGTTGAGCTTTAGATGATTTCTTGTTAGCCAGTGTTGGACCTCTCTTACAGTGCTGTTGAGTCTCTGAAAGTCCTCAATGGACGAGGTTTTGAGGTAGATCTGAGTGTCGTCTGCATAGAGATGGAAGGGGATGTTGGCTTTTCTGAGTATCTTGGTGAGTGGTTCCAGGTAGATATTGAAAAGTTGCGGAGAAAGTACTGATCCTTGGGGTACACCCCTGCTGACACGGTGTAAGTCAGACATGAAGATTTTGATTTTCATTCTTTGGGTGCGCTTCTGGAGGAAGGAGGAAAACCAATGTAGCACCATCTCATCCACTCCTACCCTATCTAGAAGGACCTTGATGAGTCAACTATGGTCAACCGTGTCGAAGGCTGCCATTAAGTCCAGGAGAATGAGTAAGCAGGGGAAACAACCTTTACAACACAACTTTTACAATGCACTACCATTACTACGAAACTTTTCCAATGCAACATCCATTAAAACACATGCCATTACAACGCAACCATTACAACGCATGACACTACAATGCATACCACTACAACGCATGTCATTACAACGCAGTCATTACAACGCATACCATTACAACGCATAGCATTACAGCACATAGTACCCTTACACTATACAACACTTACCCTACTGTTGCACCCCCTGGAGTTAGAATAGTAATTTTTACCCCTACACTATCCAACACTTACCCTACTATTGCACCCCCTGAAGTTAGAATAGTTATTTTTACCCCTACACCATCCAACACTTACCCTACCGTTGCACCCCCCTGGAGTTAGAATAGTAATTTTTACCCCTACACTATCCAATACTTACCTTACATGCAATGTAATGTTATGCGTTGTAATTGTATGCGTTCTAAAGGTAGTATGCGATGTAATGGAATGCGTTGTAAAGGTAGTTTTTAAAAATTTGTTGTAATGGCATGCGTTGTAATGGAATGCGTTGTAATGGGTGTTGCGTTGTAAAAAATGTGTTGTAAAGGTATGCGTTGTAAAAGTATGCGTTGTAACGTCATACATCCAGTAAGCAGTATTGGTCCGTTTCAAGTGACTTGTGGATATTGTCTATGACGTTGAGGATCGAGGTTTCGTTGCTGCAACCTGTTCTGAAAACCGATTGGTGGGGGTCTAGAAGGTTGATGCTGTCCATGTGATGAGTCAGTTGTAGGAGAACGCACCTTTCTAGGGTTTAGGAAAGGAGAGGGGGATTGGAGACGGGTCTGAAGAGATTCAGATCATTGGAGTCTAAGCCTTGTTTTTTCAGTAAAGGAGTCACTCGGCCGAGTTTCAGGCAGTTTGGTATGTCTCCGGTTCTTAGGGAGCTATTCATGATTTTGCACCCGAGCGGTGCTAGGGAAAGTGAGTGTTTTGGTCAATTGGGCGGAAATAGGATCAAGGTTGTGATAGGAAGGTTTGGCGCAGGAGATAAGATTGACTATCTACTCTTCTGAGATGGGATTGAAGGATTTCCAGGGTTTTGGGGGGGGATTGGGAGTGGCGTCTTCTGACAATAGTGGAGAGATCTTGTTAAGGGGACTGAGGTTGTTGTCCAAAGAGAGCTCGATCTTGGTGATTTTGTCATTAAAGAAGCTTGCGAAGTTGTCACACCGCTCTTTGCAGGCTTGACCTGGGGATGTAGGGGGCTTGGAAGTTTGCAGCCTGATGAGGTTGAAAAGTTCTTTGGTCCTGATTTTAGCGTTGTGTAGAGCGCTGCAGAAAAATGCAGATTTTTTTGTTCTTTATGTGGTTTTTGTACTTTGCGCAAACTGTTTTGAGTTGCTCTTGGAGGATTTTGGAAGGGTTGGTTTGCCAGAGTCTTTCTGTAGCTCCGAGTTGTCGCCTTTCAGCATTGATGTCTGTGTTGAACCAGGATCTGGATGGAATGCTCCTAACTCTTTTTAGTTTTAATGGGGCAAGTTGGTCCAGAATGGAAGTCAAATTTGTGTTGTAAAGAGAGGTGAGTTCTGTTGTGGAGAGATCCTTAGTGAGGATGGGACGGAGAGAGCTTACCTTTTCTTCAGGTCAGCCAGGAGAATCTGATTCAGGCTTCTCACCCATTTAGAGCTCGGCGGCACCCCCAACCTCCACCGGGGGGGCTGGCCGAGCACTTTGCCGGGGCCGGTTTTGGTTCCCATTCCGGCCCTGCTCGTTGATCCTTTCTGTCTTTATTTATGATTGCGAAGCCTGGTGGTACCAGCATGTCCAAGATAGGGCGAGAGGAATCATTTAGCCATGTCTCAGTGATAAACGTAATGTCTATGTCATGTGTGAGGATTTATTCTGCCTGCTCTGTTGCATGTTTGACGGCTGATGTGCAGTTTATGAGCATGCAGTTTTTTAGGTTTCTTCCTTAAGGGGGCGCTGGGGATGTTCTTGAGGAAGGCAGGGGGTCTTAGGGATCTTGGCAGGGAGTGGTCTCTCCTGAATCCCGTGATCACTTGGATCTTGGAGTTTAGGGAGGCAGTGGCGGAGTAATCATAAGAGGATGTGAGTTCCGGTGCTTCACTTGAGGACATTGCAGCTCTCTATGTCTGGTTCCCTCCCCCCTGGAGATCCCCTTCCAGGATTAGGCAATATCCCGTTTGGCGAGCGTGAGGCCTACGAATAATAAATGTTGCTCATAGTGGTTTCCTTCAATCCCCTCCGTACTCTGTAACAAAAATAATTTGGGTTCCAATGCTAGTTGCCATGACAGGAACTGTTCCAGACAGGAAGACAACCTTCGCCAAAATGGCTGCAGTGCCCCACAATCCCGAACTGTGTGCAGAAGGTTCCTTCTGCTTTGCTGCATCTAATGCAAGTGGGAGACAGAATGGCATTCATACACCAGAGGTGGGAGCGTGTATGGTAAGCCCTGTGTACATATTTTTATTGAATTAGGGGATATCTCGTGGCTATGGTAGCACCACTGGGGCTAGCTGGGGCTTCAGTGCAATCATCGTCTGTGAGGTCTGGGATGTCAAACTTCCAAGCTCCACAAGTTGTAGTCAATGTAGTTTGTTATCAGTGATCAATGTTTGATAGATTTGCCAGATTTTATAGGAGTCAAGGTCACCCATCAGTAGGCAGATTAGTAGGCTCAGGGCATGCCAGAATGGTGAAGGTGGTATTCTATTTTGAACTGTAGGAAGGACTTAAGTGTGGTCCCCTGCATTATATCCCATAGTGTCGAGATCCCAATAAGATCCCATGTCCGGAAGCCAGGGAGCATGGTGACCGGCCACAGGTAGGCCACATGCCACGGCGGATTCGTCTGCGTCAGTTGATCACCGCAGCCCATCTTCTTCACTGTATGGCGCCAAAGCTGTATAAATACTTTGCATGCTGGGAGCAAATGTTTAAAATTTTGTTTACCTGTAGAGGAACTCCAGAAGGGGGTATTGTCCATTGCGAGTCTCTCTACTATGAACGCTGGGTCCGGTTGTGGACTTTACCACCACTCATTAATGTTCACTAGATAAGAGGCTGCATAGTAGGAGTAAACATCAGCTGCTGCAATCCCTCCACAATATGTATATTGGGTACAGGTTCACAACTCAACCCAAAGAGTGCCATCCCCCACAGAAAGAGATTAAGGAATGTATTTACTTGTTGGAACCAGGTTTGTGGGATGGGATATGAGAAGTTATGAAGCCGGTTATCTTATGTTACGTATGTTATGTTATGTTCTTAAATATTTATAACATGCACGGATACTCTGGAGTGTCCCGGCGAGAAAGCCTGTATGAAGGAGACTGAAGGGCGTGAAACGCTGCAAGAAGTTAGTTAAAGAGCAGGGTTTTTAACTGCTTCATAAACAGCCTGAGGTCTTGGGTGTTACATAGTTCGTAGGGCAGGGCATTCCAAGCCTTGGCTGCCTTGAAGGAGAGAGAACTCCCCTTAGTCCGACTCCTAACAAAGCGGAAGTGTGGTATAACAGCAAGACATTGCCCTGCGGAACGCAGATGTCTATGAGGCACATAGAAACCAAATCGTCTTCTGAGGTAGGGTGGCCCAGATTTATAAAGGGTACCATGGGCCAGTGTGAGCGCCTTGAACAAGACACGTTGTCTCACTGGAAGCCAATGCAGACCCTGAAGATGATGTTTTGTGCTGGACCTACAAGGGATGCCCAACAGCGATCTAGCTGCCGCATTCTGGAGGGTCTGTAACTTTTTTAACTGATAATTGAGAAGACCGATATATAAAGCATTGGCGTAGTCTAAGCGCGATAAGATAAGGGCGCGGGTCACCATTTCTTCTGCAGATCTGGGCAGTAATGGCAGGAATTTGATGAGCGATTTCAAAGTGCCAAAGCACACACCGGCCAGTTTCTTTATCTGAGGTGCGAATCTGACGTCCTCGCCGAACCAGACCCCCAGATTCTTCACTGAGCTCCCTGTAGACTTAGGCATGGGGTAACTTATGGGCCAGAGGTCATCCCTGAAATGTGAAGGAAAAGGCCCATAGAGGAGGATCTTGGATTTGTTCTCGTTACATTTAAGTTGGGCTCCCACCAGCCATGACTTGGCAGTTCGGGCTGGACTGTTCCCATGAGGCACAGGGTCAGACTGATTTGCATATGTCCATGTCTGAACTGGGGTGGCAGAGTGTGCTAAAGAACGGTGATGGATTAAACCCAGATCTGTTGACTGGGTGTGAGTGTTTGATTAGTTCAGATGCTCTGTCCATCACCACCCCCTTTTGTACCGCTTTGTTCGCCATAAGTTGGCAGGGTATGCTTAGATGTGAGTCCCTTGCTCACTTTGCCACTGGATTCAAGCAAGCCTGGCTGAAGACAGCTGTAACGTCAGAAACCGGTCCTAGGAAGCTTGTTTCCGGTCCAGGGAAGGCATGGCTTGGCAGTTCGGGCTGGACTGTTCCCATGAGGACTGATTTGCATATGGCCATGTCTAAACTGGGGTGGCAGAGTGGGCTAAAGAACGGTGATGGATTAAACCCAGATCTGTTGACTGGGTGTGAGGGTTTGATTAGTTCAGATGCTCCGTCCATCACCACCCCCTTTTGTACTGCTTTGTTCGCCATAAGTTGGCAAGGTATGCTCAGACGTGAGTCCCTTGCTCACTTTGCCACTGGATTCAAGCAAGCCTGGCTGAAGACGGTTGTAATACCAGAAACCGGTCCTAGGAAGCTTGTTTCCGGTCCAGGGAAGGCATGGCTTCGCAGTGCGGGCTGGACTGTTCCCATGAGGCACAGGGCCGGACTGATTTGCATATGGCCATGTCTGAACTGGAGTGGAGAGACGAGATATTATTGGATAGATGTTGTGTGACCAGGATACCACTGGGCATGGTGAGATGTAGATACCTAGGTATTGAAAGTCCCTTGTGGCATGGGGTAGCTGGGACATCCATGCGCACTGCCCTGGTCTCTGCAAACTGAGAACAGGACTGATTTTGCCAGGTTAGTTCCGAGGTTGGAGGTCTCGCAGAAAATGCAAAGTTTCTGATATATACCTGGGCCAGAGAACCTGTTATAAAGAACAGCACATCATCTGCTTATAACGCAATCCTGTCCGAGGCATCAGCCGGCCAATCAAATCTCCGCACAAGCGGATCCTGCCTCACCCATGTCACCAGTGGCTCTATTGCTAATGCAAATCATAGTGGGGAAAGTGGGCATCTCTGTTTTGTATCCTGATTTTTTGGGAATTGCGCCGACCGTATACCTGACACCCATACGGAGGTTGAAAGCTGATGTGTATAATTACTGTTTATAGGACAGAAAACGCGACCCAACGTTAAGGGCTCGGAGGAGCTGGAATAAATAAGTCCACCTCAAGGAGTCAAATGCTTTATCAATGTTGGCCAACAGAAAGGCCGCGGGTCAGTCAAGTTCTGGGGCCTGTGCAATGGTGATGTGGACTTGCCTAATTGTGTGTCGGGAGATTGGTATGGCATTAAGCCAGCTTGATACAGGTGAACAAGCTTGTGGATGCATGTCCGAAGGCGGTCAGCTATGGCCTTACCTAAAAGTTTAGATTCAAAGATCAGGAGAGAAATTGAGCAGTAGGATGAGGGTTCTTCTGGGGGATGTCCTTGTTTAAGGAACCCCACAATTTTGGCGTTGCACCAGTCAGGAGGGACAATGCACTGCTCTGAAGCTTCATGGAGTGCCTTCAGTAGGTGTGGGCCTAGCTGGCACATGTATGATCGTGGAAGTTCATTCAGGTATCCGTTGGGACCCAGTGCGCAGCCTGGACTAATGCCCGACAAAGCCATACCCAGCTCCTCCTCCGTGATGGGCAAGTCAAGTTGATCACGGATATGATTAGGTAGTGTTTTAGGTGGTATAACCTTGAGGAATTTTCCTATTTGATTAGGCGATATACTTTCCTTTGTGGGGTAGAGGGATAAGTAGTAGGATGCAATGCTTGGGCAACTCTGTCCATGGTGGTACACAGAAACCTGGCCACATTTCGCAGCACGGGCACTGGGGCGGGGGACTGCGCGGCCTGACAAAGGCGATGAAGCATCTTACTCAACTTATCACCCCATTGGTATATTCTAGACTGGATAGCTTGTCACATCTCTTGGTCCTCGTTAGAGAGGAGTTGGTGCAACTGCTGCTGTGCCATGAGGAGACAACCCTACGCCTCTTGAACCTTTGCTTTCCCTTACCTCAGCCTCCAGAGCCAATTGCTGATTTTCCAGAGCCACCACTTGAGCTAGGCAGTGATGTTTTTCACCTGTGTGATAACTGATGTCTATACCGTGAATCCTGGGCTTGATGGCTTCCCATATTGTTATGCCTGAAGGGGGGCTATTCACATTCCATTCTAGATAATCGTCTGATGGAGAACCGTTTGATATGTCAGCTCCCGTAAATGCCAGGGTGACATTCGCCATCTGAAAGGGGGTTTATGAGGCTAAATGCTCAATATTAGAGTGATGGGGTAGTGATCTATGAGACCCCTGGGAAGGATGGAGACAGCTGAGGTCCTGCTAATATACGCAAAGGGGAGAAAGAGTTAGTGTAACCTGGAAAGAGAACCGTGTACCGGCGAGAGGAAGGTGAAACCCATTTCTGCTGAGTAATATGCGTGCCATGTATCTGACCAACGTAGCAGGCAGGGATGTAGTGCGGACTCCCCTGCTTGGGGGTTGTGGCCCACCCTGCGCCAATAATCGCTGGATTCCAAAGTATCATTCAATCGCTCCCCATTACTGACAGGCTGTCCGGAATCTCGCCCCATGGACTCTGTCTATGAATGTGTGCCCCAAAAGGGGGAGGGGCATAGAAGCTACCTAGTGTCAATGGCTCCCCATAGAGTGTGCCTGTCCCTAGGGTGTTGCGGCCACCAGGATCTGACCAGGTTTTACACAGACAGTAGAGAACTCTACAGTTTATAAGGGTGGCAGTTTCACGTGACCCCCCAGTGAATCCCGAGTTGTAGACCTTGTCGTAACCAAAACGAGCCAGGCACTGGGCTTTGTTACCTATCATATGTATTTCCTACAAGAAAAGGATGTCAGCTTCCAAACGTTTAGCTTGCTTGAGGACTGCTCTCGTGCAATATTGTCAAGTACCCCTACCAGGTCATATTGTTGAGCCCTCCAGACAGGGAATCAATAGTGTTTGTTGCGATCTAACTCTCAGGGAGGGTACCAAAGTAGGAGAACGTGCACAGATATGGCTAAGTGAAATAACTTTTGTAAAGCCAAACATGAGGCCCTATTCCCCTCCCTCCACCCCAATAGTTCCACAAGACTTCCACAAACAGGGAGTATCTGTTGCAGTCAGAGTGCATCCAAGGCCCTAGCAGGGAGCCGTGAGATAACTTCTCCAATGGTTCCCAAACTTCCCAATGTCATTAACCATAAGTGATCAGGGCGTGCAACAAGCATTGGCGACAGACCATCAAGCCTGGTATATATCCCAAGTGGACCATATTCATAAAACTATTGAGTGTCCTTAGCAGAATTCCAGAACAACAGTTTGTTAGTCCATCCGCTGTGTTCACAATTCATCATCCTGCTTCTGGGAGAACCAATTTGACCGCGATTGATCTCGTCTTTTGGAGGTGGACCTTTTTGGGTTGTTTCTGTCAGTGCCTTGTGAGGAGTCAGACTATTGGCAGCGGGGTGTGTGGTCTGGGGTAAACCGCCTCCTTCGTCCAAGCGAAGATTGCCTCCGATGTGTTGAAAAAAAGAGACTTAGATTTGTAGATGTCTCTCATTCTTGCTGGATATAGCAGCAGACATTGAATATGTTGGTCTCTGAGCTGCGCTTAGCTGCAGTGAATGATTGACGTTGTTGTTAAACCAGTCGAGTGTAATCATAGAAAGTCATCACAGCGTGGGAGTTGTATACCATTTTTTCCTTGTGGTTTCTGGCAAATTGATGGATGGTATCCTGATCCATACAGTTCAACAATTTGACTATGACTGGCCAGGGTCAATCTCCCGGAGGGGGGCTTCCTTTTTAATGCTCGGTGAGTCCTATCCACAACGAAGCAGGAGGACAAGGAGTCTTCTGGCACCAGGGGATCCAGAGAGAGATTTTTCCTAATGTGAAATAGCATTTTTCCATAATTTTGGAACTCAAGATAAGTTGATTGATTTAGGGGCCAGTTCATGTAGTGGAGGAGAGTGGTGGTAATCCCTAAGTGCAAGATTTTAGGTGGGGCCAGGTCAAGAGGTGAGCCTGACTTGATGGTCAGGAAATGATATTCAGTTCTTCCATGGAGGGGACATCAAAATGTATCAAATCACCCAGCTGTTCACTGATCACTGGGAGATTTTCCTTCTGTACTGTCTCCGGAAAGTCCTCATAGATTTTATTGATTTCGGCAGAGAAATAGGTAGCTATATTATTACAGTATTCAGGGGAAGGTGTAAAAGCGGTAGAGACTCGTTCTGGAGAAGTGAGCGTTTTCACTAAAGAAAATAATTATTTTTGGATTGCTAGCTGAATCAATTTTCTGAGTGTAATATCTATATTTGTCACTCTGATGAGCTTGTGACATTGTTTCATGGCTTCTGTAAGGCAAACGGGACAGGTAATAATATACACTTTTCTTTATTCACGTTCGGGGCGTTTACAGAGTTTTTTGGTAGATGCTAGCTGTTTATTGTACCAGGGGGCAGATGGAGAGGATCTAAGGTTGCGTCTAAAATATAGGGGTGCAATGTTATCAATAGCCCTAGTTAGCCGTGAATCAAAGTTGCAAGTAGCAAGGTTCAGGTCATTTTCACTCCCTATGTCAGGGTCCACGGCTGACAAGGTGACAGTGAAGTTGTCTGTAGTGACCTTTGCCCATTTTCTTAGTAATGTCAAGGGAGGAGCATGAATCGATGGGGAGACAGTTAGAGGGAAACGAAAAGGCACCAAAAAATGGTCGATCGAAGCTAATCTAACAGGAGCTGTTGAATGAATAGCAGGGTTGTTAGAAAAAATGGGATCAAACATATGACCTTTTTCATGAGTGGGATAGCTGCAGAGTTCTAAGGTCTCTAATTAGAGAGGAGGCTGGCTGGCAGTCTGCCAACTCTAAGTGCTGATTAAGGTCTCCAATTATTATCAGTTTTTTATGTCGCAGTGATAGTTGTGAGATAAACGTAGCTAAATTGGTGGCCGGACTAGGGGGCCAGTAAATCAGTAGTCCCGCTAAGGAGGTGTTACTTGAAAGTTTAATGGAGGATTGTGCTGCCTGGCAATCTGGGTGATCAACCCCTTTAAGAGGACAGTTCCATGAAAGTTTAGAGATCACTGCAATGCATCCCCCTTGTTGATAGGGGCGGTCACATCTCGCTATCCAATAACCGGGGAGTAGGGAGTCAAGAATATCTGGCATGGAATTCTCAGATAGCCAGGTTTCCTTTAGAACAGTGCATCTGGGGCCAGTTCACTCAGCAAGTTGAACATTTCCTGTTTGTGTTTGGGCAGAGAGCAGCAGTTGAGCGATAAGTCTTTGAAGTAATCTTTATTAATTGTGTTAGGACGCTCCATTACATTTACATCACTATGCACAATAGAAAAGTTGCAGTGATTACATTGCACATTTTCCTTCCCTACCTATATGGTGCTGACACATTCCTAATGTATTGGGGGTAAGGTCCTTGAACCTGCTGGAGGAGTACTGCTTAAAAGGGCGGTTAAAACGAGCAGGGGAACAGTGTTGTTACATTGGATACCTTTACAATGCACGTCGTTACAACGACTTGCTGTTGGGGGCGCTGGATGTTAGAATTGTGTAATTTACTATTCCAACTCCAGTCTGTGCAACAGTAGGGAAGGTGTTGGATCTTAAATCTAACACCTTGTGCCCCCTACAGCAAGTCGTGGTAACGACTTGCATTTATAAAGGTATGTGATGTAGCAACAACCTCATTGTAATGGCATGTGCCATAATGCATGCAATATAAAGCATGTCTCCCTGCTCTGACTGGATGTGGATGGGCACTGAAGGGCTTGCCTTTGCTGATTTCGGTGCACCAGCGGCGCGTCCGCACGCCGGCCATTTCAAAATAGGCCTCATCAGAAGAGGTGTTAGAGTCCCCCACCAATCAGGAGGTAAGGGGCGGGCCAACCACAGAGGACAGGCCCCTCCCAGCCCCACACACGTCAGGAGAGCTAGTCCCCTGCATGTCACCAGGAGATGAGAGCTCAGAGAAAGAGGGGTCACACAACTAACAGTTAAAAGGTGGGGAGCCAGGCACCTACCAGCACTAGGAGTACTACAAGGAAAAGAAATGGGCTAAAAATTCAAAACAAAGGAGCCAGGCACCAGCCACACCCGGAGTTGGAAATGGAAATGGTGAATAGCAAAACATGTATCTTGGTGCAGTAGAAGATTACTTGTCAGTAATTAAATCTACACACAAAAATATACCTTTATGAATCAGGCCTATCCTGTGTTTCCCCTTGTTTTTCTTAGACATTGCAAACAATATAAAACATAATGCCCATCAAGACAAACAAGCTGCAATATGTAGGACTACTCATGTGCTGCAAAATGCAGTTCATAAACCTATGGCCTGAAACCTCTACCTATCCCAACCTTTCTGTCCGGAAGACTTACCATGTGTGCAGAGATCTCTAAACCCATAAGTATACATTTGGAAGTAAATGTTGGAGGGACAAGGGGGAGTGGCGGGATAAAGGGGAATACTTACTATTAAATGGGAAGGGCGATCCCTAAGACAATCTGAACGTGTTTGGAGAAATCATCCCACCGATGACAATCTTACCCTCCTCAGAACTGCCAGAGTCCAATACAAAAAACAAATCTACAATAAAAAAGCCTCCTTTCTCCGGTCACAACTTGACCAAGCTAAAAACCGACCTAGAGAACTCTTTAGCATTGTTAAAAAACAAACCTCCACTGGCCATCCTAAAATATCTGCCTCTGTTGACAAATGCAAAGAAATCGCCAGCTTTTTTAGCAACAAAGTCAATAAGATAGAACTATCCTTCTCCTCCCTGCCCCCTCTCTCCAACCCTCCCACACTCAACACACCCTCCCCAACACCCCTTTATCTCTTTCGTCAACTCTTCCCACTCTCCTCGACCCATCTCTTACCCTTCCTACTCTTGCGCATTCAGACCTCTCTCCTAATAGACTCATAACTAAAAATAATGCTTCTTGGAGTGAATTTAGTCCAGTTTCAGTGTCATCGATGATTAACATCATGACTAAACTCAAACCTTCCTCCCATTCCAAAGATCCTCTTCCCGCCCATTTGGTTCAAGACCTCAAATCTACCATTGCCCCTATTTGGACCAATATCATCAATTCCTCCCTTGCCACTGGTTGCGTCCCAGCCTCCCTTCAGCTTGGTCAAATCTCTCCCATCCTGAAAAACACCTCTGCCGACCCAAATGACCTTAACAACTTACGCCCTATCTCTAACCTTCCTTTCCTCTCTAAAGCCCAGGAAAAATTTGTCCTATCACAACTTGAGAACCATATCCTCGACTTCAATCTCCTTGATGTTTTTCAATCAGGATTCAGAAAAGGTTGTAGTACAGAAACTGCAATGTTAAATATCACAGATGACATTCATCGCTCCCTTGGCAATGGTGAATCCTCACTACTGATCCTCCTTGACCTCTCGGCGGCATTTGATACTGTCCATCATCCCACCCTTCTAAACACCCTCAAAGATCGATTTGGCTTGGAAGGCACTGTACACAAATGGTTCTGCTCATTCCTTCAAAACAGATCACAGCAAATCAAGCTTAGCCACTTCCTTTCTAATCCTCAACCTGTCTCACTCGGGGTCCCTCAAGGATCCATCCTCTCTCCAACCCTTTTCAACCTTTTCATGAAACCACTCACCCTCATTCTCAAACAAGCTAAAATAAGTTACCACCTCTACGCCGACGATACCCAATTATACTACAAGATTAAATCCCACAACGACATTCTCACCTCAACGACACCCTAACTAAAGTACAAGCCTGGTTCCATCTAAACCATCTCAAACTGAACCCCAAAAAAACAGAAATCATTCTTTTCACCACCAAAAACAATACCCTTCCCATCCAAATCTGGATCAATGATATCAAAGCTCTCAATTGCTCCCTCTCCACCTCTAACTCTGTTAAATCCCTTGGCATCAGCATCGACCAGAATCTCAACCTCATCCCCCACATTAATAATGCCGCCAAAAGTGCTCTTTTCACCCTTCTCCACCTCAAGAAAGTCAAACCTTTCATTCCAGCTGATGATTTCAAAATCATTGTCCAATCGCTAGTCCTCTCCAGGATTGACTATGCTAACGCCACACTTGCCGGCACCCCTAAAACCCATCTTGCACCGATTAAATCTGTCCTCAATCTAGCTGCCCGACTTATCTCTGACTGTAAAAGATTTGACCATATATCGCCCGTCCTCAAAAATCTTAATTGGCTCCCAATTGAAGGAGGATCCTCTTACAAGATTGCCTGTATCACCCACAAAGCTCTTCATCAAAACACCCCCGCCTACCTTGCAACCAAACTAAAAAAAGCAGGCTGCACCAGGTCCCTGAGAAGCACTGACTCCCTTCTCCTGATCCCACCCAGACTTAATTGTCAAAAAACTCAATCCCGTGCATTCTCTGGTAATGCTCCTACCATTTGGAACTCACTCCCCAAAAACCTTCACTGCAACCCCTCTTACCCTCTTTTCAAAAAAGAACTCAAACTACTTCTCCACAACAAATATTGGGGTACCTAGCATGTCCACTCTCTCTACCCTTATACCCTCCCCCACCTTGTCTGAATTCAACATCTTCTCCCCTGTTAACTGTTTCGCCTATTTTTAATTTGTACCTGTCTCTTACTCCCCCCCTTATCATATACTTTTTGTAATACTGTATCCCATTGCTAATTCCGCATATATTTGCTATTTTATCTTATTGTGTCTAACTCTGTTGTAAAGCGCTCTGATACTCCAGGGTTCAGCAGCGCTATATAATACCCTTGAAATAAATAAATAAATAAATAAGGGGGGGCAAATTTTATGCACATCATGTGGAGTTGCCCATCTTTAGCAAATTACTGGCAAGAAGTGACAAGGGAAACTGCGCAAATAACAGAGCGGATAGTACCATGCATGCCAGAGCACGTCTTACTTAACATGTTAACCCACAGAGCTAAGACTAAAGCTACCGATAAATTTCAAGACCTTGCCTTTATACTGGCAAAGGGAAACATAATCTGTAAATGGAAAGCGCCAATTAGCCCCAGCATTTACAGATGGAAGCAAGAGCTGGAGAAATGGGCAAGCTGTGAGGGCAGAATCCTGCTCAGAAACGTGAGAAGGGGTATAGGCAGGGTTTTGAGAGCACAAGCTTGGGAGGTGTTAGTGGAAGAAATGAAGAATACTGACCAAGGATCTGAATCCACCACTCCCATGGGGTCATCCAGGCAAAGGAGCCCCAGGAGCCAGGAACAGTAAGGGGGAATGGAACAAGGACCAGTGGAGGGAAGCTCATAATAGTTGAAATACCCAAAAAAGGCGAATTTACAGAATGCTGAGGACAAAAAGGACACAAATTGCAGATTTACGTGGACTAAAAGAAGGCAAAAATTACAGAGAGAGGTACAATTTACAGAAGGGCGAGTAGCGATGGGGAGCTGGTTACAGGCCCATTTCCCTAATAGACTCTGCCGTTAAAATCTTGGGCAGAGTAATTTTAGGTAGACTGACATCTTGGCTAAAAGGCAGAGGAACCCTGTCTAATGCCCAGTATGGCTTTAGTGCTAAAAGGAGTACATTGGATCAATGCCTAAATCTTCAAATGCTAATCATCAAATATACAATAGTGAAGGAGGGGTCTTTGTACATGGCCTTTATGGACCTCGCCTCAGCATTGGACCTGGTCAACAGGTCGAGGTTGTGGAGGGTCCTTTTGGACTTGGGCATCGACCCACCACTAGTTGTTTTTTTAGCTGACCTTCACTGTAGATTACAGGCCTCTGTCAGAGTTACTCGTGAGGGGTGGTGTACCAGCCATTTTAACTCGGAGAGGGGGGTGCGACAAGGGTGCATTCTTGCCCCCCTCCTCTTCACATTATACATAAATGCCCTCGAGCCAGCCCTGGCTGTTTCAATGGTGGACGTTCCGCGTGCAGGGGAGACCAACATCCCGGTCCTCTTGTACGCGGACGACGCCGTTCTCCTGGCACGCACAGGTGTGGCCCTTAATAGACTATTGGAGTCCTTTGGAGACTTCATGACCTCATTAGACCTGAAAATTAATACTCAAAAATCCCAGGTCATGATTGTCGGACGGACCAGCAGAAAAAGGAAATTAATGACTTTTACTTGCACAGGTAAAGAAGTAAAGAGGGTTCCAATTTTCACCCATCTTTGATGATAGAGGAACTTGGGGACCACAACACAAGACAAAAAGCAACGCAGTAGCACGTTCGGCTGCATCCCTGTTAAGCTTTGCTAAAAGGTTGGGGGCCCGACCAATGGAGGCTATTCTTAAAGTATACAAAGCCAAATGTTTGGCTATAGCCTCCTATGGCTCAGCTATCTGGGGTTACAGCAAATCTGATGACATCCAGAAGGTGGAGAACACATTTTTTAGATCTTTGCTCTCTGTTCCCCCGTCCACCCCCACTTTTACAATACATTCAGAGTTAGGTATGGGGTTTGTGGCAGATTTAATAAAATCTGCACCTGTAATTTGCTGGTTAAAAACATGGCTTAACCAGGAAATCTCCTTAAATCATCTAATTCTTAAAGACTGCCTTGCTCGGGACAGAGCTCATAGAGTCCCATGGTTGGTTTATGTTAAAGCAATGCTTATGAGTGTGGGGCGCATTGAGTTGTTTCATTTTCCAGAACGTATAAAAAAGGAGGTTGTCTTGGAGATAAAATGTGCACTGGTAACCTTTTCATGGCAGAGCGGGAGGAATTAGAGTTGAGAAAACCATTTGTTAGAAGGAACTATGCACTCATAACTGTTCCAGGTCCTGAACCTTATCTTGTTTTTGTAACCAGACCATTTCAACGTTTTCTCCTGACTAGATTCCGTTTTAATCTGATACATTTTATGTTGGGATCTTATCCTAATTGGGATACTCCATCAAATGCTAATCCATGCGATTGCGATCACTTTTCTATAAAGGACACACTCCATTTTACCATGTTCTGCGAACACTATGCACTGATTAGGAAAAAATATTTGTTACCTATTTTACGGGAGGCAGGCTTTTTACAGGTCAAGCCAGCACTCCTGTTTTTACAACTTTTATCTAGTGCGCGCATAACATTTCATGTAGCAAGATTCTTAGTGGCAGGTTTTGGAATTAATAAGAAGTGCTCTAATTTACGATTCAGATCCATTGCAATCAATTTATATAAGTAGCCTTGGTGCCTTTTTAAACTCTGAAGCTGATTTTTAAATGGAATATTTTATACTTTTTAAAATGTTTTATTGAACACATGAGATATGTTCATTTTAAATTTGATATGTCTTTACCTTTTATCATTGTAATTGATTGTAATCAAATGTATTGTTGTATTGTATTAATTGTGATTATTTGTATCTGTGTCTTTTTCTGATTTTTATTAATCGAATAAAAGTGATTGACTGACTGACTGGTACATGGACCTGTTCAATTGGGCTACCCTGCAGCCTTCATTAAGTATGTGCTCTGAGGGGTGCTGGGATGTGGGAATCGGGCAGCACAAGAAAGGCACAATTTACAGAACAACGAGGACAAATGAAGGGCACAATTACAGAACAATGAGGAAAAAAGAAAGGCACAATTTAGAAAATGACAAGGACTAAAAGAAAGGCAAAAATTGCAGACTTACCTGTACATAAAGATGGGACAATTTACAGAGAAAGGGATAATTTACAGAATGGCAAGCAGCAAGGGGGAGCTGGTATATGGGGTTGCACTGCAGCCCCCATTAGGCAGGGTCTGAGAAGGGGGAGGGGTGTTGGAAGGCGGTAAGGGGAACGCAGGAAGCCGGCGGCAGGAAACAGGCAGCACAAGCGGGTGAGAACTAGAAAGGCAAAATTCACAGAATAATGAGGACAAAAGAAAGACACAATTTGCAGATTGACGAGAACAAAAAGAAAATCACAATTTACAGAACAATGAAGAAAAAAGAAAGACACAATTTACAAAATGGGGAGGACTAAAAGAAAGGCAGAAATTGCAGACTTCTGTGAACAAAAAGAGGCACAGTTTACAGAGAAAGGCACAATTTTCAGCATGGCGAGCGGCTAGGGGCAGCTGGTAGACAGACCTGATCAATGAGGTAGAGCTACGACCTCAATCAAGTAGGTCTTGGGCAGGGTGCTGGGAGGCGGGAACCAGGCAGCAGGAAGCAGGTTGCAAGAAGCGGGTGGCACAAACGGGCGGGAACAAAAAAGACACAATTTATAGAATAACAAGGACAAAAGAAAGTCACAATTTACAGAGAAAGGCAGAATTTACAGAAAATATCGAGGGGGATCTGGTAAATAGTAAATATTTATTTTTCAGTTATGAATTATTTCAGTAACTTATTATTATTAAAAGCGTTGTAACAATTTTTTTTAATTAAAAATGAATTAAACTCATCTTAATTTATTCTATACTTTACTTTTAATAGGTATTAATGTTCAATATTTGTTTTTAAGGTTGGAATTTATTTTTTATTCAACTCCAGAAAAAGAATTGTATTTTAATTAAATATATTTCTATTAATTAAAGTACAATTTCAAAACCAACTGAATAGTCATGTTTATTTTTTATTTTGTTCTACATTTCAAAGTTAATATATGTGATACATTTTACATTAAAATAGAATATAAAAATATTTTAATAGTTGTTTTCAAGATAAATAAATTTTTTGATTTTCCATATATTTTACCACGGGGAGACTCTGTGTAGATTACAATATGATAAAGTACAGGAAAAAATTAAAAGTTTATATTAATAACAAAGAATTAGATTTTCTAACAATACTTAATTTCTGTGATAGGCAGCATGCTCTGGGAAATGTTCCCTAATTACCCGTGTTTCCATAATTATTTTCTACATCTGGGTCTCTAATCACAAAAAGATGTCCTGCATTAAAAACCTTATGTGACCATTTTTTTCAAAAAATGTTTTAAATATTTAATTTTGTCTTACACATTACACTTGCCAAAGGTTAGCTAAAGTCAACATGTCAATTTTTTACACCAGCGTGAATGAGAAATCATCCACTGGCAGAGTCAGTGTCCCGGTCCTGAAACCAAAATGTTCAATCATCAAAAGAGGCTCTCACCTGGCTCTTCCCGACATGTTAGTGTATCCTCGTGCTCACCTGTTTTTCATCTGAGGCTGACGGTCTAAAATCTAAAAGCGCCAGGATACCCGCAGGGTGACAGCATGCGCTATATAAAAAACGATATACAATACAATACAATACAATGATCATAAAGCTTTATTCAATCTTAAGCAAAACAAAGATCTTAAAAGCACAATACATCCGTGATAAAACCTAAAATTCATCAAAAAGTTCAGTTTAAAAAACATAAAATTCCACATACACCTCAATATTATTATACATGGCTAAGACTTTTCATTTTCTTTATAGAAGCCCAAAGGAAGTTGGCTACTACTAAGCAAATGAAGGGGTTACCGAGTATTTTAAGAAATCTGAGGGCTACTCTACATTGTCTGTAGTTGTATTGTCTCAGGGCCGGTAATATGTATCTAGCTCTTTCCATTTTTATACAATTCACAGAAAAGGATGATATGGAGGTGTTAGAAGGTGTTTCTGACACTGTTTCGCTTTTTGAGTACTTATTTGTTAAGCTTTTACTGTGGGAGAGCCTCATAAGTTGGGACTCACCCACAGTGAACTCATCATGATAGAGAATGTATGTGGATTTTACTGGTGTCCCCCTAACTTGACTAGGTCGCTGCGCTGCAGCTGGAGTAAGGGGCACTGGGCTGGTTACATGCAGACACATGTGTACATGCATGCGCACACGTGTTCCGGGTGAGCAGGGGAGATTCCTAGCGTGTGCAGCCCAGGAGCAGCTATAAAGTGAATGGTGTGGCAGGACTTATGCAGAATTGGGTGGTGACATGGAATAGGCTTTATAGAGTGGGAAGAAATATGCCAGTGAAAGTCAGTGTGTTTTACTGTTTTCCCTTCGTTATTCTTCTATGGGGATGTGGAGCCCATGTGCTAGTTTCACTTTCCTAAGGCCTACAAATTCCAGACACATACTAAAGTCCATTGTAACTTGTGTGAGAATGTAACAGGGATTCTGCGCAAAAACACAGAACTGTGCACAGAGACTTAGGACCTCATGAATTAGGGTGTGCCAAAACTCACCTTAGTACCCAAAATCCCCTACCAGACTAGCAATCAGTGTCACATTAGCTCTTCGTCCTATAGAAAAGAAAGCAATGATTAGACAACCTAGAAAATGCGACTTAGGACCATCTCAGGAATGGTGGAAAGTGAGTACACTCTTTTGTTATACGTTCATACCAGTCCACAATAGGAGTAAAATAGAGACACGGTAAGGGTAAAGTGTTTATTTTAACGACGTGATCTCAAGCGCAGTATTTCAATCAACATAAGCATACATATGGTTAAGAATAATACAGACAGCATGGTTACAATTCCATAAAATACAAAGGGAGGAATAATATTACAATGATAGTGCAAACAGGTGATAAAAGCGCCTATTTAATGCCCCCTCCCTATCTAGGAACTATGTATTATATAACTATAGAAGGTCTCTGGAGTTTTCTTAGGGGGACCCCATTTACCTGTCCGCTCAGTAAGTGTAAATTACATCAGGATCGGTTAGTCTCTCTGCATGCCTGGAATCTTCCAAGTGTGTTCAATTCTGACAAGTGTGCTATGATAAAGGCGCCAGACTCCTACTCAGCTTGCAGCTGCCAAATTGTTGTGTCTAGAATGTGTTACACGGACACGCCGATAAACAGGCTCGCACGTTATGATAACCTTGGCGGCTCAGCACTCACTGTACAGACTCGGGACACGATGTATGTCTAGAGATGTCGAAAAACAAACCTTTTCTCATGCATCATCCATAATTCGCAGACTCTAAATATAAATCTTCAGCATTGAAGGCAGCATAATATTTCAAATCAGTAAACAAAGCTTCAACAGCTTTAACATCCCAATCATCAGAGTGAATATTTTGTTTAACCACATCCCCCATAGAAACTCGGAGTACATTGGGAACATTAATAACCTCTGTGGGACCATGAATCTGGAACTTTACAGCATTCCATACTATCCCATCTAAAATGGGCCAAGCAGTTATATTCACAAATGTCTGGTCCCTCTTCATGATGTGCGGAGAGGAGTGGGGAGCCAAAATTCTCATATTGACATTCTTTCTTCAACATTGATAAAAACGAAAAAAAATGTACCACAAATCCTATGGACATGAACAAAAAAATTGCAATCAGCACCAGCAAAATGTAAATCCAAGGAGGGATCAAAAAATGTTTTTTAAACCAGGTAGCAAAAATCGAAACTTTTGAAGGGGTCTTTGATGTGGATGAGCCAGTGTCAAATGAAAAACGGGATTGACTAGCCACATGGGTGACCAAATCAGGCATAGACAAATCGGTTGGGTAAGTATATTCAGTGTCATTAAGAGGATCACCAGCAGGTAGATTCAATATAGGATTCATAAGTGGACTCATTTCAATGGCAACATCAGGCCCGATGGCAAGATCCGGGGCTAAAAAAGAGTGTTGCACCATTGCTGGACACGAAGCTGCAGGCGTCATACTATATAGTATCGGCCACCCTGTGTAGTTTGACATGGTCAATTGAAATGTAGCTGTTCCCCTTTCACCCAGGAAGAGGAGGTAAAATGACTGTTCTTGTACCCTGCACACCAAGCACAGCAACTGGAGCTCAATAGGAAGGACCAAATTCTTCCTTGTTGTCGATCTTCTCTCGGACCAGTTCTCCAACCTGGGGTAGCCAGCCAACTACCGGAATCTGCAACACAGCTTCAGACGTGGAGGGCAAGTGTTCCTTTGCAAGACTGTGTCTGGTCTTTTTTAGGTTCTGCAAAACATTAGAATGTTCATCTACGTCAAAGGATGCGGCTCCCGCCGCCATGTCTAGACCGTCAAGGTCCAGAACAAACATCTTGATGCCAAAGAGCATTTCGTATGGGGTCCGCCCACCCAGAGACCTTCTAGGGAGATTATTAACTGCACGTTGTACTCTATTTAAGTGGGTGAGCCATCCTCTGCCAGCACCTGATACCTTCGCTGTCAACGATTGCTTTAAATCACGGTTCATCTGCTCCACAACACTTTTGCCCTCAGGCCTGTATGGAGACGAAAATTTGACTTGGACCCCCAATGAACCCATGGCATCCTTGTACGCCTTAGAGGCGAACGCTGGACCCTGGTCCGAATGGAAGGTGCCACATGCAAAAATTCCCACAAAGACACGCAAATCTCTTATGACAGTTCTGGCATCAGAGCTCCTTTGAGGCCACACCCCCACAAAGCGCGTGCAAGAGTCAACTGCTACTAAGATGTACTTATACGCAGTATCAGAGGAGAAAGGACCGCAGTGATCTAAATAAACACACGCAAGTGGCTTATTAGATATGTACAACTGAGTTCGCGGCGGGCGTGTAGCAGAAGAAGGCCACCAGTACCGTTGTTGTAGGAGAGATACAGTAGCTGGCACGCAGGCATGTGCCTAAGCCATCCCGGCGTGGGCTGCCGTGATCAAAGCCTGTCTGCGGTCCGCGTTGGGAATCAGTCTGTCACCAACATCAATAATGCTCACATAAGGAACTTTATTGGGACTTAAGTGATGAGAGTACTTTGAAGGGAAACTCTTAGGATAATTATCTCCCTTCTCAGTGGCGGCAATAGCTGCCAAGATGTCATCATCAATCTTACCTTTGGAACATGTAACTGCTGCCACTGCAAATGTTGCTACTGATGTCTTCGCAGCCTCATTCGCAAGACAGTTGCCAACAGCGTGAACTCACATGGGCTGATGACCCAAAGTATGAATTACAAAAACGAGCGGGAGACATTCTTTAAGCTCCGCCACTCGAACCCAGATCATTTTATGTTTAATGTGTGACCTTTGGAGTCACGATAATCATTTTGAGTCCAAAAGGGTAGATTGTCATTGAAAGACTGTACACAGTTGTAAGAATCACTCACAATAAGAGTAGTGAAACTGGGGTCCGTGTACTCCAATGCAAGCATCAAAGCACGTAGTTCTGCTAATTGGGCGGTACAGTCCCCTAATGTCTGCGTATGCACGACATCAGTCTTCAATTCACCATCCACCATCGTACCAACCACAATTGCACTGTCCGCTGAATACGGATGTCTAGAACCCGTAGACGCTTGCGCACTGCCATCAGGGTAAATGATGCAACGAAAATCCTCAAGTGGGTGCAGAGTCAGAAGAACAGGATGAACAAACTCATACTGCAAAAACTCTTGAGTCTGCAAAGAGGAATCGAAAATTAAAGTTATATCCAGGTATGTCAAGGATGTAGCCCATTGTATCCACCGAGGGTGCAAAGCCTTGGAATTTGGTACACTGGCCTTCATCACTGCCTCCAAGGTAGGATACAGAGTAACAACCACAATGTGTTTTCCCTGCGACAGTGCACATTCCTTAAGAATCTCCATTTGCACTGCTGTCAAAACTTTTTCCACAGTGTAAAGCCGCAACTCGGCCGAAGTGTACAGGTGTGCCTGCAAAGATTGCAAGATGGCTGAATGTTCTGGCAGCCAGCACGATTTGGAAAAAGTAGGTTGTATCAATGCATAGAGCGATTTGATACGCTGGGCATATTCCGGAATGTATGTACGTCCAAAATTCAGAAAGCCCAGCAAGGATTGTAGCTTTTTCAGTGTTGTGTGAGCGAGCAAAAGAGCGCATTTCTCCAAGAAGTGAGGAGCCAAGCCTCTACCTTCATTGTTGAGCTCGTAACCCAGGAACAACACTGTGCATTCTGCAATGTGTGATTTTGCAAACTTGAATTTATAGCCAAAGTCCCCAAAACGGCAAATGATGTGGTCAACACGGCACAGATGTGGCTATAATTAGTCGTCCATGAGATAAATGTCATCCACATACGAACATGCATCTGCGTCGAGCCTCTCAAGCAGAGAGACTATTCGCGCAGCAAAACTGCCTGGACTGTTCTTGTAGCCCATGGCCAAACGAAGAAATTTGCGTTTTTTGCCTCCACAGGTAAAACTTGGCCACTGACTACTAAGTGGGGACAAGTTATGGGCAAAGAAGCCATTGGAAATTTCAAGCGTGGTTTTGAACCTTTTACGCACAAGACTATTCACTAGAGCAGAGTTGTGAGTATTCTGCACCGCTCATTGACGACAATGTGAGTTTAAGTGGTGATAAACCAATACCAAACGGTACTAGCCATCTGGCTTAGTCACAGTAAAAAGTGGGTTATTCATCGGAGACACAGACGTTTCAATTACACCTTGATATTCCAATTGTTCAAGGATTTTGGCCACAGAGGCTTTCACCTCACGCCGTATGGGGTATTGGGGTTGTGGCTGTGGCATTGACCGCAAAGGGATCTCATGTCGCGGGGAAAATTTGTCCCATCCACAATGAGTATGGTACAACGCCAGTGCAAGCGCCTTAGCCCAATCTTCTGAAAATTGCAGTGCCTGCTACTTCGGCACAGTGTGTGCAAAACCGGGGAGGATCACTTCCTCCCCTTGTGGAGCGGCCAAGACAAAAGGTGGGGGCCAGTCGACCTCCGCCAACAAAATGTCATAAGTAGACGCTAGATTTTCCCCAAAAAAAACTTTTATGGTACGTTCTATGTCACCTTCAATTACAAGGACTATTTCATTAAGTCTTTCAGGGGGAGCCACTCTAGTGTATGCTGTCTCAACTACAACAAAGGTGTCAGTCGCTGTCACCTTCAGTAGTGGACGCAGCGCCTCTCGAATGATGGTAATCTCCGCCGCGCTGTCCAGCAGGGTCAGAGCCCATGTCAGATTCCGAAGCTGCGTTCTCACTATCTGTGGCATATCTGGCTGTTACAGCAGCAACTTTCTTCTTCTGAAACTGGGGTCTTTCACGTGGCGACTCGTCCTGCTTGCCTTTTCGGTCAGCCTTACAAGGCTGCTCATGGCTCTGTTGGGCACCTTGACCTCTGCCGCCGCCTCCTCCACCGGTGGCTGTTACTGATGTTTTCTGCAAAGAGCGAGGAGAACATTGTTCAGGAACCTTAAACCTATCAGGCGACTTAATAGTACTGCAGTCGCACAAATCATATTTACGCTTAACAGGGGCAGGTGTCGGTGAAGCAGGATGGGAACCCTGTTTCTGCTGCTGCTGCTTCCCCTTTTTTTTGATCTTACTCCAATTTTGTTTCTGAACTTGCGGGCGGTCATCTTTATCGGACGACTCTTGCTGAGTTTGCTGTTGCTTTTCTTTCTTCGCGAAAGGCATAACACCTAAACTATTACGGCCTACGGTCTTATACACCTCAGTAATAATTTTCGGCAACTGATGGGGTTTATCTGCGTCAGGGACCTCGTGAAGAGCATTAGCGACCTGAAAACTTACAGGACTCGCTTGACATTAGCAAGGACGAGATCACGTACCATAACAAACGCTCCCACGAGGTGCATGCCCAACTCCACTGCTGCTTCTGATCCGTGCTCATCCTGAACACGATTGATCACAGTGGGAGAAACAGTCAATGACGGGGTGCCAAAGCACCTAGTATAGACTGCCGCAAAAATCACTCCCCAAGTTGTACAATCAGTTACGTCAGGCACTAAGTCTTTCTGCAAACTCACTGTAAGAATCCTGTGTTTCTCAACAGGATTAGTATTTGGGAACACTACTTCCAGTTGGTCAAATTTCTCGGCAAGTCAAAAAGGCATTTCTTTCTTATCTTGGGGACGCTTGCCCACGACCGCATTAACCATGACGGGACTAAGTTTGAGTCCGCCACTGCCAACTGGATGCGCTGCACCACCCGGGGCCCCACCCGGGAGGTTGCGAGTAATGTAGTGAGCCAGACCCCTAATAACTGCAACCGAAGAGGCATATGGGGTCTCAGTTGTTGGGTTGTCAAAGCACCCGCCTGAGGATGCGGTGTGTAAGCAGCCAACACAGGCCAAGTAGCGCCTGGAATTGACAACGGTCCTTGTCTGACCGCTGTAACAATGTGTGGGAGGGTGCCATTAAACTAAACGGCATGCTGCCAAACAGAAATCAGAATTTCTACTGTCCGATATGGAGCGTACACTGCAGGGGGGGTGTAAGTGTGAAAAACACCAGAATTAGCATTCACCGCGGGAAATGTGACCCATGAGTAATACAACTCAAACGGGTACGCCACGTCAGCAGAGACTACAAAAACCACCGCCTGTCCCTCTAGAGAAACAAGGTATTCCTGCAAATGATTATGCACAGCTACACGACTGTGTGCCGGGATATCAACCGAAGCTATATCGAAACAGTAACAGAGAAGTAAAATACAATACAATAACACACAACTGGGTAGTAATTCAAAAAAGAAACCTTTGAGAAGTATCAAGCTTGAATCAACCTATGTGAATATAGGTAGTTTTTTTTATCCGTCACTACCGTCAACCGGAAACGATAGTGAGGGGGTCGTAGACTGATATAAGCACTACTCAAGTGTCTCACAATAAGACCACACTGGCTGGCGGCGCCATGTAACAGGGATTCTGCGCAAACACAGAACTGTGTACAGAGACTTAGTACCTCAGCGAATTAGGGTGTGCCAAAACTCATCTTAGTACCCAAAATTCCATACAAGACTAGCAATCAGTGTCACATTAGCTCTACGTCCTATAGCAAAGAAACCAATGATTAGACAACCTAGACCATGCGACTTAGGACCATCTCAGGAATGGTGGGAAGTGAGAACACTCTTTTATTATACATTCATACCAGTCCACAACAGGAGTAAAATAGAGACACAGTAAGGTTAAAATGTTTATTTTAACGACGTGATGTAAAGCGCAGTATTTTAATCAACGTAAGCATACATATGCATAAGAATAATACGGACAGCATGGTTACAATTCCATAAAATACAAAGGGAGGAATCATATTACAATGATAGTGCAAACAGGTGATAAAAGCGCTTATTTAAAGCACCCCCCTATCGAGGAACTATGTATTATAAAACTATAGAAGGTCTCTGGAGTTTTCTTAGGGGGACCCCATTACCTGACCGCTCAGTAAGTGTTAATTACATCAGGATCGGTTAGTCTCTTTGCATGCCTGGAATCTACCAATTGTGTTCAATTCTGGCAAGTGTGCTATGATAAAGGCGCCAGAATCCTACTCAGCTTGCACCTGCCAAATTGTTGTGTCTAGAATGTGTTACACGGACACGCCGATAAACAGGCTTGCACGTTATGATAACCTTGGCTGCTCAGCACTCACTGTTCAGACTGGGGACACAATGTATGTCTAGAGATGTCGAAAAACAAACCTTCTCTCATGTATAGACCTTCGGGAAAGCTAGTTCAGCAAAAACAACTAAGAAGTGTTGTGTGCAAAAAAGCAGCGAAAGGAAAAATGGCGTTTAAACTCCTAATAAGCCATGCTAACTTAACATGTACGCAGAAAGAGGCCCATAAACCACACTACAAGAACAGGTATTCTGCAGAGTCCAAAATCATATCTGTACTGCTTTTGGGTCATCCATAACACTCATTTTACTGTGACTCAACTCATAACCAGGGTTTGGCTAGGGATTATCCTGGCAGGCTGGATTAATGACCTTTCTCCCAAGAGCAAAGGCCTCCTCTCCAAAGAAGAGAACATAGGTGGAGCTACAGGCTCATCTATCAGCAGCTGTCACTGGGTGCCAGGCA
This sequence comes from Lissotriton vulgaris, assembly GCF_964263255.1. Taxonomy (NCBI): domain Eukaryota; kingdom Metazoa; phylum Chordata; class Amphibia; order Caudata; family Salamandridae; genus Lissotriton; species Lissotriton vulgaris. The sequence goes on along the minus strand of NC_141689.1, from coordinate 723,984,028 downwards.
CCATGCTGCACAACGGAGAAGGCAGTGTGGGGGAAGGTGCTTACAAAGACCATGTGGCAGGAGACCCCTGGACAATGGCATATTGAACCAACCTAGAGGCCTGGACAGGAAGAGGGAGCAGGGGAAGTGAAGTGATGTGTCGCTGTTTGATAGGACAAACAGAAACTTCCTGCCAGCCCCCTCCCCAAACTTTAAAAGTTTAAAAACTGTTTGCACAGGAAGAGAAGCTCTCTCTGGGGTGTGGTCTGCTGAGGCAGAGGGTGCTGGAGCCTGGAGCAATGGGCAGTTGGAAGGAGGAACACCCTGACTGTCCCAGGATTCTGAACAGCGCCAGGAGAAGAGACCAGGACCAGTGCGCAGATGCAGGGGCCTCTGCACAGGGAGAAGAGAGGCCCAGGAAGAGAGCCAGGCGAAAGGCTGGTGCAGGGAGCCAGTGAAGGCAGCTCCCTGCTGAATCCCCCCCCCCATGTAAGACAAGGGCAAAGTGCTCCCAGTGGCTGGAGAGCGGCACCAGGAGCAAGAGGAGGCAAAAATGGTGCAGATCGTTACCCTGTGGACTGCGATATGCCCCCAGAAGGTAGGAGGCCTTTGACCTCCAAGAAGACCAACGACGAAGTGCGTGGGGCTCCGCCGCCAGTCTTGAATGTGCCCCCGGGGTGGGTCGGGTCAAATGCTGCCCCCAACAGAAGATAAGACGGGGAATGCTGTCACTCTCCTGTGAAGATCATGATAAAGGGGCCCGGGATCCCAACTCCAGGCCTCACTGAAGGAGGGGGGTGCTGTCGTGCCCCCCACGAAGATGGTAGTCAGAGAGCGCAATCGCACTCCCAGTGAAGAGGCCCCCGCGGGGTGCCGGGAGCCCACCCTAGCCCCCGCCATAAATGAAGCCAGGGAGCGCCGTCGCGCACCCCGTGAAGATTTCATTGGGGGAGGGGCCTGGGACCCCATCTCCGTGCCCCGAAGTGATGGAAGGAGTGGGGGATTACCGTCGCACCCCCCCTCTGAGGTCCAGCGAGGTCCAGCGAGGGCCAGAGGAGCCAGAGAAGTCCTGCTCAACTGCCCGCCAGAGCGGGCAGACTAGAACTGCGTTGCCAGCTCCCATGGCAGCACGGAGGGTGCTGGCTGGGTGCCGGTGGGGGCAGCCGGGGGTCGGCTCCCCAAGCTGCCTTACAATATGAAGGCATGCGGGGGTCCCTGGTGGGACCGGGAACCCAAAAGGACAAAGAGGAGGTGCCAAAGAGGAGGTGTCAGGGGCCTGGGTTGGACCGGGCCCAAGAAAATAGGCAGATCGGCCAGGGGTGGGCTCCCCGAGCCATGCCTCTCAACTGGGGGTCCGGGTGGGACCGGACCCTCCCCCAAACGATCAACAGGGCCAGAGGCACACATTCCGGCTCTCCCCAAAGCAATCGGAGAGCTGCTGCTATAATATTCATGGAGAACACGGAGAAGCGCCTCATAATGCCCTGCAAGCCCAGACCGGCCTGCAAGGGAAAACCGCCTTGTTTCTGCTCGTGGTGGCCCCAGGAGGATGTGGTCATCACCAAGTGAGTACCAAGGTGCAGGGGGAGCTGCAGGAGTAACACAGTCTCCCCCAAAACGAAGAAGAGAAGTCCCTCCCTAAGTCTCATGGGGACTTAAAAAGGATAACCCCTCAAGGGCTTAGCCAGCATTTTAACTCTTCCTGGGCTGGAACTTTTGTTCTACAGCTGGAGGAGGATTGAGAAGTGCACCACGGGATGAAGGACTGACTTGAGGAATATCTGGAGAAGAGCATTCCCTGGAGGTGAAGAGGTGTAATTGCACCCGTAGTGCATTTACCAATGTTGTTTATTTCAGAGGGACTGAAGGTCACATGTGTGATGTGAAGTGCCTGTGTAATGTGATGTCATAAGCAAAGTGGGGTTATGTTGCCAGACATTTCTGCTAGGGTGTCTGGCTGTATGTGCTTAATCCTGTGATTTCATCTGTGATGCCTTTAGGGGCTGTAATTGCAACGCATTCTAATGTCCAAAAAATGTGATGAGAACGCTCATTCTAAAGTGATGCTTAAACATGTGTTCTTGCTGCTGCGCTTGGGTGAAGAACCCAGACTCTTAGCCCGTAAGATGTAGAGGTGTATACTTCATGGTCAGTAGGAAATTCTCAGTCAGGGTTTCGTGTCACCAGGGCAGGTGTACCAATTTTAAATGCTAGTGGGTCGCCACTTGGATGAAACCAGTGCGCAGGGCCCTCGCTCCAGGTTAAGTTCAACTAACTGCATTTGGGGGCAAAATGATGTGCTTACAGGGGAGTGGTGGTACTAGACCCCACCCCCCTGAGGGAGGGGTGGAGGTGTTATACAATGTCACAAAGGAATTCCAACAGCTTATGTATATTTGTAAATTGGTGCATAGTATTGAGTAGTGTGTGTGTTTAATAAATGTACTCTTACTTTTGAGTACAGACTGGACAATCAATTATTGAGTGTTATTGCTGCGCACCTGTAATGCTGATTACTAGCCCACACCACCTCACGTGAGTAAGCCTCAGACTGCTCTGCAACTCTACACTCTGAGAGTCCGGCGCTACAATTGGGTGTTTGGTTCCCAATGAGGGGCAAATGTAGTCATGTTATTTGTGCAGGCCTCACAGATACTGCCTCTTTTTCCAACAGAAGGTTTGATTGTTCAAAGACTCCATCGCATGGGCAAACGTTCAGGTCACAAAGCTTATGTTTTCCTGCCGGCTAACCCAACATCAGCGTTAATAGATTCCTACGAAATCTTGCTAGGATGAATCTGTACTGTAGATTCTGAATTTCCTCTAGATAGCGGTAGTCGCCCTCTGCTTGAGTCAGGAAGTTTTGATATATCCTCACTGTTGGATTGACTTTGTTTATCTCAGTACGTTCTCGAACCAATTTAGCCAAACAAAATTCTTTTCAAAGCTTCTTAGATATTTGGAGGCATTCACTACGGTTTATGTACAAATCCTCCAGACCCAAAGTGCTCAGGGTCGACCTTACATAATGCAGCCATCCTATTTTATGCATATTGTCTAGCTCAAGTCAATCCTTTATAATATGTTGTGTTAAGAATAGCGTGTTCTTCCTCCAAGTTGAATGCCATAGAACTAAAGGGACTATCCTTACCAAGTCGCTAATATAAGGGACATACAATTACTCATGGCAATTGAAATTGGAGCATGATGCTGGGAGGGAGATCATCCGCTTCAGAAATGTATCCTCTGTAATCTGCAGCTGTTCAATTTGAGACATGCCTCCCATCGCCGCTCCATAGGTAGTTGCTGAAAATGTTTTATCCTTATAGAGGCTCTTTATGACTTTTATAGGTCTGGTTCCCAGTTTCTTGGCAAGTGTACTATTGGCTGCCATGCTACACTATATCGATAACACCCTATTTGTGACCATATGGGCCCAGGTGTGACCTTTATCAAACATAATTCCGAGGTAAGGGAAAGAATCTACTACCTCTAATTTGCGGGTCTCTAAGTGAAAAATGGTGCTTTCCCATGCCCTGTGGGGTTTGCTATTAAAATAAACGGTTTCGATTCTTTAACCTTTAAATCAAGGGAAGTCATAAAGGAGGCATAAGCAGTTATCATGTGTTGCAAGGCCCTGCCTGTTCTGGCCACTAGGACACTGTGGTCTGCGTATGCTAGTAGTGGCATAGCTAAAGACCCACTTTTCCGGATATTTGGAGTTGTACCCGCCAATGCTACCTCAATCCTATTCTTGTATAATAAAAACAGGAATGGTGGAGGATGAATCCTTGCCTAACCTCCCGTAAAATCCGGAACAAGGGGGTAAAAGACCCCGTCCTTACCATACCGCACTGAAGCAGTGATCTGGGAATAGAGCTGTCTGATAAATATAAGAATTGGGGGGTCCACACCCATGGCCTCCATTATCTCCCATAGCTTACTCTGGTTTATGCAATCAAATGCGGCTGAGAGATCCATGAAAGCCATGTAGATTATTTCCCCTTCATCCTGGGTGTACTTCTCAATGACAAGGCTCAGGTTCAAGCACTGATCTATCAAGCCCCTTCCCCGCTGGAGGCCACATTGGGCCGGAATCAGTATATTTTTATCACAGGCCCATTCATCCAGCCGATGTAATAGTAGCCATCTCATTAGTTTTGAGTTGCTATCTAGAAAAGATATGGGCCTATATTTGCCTGGCTCACCTCTGGCTCCCTTATTATAGATCGGGACAATTACTCTTGTGCTCCACGATGTCAGGGGGGCAGCCTTAACTATAGCACCAAAAACATTCTGCAGTAAAGGGGCCCATAAAACATATTCTTCAACGAAAAGATCTATTGGGACCCCGACTGGGCCTGGGGCCTCCGGCCTGCTGCACCTTTCCAGTCCCTTTATTATTTCCTCAACAGTAAACACGAGGGGCTCTAAATAGACCGGAAGGGCGAAGACTGCTCAGTCATCCGAGTTTTCCCTGACCCAAAAATTGTCTCGAAGTGAGCCACTTCGTCCTTCTCCCAAATGGGTGAGGACATCCTCTCCCAAATGGGATTCCAAAGTTGGATCTCTGGTGTCCTTAAAATAGGGCCTGTTTACCACCGTCCAGAAATCCCTGCTATTATTGGTTAAAGCTGCCCTTTCTAATTGTTTCCAGGTCTCTTCTTTCACGTCTATTTCACTCTATTGCCTAAATTCTTTATATACCTTACAGAGTAGCTTTATCCTCCCTTGGATTCTACGGGCTTCTTTCAGGGCTTCATGGGGAGCTTTTAACGTTTGAGAACAGGAACGATCAAGCCAGCACTCAGCCGGAGCCTTGTTTGAGTTTTTATGATGGAAAAGGCCCTTTTTTATTGCCTCTAGTAGTTTCGTAAAATCACAAATGAGGGGATAATCGGAAAGATTTGTATCCAAACAGTTTTGTATACAGTCCATATTTTTTGTTAGCATTTCATGAATTATATTTACCTTATCTACGCTAGCCCATTTTAGTTGATAACCATTCTTTCTTACTAGAACCAGAGTCTCTATGATTTTGATTTGCCGCTCACACGGGAGACCTAATGCTATGGAGAGGGAGAGGATGGCTTGATCTCTAAAAGTGGTGAATGTGGAAGGAGTGCTGGACAGACTCCAGGTAGTCCAAAACACGGCAGCCCGCCTTGTCCTAAATGCCCCTCCTAGAACAGCATCGAAACCTCTCCTCAACAAATTACATTGGCTGAGCATTCGACAAAGGGCAAAATTTAAAATATGCTGCATTATTCACAAATGCTTAAATGGACATGGCCCGACCTACCTGGAACAGAAATTCACTCCCTACATCCCCTCCAGATCACTAAGATCTAGTAAAAGTCTTCTGCTGGTAGTACCTCGTGTCAAAAAAACTAGGCACTGAGGGAAAGCACTATCTGTTGCAGGACCTACACTGTGGAACAGACTTCCGCTGACCCTCAAACTCTGCACTGATCACCTGAAATTTAGAAAACAACTGAAAACTCTGCTTTTTACAAATGAGATCTAGTTCCATTCATTGTACACCTTCTTCTGTTGTAAACTTATCCGGTACCAAAGCTCAGATATCCTCCAGTTAGAGTCGATTCCAGCGCTATACAAACTCACAACTAAATAAATAAATAAATAAATGTTGACTCCATTTGTGTCAATTTCCCACCAAGGATTTTGGAGGTTAGTATGAAGTCAATAGTTGACTTGTAGTCTTTGCGTATAAAGGTCTTCAATCCCTTGACCGCAGCGCAATTTCTGGTGCGGTGCTGGGGAATTAATGAGTGGGCGGGGTTCAGACGGCCCCCTGGCCGTCCTCTGCACACGCCCACTGTGATGTCGAACAGCCGGGGGCCGTCCTACGCATGCAAGGGGTTAAGAACTCCCCGGAAGACTTAGTCTGACTATACCTTATCTCCAGGTTTCTAATAGAGGGTATTCTTTTCAGGCTCTGACCGTATTCATGGTGAGGGAAATGGATTGCCGCGGCCCCAACCATATCCACAATACCACAAACAGGGTCGGTGGAATGTTTACCACCAAATGCATATTAGCTCGAAAGGTGTTATTATAAAAAATTATCAGTAACCAGTCCTGTTCCCCTGAGCCTTCTAGTAACAAAAAATGAAACAACACAGCCCTATATCACTCAACCATTATTCAAACCCTCTTGCTGGTCAGACTACAAACTCAAAAAGACTGAATATTGTAATTTCTGAAAGAAACATGTCGTACCATCAAAGTGACACAATATCCCAGAGCAGGTGGCAACTGACCTCCATTTCAACCGGAGCATGCAGGTACAGTGAGTGACTGCACCCTCTTGCAGTGGGATGTCTGGGAATCCCTGGACCATCGTGTACCCCCTTACAAAGCGTGACCTCTTGGAGCACACTGATTTTGCTCCCCGGTGCTCAGGGTCGGATTGGGATCACAATTTGGCCCGGGCACTGATGAAAAAAGTGGCCCACATTTAAGGGGCGTGGCCCACAATTAAGGGGCGTGGCCCACATTCAAGGGGCGTGCCCTTTCATGAAACACCATTTGGTTACACACGTCAATGTCCTTGAATATTAGATGTAAATACATTAAGAATTTGGACAAGTATGGTAGTGCACTGTCCAATGACCAGCTGAAAGAGGGCACCAAAGAGCAGAAATCGGATTATAAATTCAAATCTGTTCCGAACAGGGGCCCAAAAATATGTTTGGGCCAGGGCCCCCAAAATCCTTAAGTTGTTTGGCACAGACAAGGAATAAAAGTGAGAGGATACTGTTCTTGCACAGGACACAGGGCCAAGGTGACAATGGCGCCATGCTAAGCAACTAAAAAAACAGCAAGGCCCCTTTCTGTCACAAAAATATTCAAGCCCTCCAGGGAAGGAGCACCTAATAAGCAGCGAAGCCCCTGCTATTACTAGCCTACTCTGCCCTCCCCAGACCTTCAGCTCAGGAGCACATGAACAGCAGTGAGGCCCCTGCAATTAGTAAATTAATCAACCCTCCTCAGCCCTCCAGGCCTCAGGGCAATGTCCTGGCAGGGGAGCACAAAACACAGCTGCTGGGTCATTGATGGTAGCCAGGGGGAGGCTGAGGTGAAGATGGTGCAAGTTGCAAAGATCATCTGGCCCCCACAGTGAGACCCATTCTTCCTCGCCCACTATGCCCTGAATGTGAAGGGCTGTGGGCGAGGTGTTAAGACTAACACTGTTTATGTGCTGCGTGGGCCCCACGGGGCCGAGGTGAAAATGGCTCAAAGGCCTGCGCAACACCTGGCCCCCAGGGAGGCCGATTTTTTCAAACAATCACCCCCTCCCCAGCCACCCTCAGAGTGGATGCTTTGCAGGGCAGGGGGTGACTGCGGCCGCACAGTGAAGTTGCATTCATTTCTCTCTCTCTGTCTCCGTGCCCTCTCTGGGCCGTTTTCTTCCCTCCCCTTTCCTAGTCCACAGGGAGCACGAAGACAGAGACAGAGAAATGAAAGCAGCTTCACTGTGCGGCTGGGAAGGGGGAGAAAAAAAAACGGCCACAGAGGGCACGGAGACACCGGCCCTTCGGCCGATGCCCGAATGCCCGCATTGCCAATCCGCCCCTGCCGGTGCTCCTGGCAGTGTCTTTACCTCTACGCCCACATTGTAATAACTAAAATGGTTTCCCTCATTTGGATGGGCTGTGCCACATGCAAATGAAAAAACAGCCCTATGAAATTATGTCACCATAACGTTTGTGCAAGATCAATCTGTGTTGCAGGAAGAGCAGTTCAAGCATCCCCATATCCTTCTGTAATACCAAAGTGTACTGTGTGAGCAAAATGTCAGTGCACACGCTGCACTTTCCATAATAAGATCTCAGTTGTTTCAAAACCACCACCACCCTCACCAACCCCAACAAAGATTTTTTTGTTTACAAAATGGAACACTTTCACAATAAAAACAATTCAGTTTTAGAAAGTTATAGGTCTAGCCGGAAAGCTATTAAATTTCCCTGAAGGTTGACGGTTCATCAAGTAGAGATTATTTTCCTCCAAATCGTAATATCCACACTCAAGAGAAACAAGATAGTTGGCCAGTCCTCTCTTTGTCATGCTATAAATCTATAGAACCCTCTCCTAGTGGGTCTTTGCACCAAGCCGAGCTACCTAGTGGCACACCTTGTCATCTAGCAACATACCTTTCACTGTGGCCTGAAGGATCTGTTTATTCTTCCTGCAGGATCTGTCAGATAGCAAAGGGATTCTAAACACTTGACTATGGATATAGCTAAAAGAAGGTGTTAAATGTTCTAAATAACAATGCATATGACACCATTGCCAAGAGAAAGCGCAGAAAAATGCCACCTTGCACCAGCCCTGCCTCTTTCAGCCTATCTACTATATCTTTCACACATCTGTTAATCACCACAGGACACTATTTCCAGACAGAATTTGTAACAGCATTGTAATTATTTCTGTCCTACCACATTTTCCTTCTGCTCAACACCATTCTAACGCACTCTCGTGCATATGCACAAAGAAATGGGGCAGCGCTGTACTGCAGTAACTTTTACCACGATGCACTACGTCATTTCTAAAACCCAGTGATGCGCGGTATTTACAAGAATACGGCGCACTCCTGTGTTTCCTTGCGCCGGAGCTAAAAAGAGCTGCCTAGCCCCGACACAGATACCTTTGTGCCATAGTGCATGGTTACTTGAGTTGCTGGGATGAAGGGACACCTTCCTTCAAATAAACAATCAATATTGATGATTTGCTACTTCTATGTGTGCTGAAAGCACACATAGAACAAGCAAAGAGAAATTAAAGTATTTCTCCTTGTTGCGCCAATCTTTCGCCTGCTTTTGCATGCTGTTAGTTTTTGGAACTGCCTCAGATTTACACCTCCTTATAAAGCTGAGTGAGGCAGCGTCAAAAAGCAATGGATATTGCAGTGGAACGTCCACAGCAACATCGATTGCACGCCCCTTGCACGCAGATAACAGCGTGAAAGGGTAACATATTTACAAATCAGCGTTAAGCCACAAAAAGTGGCTTTCCCGTTACTTTGCAAACATGAAGCTGGGCATTGGGACAGCGGAACATTGAAAAAAGTGATGACGCAGTCCTCTTGTACATGATCCCTGAAATAAACACCTTAACTAAGCTCCACTTTGATCTATCAATACATTGTAAATCAGCTTTCCTCTCCGTCAGGGGTTTCAGAAGATGCTTCAATCTTTTCTTTACATTTCCTCGCAATCCCTAATGCGCCCTGAGAAAGTTCACATCGGTGCAATCCAAACAGGTGCTCCACGAGCCTGTGACTCACTTGTTTTGCGGCGATAGTAGGTAAGTAGGTGTATTATTAAAGCGGAGCCTCGTTACAATTGATCACTCTTTTTTTATGCAGGGGATATAATTCATCCAACAAACTCCCAGCCAGAGACTGATCCGAAGGGAAGAGAGCAGAGCGTAGCACGCCCACTCCCCATGGCTGCAAAGTGGAACAGATGGTGCAATTACAAGCTAAATTTACTGCGTTCTGGTTCCGAGAGGAAGCAGCATAATTAAGCATGGGGTGGTGGATGGCATCACGTCAGATTGTTCGAGGTCCTTCTGAGAGCTAGTAGGTACTGACACGTTTTATCAACGTCTAGCGTGCTGAAGAAACTAGGCTGATTTCCAAATAACAGAATTTGTGATTATTCAGATTACAACACCAATGTGTACACTTTCATTCATTCCTTATATTTTTACAAAGAGTTGTGGATCAAATTAGCAGCAGGGTCAGGGGTGCAACTGGTGAGGAGAACACTGCTGTAGACACCTTGGGCCAGATGTACGACCATTTGGTTTTGCAAGTCTCTGATTGCGATTTTTTGCACCTCACAAATAAGAGAGTTGCAAAATCAAATGTCCTATTGTTTCTGTGCCACATTTAGCGATTCCCAAACGGGTCGCAAATAGTTCAAGGGGTGGTGGCCTGCTGGGGCCAGGAGTTCACCATGTCTGTGATTGCATTTTAAGTAAAGCATTTTTTTTTTGTATTGCAGCCCGTCTGTCTTAAAAGAAAATAGGCTGCATTACAAAAATAAAATTAAAAAGTCTGCTCTTAAAAATGTTTTCACCCACATTCACAAAGGGGAAGGGGTCCCTTGGGAACCGCTCTCCGTTTGCGAATGGGTTACCGCCTCCACTACGGAGTCTGTAAAATATGAATGTTTCAATTCTGGTTGCAAAACATTCACACATATCAGTCCTATTCGGTATTAGCAAGGGACGCCCTAAACATGTTCTTTCCTAATACCGAATTCCAAAAGCAAAATGAGATTCGGTGACCTATTATCGAGTCGCATTTTGCCTTTTTTATATGGCAAAATGCATTTTACTGGGGATGTTTGCAACGGGTAAAATGCTTCATACATCTGGCCCTTTGAGCTTTATTATTTGAATCAGACACATATATGTATTCACTGGTGACTCTGGGAGAGGGTGGATGGGTCCCATGCTCCAGTTCCTTTAGATCTGCCTTCCCTACACACAACACAGCTGCTGAAAGTGCCAGGAGGAAACACAGAAAAAACACAGACACAGCACCTTGTCACACATGTTGATTTGTCCACCTACCCTCCATTTATTTCAAAGCACTCTGTTTACTTAACATGTTTAAATCTTACCTCTGTGTATGGGTTTATATAGCTACGTATTCATCTAACTAGATATGTACACACATAGTAAGTAAGCTGGCCCCACCATTTTTATCTGTGGCCCCATGTGTCCCCCCATCCACCAAATGTAATTTCTAGAAATGCGTCTGCATGCATTTAATATTAAATTACATATAGAGAGTATCTCCAGAGTAACCTTCTAACTTGCCCATTTCACAAGTAATTAGGAATATAGGGCCCGATGTAGGTAAACGCGATTTTCCGATTTCAAAATACCGAGGCGGGCCGAATCGGTATTCTGAAATCGGAAAACGATATGTAGGAAAAAAATACCGAATGAAAACCGAATCGGTCGGCATCGGTAATGAGAATCGGTACGTTCCGATTCAGCTCGTTCCGAATCGGAAATTACCGATTTGGCCAACAACGAATCGGAAAACACCGAATCGGCTCTCATCGAATCGGATAGTTCCGAATCGGCGAATACCGATTCGGTAAAAGCCGATTCGGTAAAAACCGAATCGGCAATCATAGACCCATGGCGAAAAAGCCCATAGGAATGCATTGCATGAACCGATTCGGCTTTTACCGATTCGGATAATACCGAATCGGATTTTACCGATTCGGCTAATACCGAATCGGTAAAAGCCGATTCGGCAATAGGCGATTCAGCCAATGAGGTGGCTCCCCCTCCCCCACCCAAACAGGGAGTGGCAACCCTGGCAGGTGCAGACAATTAAGAAGTTTCTAGAAGTTACTGGAAAGCCTGCCTGAGCCCAACACACAGTTAGCAGCAGTGGGAGAAGGAGGTTGCAGACTGAACAACAGCAGAATGGCAGATCAGGCAGGAAGCCAGAAGTCCTCCCAAAAGAGGAAGCCCAAATTCACCACCACAGAACTGCAGGTGCTGGTTGAGGAGGTGGTGAGGGTGCACCGCCAGCTCTTTGGCAGGCTGTCCCTCAACGTGCCAGACAGCACGAAGAGGAGATTGTGGACCGACATCGCACAGAAGGTCAATGCTGCTGGAGTCACCCCCAGGTCCATTGAGGAACTAAAGAAAAGGTTCTACGACCTCCGCAGCCTCACGAAGAGGAAGCTGGCCGAAATCCAGAGGCAGGCTGGACACACCGGAGGAGGCCAGAACCCGGCGCCACCCCTCACCGAGCTGGAGGAAATTGTCTCCAGCACCATCGAGAGGGCGAGCATCGTAGGGATCGGGACCCTGGACAGCACTGCGATGGCCACAGCTACAGGTAAGAAGCATGCGCATCATGACACACCCTACCAGACACCTCCCCATTAGACACAATGCATAGGCAAACACCAGCACTGTACTGCCACCAACATACAAGAGACAAGCATCATGGTACATGTAGTCAGCAGAAGTTAGCCAGATATGTCAGTGCAGAATCACAAGACAGGAAACAGTGTGACACGGTGTAAGGAGATGCAAGGACATGTGGAATGCCATAATTGTACTGCCTGTAATACATCGGCACTCAGTTTACAAATGCTTCTTTGTACCTAGGGGCACCATCAGGCAGCACCACTGTGGCAGCAGAGGGAGCCTCGACATCTACTACTGCAGTGGCAGGGCCCAGCACCAGCCAGCCTGGCCAGGAGGAGGAGGATGAGGATGAGGAAGGAGACACCACAGGGCTTGGAATGGAGGGAGTCCTGGTGATTGATTTCCAGGCAGTGCACTCCCCAGTACTGCCCAGCTCACCCCCCTTGCAATTTTCACCATGCAACTCCCCAACAAGGCAGACCATTCCGCCGACAACAGCTCCTGCCACAACCGTGGCCTTGCCACCCGTCCTACCTGTCCTGGGAGCAGGGGCACCGGGACCGGCCAGCACCACACCACCACCAGTGGCACCCCAGCCCACTCAGCAGGCCGGAGGCAGCAGTGCCAGACGCCGTGCCACCACCACCACCACCACCACTGCTGCACCAGCACGGGAGGGCAGTGTGTTCCTGGGCCTGGAGGGCCAGATGGTCAAAATCCAGCGCCAACAGGCCAGATCCACCATGGCCTGCCAACGCCAGCTCCTGCAGCACAACCTGCAGATGGGGGAGTTGGTGAAGGGGTTCCAGGCTGTTGTGGACAGCAACAAGGAGGTGGCAGCAGGGTTGGGCAGGCTGACCACTGCCATCACCCACTCCTCTGCCAGGCAGGAGGAGCATGAGGTTGCGCGCAGGAGGGATGCCCGGGTGCTCAACCGGGCCATGGCCCGCCTTGCATCGGCGACCGCCCAGCTGTGCATCCGAAGCGCAAATCAGGAGTCGGTGCAGAGTCAGCAAACGGCTGAGCTGACCAGGGGGATGGCCAGAATCACCACGGCCATGGAGGCCATGTTAATTTCAAACGCCGCCTCCAATCCTGCCCTGGACCTGGGTGATGCTGGAGACAGCAGCAGCCGCAGCAGCCCGGCCAGCGCTGCATCAGAGCCAAGGAGGAGCACCAGGCGATCCGCTGATGCTGCAGGCCATTCGGAGGGGGCCGGGGGACACCCCAGTGGGTCTGGAAAGCGGGCCAAAAAATAGGCTGGCAAGGGGGGATGATCATACCAGGACCCTGGACTTTATTTGTTTTGACAGACTCCATTTTTTAATGCACTTCAGTGATGTAACTGTGGTGCATCACTATTAAAAATTTTATTTTCCAAGCAACATTTAGCTGTCTTTGCATCTGTACTCAGTCAGAAATAGTTCTCAGTGATCTCCTCACGTCTGTATCTGCCATCACATGGCGTACACACCCCAGCTGGCTGTGTCAGTGGCACAGCTTCGTCGTCGTCATAGTCCTCGTAGTCAGACAACTCCACCTCAGTGCCCTTCTTGACCGCAAGGTTGTGTAACATTGCACATACAGCTATGATCTTGCAGCAGGTGATGGGGGTATACTGCCTTGCACCTCCACTCTTGTGCAGGCATCTGAATCTACTTTTCCAGATGCCAAAGGTCCGTTCCACAACATTCCTGGTGCGTATGTGGGCCCGGTTATACCTCCTTTGGCTGGGTGTGGAGGGGTTGAGGTAGGGGGTGAGTATGAATGAGCGGAGGGCATATGCACTGTCGCCTGGAAGAGAAAGGGGTCACATTAGACACATGCATACATGTATTACACCTACCTACCATGTGTTATGGGGGTCTGATGATGTGGCTCACCTAGGAGGTATCCTTCTCCAAAATCGCCAGCCATCAGCCGTGCATATATGCCGCTCTGTTGGAATATATAGGAGTCATGGGTACTCCCTGGAAATTTTGCTACCAGGTCTGTGATGGTGCACTTGGCATTGCAGATCACCTGCACGTTGATGGTGTGTGTCGATTTCCGATTGCGGTATATGTATTCGGTGTCCGCTGGTGGGCAAATCGGAATATGCGTGCCATCTATGCAACCGATGACTTGGGGAAAGTGTGCCATCTGGTAGAAGTCCGCTTTGGTTTGTAGCAGTTCTGCGTGGGTTGCAGGGAATGAGATGTATTGGTCCATCCTGTCTATCATGGCGTCAAGGAATATGTGGAAGAACCTTGACAGGCTGCTCTGGCTCACCCCTCCTGCTGCTGCTACTCCACTTTGATAGCTGCCAGACGCTACCAGGTGTAGGCTGCATAGCACCTGGACGTGCGCAGGGATGGCGTGTGCCCTTGGGGTGTGGTGGTCCAAGTATGGCTTAAGGTCCCTGATGAGCTCAAGTATGGTGTCAGAGTCCAGCCTGTATCTCTGTAGGATCTCAGCCTCAGTGAGCATGAACAGGGTTATCCTCTGTCTGTAGACCTGTTCATTTCTTAGCCATTCCCTCTGTCCTTCCTGCTGTAGCCGTAGCCGCCTCGCAATGACATAGAAAGCTGCCATCCTGCAAGTTGCAATGCATTTTGGGACTGTTTATATGGGTTGGAGTTGGTTACCACCTGATTGCAATCCATGGTAAATACCGAGTGAATTCTACCGATTTTGAGCCGATTTCGGTGTTTCTGTGCCTCCCTACATCTCCCCAACTGTTGGAATCGGGGAATTTCCCGATCGGAGATTCATACGAATCGGCATGTTTTCCGATTCGGTTCATGTCCGAATCGGTATTTCTACCGAATCGGTACATGGACCGAATCGGTGATTTCCCGATTCGGTGTCACTAACGAATCGGTAGTGGGACCGAATCGGTGAATTCCCGATTCGGTGTCACTAACGAATCGGTAGTGGGACCGAATCGGTGAATTCCCGATTCGGTGTCACTAACGAATCGGTAGTGGGACCGAATCGGTGATTTTCCGATTCGGTGTCACTAACGATTCGGTACATGGACCGATTCGGTCTTTGTCACCGAATCGGTGTTTTTCCGATTCGTTACATATCCGATTTTCGGTATGTACGTATCGGATCCTTTCACGTTCGGTACACATTCCGATTCGGTTTTCTATCCGATTCGTTCTGTTTTTGGTTCCCTACATCTCGATGGCTGTTTACCGATCGGTAAGGGCCAAAAATCGGTATTTTCGGCCGATACCGATCGGTAAAGCCCTACCTACATCGGGCCCATAATGTGTCATATCTTTCAGACAGACAATTAAAGCTGTCCTCATGTTTCGATATCTTACCAATGCTTGATTAGTGATAGAGATTTACTGTCAATGCAATAAGATATTTTGTTACATAAAAATGCAATGAGAAGGAGGGCGCTAGAGGGCGCCTAGCAAGATGACCTCGGACTCTTGCCACCGGGGGCATAATCCTTGAGCATCCTTTGTTCTCATCAACTGCCCCACATCACCTGCAAAGCTGCCGCTCTGAAAACTGAGCCCATCTGCCACTCACCAAGCTGCCAGAGGAGGACGTCAGACACCATACTGCGCTTTTACAGCCACTGGTCTGCCTTAATCTCTCTCCCGGAGTGCACCCTTGCTGGCGGGCGTGCCCGGTCCCACGACTAAAGACTAAAGAACACGGAAGCGGACGGCCTGGTGAGTGCACCCGTTGAGGGACCTTGCTCTACTGCACCTAGTGCCAGCCTCCTGCGCACCTTCTGGCCAGCCCTTGCAGACCCCCACGGCGGCACCCATTTGCCTCCTCGGAGACTGTGCCTTCACTCACGTCTACCACCTGAGGCCACTCCACCGCTCCTCCACTTGCCGGCTGCCCTCGCAACGTCACACAGAGGGCCTGCCCGACCAGCTGGGCTCCAGCACCCGGGTGACTGGCCTGCCTGCGCCTCTCTTGTGGTCGTGGGCCATCAAGTCTCCCTTCCACTATTGCAACTACACGAGCCCTGCATGCAGAGAGACTCAATGACCTCTGCCCACGAGGCGGCTTGTGTGCCCCCCTGCGGGGCTTGACGTCTCGGCCACTGAGGCTACTAGAGAGCATGCTAGGAATGGTTTCTGGCTATCAGCCGTCTTCAGCCAGGATAGCTTGACTCTAGGGATGGGTATGCTCAGACATGAGTCCCCTGCTCTCCACCCGACTGGAGTCAAGCTATCCTGGCTGAAGACGGCTGATAGCCAGAAACCGGTCCTAGGATGCTTGATTCCGGTCCAAGAAAGACATGGCTTGGCAGTTCGTGCTGGACTGTTCCAATGAGGCACAGAGTCAAGGCTGATTCGCATATGGCCATGTCTGAACTGGGGTGGTGTGGAGTGCAAAAAACCGATGGATTTAGGCCGAGATCTTTGTACTGGGGTGAATGTATGACATTGTTCTGCATTCTGTTCATCAATTTTTGTTTTTGCATTTGTCAACCCGAGTGGGATGGGTATACTCAGACATGAGTCCCATTCTCTCCACACCACTGGAGTCAAGCTATCCTGGCTAAAGACGGCTGATAGCCAGAAACCGGTCCTAGGATGCTTGATTCCGGTCCAGGAAAGACATGGCTGGGCAGTTCGGGCTGGACTGTTCCCATGAGGCACAGGGTCAAGGCTGATTTGCATATGGCCATGTCTGAACTGGGCTGGTGTGGAGTGCAAAAAAATGATGGATTTAGGCCCTGATCTCTGCACTGGGGTGAATGTATGACATTGTTCTGCATTCTGTCCATCAATTGTTGTTTTTGCATTTGCCACCCCGAGTGGGATGGGTATGCTCAGACGTGAGTCCCATGCTCTCCACACCACTGTAGTCAAGCTATCCTGGCTGAAGACGGCTGATAGCCAGAAACCGGTCCTAGGATGCTTGATTTCTAGTCCAGGAAAGACATGGCTTGGCAGTTCGGGGCTGGACTGTTCCCATGAGGCACAGGGTCAAGGCTGATTTGCATATGGCCATGTCTGAACTGGGGTGGTGTGGAGTGCAAAAAAATGATGGATTTAGGCCCAGATCTCTGTACTGGGGTGAATGTATGACATTGTTCTGCATTCTGTCAATCAATTGTTGTTTTTGCATTTGTCACCCCGAGTGGGATGGGTATGCTCAGACGTGAGTCCCATGCACTCCACACCACTGGAGTCAAGCTATCCTGGCGGAAGATGGCTGATAGCCAGAAACCGGTCCTAGGATGCTTGATTCCGGTCCTGGAAAGACATGGCTTGGCAGTTCGGGCTGGACTGTTCCCATGAGGCACAGGGTCAAGGCGGATTTGCATATGGCCATGTCTGAACTGGGCTGGAGTGGAGTGTAAAAAAACAATGGATTTAGGCCCAGATCTCTGTACTGGGGTGAATGTATGACATTGTTCTTCATTCTGTCCATCAATTCTTGTTTTTGCATTTGTCACCCCGAGTGGGATGGGTATGCTCAGACGTGAGTCCCATGCTCTCCACATAACTGGAGTCAAGCTATCCTGGCTGAAGACGGCTGATAGCCAGAAACCAGTCCTAGGATGCTTGATTCCAGTCCAGGAAAGACATGGCTTGGCAGTTCGGGCTGGACTGTTCCCATGAGGCACAGGGTCAAGGCTGATTTGCATATGGCCATGTCTGAACGGGGGTGGTGTGGAGTGCAAAAAAACGATGGATTTAGGCAAGATTTCTGTACTGGGTTGAATGTATGACATTGTTCTGCATTCTGTCCATCAATTGTTGTTTTTGCATTTGTCACCCCGAGTGGGATGGGTATGCTCAGATGTGAGTTCCATGCTCTCCACACCACTGGAGTCAAGCTATCCTGGCTGAAGACGGCTGAAAGCCAGAAACCGGTCCTAGGATGCTTGATTTCTAGTCCATGAAAGACATGGCTTGGCAGTTCGGGGCTGGACTGTTCCCATGAGGCACAGGGTAAAGGCTGATTTGCATATGGCCATGTCTGAACTGGGGTGGTGTGGAGTGCAAAAAAACGATGGATTTATTGCCCAGATCTTTGTACTTGGTTGAATGTATGACATTGTTCTGCATTCTGTCCATCAATTGTTGTTTTTGCATTAGTCAACGTATAGTGCTAATAATTTTTTTTCTCTTTTAGCGAATAATAGGCTTACACGGCCTGTCGGGATTATTGAGTTGCAATGCTTGTCTTTCAAGTTCTGTACACTGTGTTCAAAACTTAATAAAGAAATAAAAAATAAAAAATTCAATGAGAAATTGTAAGATTTCTCTGGAGGGAAAATGAAAGTGTAAAAAGTGCTGTATATTTATGTGATTGTATGCCATATTTTGCCTTTGGTTGTTCAATATTCAATTGCCAGCTCGATTGGGCTTTCGGTATTAGCCTGATCATTGATTTCCACTCCTAAAAAAGTCCAGGTCTCTGACACTCACATGCCGACTCTTCCCATGTGAACTTCCTTGGGATGTCCAACCAGTAAGCTCAGAAGCCAAAGTGAGATGACAACCAGGGGCTAGCCAAGATGCCCTATAGAGATCTCTACCTCCTGTGCTCCCGAACAAATTATTGACAAGTGACTTAGTGACTGATTTATATATTGGTATTAAGGCTACTCTGTGGCAACTGCCAACATAATGCCCCGCATGATCGATTTAAATGCATATCGACAATTAGTGTAACCTCAAGGGTAACAAATCTGTCTCCACCATGGTTAGACCCCCTTTATAAATCAGGTGGAAATGGGTGAGGTGTTTACCACATGTGGAAAATACAATTACCCCAGGCTGAGGTATTTACCATACATGATATTATCTACTATACTGAATTTTTAATTTGCAAATGCGACATACCATGCAGAATCAGTAATTAATACACCGAATTCTGCTTGTTTTGCAGGCTTTTTCACCTAATACATTTCAAGTCAAGTCAAGTCAGAATTTATATAGCGCACTACATACCCAGAGGGTATCAAGGCGCTTGAGGAAGGGGGGAGGTTTACTTATCGAATATCCAGGTTTTAAGCTGTTTTCTGAAGGCTAGGTGGTTTTGAGTGAGTCGGAGGTGGATGGGAAGGGAATTCCAGGTTTTAGCGGCTAAGTAGGAGAAGGATCTTCCCCCCATGGTGGCTTTGTGGATGCGCGGGACGGCGGCGAGGGCTTGGTTGGATGAACGCAGCTGGCGGGTGGGGATGTAGAAGGAAAGGCGCGTGTTGAGGCAATCCGGTCCGAGTTCATAGAGGGCTTTGTGTGCGTGGTTGAGGAGACGGAACGTTATCCTTTTGTTGACGGGGAGCCAGTGCAGGTCTTTCAGGTGATCGGAGATGTGGTCTTTGCAAGGGATGTCTAGTATGAGTCTGGCTGAAGCATTTTGGATGCGTTGGAGTTTTTTCTGTAGTTTTGCGGTGGTACCGGCGTAAAGGGTGTTTCCGTAGTCCAGACGGCTAGTAATTAGTGCATGGGTGACCGTTTTTCTGGTTTCGGTGGGGATCCAGCTAAATGTTTTTTGAGCATGCGTAGGATGTTGAAGCATGATGATGAGACGGAGTTGACTTGTCTGGTCATCGAGAGTGAGGAGTCCAGGATGATGCCCAGGTTCCGTGCATGGTCAGTCGGTATGGGAGCTTTTCCTAGGGCCGTTGGCCACCAAGAGGCGTCCCAGGCGGAAGGGGATGCACCTAAGATGAGGACATCCGTTTTGTCCGAGTTCAGTTTCAGACGGCTGTGCTTCATCCATTCGGCTACTTCTTTCATCCCTTCATGTAGGTTGGTTTTGGCGGTGGTTGGGTCTTTGGTGAGTGAGAGGATCAGCTGGGTGTCATCAGCGTAGGAGATGATGTTGAGGTTGTGTTTGCGTGCGATGGTTGCGAGGGGGCTCATGTAGACGTTGAAGAGGGTGGGGCTGAGTGAAGATCCTTGCGGTACGCCGCAGATGACTTCGGAGGCCTCTGACTTGAAAGGGGGTAGGCGGACTCTCTGAGTTCTTCTGGCGAGGAAAGAGATGATCCAGTCCAGTGCTTTTCCTTGAATTCCGATGTTTCTGAGTCGTTGTATCAGAGTGCTATGGCAGACTGTGTCGAAGGCTGCAGAGAGGTCAAGGAGGATGAGGGCGACTGTGTCTCCTTTGTCCAGTAGAGTTCGGATGTCGTCTGTTGCTGCTATGAGAGCGGTCTCTGTGCTGTGTTTGGCTCGGAAGCCAGACTGTGAGGAGTCGAGTGATTTGTTGGTTTCGAGGAAGGCGGTGAGATCTTTTACCTGCAGGACCTTAGCAAAGGGAAAACTGCTAGTGTGAAAATATTCACACAACTCATAATACCAATCCCTAAGCAAACAAAAATTTGTACTGCAATCAAAATGTACACTGCACTTATAATGAGGGCCTAAGACTGCTGTTTTAATTTTTACTCCCAGACCATCAATGCAAGTTTGCCATAATAAGGTGGGGTATAGTGGGGTATCTACCATGTGTGGTAAATACCTCCTATGCAAGAGATTTAAAAGACGAATGTCGCATTACATGCAGACTCGGTTTTTAACACACCAAGATTCAAGATTCAAAAATACTTTATTCGGTTAAAAGGCAAAATAACCATAAAAGTAGCATGAAAGGTGCAATTTACAAGAGGTAGAGTAAACTTTTTTTTAAAATCACAAGAAAAGAAAACAACAAAATTAAGTTCATGTATACCATAAAAGCAATCAATCCATTTGAATTGATTTGCGACATTTAAAAACTAATTTTAAAAATTCTGCAATTGAGGCTACCATAAAAACAGTTTCCATTTTCTGGCACTCTATGAACGCTAGGCGGCATCTATATACATTTAAATCTTTGAGGATAGGGATGATAAGTTTCTTTCGAGGAAGGGTATAAAATTTACAAAAGAATAATATGTGTATATCGGATTGTTGGGATACATCGTCACATGGACAGAGACATAAATCCTTCGACCAACAATTCATCACGGGGAACGATAATGTCCTAAAAACAATATTAAATCTAAATCAGGTCAAAAGGTAACGTTCATGATTGGACATATACAATGAAAGGTATGGCTGCAGTTTCTCTCCGCATAAAATGTCCTGGTGGACAGAAACAGTCTTTTTCCTCGCCTCCTCTATATGTCTCTTTTCCTTGAGGTACGCCATACACAAATTTTTCAAATCTCTTCTAGATATATATTCCATTGATTGTGGGTCCTCAAAGTACTGGGGGCAGCTTATTTTTTCAAGAAAGTTTCTGACGTAGCCTAACCATTTAAAGTCACTGATATTGTCCAATGCTATAATGTCCTTTAAAATAGCCCGGTTAACAACACATTCATCATTTGTCCAAACCCTATGCCAAAGGAGGATTGGCTGAATTTTAATAATGTCAGTAACATAAGGTGTTCCCAATTCCTTATGTTTTGCTTTTTATACCAGGCGATGTGCCCCAATAAACTTCTCAGGGGAAAGAATTGAAGGTGTGATAATTATCACACAACTCATAATTTCGGGCCCTGTACAAACATGTGCTTGCAAGAGGGATTGGAATTTAGCCCTAAATCGTTATGATGACCCTCAACATAAAAATACCCAGCTGCAAATTACTAGCTTGTGGCTTTTCAGAAATGGATTCTAAATACCCCTGCCATGCAAAGGCCATGTTCAAACTGACATGACACATAATTGCATAGCTGTGGTGTTTGATGCATACTTGTTTAAGTTTGTGCTGATACCGACTGTCTGCTGAGTTGCTTAGTTGCCTAATCACCTGGGTCACAACTTCAGAGGAAAAGGGTGTCTCAAAACTGTTCCTACAATTGTTCAAAGGCCTAAGGGAAACTAAAAACTAAAAGATACAACTATATTGATGAATTGGTGAAACCAGTGGCCACGCACTGAATAGGCATGGTATTTCATATTGAGAAACAATTTGAGGTAAACATTTCGCTGATGTCACTTGTCCTTCACGCAATACACTGGACAGAATGAAGAAGGCTGTTGTGTATTGCCTTTATTATGTTGAGGATTGTTATTGTTTAATAGTGCATTATGCCTTTAACTCACGTGTAGTTTTAGAATGTAGAATTTATAGTCGCGTGGGTTGCTCCAAGGATTAGCAATTATTGCCTGGACCTGAGACTGTTAGTTGATTACATGACGCTCGCCTGCTTTTTCTGTACTTTATATTTTAATACCATTAAAGGTATTTTATCATCATCTGGCCTCTGTCTCATCACTACAACTTGGCGCCGAGGGAAACTGCGATCTGATTCTCTTTTTATTGATGGAATTATTTTAAATTTTATTTTTGTGGTTATTGGATTAATTGGGAATCGATACACCAACCAAGGATAATGAGGAGTTGAGAACTTTAAATTCAACGAGTCAGTTTGGTAACATTTGGTCCACACTTCATGCGAGATCGGAAGGTTTGAAGGTAAGAGGAGCCTGTTTACCTTTGACTTGGAGAGTGTGGCGGTTGGTGGAGATCGACCACAGTGGCATTTTACAAGCAGAATGGGTATCCCGATTGCGAGCACAGCGTGAGACTGCTGACGCGCGAGTTGGAGGAGAGCGTCAGTGAGCAACCGCGAGTGCACAAGTGTCGATACGGGGATTACGTTAGTGCGCAGGGTCATTTTGGAAGGCAAGTTCAAAGCAAATGCGAGCGCTCATCGGAGCCTATGCCCACATGCATCATTGAGAATTGCATTTGCAAACGGTGCGAATCGCAATTTTCGGCCGTTTGCGAATGCAATTCTCAAATTTGGGATGCATCATGCTTTTCGCAATTTTAGGAATCGCAACTATGTTGCGATTTCTGAAATTGCGATTGCATTTAGGAAATCGCAATTTGAGATTTCTTAAATGCAATGCATGAACATTTTTAATTTGCGAATTCGCAAATAGGAAGGGGTAAATTAGCATGAAGTTGACCTTCATGCTAATTTGCGAAAACTTCCAAAAATGCACAAAAATGTATATTTGAAACTTTCATGTTACACACATACATGTCCTTGGGCATGTGTGTGTGAAACTTGCACTTAAAGTTACATTTCAGGGTTGCAGGGGGGTCCTTTGGACCCCCCTCTGCACCCTTGAAAATGCATTCACAAATTGCGATTCGCAAAATGCTAATCGCAATTAGTGAATTCCTTCCCATTCATTGCTATGGGACTCTTGGCCCATAGGAATCAATGGGAAGGGATTCCTTAATTGTGATTCGCAAATTGTGAATCGCAATTAAGGAATTTTTAGAAATCGCAAATAAAAATGCGATTTTTTGATGCATAGCAATTTGCGATTTCTTAATTTCGATTCCTTAATTTTCGCAATTAAGAAATCGCATTTGCTAACTTTGATGCATGTGGCCGCTTGTTTATTTGAAAGAAAAAAAAATACATTAGTAGATTTTGCTAAACATATTTTATCGACAACTTGTGGAAAACTAAGAAGAGGAGTCATACTAGTACATGGTGAGCGTTTTGAGGCAGAACTGTTTATTGAAAGTGGAAAGCAGGTGAGAATGTTGGGTTTTAGCAATCTTTGAATGAATTCCTTGTAGGAGCATTTAACGAGTGACTTTAAAGGAAGGATTAAAAAAAACAAAAGGAGGTGTTGTGAACAGTGGAATTTATTTGAATTCGTTTTTGAAAGTTGTGCAATTATATTTAAATGGAACAAGGTGATCATAATACTGAAGTACAGAGAGGGAACATGGCACAACAGTATTTTTCAATAAGCAATCCACAACCTTTCTGGCTACGGGCTCACAACCTAGCATCAAGTGGGTAGACTGGAAGGAGTATTTTGTAAATTATATAGCTGCAATAGATGAACAAGGCAAGATGAAAGCGGAACAAAAAAAATAATTCTACTTCATTCTCTAGGACCCATTGGTTTGAAAACACATTCCAGAATGACTAAGATTGAGGATGCCAATTTAGATGTTTTTGAAAACACGCTCAAGGACATGGACAGATATTTTGCTCAGAAAGTATGCATTGGAGTTATAAGACATAAATTATTTCAGAAGAAACAGAATAAGGAGGAATTGGTAGATGAATGGCTCGATGACTTAAAAAAAAGGTAGATGTGCGTCTGTTATTAAAGAAACAGAAAAAGATGGAGATAAAATAAGTGGAGCTATATTTAAGATACAGAATAGTAGAGCCATTCACAGCAAAATCACTTTCAACCGAGTCAAGGGAAATGGAGTGTTCAAAATTCAAAGAGTCAAGGAAGAGATAAGAGATCTGAAGAGAGGAGGTGCTATCAATGTGATAGTAAAGAACATTTGGCGTTTAGTAAAATGTGTCCGGCATTGAGAAAGAAATGTGGTATATGTGGTCTCATGGGACATTTTAGTAAAATGTGTCGTTGAAGAACCAATGTAAAATGTATTTGGAACGAAGAAGGGTGTGATGAAGAGGACTTTGATGGGGATGAGAGTTGTGTGAAAAATGTTAGAGGGAATTTTGTGATAAACATTAACGGGAATTCTATGGAGAGGAAGCCTATTTGTGAGGTGTCATTAGGAGGAGTGAGTGTAAGTGTGTATGCAGATTCAGGGTCTCCATACACCATTATAAATGAAGAGGTATGGAAGAAGAAGTTTGTGCATAAGATAGGAGGTCAACTAAATAGGTCGGATATTAATCCTGTGGTTTATACTGTAGAGAAAATAGATGTGTTAGGTTTCAGATGGCTCACTTTCCTTTTTAAAGAAAGATCTGCAAGGGGTAAGTTGTATGTAGCCAAGGTGGGAACATCAGTTCTGGGGTGGTTTGACCAGAAAAATTTAAATATAACCTTAAACCTGAACAGTAAAGAGAAGGTGCTTATAATGGATGAAGGTAGTAAGCTGGGAGATGTTTTGGGTAAAGAGTTTCCAGAGGTTTTTGGAAAGGATTTGAGTACCTTGAAGGGGTTTGAGCACAGGATTGTCCTTAAAAGCAATGCAGAACCTAAGGTTCACAAAGTGAGACCAATCCCTATATTAATCAGGGATGAAGTTAAAAATTAATTACAAGGTTTATTACGTAAAGGTGTTATAGAGGAAATTGAAACATCAGAATGGATTTCTCTGGAGGTCGTAGCTCGAAAACCCAATGGAAATATTTGTCTATGTATTGATTTACGCCACCTAAATATTAGTATTGTATTTGAGAAATTTCCCTTACCAAACATTTATGAAATGGTATCTACTTTGAGAGGGGCAACCTAGTTTTCGACTATTGACCTCTCTGTTGCATATCATCAGGTGGAGTTAGAGCCAGATTCAAGAAGCCTTATGGCTTTCATTACACCTTTTGGGTGTTACCGTTTTAATCGTATGCTGTTTGGTTTGGCGTCAGCTGCGGCTGTATTTCAAAGATTAATGCATAGACTTTTTGGAGAGATGGAAGGAGTTTGTTTCTTCCAGGATGACATTCTGATTGCAGCTGCTACTAAGGATGAGCATGATTCCAAGTTGAAAAGAGTGTGTGGGACATTACAGTCAGCTGGGTTGACAGTAGAGTTGTCAAAATGCTAATTTGGACAAAGAAGTGTGGCATATTTGGGGCACATTATAAGTGAAGATGGTGTTATGCCAAAGCCTGCTTTGGTGGAGAACATTATAATATCACCTGCCCCCACTTCAAAGGAGGAAATAAGATCGGTCCTGGGGATGGCAGAGTACTGTGCCAAATGTATTAACAATTTTGCTTCAAGAGTGTACAACATTCGATCTTTGCTGAAAAAGAGTGCAACATTTGTGTGGTCCAATGAGTATGAGAATGAATTTTCACAAATAAAGCATGATTTACAGGCTGTAAATGCACTATCCAGTTTTGACCCGAATTTAGAATGTTTGTTGACGACTGATGCGAGTGATAAAGGGTTAGGCGTGGTCCTTTCACAGTAAAGAAAGAAGGCAAGGAGAAAATAATATTGTTTGCTTCAAGAGCACTGTCACCAGCAGAGAGTAAGTACCCTATTGTAGATAGGGAAGCATTAGCTTGTTCGTGGGCCTTAGAGCATTTTCGGGCTTTCGTGTGGGGGAAACCTGTAACCATTCGCATGGACCATCGTCCGTTGGTACGTACTCTGTCTAGCCTCTGCCAGGTTAGCTAGAATATCCATGAGGATGAAGGAGTACATTTATAAGATGATATATGTTCCTGGTAAAGATAATGTTGTAGCAGATTGCCTTTCTAGATTACCAATACCACTTGAAGAATGTGTGAATGACCCTTGGGGTAATTTCAGTGTGGCATTAGTACAAGATTATGGTCTACCTGCAATTAGTAAAAAGGAATGAGCAGAAGAACAAGGTAAGGATAATATTTTGGTGAAAGTGTCCCATCACAATTGTAAAGGATGGCCTAAGAAAGATTTCATTACAGATAGTTGGAGAGATTACTGGGAGGTTCGCATGGAGTTGTCTTTGGACAAAGAGGTGTTGTTGAGAGGTGATAGGATTGTTCCACCGAGTTCCTTAAGGAGAAGAATTTTGAAATTGTGCCATGAAGGACATTTTGGTGCAGTTAGGACAAGGATAGTGGTGAAAGAGGTGTTTTGCTGGCCAGATATTGATAAGGACATAGATAATTTTGTTAAAGGGTGGCCTGTGTGTTGTTCTGCAGAGAAGACCTTGAAGACTTTGAGACCTAAAATGAGTGAGGGGTTAATTCCTGACCTTCCATGGGACACGGTGGCAGTTGATATTTTGGGACCTATTGGTGAACTGAACGAGTATGGTTTAGTTGCAATACACCTTTTTAGTAAATGGCCCATTGTTAAGTTTGTGGAGAAGGTGGGCACACAAACTGCTCTAAAGTTCCTGGATAAGGTTTTTTGATGGAAGAACTGCCTGTGTGTTTATTGACTGATAATGGGGTACAATTGTTGTCGAATTTGGCAATAGAATATTTCGAGAGGTGTGGTGTGAGGCATAAGACAACAGCCCTTTATAATCCGAGTGGAAATGGAACTGTGGAACGAATCAACATGGTGTTATACAGGCCTCAGTAAACAAACATTTAGATTGGAAAATACAAGTACAAAAGGCTGTGTGGTCTTACAGGATTACTTCTCAAACTAAGACAGGTTTATTTCCTTTTGTCATGATGAGAGGAAGAACTCCTAGAAGTAAGTTTAATCCAGGTTCGCTTCTGAATGGTGGGGTAAAACAGTGGTCACCTATTGATGTGAAAAAGGATTTGATTCAATTGCATGAGAATAACAAAGTATATTATGATAAGCAACATGGTGCTAAAGATGTTACAGTTAGTGTGGGAGATTGGGTCCGTGTTAAGAAACCATTTAGGGTGCCTAAAGGAGAGCAGATTCGAGGCTCCTAAACAAGTTGCAGAAGTTTTACGTAATTCAGTGAAACTTGGCAAAGGTAGGGTTTGGAATCTCAAGAGAATTGCCATGGATCCTAATCAAAGTCATAGTGGAAAAGTTTTTTTTCAAGATGATGTTAAGGATTTCGGATGGGTTGAAGATCATTTTGATAACAGTGACTTACAGTCACAGTTAACCAATGGGAATTGCTCTGACCAGGATATTGGAAAAAATGTTGTGGTGTTGGATTTATCTTTCATTGGAGCAAACCTTTCTCCTGTTACGGGGGGGAGGGTCTTTGGGGGATAATCACAATGGTTTACCTTCTCAGGAGTATGTGGAATCCAATGTGGATACTAAAGATGTTTGTGGTTCTAAAAGGAAAAGGTTTTTGCCTACGTGGCTTAATGAGTATGTGATGCAATTCGTCTAATTGTTGTATTCTGTTTGTCCCTTTTTATCTTTTACCGGTTTATTTTTTTAGCTTATATATATATTTTTTTTTTAAATATTTCATTCCTCTTTTTGGTCAAAGGGGAGGGGATGTGTTGTGTATTGCCTATATTATGTATAGGATTGTTATTGTTTAATAGTGCATTATGCCTTTAACTCACGTGTGGTTTTAGAATGTAGAATGTAGAATGTATAGTCGTGTGGGTTGTTCCAAAGCTTAGCAGTTATTGCCTGGACCTGAGACTGTTAGCTGATTACATGGCGCTTGCCTGCTTTTCCTGTACTTTATATTTTAATACCATTAAAGGTATTTTATCATCATCTGGCCTCTGTCTCATCACTACAAAGGCAGAACAAGTTGATTATTTTGCGAGGATGGTTTAGTGGAAACCATATATTTGCCCACAGTACTACTGTGGTCTGGCTTGCCATGCACACATCGTTGTGTTGCATGCTGACGTCTATTATAATTTATTTTGAAAGAAAAATTATTCAATCGGAATGAGCATATCTAACTAACTTAAACTGAAAGGAACATTTAAAGATTTGTGATGTGAATTACACCAGTAAAGACTAAGAGCCACAATATGTGCAAAGAAAAGGTCTGAGCAGTACTGCCCAGCAGTTATCATCCACATATGGCCTGTAAATCAATTAGATTAATTTGCAGATTCTCTTGGCCTCGTCGCATCTTCTACCTCCCTGAGCTATTCAACTACTTATTCCAAGCAAGAGGATTGCAGACAGTCTCCTAGGGCACCACCAGAAAGGGAACCCAGATTACTCCTAGCACTATTAAAATTAAATGACCCCAATACACATCGCCACTACACTGGTATCTCCCTGTACTGTATTGATTTCAGTGGTATGGTAATGTGCAGGTGCTCACCTGCTCTAAAGATGCTATGCTACTCTGTCTTCTGTTCTAGCCTGATATGTCCTCAATTCGTGCCTGGCTTGGAATGTTAAGTCGAGTTGAATGTGGGATGTTATTAGGGTGAAGTGTTCTACCGCTATCAGTTGGAGTTGTTGTCTAAAGTTGAGGGCTGCGAGTGTTAAATTCTGACTCCTGTTGGAGTTCCCTGACTTGTAACTAGTTCTGTAATAAAGTACCCGGTCCTGTATCTTCCTGCCTACTGAGCTGAGTCCCCTTACCAACCTGCAACTCCAAATGTAACAATGTCTATAAGGTTCACTGGAGATTAAACTGGAGCAAGGAGGTAAAATGAAAAGAACAGAAGAAAAAGAGACAACATAGAAATCAAGAGAAAAATCATCACAGATAAAAGAAAACTATGTTCGGTATATGTATTGATTTAAAGTAGAAGAGTAGCAGTTTGTTTTTCATGTTTGGTATTGCTGCAAAGTGGAATTGTGCGGGTCTGTTGGAAAGTGGGGTATTAGTAGTGGTAAATATGCATCTTCTACTGGCAATAATACCACTAACACAAAATAGAACTCAGAATAGGCCAAAGAAAATAATTCCCAAGTTCAACCCTTGGTAGCTTGGCTGCGAGCAGACAGGCTTAACTTCAAAGACAGGTCTGTAAAGCATTTAAAAACACCAATTAAGTAATTAATTAAGACACAACACACAATAAAAATCCAACACTAATTTATAAAATTAGGAAACATTATTATCTTTAAAATGACACCACTACAAAATTAAACCAAGATAGATAATCAGAGATATGACTTTGTAAAGATGAAACGCTTTCTAGTGCTTAGAAACCAAAAGTGCCACTTCTGGACATTTGGTTGCCTCTGACAGGGATAAAGTCAAAGTTTGAGGTTGACGTCAATGAAGCCCTGGTCGGATACACTGGAGGCCCCAGTCAATATTTTACCTTCACACTAAGAAGCATTTCTGGAGGATTTCTCACTAGTCGTCATGCAGCCTCCTCCAGCAGGCTGGATTCAGTGAGGGTTCACCGGATTGCCTTTCTGTGAGAGTCTGGTCTACCTCTGGAGCTTTTTCCAAAAAGTTCACCATACTTTCCCAAACTTCTGGAACTTCTTTCTAAACTTCCTCTTGAGGGTTCAAAGTGTCCAAAACACAATCCAAGGGTCTGAACTCTCCAAGATAGTCCTTGAAAGGCTGGAACCACAATGTCCACAATGCACCTGCACCTAGACAACACCTTCAAAAGTCCACTAAATACACTCCAGGCAGGGGACTCTTGGTGGAGTTGATGAAAGTGAGCTCTGTTAACCTGTAGCTTGCATGGATCTCTTGAAACAAGGTACATTCAAAGGGTTGTAGTGCCAGATAATGCAGCAGGCGCAGTCAGTCATAAAGTAGGGCCTGATGGTGCAAATCAAGTTTCTAGCTTAGTGTAAACTCTTTATTCCTCTTAAGGGAAGGTGCATCCAAAGTGCTGTAGTTCCAGATAAAGCAGCAGACACAGTCTTTTCAGAGTGCAGGGCCTGATGGTGCAAATCAAGTTTCCAGCTTGGCAATCCTTCTTCTCTCAGTTTCAAGCAGCAGAGCTGAGAGGCACTGCCCTTTTCAGATACTTACTCAGTGTTCTCTGGGGTCACACAGGAGGTCACTCCAGTCCAATGAGGTGCAGTACAACACCCAGGAGCATGACCATTCCTGAAAATTGTGGCAATATAGTCTCCCTGAGAGCACCATTTATTCCAAAATTCAGCATGGCTGATTTTTCAGCAGAGAGACACAAATTGGCTAAGCCAACCTTAGGGATGGTTTAACTCCATATTGTCCCTCCCCCTTTCATCTGCTAACTACTTCCATGTGGCTGGGTTCATAGAGTAGGGGTGTAAATGAAACTTGCTTTCCCTGTCTGTCTCCTCCTTCTATTGAAGATTATTGTTTATGACCCCTCTCCCTGCTCTGGCATTCCTATGTAGCAAAACCCTGCCCTCAAGAATGGCTCTCTAACTCCAAGAGTTACTTATCACCTGTTCAAAGCAGCCTGGATAATCCACTTAACTCTGATCAATCAGGACAGACTACTGGAAGGTTGAATTTTGGCTTACAGCCAAGAAAGTCTTATAACTATTTGTCTGTACATTTTAGGATAAATTCAGCAGTGGCATATTGTTGGATTTATCAATACCATTCTAGGAAGTCCTTGAATTATATTTTTATGACATCTTGACGTCAGTTCTTATTTATTAACTTCTGGTCAGGTTAACTTTTTTGGCTTAGTGACACATTTTCCTCACATTTCTCTGACACAGATGTCCTACCACCCAGCGTTCTCCTCTGTCCCGAGTAAAATTATACCTGGTTTTGCAAGTGAGCACCTGCATTTTAGGTACCAGTTACGTGGCCATTTAGGGAAACCTACCAATCTCAGACATTTCTGAAAACCAGGCACCTAGGGGAGTCCAAGGAGATGTGGCTAGCATGAATCCCTCAACATTTTCCTACCCAGAACCCCCTGCAAACCTCAAATATAGCTGAAAACACATTTTTCTCACATTTCTGTGTGGGAAAGATGTAGGATCACTGATCTGACACAAATGTATTTGTTCCCCCTCCCTTATGCTCCGCCCTGGATGTAGCTACACCAGGGCGTTTGTAGCAGGCCCTATGATGAAGCATGTCACATACTTGGGTATGCGAGTGAGGGCAGTTTTTCCAAATTGAGATATTTGTCTTAATTGTGTCCATCGTGTACTCTACACACCCCCTATGTGTGAACAAACAAATTTACTACCACCAGGTCTCACAATAATAATGGTACCTCACCTGTGTGGTGGGCCAAGTACCCGTGGCAGGGAAGGGCCCATAACGTATTGTGAAAACATCAAAATGAGCTATCACAAAACGACCTAGTTTTGCGTGGGAGCCACCTGCGTTTTTTGTCCCAGGCTCAATGGTCATCTAGGAAAACCTACTAAACCCAGACATTTACAAAAGACAGACTCCCTAGATAGTTCAGGGAGGTATGGCTTGCGTGGATCCCCCAATGTTTTCCTACCCAGAATCGCCTACAAACTTCAGTCTCCCGAGTAAAAATATACCTCACCCAAGATCAAAAACGAAGGTGACTCCCTCACAAAACAAGGTCTTTTTTTTAATCGATCATTTTGAAGTTTCCACAGTACATTTTGGGCCATTTCCTGTCACAGGCACTAGGCCTACTCTCACAAGTGAGGTACCATTTTTATCAGGAGACTTGTGGGAATACTGGGATGGTGTAAGTTTGTAACTCCCCTTAGATTCCAGGACTTACCATCACAGAAATGTGAGGAAAGTTAGTTTTTTCCCCCAGAGTTTGACGTTTGCAAGGGATTCTGGGTAACTGAACCTGGTGAGAGCCACACAAGTCACCCTATCCTGGATTCCCTAAGGTGTCTAGTTTTAAAAAATGTATAGGTTTGCTAAGTTTCTCTCGTTGCCGGCTGAGCTAGAGCCCAAAATCCACATCTAGGCGCATTGCAAAACATGGTCAGTTTTCTGTGGAAAAATGTGATGTGTTCACATTGCATTTTGGCCCATTTCCTGTCATGGGAACTCAGCCTACCCACACAAGTGAGGAACCATTTTTATCGGGAAAATTGGGGGAATGTTGGGTGGGAGTCAGTGGATCCGTGCAGATTCCAGAACTTTTCATCACAGAAATGTGAGGAAAATGTGGTTTTTTTTACAAAGTTTGAGGTTGGCAGGGGATTTTGGGTAACAGAACCTGGTGAAAGTAGGGTGACCAACCGTCCGTAAATTTCATGGACAGTCCGTAATTTCAACCGTCTGTCCGTTGTCCGTGAAGACTTCTTTAACGGACGCCATTTGTCCGAAATTTTAACAGCTGTTACGTGACAGCGAATCATGTGCCTTTCTAATACGAACTGTTTGCCGTGGAGACCAAACAAAGCTATTTAGGATTGGCTTAAAAGCCATCAGCCAATCCTAGAGCTCGCAGGTACACTGCAGGAGTGCTCTCATTAGCCCTGATTCAGGGCCAATGACAACAGCTTTAGGGTAACTAGCCCCCGTACTTCTGAAACGCGCAGAGCAGGTTTTAAGCCTTTCCCTTTTTTAATTTTTCAGGACCCTTACTCGACTCCTGACCTGTAGACTCAGTAAATTGCGTTCTAAAGGGACCAGGCCTCAAGGCGCATTTGGCTAGATTGGAAGCTGGGGAACTGAACTGTTAATGTCAGAATCCGAGCCTAATGCATTTTTGGAGGTTTCCTGCAGTTCTGGCTATTCTCCAAGAGATCCTCATCGCACGACGCTTTAAACAGATTAAACGACAGATAAAATATGGTCTCTATGCCGTGGTGTAACATGAGAGCACTGGGTCCCGGTGCAAGCAGTGATAATGTCCCCTGCTGTCTTTTTGCACTGTAAAAGGCAACAGTAATTGATGTGCAATGGACCCGGTATCGATGCTCTTTCTCCACCATCAATAGCTACTGCCCTGTATCATTGTCATCTTAATGTTTTTCGGGGCCCTGTGCATGACAGGTTTAGGGGCCACATGTTCGGAAAATTTGTGAATTTTATTAACCATTTAATGAAAAATGAAGCTTACACAAAGCACAAGTTTTAAAAACTGAATCATGCAGAAACAGCTGATATATGTCTTCCTTTGGGGCCCAACAAGCCTTAAAACTACACAGGAGAGAGGGGTACGTTGAGATAAATAGACATAAATAATATAGAAATAGATCTTCCGGGGGAGGGGGGGCTTTATAGCTTTGGGTCCAAAGAAGTTGCATACTTTACCTTTGCCTTAAAACGTCTCTTTTCTGCATTTGTTTGCAAATGCAAACTTATTTTAAACAATGAGGCGTAGCTTTCGTGTAACTGTGTACCACAAAAACAGGACAGAAACTTTATAAGTGGTTGCTGCAAAGACTCTGTAAGAACTGTCAAACCCTTAACTATGTGTATTAGAGGCGCCCAGGAGGACAATCTTTGTTGGTGCCCCTTCAATGACCTTCTTTATGTATTCCCTGACTACCACCCACCATGGTGCCCCTCATCTCTCCTTAGCCCCTATCTCACATGTATTTAATTTATAGCTAGTCATGTATATACACTATACAACGAATGGCCAATAGAAGGCTGAGCCGCGCTTAGGCTCCAGGGCTTGGGATCACTTTTTAGTATATTTCCCTGCTTTAGAAGGTCTTCGGAAGCACTACTATGGCTGTTACGTTGCTACTACCTCACTGCATTCATAGAGAAGTCTGCTGTGCAACTGGCACCCATACCTTTGCCCCAGGACTCCTTATGGCTCCCCACCTCGACTTTCACCGGTCAAGAATGAGGTAAGCATCTGCGGTGGACCTCGGTGTGTACTGAGGGTGGCCAGCAGCCTGTGCCTGGTTGCAACTTTAGGACTCCCTCAGTCCATTGTGACTGATTAAGGGGTCGTGTTTATTGCCCGCAAGTTACTGAACTCAACCTGCCTGCTCAATTTCTGCGTTCATCGATATCCGTAGAAGAAGTTCTCCATTTTAGATTGAGAGTGAGGGATATGTCCGTCCCATGGCCTATCCTACAACTTGCCTTAAGAACTACAACAAGGGTGAAATTCTTGATGGGACTCTTACGTATGCAACTCTGCAGATAAAGACTCAGCTCATAATTAATATGAAAAGATGGGCGAGTGAGTGAGAGAAGGGATAGTTGGATGAATTAGTGAAAGGGTGAATTGATGAATGGAAGGGTGAATGGATGGATGGTAATGAGCGAAAGGATGGATGGATGACTGAAAGGGTGGATGATGGGATAGTGAATGGGTGGATAGATGAGTGAAAGGATGGATGAGTGATAGAGTCAATGGATGGATTCATGAGTGGATGAGTAGAAGGATGGATGGGAAGGATGGCTAAGTGAAAGGGTCAATAGA
This sequence comes from Lissotriton vulgaris, assembly GCF_964263255.1. Taxonomy (NCBI): domain Eukaryota; kingdom Metazoa; phylum Chordata; class Amphibia; order Caudata; family Salamandridae; genus Lissotriton; species Lissotriton vulgaris. Next base: position 723,949,536 of record NC_141689.1, on the reverse strand, counting down.
GAGAAAAAGGGAGGATGGATGACTTAAAAGGGGAATGAGTGGAAGGATGAGTGACTGGGTGACATGATGGCTGGAGGGTTTGAAAGGGTTAATGGATGAGTGAATGGATGGATAGGGTGAAAGGATGTATGGATGAGTGAATGTGTGGATGGGGGTTGGATGTAAGGAAGGATACATGATGGATAGATTTACAAATGGATGAATATGTTCGGATATAGATGGGATTACTTATATACTATAGTGCGACCTCCTTTGATGTGTCTGTAAAATTTACCTTTTGTCCCAACGTTTTGTCCTGAATTTTGACCTCCTGTCCTGACTTTTTGTCCTGAATTTTGACCCTTTGTCCTGAATTTTTACACTCACCGTCCTGAATTTGCACCCATGCCAGTTGGTCACCCTAGGTGAAAGCCACACAAGTCACCCCATTGTGGATTTCCCTTGATGTCTAGTTTACAAAAAGGTACAAGCTTGCTAGGTTTCCTTAGGTTCCGGCTAAGCTAGGGTCCAAAACCACAGCTAGGCACATTAGGAGAAAAGGGTCAATTTTCAATGGAAAAATGTGGTGTGCCCATGCTGCGATTTGGGACGTTTCCTGTCACTGGCACTATGGCCTATCCACACAAATGAGGTACCATTTTTATTGAGAGACTTAGGAGAATGCTGGGTTGCTGGAAGTTTGTTGCTCCCTTTAGATTCCCATCACAGAAATAAGTGGTAAATGTGTTTTCTTTTTACTAAGTTTGAGGTTTGCAAGGGATTCTGGGTAACAGGACCTGGTGACAGTCACACAAGTCACCCCATCCTGGATTCCCCTTGGTGTCTAGTTTTAAAACATGTACAGGTTTGCTAGGTTTCCCTAGGTGCCGGCTTCGCGAGGGCCCAAAATCCACCGCTAGGCACATTGCCAAAAAAGGTCAGTGCCTAGTGTGCTTTCTGCCGCCCAGTGGGGGGGAGGTCCGATCAGGGGCTATTGCTCCTATATGCCACCGGGGGGGCTGAAGGACTGTGGTTTTTTTGTTGGGGGTGGAGGCATTGGTATGCCCATTCTGGGCATCCCCCAGACCTATGTATAAAAAAGCCAAAGTAATCCCTGGCACCTAGTGGACTCTCAGCTCCCCCGGGGGATAACATCAGGGGCTATTGCCCCCATATGTCTCCTGAGGGGCAGAAAGACTGTGGCATTTTTTGGAGGGTGGGGACATTGGCATGCCCATTTTGGGCAGCCCCGCCCTTTCCTTTTGGAAAATAAAATACCCAGTGCCTATTGGGCTTGCAGCCCCCCAGTGGGGCAGATAAGGAGCTTTTTCCCATATGCCTTGGGGGCAGAAAGCCTGTGGCAGTTTTTTGGGGTGGGGCATTGGCATGCCCATTCTGGGCAGCCCCCACTGTCTTGTGTTTTGGTTTCACCTTTGCACTGTGTTATGTTAGCATGAGCTTGTTAGAAGTTTAAACACCATTTTCCTTTTCTGCTGCCTCTGCACACGACATATTTTGTTATTAAAGCTTTTTGCCTAGTTGAATATTTTGCTTCACACGAGAATAACATGTTTGCTTATAATATCAGCCTTGCTTGGTAAGCTATGTCTGTACAGTGAGTGCCGAGGCCTTCAAGGTTATTTCAACACAGCGTGTGTTGTTTGGATTGATCAGCGCACTGAGTAGACATAATATGTATGCAGCTGTGGCCAACTTTGGGTTTAGGCGCGATTAATAATGCACTGCACAGAGCATGAGTTACACACTTGATGAATATCCATATGCAGAGAGTTGGTGCAGGAGATGATGTGATCCATTTCTGCTGAACCCAAAGGTATGGGCCCGCCCTTCTAAACACAAAGAGACCTTCTGTAGATATAATATATTATACTAGCTAGGGAGGGTAAACAGAGGTTCTATTTGGACCTTTTCCCTTTAGCATTTTAACATGCTTTCGCCTTTTGTATTCTATGGAATAGTAACCATGCTGTTAACCTTGTTCCTTATAATATGTTTGCTTGTATTAGCTAAGATACTGCGTTTGAGAACACTGCATTAGAAATAAACATTTAAAACTCGCACGTGTCCTCATTTACTCCTGGTTCTGGATTGATATGTTAGTATAACGAAAGAGTGTTCATGTGTTCCACGTTACTTGAGGTGTTCTAAGTCCATGTTCTGGGTTGTCTAAATCATTGGGGGTCGGTAAGAACCAATGAGACACTGATTGCTAGTCTTGTAGGGGATTTTGGATACTAAGGTGAGTTTTGCACACCCTAATTCACCGAGGTTCTAAGTCTCTATGCACAGTTTTTTGTGAGAGTAGGATCTCTGCGACACCACCCCTATATATAAAAAAAATCCCTGGTGCCTAGTGGCTTTCTTCCCCCTGGAGCAGATCTGGGGCCCCATCTGCCTCCTGGGGGGCAGAAAGACTGTGGCATTTTTTGTGTGGCGGGGCTTTGGCATGGCCACTCGAGGCACCCCACACCTGAATTTTGAAAAAATAATCCCTGGTGCCTAGTGGGCTTTCTGCCCACTGAGGGACAGATAAGGGGCTATTGTCCCATCTGCCACTATGAGGGGCAGAAAACCTGTGGCATGTTTTGGGGGGTGGGGCATTAGCATGCCCATTTTAGGCAGCCCCTACCCCTAAATATTATAATCCTAGGTGCCTAGTGGGCTTTTTGCCCCCCAGGGGTCAGATCAGGGGTTCCTGCCCCCATCGGCCTTCTGGGGGGCTACAAACTGTGGCATTGTTGGGGAGGGAAATGTGCATGCCCATTCTGGGCAGCCCTCACCCCTTCACATTGGAAAAAATAATCCCTGGTGCCTAGTAGGCTTTCTGTCCCCCAGGGGGAAGATGAGGGGCTATTGTCCCCATTTGCCTTGGTGGGGGCAGAAAGACTGCGCCAAATGTTATGGTTTGAGGCATTGGCATGCCCATTCTGGGAATCCCCCAAACCTACGCATAAAAAAAATAATCCCTGGTGCCTTGTTGGCTTTCTTGCCCCCTCCCGGGCAGATCAGGGGCTACTGCCCCCATCTGCTTCCTATGGGGTCAGAACGACTGTGGCATATTTTTTGGGGGTAGGGGCATTGGGATGCCCATTCTGGGCTGCCCCCTCCCCTTTGAAAAAAAATATTCCCACGTTCCTAGTGGGCTTTAGGCACCCCCGGGGGTCAGAACAGGGGCTACTGCCCCATCTACCTCCTTAGGGGCATAAACACTGTGGCATTTTTTGGGGGAGTGGGTCATTGGCATGTCCATTCAGGGCAGCCCCCACCCCTGAGCTTTGAAAAAAATTATTACTGGTGCCTAGTGGGCTTTCTCCCCCACCAGGGCAGATCAGGGACTACTGCTCCCATCTGCTTCCTGGGGGGCAGAACGACTTTTGCAAAGACAGAAAGACATTCTGGGTAGCCTCCACCCCAGAACTTTGAAAAAAAATATTCTCTGGTGCCTCGTGGGCTTTCAGCCCCCCTGCCCCGGGTCAGATAAGGGGAAATTTGCATTCCCATTCTGGGCAGCCCTCACCCCTTCACATTGAAACAAATAATCCCTGGTGCCTAGTGGGCTTTCTGTCCCCCAGGGGGAAGATGAGGGGCTATTGCCCATCAGCCTCCGTGGGGGCTGAAAGACTGTGGCAATTGTTTTTGGGGTGGAGCACTGGCATGCCCATTCTTGGCATCCCCCAACCCTACACATAAAAAAAATAATCCCTGTTGCCTTAATCGCTTTCTTGCCCCCCAGCAGATCAGGGGCTACTGCCCCCATCTGTTTCCTATAGGGGCAGAAGGACTGTGGCATAATCTTTGGGGGTGGGGGCATTGGGATGCCCATTCTGGGCAGCACCCACCCCTGATCTTTGAAAAAAATATTTCCTCGCTACTAGTGGGCTTTAAGCCCCCTCCTGGGTCAGATCAGGGGCTACTGCCCCATCTGACTCCTGGGGGGGAATAAAGACTGTGGCATGTTTGGGGGGAGTGGGTCCTTGGCATGTCCTTTCAGGGCAGACCCCACCCCTTAACTTTGAAAAATATAATTCCTGGGGCCTAGTGGGATTTCTTCCCCACCAGGGCAGATCAGGGACTACTGCTCCCATATGCTTCCTGGGGGGGAGAAAGACTTTTGCAAAAACAGAAAGACATTCTGGGCAGCCTCCACCACAGAACTTTGAAAAAAAATATTCTCTGGTGCCTCGTGGGCTTTCAGTCCCCCTGCCCCGGGTCAGATAAGAGGCTATTACCCCCATCTGCCTCCAGCGGGCAGAAAGACTTTTGCATTTTTGGGGGGGAAGGGTGGTGGCATTGAATGCCCATTCTGGGCTGTCCCGATCCCTGGCATATAAAAAATAATCCCTAGTGTCTCTGGTGCTTTCTGTCCCTTGGGGGTCAGATTGGGGGCTACTGCCCCCCCTGTTTATGCCAGAATTTAAAGGAGGGAGCAAAGGCCCTTGCCCAAGGGGCTGCTCCCCCTTCCCTGGTGCCTAGTGGGTGGATCCTCTCTTGGGGATCATCCTCCTGGCACGATCCCCGAGCAGGGATCCACTAGGGAAGGGTACTTTCCAACAATACCTCTTCCAGTGCACCATGCATGTGATCATCATTACATTGGAAAAAAAGCCTTGGGAAGTTGGGGAAACTCCTCAGGCCAAAGGAAAACAAAAAAAACCCTCTTCTGTTTGCAGCAGAGGGATTTAGTATGCCTGTGCACATCTTGGTATGGTTTCGTCATGAGCACAGGCGCACTGGTGAAAATGACGGAACCATTCCGTCATGAGCACCAAACGGGTAAAAATACAGTTTGGTGCTGAATTTTCCTCACCGTTTAATTATGCCAATGATTTTGTTTATATGCATAGGTTTATTTAAAAACAATCTACTTTAGATTTGTTTGGCTTCCAGGGGTGTTTAATGAAAATGTGTGTGATTAATTTTGGTGCCTCATGGAGAATGTACCTTATCATTCAACTTCAGTGCCAGTTTGATTTCGGACTTACTTGCAATGTTTTCTGTGTGCATCATGCCTGTGGGGGTTTGTACCAGGGAAGTGTATGTGAAGTGTTGTGTGAACTTTGGTGGGAGGCCACAGTGTCTATGTTTCTTTCATTGACATACTTCTGGTTGCTGGAGGGAGTGTGGCCCCGAAAGTATACTGATGCCTGTGTGCTGTTTGTGGAGGTGCGTACTCCACTGTGTTGAATGTTTATGTGCTACTTACGTGTCTAGTGAAAACTCCACTAGATTGAAGACATGTATGCTTTTTGTGCGGAGGATGAGTGGAGCGGATTCAAGGTCTGAGGGGTGTTTCCTTGAAGAATACATACTCCCCTTGTTTGAAGGCCTGTGTGCTTTTAGCATGAAGAGCGCATACTACATTGGGCTGAAGGTCTGTTTGCTGTTTTCATGCAGTGGCGTAACAAAACTTGATGGGGCCCCCATGTGAAGTACATAGAGGGGGACCGGCCCCCGGGCGGCCCGGCCCACCACCTACCACTTTGCAACACAGCCCAAAAATCTGATCTATTTTGATTTGAAACCTCCAACATTTAATGAAATGCTTCTATATTGTCTTGATCAAAGTTCTAATAAGAAAGTGGGAAACACTCAACATATCAAATAACCCATTTGTAACATTGCCAAGAGTAGAGTATTTAACCGAGACAGCAATCAGAGTAATGCCAAGGGCCGATCCTATTGTATCAGGATCTGCCTATTGCTAAAGAACAACCATGAAGGATCTGAGTTAGAATTTATATTGATGGACAAATCTTGAAACTTTGAAAGTCTAACCTAACCCTGCAATTACACAGACTCGACTGACAATATACATGAGTACACAAGCTATAAAACAGTATCCTGCCAACTCCAAGAGAAATAAACACAAATTATCTGCATGCCACACACTTGTGACTGTCAAGCGTTGTGCATGATAATAACGTCAACTGGGGCAATTTCAATTCCTACCATCATGTCTTTATGAGTAAGCAGGACAAAAACAAGCAAGCAAGAGGCTAAGGATAAAAACTGCTTGGATGTTTCAGAACATTGATGTCGGTGTTTTTCAGTTTGAAGTTATTATTTCTAATGTAAGCAATGCTAATTACAAGATTGAAGGCCTACGTATTACAAGCAAATGCAATTAACACTATAAATAGCACAGAATTTAGAATAAAACAAACCATATCAGCAAGCACCTAATAACAGAATCTATCAAAACTGTAGTTGGTAAAGCAAAGGAAAAAGTACAAGCACTTTCAAAGTGCATAATAAAGCAATCACAGTCCAGCAAAATACAAAATAATCAAGCAGGTTTTGTAAAACAACCCCCCTTTCTTCTTGCATCAAGGTAATCCAGGGTCTTCCCTTGTCTGTATCTTCAGCGTTTTCCCAAGTTTGTGTCAATCCATGAATCCTAGTGCAGGTGTCTCCCAGAGTCTGTTTATGTCTCCCAGTGTCTATGTCTTCCAGTGTCTTCCCTTGTCTGTATCTCCTAGTCTTCGTTTCTCCCAGTGTCTCTTCGAGTCTCCCGTGTCTGTGTCTTCCAGTCTCCCAGTGTCTGTGTCTTCCAGTGCTTGTGTCTCCCAGTGTTTTCCCAAGTTTGTGTCTATCCAGGAAACCAAGTGCAGGTGTCTCCCAGTGTCTGTTTATGTCTCCCATTGTCGATGTCTTCCAGTGTCTACCCTTGTCTATATCTCCCAATCTTCGTGTCTCCCAGTGTCTCTTCGAGTCTCCCAGTGTCTGTGTCTTCCAGTCTCCCAGTGTCTGTGTCTTCCAGTGATTGTGTCTCCCAGTGTTTTCCCAGATTTGTGTTTATCCAGGAATCCCAGTGTAGGTGTCGCCAGTGGCTGTGTATTGCCGTATTCATGTCTCTAAGAGTTTTACTCTTTCTATGTCTTCCAGTGTTTGTGTCTCCCAGTGTCTTCCTTTGCCTGTGTCTCTCATTGTTCATGTCTCCCAGTGTCTGTTCGTGACTGTCAGTCTCTGTGTTGCTCAGTGTTCTTGTCTCCCAGGGTCACTTGTTTAGTGTCTCCCAGTGTGTCTCATGTTTGTGTCAATCCATGAATACTAATGTAGGTGTCTTCCAGTATCTGTTTGTGCGTCACAGTGTCTATGTCTTCCAGTGTTTGTGCCTCCCACTGTTTTCCCAGGTGTGTGTCTATCCAGGAATCCCAGTGTAGGTGTCTCCCAGTGGCTGTGTATTGCAGTATTCATGTCTCTAAGGGTCTTCCTCTTTCTATGTCTTCCAGTGTTTGTGTCTCCCAGTGTCTTCCTCTGTCTGTAAATCCCAGTCTTCGTGTCTCCCAGTGTCTCTTCGTGTCTCCCATGTTTTACCATGTTTGTGTCTATCCAAGAAAGCTAGTATAGGTATCTCCCTGTATCTTTCAGTATTCACGTCTCTTAGTGTCATACCTTGTCTGTGTCTCCTGTGTTCATGTCTCCCAGTGTCTGTTCGTGACTCTCAGTCTCTGTGTTGCTCAGTGTTCTTGTCTCCCAGGGTCACTTGTCTGTCTCCCAGTGTTTTCCAATGTTTGTGTCAATACATGAATCCTAATGTAGGTGTCTTCCAGTGTCTGTTTGTGTATCACAGTGTCTATTTCTTCCAGTGTTTGTGTCTCTCAGTTTTCGTGTCTCTCAGGGTCTTCCCTTGTCTGTATCTCCCAATGCTTTCCCATGTGTGTGCCCAGGGGCGGTGGGTGACATTTAAAAGTGGTGGGGAGCAAAGTTATTTGCATACAGCACCGTAGCGAGCGCAGCGAGAGAGCCCGAACCCCAAAAGGGGGGTTTCGGGGGGTTACCCCCCTCAAGAAAATTTTGAAAAAAAGAAGAAAAATCGTGCATTTTCAAGCAAATTTGAGAAAGCAGGAAGGTTAATAAAGCAATTGTGAAAGTGCAGTTATTACATTAATAGATGTCATAACATAGGTAGCTGCTTATTCAGTATAACCACAGAGCTTCATACATTCCGGTCCTATTACGCTCAGGACAGGTGCTGAATTCAGACTATAAGACTTTCATGAAAATCTCAAAGAGATGAAAATTCAGCACTTCAACCAACATTATGTTGAAGTGAAGCCACCCACCCAGTGCTGGGCAACACCTGAAAAGGTCCCACTACCACCCGGGTCCATCAACCACACTAATGTTGTCCTCTAAGCCAAGACCTTGCCAGTAAACCTCTCATCAGAATCTTTCACCTTCCTTGGTAACCTCTACCCATGCTACTTCATACCTAGCCCCCAAGTCAACTCGGGCACCACCATCGAAAACACATATGCATTTGCAGTTCTCCATTGTTTTGCACCTCGCTTTGTACTATATACCACCAATAAATGCATACTACTGCTCCATTTGCCACCAACCAATGGATGTCAATCTAGAAAGCAAACTTGTTGTACTGGTTCTTAAGCCGCGGTATGAGAATTACTCCAGAAACCCGAGTGCGCAGGCATGAATTTAATGGTATAACAGCTCTAAACCAACTCCAATACCAGTCAAAGTGACACGCGAGGCTCAGATGCAGCCAAAGAGCATACTCATGGCTGATGCTTTATGGGAATTTTGGAACCACAAACCCTGTACAAGTCATATAAGTATTAGACATTATAGGCCCTTCCACGACGACTAGGGGATAGCAGGAGAAATAGCGCAGAGATGGCTGGTGAAGAATTCCCTAGACCCCTCCATGTACCAGCTGGAGGTCTCAGAAGAAAACATATTGGGAATGTTGCTTCCTCTGCCTCTTTTTTTGCCAGTCGGCCCAAGTGGTATCCCATTAACTGAATGACGTTTGTCTCATAAATAGTAGCTTCATCAGCATGGCCATCTCAGAACCCACCCTCTCCACCCAATCCAGGAATGAAGCAAGAACACCCTCTGGCTGCTTCTGTGAAGACTACCTTGAGAGCAAATGTTTTAACAGCATCACAGTAGATCTCAGATACCAGCAGGAGTGGCTTTTCCATAATTTCCAGAACCATCCCTTGGATTTCCCCCTCATTGAGGCATTAAACAGAGCCTGAAAGATGATTGGGTAGAAACTGGCAGCCAAATGCACCGTTTCAAAACAGGTTTCAACAGTTGTTCTTTGAGCACTTTAAAGTTGTCTGAGAAATCTGGCTCAAACCCATCAATGGGTTTAAAATGTTGACCAGTATCTCGGAATGGAACAAGTTTCTGTTTCTTTACATGTCTTCAGCATCAATAGACAGATGCGATGCAGAAGGTAAAGCACCAGCCGGTTGTTACTGGCTAAATAAATTGTCTACACAACACTAACCCTAAGTTGAGATGTATGGATGTAGCAAGCCCATGACCCAAACTACTCCTGAGATGGCACCACCTCCTCTCATCCGTGCAGACAAGCGCCATCTTGACTCCCACCTCTGGAAACAGGAAGCCCAGAAGGAACTTGGGCCTCTGTTGGGATTCCTCCTGGTAGGGTTTGGGGTGGGAGGTGATAATTTTTTTTTTTTAATGGGGGTATTAATTGCCTATTTTTTCTAAGCAATCTGCCTGTCATCGGAGAAGGGCCAACCTCACTATTTAACAACTCGAGCTTCCCAAATCCATATGTGAGCAGCTTGTCCATGCCAGCTTTTTCGCTTTGCATCTTGGGGCTTGTAGTCAGGATATTGCCATTGGGTAATCAGGACTACATGGGACAGAATGCACCATGGAAGTCTTGGACAGGATGAACTACTCACGGATAGACCTGCAAAACGTCAGAACTCTTTGGACTCTGACAAGGTAGAGGGCTTTGTTTTGGGGGGGGGGGAGTCAGGGGCGAATCAAACGGGTACTTCTTAGAATTTCGTCTCCGACAGTGCAAGCGAAGTCTGGCACAGGGGCTGTTGAACCCGTGCTATTTGGACTAACCAAGATTTTAAGGAGACAAAATGATTTAGAAGAAGAATTATTATTCACTTCTCAACAAAACAGGTTTAAACCTACGGTTTTATAAGGTAAACGGCAGCCTACATTCCCAACTTTGATGCCTCCGCTAGGCTGTGAGCTTGTACCACAGCTGTGTGCGAGATGAGCGGGAAGTGCCAGTGGTGGGCAGCCCAGTAGCGGCTGCTGCGCCCACGGTGGGAGAGAAACGTGCGGCGTGGGTGTTTTCATCTCCCTGCCAAAGAACGCCAAGTCAATTCTAAAGGCCTGGGGCTAAAATACCGTGCCAATCGAAACGGAATCTTAAAAAATCTCAAATGTTCCAAAGTGTCTGTTATCCTTTACTTCGCAATAAATCATGGGGCAAGTGTGACCATAAATCATTACTCATCTGCTCCCTGTTCTTGAAGGTAAACACACTGCGTCTCTCTCTCTCTCTTTCTCTCGCTCTCTTTCTGTCTTTCTGAAACCTCTCCCTCTTTCTCTAATCCTCTCTTTCACTCTCTGTGGTTCTGTTTCTCACCCTTTCTTGCTCTCGGTAACTTTCTCTCAGCCTCTATACTCTACCCCCCCTTCTCTCTCTCTCTCTTCCTATTACCGACTTCCTCTGTCAATTTTCACCTCCCTAGCTCACATTCACCCCCCCTCACCCTTGCTCCTTGCTCTCCCTCTCGTTCAGCTGAATCCCAAAACTCTCCCTTCAAGCCCATTGCTTCCACCTTAACTTTCTTTATCTTTCCTTTGTGTCCATCTTGAACTTGTCCTGCGCTTTGCTATCTTGTGATAACCCGGCAGAGTTTTACCCCAGTACAGTGTCAGAGTGCCCATAGGTAAATCTTCTACCAAGTGAGGAGTAAACATTCCAGCCTGGGATGCCGTGGAATTCATTGAGAACATCCACAGGCTTGAGATTGTGCACTACAGGAGTGTGCAAGAGAGGATGTGACAAAGACGTGAAGATTGTGAGAGGGGACAGAAGGGAGTTGGGATGGACAGAGATCTGTGTGAGAGTCTGAAAATGGACGAGGTGTGTGAGAAACGAGACAGAAGAGGTGGGCAGAAATGTGGGAGAAGAATAAGAAGCGTGACAGAGCAAGGTAGCCTCCCACCCACCCGATATTCACAAGTAGAAAGGCACTGAATGTTCTCTCTCCTAATGTGTCACCTTGGACTGCAGCCTTGCTTTCCCAGCCTAATCGTTTCACTTTCATAATTTACAAAAATGTATGCACTACCTGCCTGGGGACGGGAGTGGCTGATATCACACACACGTGAAAATCAGGGGGACTAATTATCAAAAGGCCCCGGAAGCTCCCATCACACAGTACTTGAGAGACAGAAACAGTCGTACGGCAGAAACAACCTGCCACCATTTTTTTCACTCTTAGAAAAGTAACTGAACATTTCATACTATAATCATTCAGGATGTATACCTCAGTCAATGGTTTGTTTTTATTTTCTTCCTACTTTGACACTACTCCTACCTCACGGCGCTATGTGAAAAAAACAAGACAATGTGGGCAGGGGATCGGAAAGACCCAGGGGGCTGGCAGTGTGTAAGAAGGCGAGGCGAAGAGATGTAGGTGAGATGGCATACTCCTGTCCTGGAAACCTGTGACCGTCACAGCTTCCCATGAGCACTGTGGGAATCTTTTGTGAATTTCTGTAATGTGTAAATCTGTACCCGTGTGAGGTTAGGTAGTGAACCTCCAGTGCAGGTTTAGATATGTACCTGTGCGTTACTGCGTTGCATGAGTAAACCCTATACTTAATTAGGCACTCACCGTCTTCGGCATCTCGCATCTTCTTGGAAACTTTCCACAACTTCCTGCTGCTCCTCTCGCAGCCCCTCCAGGGATGACTGGCACCGGGAGGCTGTGGGGGGGGTCACACACCGGGCCTAGGGGGCTCTCGCCGGGGTCTGCTACTGCTTCTCCTCCTGCCCGGGGTCGCGCCACTCTGCCCCCACCCACCCACGCGCAGCATCCAATAATGGATGTTGCGCGGTGGACCAGCCAATCCTGGCGCTGCATGCAGCACCAGGATTGGCTAGGGGGGCACACTGTGTACTCGCCCTGGGCAGCCTTTTTAAACCCGGCCCGGCTGAAGCCTCACCCCCGGCCCCTTCTCTGTGCCTAAAGTGTTTTGCTGGGATCGGTGCATGCGCGGGCAAGTCTCAGCCCGGTAGTTTAATGCGCACAGTGCTGGCCTGCTGTAAACTGTCACTCAAGCAGCTGCAGCAGACCAGCAGCCCTCCCCCCAACCACCCCCTGCGCACTCGGACGGATCTGTGTCACTCCCGCGCTGCGCTGTGGCGCTAATTTGTGAAGAATTTGTTTATTAGCTTTAAAGCTTAGCTGCAGTGCCACGGTGCGTCCAGGGCTTGTGGGGCTACACCCCTACGCCCCAATGGACGCACCGCAGCTGTGCGTGCCTCTCGGTGTTAGTGTATCCCAGTGTCTTCCTTTGTCTGTGTTTTCCAGTGTTTGTGTCTCCCAGGGTCTTCCTTTTTCTATGGTATTCCCTTAGGCATGTTTCCATTTATACAGCACGGTGTTAATTGAAGGGAAACATTATGCACCTTTATTACTTATATCTTTCCCTGGGCATATCCTTGCAAAGTGTGACTCCACGTCAACAAAGTGGGACAATTTATTGTTTTATTTTATTTGACAAATCATTATTTTCAGGTGTGTTAATAATACTGGATCAACTGAAAAGCACCAGGACCACAACACCAAGAAGGCATTAGGCGGCTCAACTGAAATTCAGCGTTCTTGGTAACATTGAGTCATCTGCGAACTTGAAATCTACGAACCTTGTCTCCACATCACGCACACATAACTGTGACCATTATTGCATGAGTTCTATCTGCAGCCATTTAAAACCACCATATGTTATACCATGTTTAGTTCCAATGTGCATTTTGCAAAATAGTTTGGAAGGCTCTCTGCTATAGTAACCAAAGTATACACCAGTGGCGTAAAAAATGTGCCTTGTTGCGCCATATTTACAAAGTCAGGCATCTAGGAAGATGCGTCACTTTGTAAACCCCTGCGCCACATTATACCTGCGCCAGGTATAATGTATGCAAGAGGGGCGTATTGACGCAAGAAAGGGTCGTAGAAGTGACGCAGTGAAAACTATGAGATTTCACTGCTTCACTTCTAGGACGCCGTTGCGTCAAAATCTTGCGTCTGCCTCACAGCAGGCGTAAGAGTTACGCAGGCCCTTTCACATGGGGCTTGCCCCATGTGAAAGGACGAATTGCTGGAGTTGCGTCACTTTTGTGACACACTCCAGCAATGCGTCACTTTTGCGCTTACAGATAAGTCAGAAATACTGACGTATCTGTAACTCCTTGCGCAATGATGCGTCATAATGTAATATATGACGCATCATTGGTGTCGCAAGGAGGGCTCAATGAAAAGTGACGCATCGCTGTTTTCACGCAGCGATGCGTCACTTTTCATAATTGAGGCCCAATATACTTAAATAGACGATTTTAAAAATGTAATTGCTGCCTTTCTGTAGCATCCTTCATTTAACAATAGCTCTGAGCAATGTGATGAAACACGTATTATTATCTAACATGATCAGCTTTCACAACACAGTAAACAGGTGTCAATGCTACCACTGAGCCAACTAAAGTCGGCTGACACTTAACAGGATCTGGTCACTGATAACTGTAGTGTATCTACACGGAAACCGTACATTTGATGAACCATGCCAGCAGTAGCAAAACAGAATAAGCAACAGCATAAACATTTAAAGAGAAAAAAGATTCCACAATTTAGTCTGATCGTAGCAAGGGGTGGGCTTTTTTTAGTATCAGCCAATATGGGACCAACTCGTTTTATGCAAAAACAAGCACACAAAAAAGCAAGCATCTGCCTTCCTTGCAATCACTGGAGCGTGGTTCTTAAATTCTGGTGCTCTTCCGGGCATTACGTTTGTGATATCTGGAAGAGGGAAGGAGAGCGAGGTTTGCAGTCACGAGTTTAGTGATGGATGGAGTAGGGAGGGGATTGTGTTCCCGGATAAATCGCAAACAGTCACTAACGTCTCCTGAAAGCAGTTTGCACGTTTGGAATAAATAAATTAAATAATGTTAACAACCGAGTCCGTTAATATGAATAAAAACAGAGGGATTTTTCTTCAGGCCTATCGTAACAAACTGGCTCCATCTCCGCTCGACACTGGCCGGGGCACAACAGTTGGGCCTCACTTGCTTCCTCTCACCCCGAGCTTGCTTGTCACTTCTCCTGCCTTGCCTGTTAAGCTCGAGTTTCTTGCTCTTGTTTGTGTATCTCTTCAAAGTTAAGGACACTGTGATTTTATGTCAGAGGCTGCATTAAAGTACCTAGCAAGTGGAACATCCATTGTGAGGGGTCCCAGCGAGCAGCACCCACGACAGTGCAAAGGAGGAGCGCAAGCGTGACGCCTTTACCTGTAGTAGCCTCTTGACATACTCTGGGAGTCTGGGTGGGCGTTCTTGGACGTCCACACAGGGGTAACGTACGTAACGTTTAAATAAACTACGTCTGCATCCCTGCACTCAATGACTACTGATGGTACAATTTACTGAATGATTTCGACTTTTAGTTAAAATAAAACGTTTTATTTAACAAATGCTATTTGAGTACAGTCAAAGAAACCAATGCAGGGACTACTGTGCGCTGAGGGGGCCCCTCGAGCTCAGGCCCCCTCCCCCCCCCCCCCCCGCAATGGGGGGGCTGCGGGGGCCTTTGTTATGCCCCTGTTTACATGTAGGGTGTATTCTCCCTCGGGTCAAACACCTATGTGCTGTTTGCATGGAGAGTGGTTCTCCACTGGTTTGAAGGCCTATGTGCAGTTTGCATGGAGGCTGCATACTCTGCTGGGTTGAATATCAGTGTGCTGAATGCATGGATGATGCATACTCCAACAGGTTGAAGGCCTGTGTGCTGTTTGCATGGAGAGTGCATACTGCACCGGGATGATGGACTTGTGCCAATGCGTGGAGTGTTAATACGCCACTGGGTTTTATTATAATGTGCTGAGAATCTAGGAATCCTGAGAAGTCCACAAACATGGGAAGAATGGAGGACTATAGTAAACTAATGCTCAAAAAGCTTTTCCCTGAGGCTGAATTCACCTCAATGTCTTCAGTTGAAAGAGCCCGTATGTCCCTGAGGCAAGGCCCTTGCATGGGACACCTTCCTACCCCATCATTGCACATCTGCTGAACTTCAAGAATTGAGACCTGGTCCTCAAAGTAGCTCGAGAGAAAGAGGATCTGAACCCTGAAGGAAACACCTTCGAGTGTACCCAGACTTCGCTCTCACAGTGCAGGCGGCTTTCAATGTGTTCCTACTGATCAAGAGAACAGTTTCAAATTCAATATGCTCTAGTCTATCCCACCAGGTTCCCACACTAATGGATAGATAGGAAACCATACATATTCTCGGACCAACCACTCCAAAACGCCCAACATGCGCATAGGTACTGAAACAACTGAGGCCTTACAGTGCCCCAGTGACTTAGGCTAATCTGTCATGGTCAAGCTTGCAACTGGCAGAGCCCTGCAATGATGGAACAGGCTACAACCTTGTACTAGCATACTAAGACTGGAACACCTAGACGTACAACTTAAAATCTGGTAAATTAAAGCCCCCTGTCTATACTGAAATTTAAGAAACTTAATAGCACGCCTTGCTCTCTTGTACCCCAGAGAAAGCTGCCTTTAATGCCCTCCAAGTGTTTAAAAAAGGAATCAGGGATCAGGAGAGGTATGGCACAAAATAGGTAGAGAAATGTAAGCAATATATTCATTTTAATAATATTGCAACACCCCAGAATACTAAGAGGTAGTCAATGCCACATCTGCAATTTTGCACCTACAATTTTCAACAGATGCTCGTTGTTAAACCAGATAATCTCTTCGATGGAGCCGCTCAAGTATGTTGCCATCTTAGCAACTGCCAACATCGAGGTTTGTAATTGAAAGTTCAAGATAATCTATGCTTTAGACAGATTGGTTTTACAGCTCAATTATAAGAGAAACAACCAAATGATTCCGCTACCTTTGATATAATCTGCAAAGAAGCCAGCGGATCGGTAACAAATATCGCATTGTTATTGGCATATGCTGTGACTTTAAGCTCTACCTCATTCAGCTTTACTGGCTGTATGCCTTTCTTCCATAAGAGATGCCCCATATATAGCTCTGTATACAGGGCAAACAGTAGAGGGGAAAGATGGGATTCCTGATACCTCTATGCATGAAAAATTGAGAAGAGGAGATGTCACCCACCATGACCTTTGCAGCAGTATTTTTATATAGCTTCTGGATCATTGCAATATATTGGGTTCCAAGCCTGAATATTGCCATTACTTTCTAGAGTCCTTACCAGGTGACCCGATCAAAGTTTTTTTCGGCATCTAATATTATCATGCCAATCTGCTCCTTTATTTACCCCGCC
The DNA here is from genome assembly GCF_964263255.1 of Lissotriton vulgaris. Lineage (NCBI taxonomy): Eukaryota > Metazoa > Chordata > Amphibia > Caudata > Salamandridae > Lissotriton > Lissotriton vulgaris. The sequence goes on along the minus strand of NC_141689.1, from coordinate 723,933,196 downwards.
ATGTCAAATGCTGATATCACAGTATGAATGAGTGCAACCGAGTCTCTTTCCAGCACAAAACCATACTGTTGTGCCGATACCAAATTCTGCAAAAAGGGCATCAAGCAAGTTGCCAGAATTTTACAGTAAACCTTAGCATCAGCATTTATCAATGATATAGGTCGGTATGAGCTCCTTTCTTCGGGTGCCTTATCTTTTTTTTAAACTGACAGATATGTCAGTCCCCAAGAAGCCGTCGCATCACCTCCATTCACCATATACAAAAATAAACCATTACATTCTGGTATTAAAATATCTTTAGATACCTTATAGAATTAGTGGTATCACATCTTCCCTGTGGCTTTTCCAGCTGACAAAGTAGTAATGGCAGCTTCAATCTCATCAGGAGAAATATCTAATTGAAGTGTAGATTCCTGCAGGGGGATGCTGCTTGTTTATTTCTAGTTTTAATGTAAAACTCTATAAAATACAATAAAAAAGATGTACACAGTTGAGGTCAGTTGTTGAAGGAAAGGAATGTGGAGTTTGAGGGGAAGGGGAATGGGTGAGAAGAAGCAAGACCCCCCAAAAAAAGAAGGCAAGAGTCTGTCGTCAAGGCAGACTGCAGAGCAGAGCTATAAATATAATGTTTCTGCTGCATGCTTGCATGCCCCCTGCCTCATTGTGTGACACTCAGGGACACACTTGGTGGCTGCACAGCTTGGAAGGAACATTGCAGCCATCTCCCTGCTGTATGTACTGACAGGCTCAACCCCCTGACTCACTGATGGAAGATATTGTGCAAGTAGGAAGATATTGTGCGAGTAGGCGACCCATGCCACTTACCCAGAAATACCACATGTCCTCACTTCCAATATCCAATCAGTCATTACAATCAAGAGATCTCATTAGTAGGTAATTTATAAAAAACGTATAATTTACAAAGTGAGTAAAGACGCTTCTGTACAGTATTTGCAGTAAGCATGGATGTGCCATAATTCTCCAGGTCAGTGGAATAACAATGATCCAGTCCTAGGTTTTTCCATAGGTTTTACCTGGCCTCATGACACAAGGCTGATAGTCTGTCGGTCCTGATATTTAAGCCAAAACACTAGGGACCTGAATCACGAAGGATCTCGGCACTCGTCATGGGGGTGACTCTGCACTTGGGGTAGAATCTCTGGAGATTCCTCCCCGAGTGCAGAGACTCCCCTACGACAGCAGGACCTCTGCCACGACTGTGGAGGCCCTTTATGAATCAGGCCGTTACAGTGTAAGCCTTAGAGTTTTGTTTTTCCCTCTCAAGTATGGGCCCACGTGTGACAGCACGTTTATTTCAGTGGGTTGAAACAGAGCTCTCTGAAAGTCATCTCCATGTCAAGGACAAGGTAGCATATATGCTTGCATACATCAATCTATAGTTCTTAGGGTTGAAGCCTTTTTGACATAATACCTAGAATATATTGACTTGCAATATAAGCCCAGAACATGGAGTATTGCACTCCCATGGTACAAAATCTTTTATCAACACCAATTAAAGGCATATGCCGATCATATGATAGACTGCTAATTTCTGATAAATTATATAATAATATAATTAATCTATGCCTGCTTCCCCACCTCATTTCCATATTGTAGTCACACAATCAATGAAGCAACCTATTCCTTTGAGGAACAATACTTAGATGGACACTTTTTTGCACTCATCCAAATTCTCATAAAATGTGTTACTTTGCTGCATGCACGCCTTCTGTATTGACTACTAGAGGTATCACTCGGCATTAGGACTATTGCATGTGAGAAGAATATGTTTTTATTTCCATTCAAACAAAACAGGTGATGGACCGATTTATTTCCATTCAAACATCTGACAGACCAATTTAAAGTTGAACCCCATTTTAGCATGCCCAGGAACATCCACCTCTTGCACATGAAATGTTTCCAATTCAAAAATCCATCATCAACCCACACAAACTCTTGGTGGACCACAACACCTTCTGGCAAAAGAACAAGAAAGAGAAAAATAAAATAAGTGAAAAGAAAGCAAAGAGGAAAAAAAACTAAAATAGTCCTCTGTTCCCGATGCAAATTTAGGCAGGCCATCCTTTTTCCTGAATTGGGATTATTTAGCTGCAATCGACAAACACTGGGTTAAAATAGATTTTATGGATGCAAGACAAAGGCACAGAGAGGGGGTTAAACATCTGAAACCTTCTAGAAAATATTACATCTTGATCCAAACAATGCAAGGGTTGGAGCCATACCTCTACATAGTGACCAAATCATGGGACAAGATGCTCCTTATCAGATTTAGATTCTGAACTATCAAAAGTCAGCTTTGCTTTCCCTTGGGCCAGTTTGATTCATTAGCTTTTCTTATTTGTCCTTGTGATGAACACTCCCTGGCAAACACTGACACATTTCTGCAGCACATATAGAAAGATGAAAATGCCTCAGGGGATTGTTTTGTGAAGAAAGGTGTCCCTTCCCGCACAAAAACAATCCTGCTTTCTACGCATGCACCATGGTGCAAGGCTGGTTATGTTGACGCTAAGCAACATATTGTAAGCCAGCACTGGAAATTGACAGGAACACGCAGTATATTGTTAAGTACGGTGCATTCCTGCTCTTTACCTATCACACAACCCAGCAAGGTGACTTGCTGCTCTGTGTGATAATTTTATAAATATCCCACCAAGTACACATAGATGTCTGATTCACAAAGGTAAACTGAGACGAAAGTCCAACTTTAAGACTTTCGGTATTCACAAAGAGTTAAGTTAAGTTAAAATTTGGTAGAGCGCAACAGCTGCCCCAGCAAAGGGGCGTCCCGGCGCTAAAGAACCACAGAATCATCATCTGGGGGGGAGGGAGCCAGAAATCAAGGACCTAAAGGGGGGGAAACAGAAAGGTTTTGACAGCTCGCCGGAAGGCCAACAGGTTTTCCATAGAGCGAACGTTTGCTGGCAGACTGTTCCAGAGTTTGGCTCCTAGAACTCTAAAGGAACGTCCGCCAGTGCGAGCTAACTGTGTGCGGGGAACTGTCAAGAGATTTTGGCCAAGAGAGCGCAAATTGCGCTGTGGCACATAAGGGGAGAGAAGAGGGCAGAGAAGTTCAGGCCGTCCAGTTTTGAGAATTTTGAAGATCATAACAAGAGCTTTAAACTGGATGCGGGACTCAATCGGCAGCCAATGCAGTTTCCGTATAGTGGCTCTAGCCGAACACCTACGGGGAAGTCCAACCAACGTTCTGGCAGCGGTATTCTGTATGCGCTGCAGGCGCACAATCTCAGCTTTGTTGGCGCCCAGGAGTAATACGTTAGCGTAATCTAGGCGAGATAGAATAGTGGCTTGTATGATTGTTTGACGGACCTTGGAATTAAAGAAGCCAAGTATCGGATTAAGGCTCCTCATCAAGCCCACACAGGTGGCCGCTACTCTTTTTGTGTGGGTTTGGAAATTGAGTGAAGAATCCATCCAGACACCTAGGTTTTTGACCAGGGATTTGGGAGGAGGAATGGTGCCTAACGACAGAGGCCACCAGTGTTGGTTCCAGTAGTTGGTGTTCTTACCAAGGAGCAGTACCTCCGTTTTGCCTGCATTTACGAGAAATAGCGTTAGACTTTTGTCTCAGTTAAACCTAAGTTTTGGTTTTGGTCTTAAGTCTGAGGACTTTTGGTCTCAGTTAAACTTAAGACCAGAACCTTTGGTCTAAGTAAAACTTAAAACAAAAACTTAAGTTTGACTGAGAAAAAAGTCTAGCTTTCCTACTGTTTAATGCCCTTTGTGAATACCGAAGATCGTAATGTTAGACTTTCTTTTTAGTTTATCTTTGTGAATCGGGCCCATGGTTCCTGCATGCTAAGCTCAATCTACTTCACTTGTGTAGCAGTCTCACGTTCAAGTACAGAAACCATTTCCTGCAAAATCCTTCATTACGAGTTGCCTGTTAAAATTCCCATTATTTCCCTGCCCCAGATACATGATTACGGGGGTTTTTGGTATGTGGCAGGGAAAGAACAAGCTAGATCTTTTGGGGCAATAGCCCGTGAAAATTTGTATTTATGCCAATTCCTTGACGTTTTCCCTTTGAGTTTCACATAGAGTAGCTAAAATCTCAGTTTGAAAAAACAAAAACTTATAGTTACAAAAATGTTGGTGATGCTTGTCGACGGGCCATCGAAATTCACGGATACTCTTAATAATGAGGATCATTGTATCCATATTTTCTAATAATTTACAGAGCAAAAGCTCTGGGGCCCTATTTAGAGTTTGGCAGATGGGACACCCTGTCACAAACATTGCGGTTGTCCCGTTCATCGTAGGACAAGTGTATTATAGCCTATGGCACTTGTAATACAGCAGATGGAATATCCATCACATTTTCATACCATTTCCAATCCACACAGAAATCTAAGTATGGACGTTAAGTCTTTGATTTATTTTAAATTATTCAGCATTCATTTAGGCAACATGAGAACTGTGCATTCTCCTTACGTTAGATGTCTCCTTGTTTTAGCGAACTTCTTAATCAAAAGCAGTTATGATAATGGATACCTCAGAGGCATTCACCCACAGGAGCCATAGATACCCTTCATGATTACTGACAATGGTTAGATGACAGTAGCTCCCTCTGAAGCCTACATGTGCTTTTTTATCACCTCTTTCTTAATGGGTACTTTATTTCTCTCTCTTCTCAGAGAGAAAAGTGCTACTGCAGGGATTACGGCTTTTTTACTATCATTTCAAGCTGAATTCTCTTTTTTTCTATTTACTTTACTGTGATAGCTTTTTGCCCTTTTTAAATAATTTTTATTCTACCACAGGACACTTTTGAAAGTTATACAAGGAAGGGTGACATAATATCACCTGAGACAGAATGTCACATGATGGTACAGTCTAGAGCTCAGTAAACAGTCAGTGTGTCTCTATTCTAAAACCTCAAGTAACCACAAAGGTAATGCTTGTCAACTATCATCAACTCTAACGCATCAGGCAGACGTCACAACATGTCACATCAATTCAGGCTAACTAATCACACCGTTGGTATTCCACAACTATTCCACAACTATTACAGGTCACGCATTACATAGCTCATGTTAAAGGCAATGCATTGAGACTCTCTTCTGAGGACAAGGATGTGTTTACTGCCTAAAATCTGAAAAATGTGTTACTTTCCGGACGACACAGTTTTCTCATTAACGTATTTCGGCTTCTCGAGGGGCTCCAGAGAGCTCCAAGTGCTGATAAATAGCTGAGGTTTCTGACGAGCCAGGGATAACATTCACAGCTCATTTGACAAAATGTGGATTCCACAAGAGCCTGTCAGAGAGAAGGGAATCCCACAATCACGCGGACAGTGCTTGTCACATTCCATCACTCCCAGAGACAGCATCAGGACCTCAGGCTTTCTGAATTTCAAAGCAAGATGTTTCCTTCGCACGGGGGATGTTGATCTCCATTTTGAAGTCACCAGGGAAGATGTCGGAAGAACTGCTCATCACATTACTGAAAATTATAATTGGCTCTGAGGACCAATTTACAGCCGCCGTGGAATGCAAATGCCGTGACATTTCTACTAGCACAGATAAAACATGGATAATAATGAATCTAAGAGACGTGAAGACACACCGGGAACAGAGCCGGGCGTTAGGCCTCAGCCAAGTGAAAAGAATGCAGTCCACAGGCAGGAAACAGGAATTCAAAATAGAGATGATGAAAGAAGCTGACCTGCGAAATATGTGCACAAATAATGAAGGTGTGGGATTCAGAAATCACTAATAAAAAACAGGAATGTTAACCTCAACTGATATGGATATTCTAGTTAGCACAGCGTTGTAATGTGCTAAGCGATATGAAAATCCTCTGTGGCGCACACAATCATGAAACAGCCTCCATAACCAGCCCTGAGAAAGAAAAACACACAGCCAGGGGAAACACCAACCTTGAATGAGGGGGAATCAGGTATCTGGAACACCCAATAAACAAGTACTGACTAAGACAATAGGCTGGTTGTTTGATAAGAGAAAGTGCACCTTCCTTGATGCGAGAGTATGTGTGCTCGTTTATGCTGACTGCAGAGCTAATGAATATGATATGGAGGCAAAGGTTTGCTGAATGAGTGATAATGAGATGGAGTCAATGGTTTGATGGATGAGTGATAATGAGATGGAGGCAATGGTTTGATAGATGAGTGATAATGAGTTGGAGGCAAAGGTTTGATGGATGGGTTAATATGAGATAGAGGCAATGGTTTGATGGATGAGTGAATATGAGATGGAAGCAATGGTTTGATGGATGAGTGAATATGAGATGGAGGCAATGGTTTGATGGGTGAGTGAATATGAGATGGAGGCAATGGTTTGATGGATGAGTGAATATGAGATGGAGGCAATGGTTTGATGGATGAGTGAATATTAGAAGGAGGCAATGGTTTGATGGATGAGTGAATATGAGATGGAGGCAATGGTTTGATGGATGAGTGAATATGAGATGGAGGCAATGGTTTGATGGATGAGTGAATATGAGATGGAGGCAATAGTTTGATGGATGAGTGAATATTAGAAGGAGGCAATGGTTTGATGGATGAGTGAATATGAGATTGAGGCAATGGTTTGATGGATGAGTGAATATGAGATGGAGGCAATGGTTTGATGGATAAGTGAATATGAGGTGGAGGCAATGGTTTGATGGATGAGTGAATATGAGATGGAGGCAATGGTTTGATGGATGAGTGAATATGAGATGGAGGCAATGGTTTGATGGATGAGTGAATATGAGATGGAGGCAATGGTTTGATGGATGAGTGAATATTAGAAGGAGGCAATGGTTTGATGGATGAGTGATAAAAGGATGTAGGTAATGGTGCTTTTGGGATGAGGCAATGGTTTGATGGATGAGTGAATATGAGATGGAGGCAATGGATTGACGGATAAGTGAATATTAGGTGGATGTTATGGTTTGCTGAATGAGTGACAATGAGATGGTGGCAATAGTGAATTTGAGATGCAGGTAATGGTTTGATGTATGAGGGAATATGAGATGGAGGTAATGGTTTGATGAATGAGTGAGCACAGGAACGGATAAATGAATGGCAGAAAGCGTTAATCTAATATTATTATTGGTGAACAAGCTTGCGGATGGATAAATGGGCAAGTGCATGAATAGATGACTAGGTGAGTGAGCATATGATTAAATGCTTAAAGGCTACACTAATCCCACCTGCCTTGGCAAAACCGTACTGCCATACTTGTTTTGAGGTTACCCAGTTCACCAATTTTGCGTATGGGGCTACTCTGACTGCAAAAGAGACAAGAATCCATTTAAAAGTTATTTACACTGTCAACATAGCCTAAAGAACAATAAACCTGTACCATGTACAGCAAAGGGTTAAGGAGTTTCCTTTGGATCATAGGCCTCCCAGAAAATTTCATTGTAGGCCTGCGTGTCATCATCGGTTTAGGCCTAGATGTATCAAGCGATTTGCAAATCGCAAAGGCCGAAATTCGCAGAATTTCGGCCTTTGCGAATCGCCAACGGTCTATTTGCATGTTTTGGCATGCATCAAAAATTCGCAAATTAAGGAATCGCAAAAATTTGCGATTCCTTATTTTACAATAGCATTTAAGGAATCATAATTTTGAGATTCCTTAACCCCTTAAGTGCTGCTGACGGCCAATGGTCGTCAGCAGCGCTACCTCCCCAGTGCTGCGCACGACCATTGAACGTCCATTCAGCACTAGTTCTAATGGACAGCGCAGCACTGGGGAGAAATGTTTACACACAGCTAAGGTGTTAAATGCTATGTATGTAGCATTTTTCAATTGCGAATTTTGGTTAAGAAATCGCAAATTAACACCAACACCAACTTGTAGTTAATTTGCGAATTCTTTTAAGAATGCACAATTTGGCATTTTTGAAGGTGGCATGTGACACACACACATGCCCATAGGGCATGTATGTGCGCCATATGCACACACATGTACATTTCAGGGGTGCAGCAGGGTGTCCTTGAGACACCCCTGCACCCTTGAAATTATTCTCAATTTGCGATTAGCAAATTGCGAATCGCAAATTGAGATTAATTTCACAATCATTCCTATGGGCCTCCTGGCCCATAGGAATGAATAGGAAATTATTTCTTAATTGCGAATTTGCAAATAAGGAAGATTAAGAAATCGCTAAAAAATAGCGGTTTTTTAAATACATCCCATTTTGCGATTTCTAAATAGCGATTCCTTAAAATCGCTATTTAGAAATCGCAAAATGGAATCTTGATACATCTGCCTCTTAGTCTCCCTTTGTGCAGTTACTTAAAAAGACATTGGGGCAGAGTTTGTGAGTATTAGATTTAGCTCCACAGGAGTACTTTGTGTTGTTTTGTAGTGGAGTTCTATACCGAGTGCATGCACAACACTTCAAAATAGTTAATTACCAATGCTCTTGGTAAGTCTATCTATGTGCTCTTACACTCCCTTGGTGTAGGAATAAGCACTGCATAGTGAGGAGAACAAGACACTGAATTTTCCGACAAGGTCACACCTCGGTGTTCGCGAAATTATAAGTCACTCTATTTTTTTCACTTTATCACACAATAGTGCTAACATTATCGGCAATTTAACCTTATGAAATTTTACTTAAAAGATCACACAATTCTTGATTTTAATACATCTTTGATTTCAACTATTATAATTATTGAATTCCTTTACACAATCTAAGGAATTATTGAAGAGTCCAGCTAGAGTAAAAAAAAATCCTCTTTACTGCATACCCATCCCTTACCCGCAATTAATATACTCGTAGGTGCACAGAAAAGATCTGAAGTAAAAGTTCATAGTAGGATCATATTACAGCCCATTATAAACAAGTTACGGTTTCCCACTAAGGGGGAGTGATTTGCATTTCTAGCTAAACAAATTCTGGAAAGCTCACGCAGAGCAAAACTAAATTGCTCCTTCCACTAAGAGGCATAATTCTGAATTCACCTAAATTATAGGTTCCATGTATAGTACAATGCGTCCCTTGTCAGTGGGGGCTGCCACTGAGTAGTACGGTTGGGGCAGGGGTAGAAAAGTAATAATAAGTAACTTACCTGGCTGCCGGCTGCCGTCTTGCCTCCGTCCTCTTCCGTTCCTGGAGGAAGCACACACAGGCTCCCCTAAGCCAATCACAACTCTGCTGTCACCGGCATGACATCAACGTCATTATTGTTCTGAGCACCGTGGTAAAACACTCAGACAGGCAATGGGAGCCTGTGCATGTTCTCCACCTAGGCTGCACAATACATGCTAAGTGCGCATGACAATTTGGCCGGCCCAAACTGTCATGCACACTTAAGTGTCCCAACCACTCCTTTCCTGCTGGCTGTGACGATAGCCCAGCACCGCCCTGTCCCATAAACCTGCTGCAGTACGGAAAAATAAAATGATAATAACATTGTGTTACTATAATTTTATCTTTCCTTTTTCCACTGCTCATAGAGCAGTGGGTTGGTGCCCCTCTGCCTTAGCTGAGGGGCTGCTGCTGCCCCTTGTACAACTTGATAAGCAGTGATTTATGAGCCAGATAAACTAATATAATCCCCAAAGGCATGCTTGTTTTCTCTCTCTAGCTTGTCCGTGTGAATAGTGTGGTTACATGGGGCCATCTATTTGTCTCCATGTAATTATCTACACAGAACGATGAATGAGAGAATAAGACAACATGCACCAAAGAGAAAGGTCCCAAAAAATTGTTTCAAATTGCACACTGAATTTTTGTGCCCTGCCCCTGATTTTGAAATTCAGCCTATTTAATAATAGTTTTAATTGCCAAATCTCCATTTGCATGGGGTTGTAGAACAAACTGTCTAATTGTTGTTATTGCGCTATTTGCGACCCCCTCTGATTGGCTACAAATACATGGATGATGACCTCCAAGGAACAGCAGGCCACCATCCCTGTGTTTGCTTTTCTATTAGAAATGGGGGTCTCTAGCTGGCAAAGGTGTGCACCTTTGTCCAAGTAGGGAGCCTTCTTTCTAGTCAGGGTAAGGGGGTGCATTTCTAAAATATCCCCACCTCACCCCCTTGGTAGCTTGGCATGAGCAGACAGGCTTATTTCAGAGGCAGTGAGTACAGCATCTGTGCACACAGACAGTAATACAGTGAAAACACCACAAATGGACACCACAACAGTTTAGAAAAATAAGTAATCTAGATGTAAACCAAACAAGACCAAAATGACAAAAATCCTCCATACATATATTCAGATATCATCAAAAATACGTTATTCACACAAATAAAGCGTGGAGCAACAAATAACCCCACCTGGAGCTATGACAGATGAAAATCCAAAGTACTGCGCTGACCGGGAGATGCGCATGTTGGGGACGGAGTCACTCAGACCCCAAAAGCACAGTAATTTGGCAAACAATAAAAACAAAGATCATGCACAGCATTGGGGAGGTGATGCTTGATTGGTGCTGGGCGGCGTTGGTGCCTTGCAACCACAGGGGAGGTGATGCGTCGGTTCCTTATGACCCATGGGGAGGTGAGGCCTCGGTTCCTTTCTGGTATGCAGGGGAGGTGAGACGTAGGCTCCTTACTGTTCTCGCGGAGTTGAGGCATTGGTTCCTTACTGTTGATGGGATGTGATAGTTCCTTACGACTGAATGGTGTCGATGGATTCAGGAAGTCACCCATGTCAGGTATCGGCTTTGCGATGATGAAGCACCATCGATGGTGAAGTAGGGGCTGAGGTGTGGGTAGTGCCGGTTTGCTCTGAGCATCAAGAGCGGTGCCCTCTGCTCCGGTTCAGACTGTGGCCTCAGTGATGGCTTCAGAGTCGATAATGTGTTGCGTTGGCAGGAGTCAGGGCTGCGGTACAAGCCGGGGCGGTGCGTTATGGACTTCACGAGCGGTGCCTACGGCTTAGTTGCAGGTCACGGCGTCGCTCGCTGGCGTCGGTTTTGCAATTTTTCTCTGTGGCACCTGAAACAGCAGTCCCGGATGCAGGACAGAGGACAGTAAGTCCTTGCATCCCCGAGACTTCGGAACAGGAGGCAAGGTCTACACCAAGCCCGTGGAGATCTTCTTCAAACAGGATACACAGCACACAGCAAAGTCTCGGTCCTTTACTTGGCAGAAACAGCCACTTCAGGCCAACCGCAGACAGCACACAGCAAAGAGGCAGTACTTTGCCTTCAGTTTTCCCAGCTCTTCTCCTTGGCAGAGGTTCCTCTTGAGTCCAGAAGTATTCTAAAGTATGAAGTCTGGGCCCCAATAATTTTACAGCATTTCTCTTTGATCTCTTGTGGCAGAGAGGCTCTGTGCGCAGTCAAAACTAGTTCTACACTCTCTGTCCAGCTTCCCGGCAGGAGGTGGAGACAGAATTGTGTAAGGCAGACCAGGCCACTTCAGGTGAAAGGACATCTCTTACCCCTACTCTAAATGTAGCCCAACCCCTGCTCACCCAGGAAAGGCAGGTCACACCTCACCCCCCACAGTGGCTGTCTACAGTGAATGCACATCCCCAGCCCCTGTCACTCCAAAGCCTGACAGTAAATCCACAAACCAGCAGAGGCACACAGGATGGCTAAGCAAGAAAATATCCACTTTCTAAATGTGGTAATCTCAAACACAGAATGTAAAACCATCCTTACTAAAAGATACGTCTTTATATTCTGAGTTCAGGCATACTAAACTTTACCTTCTTATCTGGTCCCAATGGCAGGTCTGAGAACCCTTTTAAAGTCTGCTTGAGTGGGTGGGACAATCAGTGCCGCAGGCTCACTAGTAGCATTTGACTTAGAGGCCCTGGGCCACAGTGCGCTGTACTAGGGACTTAGTAGTAAGTCAAATAAGCCAATAATGTAAACACCAATCCATAGTCACAATTTAAAGAGGGAGCACTTGCACTTTGGCACTGATCAGCATCAGCAAAGTGCCCAAAGCATCTAGACCAGCAAAAACGAAATTCAGCACACAGCAAAAATACAGGAGGCAGATGCAAAAATACAGGGGAAAAACCATGCAATGGATGCCAGGTTTAACATGTGTCTCCTCCAGCTGAAAAGTGAGGAGAACTATCCACCCTCCTGGGAGTTCCCTTCACTAAGGAGGCAAAATCTGGAAAGACAATAAGCATTGGAGTGTTCTGTACCATAAAGTTCATCCCCTGTAGGGAAATGGACCACCTCAACAGTTTTGAGTTTTCACACCTCATCTGCATCAACCATCTGAGGGGCCTGTGGTTGGTCTGCACCTGGAAGTGAGTCCTAAAAAAGAAGGGCCTCAGCTTCTTCAGTGTCCAGACCACTTCAAAAGCCTCACTATCAATTGCACTCCACCTCTGTTCCTGTGGAAGTAACCTCGTGTTAATGAAGGGTACTGGTTGATCTAGGCCCTCATCATTTAGATGTGAGAGAACAGCTCCCACACCATGCTCCGAAGCTTCTGTCTGCACCACAAATTATTTTGAGAAGTTGGGTGCCTTGAGCACGTGCACTGTGCACATGGCAGATTCAAGGGCATCAACAGCTTTCTGACAGGCGTCAGTCCAGTTCACAATCCTGGGATGCTTGTTGAGAGTCAGATCAGTCAAGAGGGCACCAATGGTGCCATACCCCTGGACAAGTTTCCTAGAATATCCGGTGAGGCCTAAAAAGGCTCTCACCTCTGTCTGGGTCTTGGGGGGGTTCAATCTTAGGCTGTAGGTGCTCCACCTTGCTGCTTCCTACCTGGTGCCATAAGTACACCACTGACCCCGTCCCCATCTGCCACTTGCTGGCCTTGATCGTGTGACTTTAGACCAGGAGGCAAGCTCTACACCAAGCCCTTGGAGATCTTCTTCAAGCAGGATACACAGCACACAACAAAGCCTTTATCCTCTCCTTGGTAGAAACAGCCACTGCAGGCCAACCACAGACAGCACGCATCAAAGGGGCAGTGCTTCTCCTTCAGTTTTCCCAGCTCTTCTCCTTGGCAGAGATTCTTCTTGAGCCTAGAAGTATGCTAAAGTTCTGGGGTCTGGGCCCCAATATTTATACAGCATTTATCTTTGTTCTCTTATTGCAAAGAGGCTTTGTGCTCAGTCAAAACTAGTTCTGTCCTCTCTAGTCCAGCTTCCCGGCAGGAGGTGGAGACAGCATTGTGTAAGGCAGACCAGGCCCATTCAGGAGAAAGGATATCTACTCCCTCTACTCTAAATGCAGCCCAGTTCTATTCAGCCCAGCCCTGACTCATCAAGGAAAGGCAGACAACACCTCAACCTCCCAGTAACTGTCTACAGTGAATGCACATCCCAAGGTCCTGTAACTCCAAAGCCAGACAGTCAATCCACAAACCAGCAGAGTCACACAGGATGGCTAAGCAGGGAAATACCCACTTTCAAAAGTGGTATTTTCAAACACAGAATGTTAAAATCATCCTTACTAAAAGATGCCTCTTTATATTCTGAGTTCAGGCATTCTAAACCTTACGTTCCTATCTGGTCCCAATGGGAACTCCTATTGTATTCTATGGGACAGATAGCCTCTCAAAAGTGAAAATTCACTGTAGTTCACTGTCAGGACATGTTACACACATCAGCACATGTCCTACCTTTCACATACACTGCACCCTGCCCACAAGGGTAAGTTACCTTGGGCCTACCTTGGAGGTGACCCACATGTAAGAAAAGGGAAGGTTAGGGCCTGGCAAGTATGTGCACTAGACAGGTCAACATGGCAGTAGGAGACTACACGCAAACACTGCAGTGGCAGGTCTGAGAACCCTTTGAAAGGTTGCTTGTGTGAGTGGCACAATCATTGCTGCAGACCCACTAGCCACATTTGACTTAGTGGCCCTGGGCACATAGTGCACTGTATAGGGACATCGTAGTAAGTCAAATAAGCCAATCATGGAAACACCAATTCATATAAAAAAATTACAGAGGGAGCACTTGCACTTTGGCACTGATCAGCAGTGTCAAAGTGACCAAAGCATCTAGACCAGCAAAAATGAAGTTCACACAGCAAAAATACAGGAGGCAGAGGCAATAAATAGATGGAAAAGCCACACCAAGGAAGTCAGGTCTAACAATTCCAAAATTAGAAACCTTTTTTTAAACCAGGACATGTTCCTTAAAGAAACTGCTACTGCTTAAAAAAACGAAATCATGTTTTGCAAAATTTCAGGGGGAAGCAGATAGGCCTTGTGGACCACAGCATTCCCACAGATCCTGCTGCCCCCTCCCTGAAATCAGCCAACACCATTCTCAATGGGAAAGGTTTGATTGAAATTGTCAAACCGAATCACAATTTGATTATCCCCTTTCATTCACCTTCCTAATTGCGATTCAATACAAGACACTACACGTCACAAATGCTTTTCAAACTCACAGAATGTGCTTAGCACATACCTAAAAGCCTTTGTTATGGTCACAAATCATGTGATTTTGCAAATCTCAGGGTTTGGGATTGCAAAATGGCTTTGTACATGTGGCCCTATGTGAAGAAACACTTAGTGCACTTCACTCACTGAATGTGTGTATTTCTTTTCCGCTTCCACTCACTGACACTTCATGACGTAGTGTTAATGTGGAAATCTATGCGATCAACTATAAAAATGAAATCTCGCCCTTATTAATAGAGTCGCCAGTTCTGAACTACACATCTACCTCGACTTTCTAATATATAGTCAAGCAGGCCCTGAGAACTAGGTCCAGGATTACTTATAGATGAGAAACAGGTGGGAGATTGCGTAGCTGGCAGGCAAACACTGGGCAGGAAACTCTTGATCAATAACACAGATATATTTACAACAAGGGGTGGTGAGGGACAGAGTCTCTGAATTAAACAGAAAGCTCTCACCCAGTCAAGAGATCAGGGCTAGATCCAACACCGTTTTTTAGCTCACTGCACCATCCCAGTTTCAGAACCTGGCTGTATGCAAATTAGTCTAATCCTGTCCCAGTGCATGATGGGAACAGGGCAAACCAAACTACAAAAGCCAATTCTTACACTGGGAAGGAAACAAGCTCCCGGGGACCGGTTTCTGGCATTACAGCCGTCTTCGGCCCGGTTTGCTTGAATCCTGATGGTGCAATGAGCAAGGGTCTCACATCTGAGAATACCCTTCCACGCTTAGGGTGGACAAAAATATTTACAACAAGGGGTGGTGAGGGACAGAGTCTCTGAATTAAACAGAAAGCTCTCACCCAGTCAAGAGATCAGGGCTAGATCCAACACCGTTTTTTAGCTCACTGCACCATCCCAGTTTCAGAACCTGGCTGTATGCAAATTAGTCTAATCCTGTCCCAGTGCATGATGGGAACAGGGCAAACCAAACTACAAAAGCCAATTCTTACACTGGGAAGGAAACAAGCTCCCGGGGACCGGTTTCTGGCATTACAGCCGTCTTCGGCCCGGTTTGCTTGAATCCTGATGGTGCAATGAGCAAGGGTCTCACATCTGAGAATACCCTTCCACGCTTAGGGTGGACAAAAAAATTTACAACAAGGGGTGGTGAGGGACAGAGTCTCTGAATTAAACAGAAAGCTCTCACCCAGTCAAGAGATCAGGGCTAGATCCAACACCGTTTTTTAGCTCACTGCACCATCCCAGTTTCAGAACCTGGCTGTATGCAAATTAGTCTAATCCTGTCCCAGTGCATGATGGGAACAGGGCAAACCAAACTACAAAAGCCAATTCTTACACTGGGAAGGAAACAAGCTCCCAGGGACCGGTTTCTGGCAATACAGCCGTCTTCGGCCCGGTTTGCTTGAATCCTGATGGTGCAATGAGCAAGGGTCTCCGGTAGCTTGTCTCCTTTCTGGTAAAGAATTGGCTTGGTAGTTTAGTCTGCCCTGTTCCCATGATGCACTGGGCCAGGGACAGACTGATTTGCATATAGCCAGGTTCTGAGCTGGGATGGGGCAGTGAGATAAATAACGGTGATGGATCAAGCCCTGATCTTTGGACTGGGTAAGAGTGGTCTGCTCAATTCAGACACTCTGTTCATCACCACCCCCTTTTGTAAATCGATTTTGGCCACTATAGGTGTGGCAGGGTATACTCAGACATGAGTCCCTTTCTCACTGCTCCATCAGGATTCAAGCAAGCCGGGCCGAAGAGGCTGAAATGCCAGAAACCGGTCCCCGGTAGCTTGTCTCCTTTCTGGTAAAGAATTGGCTTGGTAGTTTAGTCTGCCCTGTTCCCATGATGCACTGGGCCAGGGACAGACTGATTTGCATATAGCCAGGTTCTGAGCTGGGATGGGGCAGTGAGATAAATAACGGTGATGGATCAAGCCCTGATCTTTGGACTGGGTTAGAGTGGTCTGCTCAATTCAGACACTCTGTTCATCACCACCCCCTTTTGTAAATCAATAACACAGATAGGCACAGCAACATTACAATGGTCTGGGGCGATTGCCACAACAAAGCACACATGACCAGAGGGGGTATGCATGCTCCTAAAAACAGCATAAAAAGTCATATGCCATATGACCTAGGAACACATAGCCAATCAGGACCTATCACACGTGGTGATCACGCCCTCCCCATGTGGACATCTGGTCACATTCTCCACTGGCCATAATGTGTCCAAGCAAGGTCAACACCCACCTGTAGTAAACGTTTGGCCATTAATTTATGACTCTGATGGAGCAGGGTTTAGCAAAAAGAAACCTGTTTGGATTGACACCCCCATAATACATAGTAACAGTGTGCAGTGAAATAAATTAACATACACATCACATGAACAAATGGGAGACTGCATTGCGCACGCATGTACTAACGTGAAATTAGGCATGAAATAACTAAACCGTATTTACAATTCTGCTTTGAAAGAAACGAGAAATAATGCATGACTAGGCTGCATCTTGCATTTTGCATCTCGCATCTTGCTTTAAATAATGAATAATGCCGCTTTTGCATTAAGCTTCTGCTAGGAAAACACTAAACGGGATAGTGCAAAGGTGGGTGGTAAACAGTGAAAAGTGCATTTCTGTGTAATTAATGAATGTTTATATTCCATTTGCCATAGTGAGTCGAATGGGACTCCATTATCCTTAAGTTGTTGGGTCAGAGGAGGGGCTGGAAAATAATCAAGAATGATCTGCCAAAGCAGACAGAAGTGCTGAGTGATGCAGAGAAAGTGTAAAGGTTCAAGGCTATGCAGCACAGAGTGCATTGTTCGCCCACCAAAGGAAGAGGCTGACCGTGGGACTAAAGACTCCTTCTGCAGATGTTGCTGAGAAATATGTGTGAACGAGTCAAATATTGTGTAATTTGAAAGGATATAGAACAATGAGCATGTACAAATTATGAATGAAGTCACAATGATGTGACAGACCACCTCCTAAATCCATCAATGAGCTGTCGGATTCTGTTAAATGTTTCAACTTATGTGGGACCGACATGTAGGTTCTAAGGTATAACTGGGGTGACTTTAGGGGTGTGGTTTAGATGGGTCGTAGAGAGAGATCGTCTTGCGAGGAAAGGGAAGAAAGGGGTGACGCGTCGGTATCTGTTGGTTTGCAGAGAGGCCTAGCAGTCCCTGTCCCTGTCCCGCGCCTGGGTTCTGAAGTCTTTGTTCCCCAACTCTAGTTCAGGGGACCCCCACCCTCACCTTGGCCAGGGGGTGGTATTTCACAGATCTTTTGGGTTTGTATTATTTCTCTAACTCTTACTTTGCATAATCATTTTGCAAATGTATTTTTGTTTCTGTACCTTACGTCTCTTCACCTATACACTCTGTCACACATATATTGTTTCGCATTATTTTGCTGAAACTTTTGTCTCTTGACCTATTCACTCCTTCATGTGCATATCATTAATTGAATGATGAGTTTGCCACTAATTGCATATGCTGATGTTTTCTCTCCCTCTTATGAATTTCATTGTTTGCATTTGTGACCTTATGCAATGAGCATTTTATTAATCATTTTTGAGATACACTTTATTAGCTTTACTGAGAGTCTGTGATTATTTAGCTGACTGGATAGTTAGCTAGATAGTACTATCACTACCATCAACTATTCAACTAATTTGTTCATTGACCAAGAGGAGAGAGAGATGATGTATAAGTTATGTAGTTTGTGATATCAAACATAAATCTGTTAAAGAAACTAATTTAATGTCATTTAAACTTGACCCCCAGTGCATAAGGGATTTGGGTGAATGTATATGGGCCATTGTTCTGTGATGTTATCAATTATTGATCCCCGATTAGGTGTCGCGCTGGATCAACTCCAAAAGCAGCAACCAACAATTTTTTCCCACCATATATGGTACACCTGTAACTTTTATAACCTGTCAAGTTTTGTATAAAAGAAAATAGTATACCAGTTATATATTGAGATAGGCCTCAGACCTCGTGCCTGTAACTTTTCTCCCAGCCGTAACATTTAATTAATGAAACTGTTCCTTTTTTGGGAAATATCATCTGTCTTCTATTCTTTCTAAGGATTTCAAACTCAAGCAAAGGTAGTGTGGCCATCATTTATTTGTGCTTAATGAAAAGTTAATGCCCCGGTTACTTACCGGTAATCTTCATTACTCCGAGTATAGTCTTCCTCGCCACATGAGTTACATAGTGAGCTTTAGCTCCACAACAGAACCCTCCAAAGCAAAAAGAAACCACCTCCCACCCCCTCCCAACATGGCCGACCAGTCCCACCTGACCTCTATAAGAGGCGGACCGGCCCAACCCACAGCCTGATCTACCAAGCAAACAATGAAGCCGATAGCCAGACAGGGAGGGGGGGAGGGAACTCATGTGGCGAGGAAGACTATACTCGGAGTAATGAAGATTACCGGTAAGTAACCGGGGCATTACCTCCTCGTAAGTCTTCCTCGCCCCCTGAGTTACATAGTGAGCAAATACCCAAGCCAACAAGGCTTCATTGACCACCAGAAGAACAACACCACACGGTGATGCAGAGAAACCAACCCAAGGTTGAAGTAGAATAAACGACAAGAAAACAGGGACCACAGGAAACCTGAAATCAAGATATAAAGAGAAAGGAGGCCAGCCAGGAGCCGCAGCACCTGCACTCCGAACGGCCCCAGCGAAGTCCCCCGGGACCGAAGAGTCCCACGAACAAGGCGGGGGACGACACCGTCGACGCCCGACAAATCACCACAGAGGAGACACCCTGAAGGGGGCCCAGGACACCGAGCCACTCCCCGTGGACCGACCCTGGACCCCCGCCGGATCCACCGACCCCAGCGGAGCGTAGGAAAGGAAGACAGCCTGTGGAAGCCAGCGAACCAAGGTGGAACGAGGGCCCGTGGCCCGAACGAACCGGGCCAAAAGACACAAAACAGGCCACCCCACCGGGAAAGGAAAGACGTGCGGCCAAGAGAAGCCAAAACAGCACGCCGAACAACCAGCACGGACGAGGGAGGAACCTCGCCCGCAGGGAAAAGCGGTAAAATTACCACCCGAGCCCGGGACCCCAGGGAAGGAACCCCGGGAAGGACACGGGGGACATGCCGGAGGAACAACCACGTCCGGCAAAACCCGCAAGACGGGCGGGGAGCGGAGGAACGACCCCCGCACGCCCCTCCGCCCAGCAGACACCACTGTCACCAGGGAAAAATCACCTGAAAGGCGCGGAACCGCAAAGCCACCGAGGGCCGGGGCCCAAAAGGGAGGACCCCGAAGAGCACGTGGACCGAGAGAGGGAACCCATATGGAACGCCTCATGAAATTGCGAGTCACCCATGCGCAGGGGCCCTGCAAATCTCCTCCGTTACGTTCCAATATCAGTATATGTGCTGCCGCAGCGAGCACCCACGGGGGAGACCGGCAGAGCGTCCGAGGGCAAAGGATAAACAACCTCGGAGCCAATCGAGACACCAGGGAAACCAGGCCGGCGAACACCGGACAGCGTACGGCCCGCAAGGCCGCCCACCGGGCCCACAGGGAAGAAGGGGCCACGCCCCTGGAAAACCCTCAGACCGGAAAACCAGGACCCGCAAGGGGACCACGGATGCGGGGACAGCACCAAGCCGACCGCGCCAGCGCGAGAAGGACGCCCAGCGCCGGGCACCGGCAGAGAACGTGCCTGCAGAAGGAGGCCGGCCAGCCGACAAGAGCCGGCTCAACACCGACGCCGAGAGCGGGGGACCCAACCACGGTACGGGAAGATCCGGGATCGGCCAGGAGGCTCGAACCCTCAGCTCGCAATCGGAGATGGCACCCGGGGCGGTGGACCCCGCCGGGAACGAAAACCAGGAACGCACCACGCGGGTGCCAGGCACCTCACCACTGTAACGCTCCAAACCAAGGCCATGCGCTGCCGAGTTGAGCACCCATGAACACCCCGGCCCTGCCCAAGCGAATCCCGTCGAGGACCCGCGATCTCATAGGGCACGGGGGAAACGCGTACATCAGACCGAAAGGCCACGCGAAAGACAGGCAAGAAGGACCCGGAAGGGGGTGCAGAACCCGGGCCGGAGGGCCGAGACCCCCTCCGTGAACAGAGACATCGGAGGCAGACCGAGCGGATGCCCCAGGCGTCGAAACACCACCGGGGCAGGGCGAGACCAGGCAACGAAGGCCAGACCCGACTCCCTCGGTCCCCGGGGGAAAGACAGCCCGAAGGGCCAGGACCGGAGACCCCTTCACCAGGGCGCCCGACCCGACCAAGACCTGGGGACCTAAGCACCGGCAAATGGAACGCCACACGAAAACGTGCAGGGGCCAAGCCAGTCACCTCATCCAAAATTAGTAAATGTGCCGCCGAAGCGAGCACAGCAAAAAGCCGGCAGGCCAGGAAGACATCCAGCAACCCCCGAAGCACGAGGAGCTGAGCGGCCGCAGGAGAACTCAACGACCTCCAAACGACCCAGCGCCAAAGGACGCCCCCCCCCCTGAAAGAACCAGACGGGAAGGACCGGGACCAGGCACACGCCCCCCCGAAGGAGGACAAGCCCGAGACGAGGACCGAAGGGACCCCCGAACATATGTCAGGAAGCCGACGGATGAGAGACACCGCCAGATGTGAAGCCACACCCACGGGGGGGGAACAAAAACGAGGCCGCGAGGAAGCACACGGCCAGACAGGGAACCCCAAGACCCGCACCCGGCGAATAAGAACTACCAGGCGGGCCAGGAGCACAGCTCCCCCCCCCCCCTGTGGGCCAGAAGGCAAGCCCAACGGAAGCACCTGCAACCGAGAGCGGGGCCAACCCATGGTCCCAGCAAAACCTACAGGTGAGAC
The DNA here is from genome assembly GCF_964263255.1 of Lissotriton vulgaris. Classification (NCBI taxonomy): domain Eukaryota; kingdom Metazoa; phylum Chordata; class Amphibia; order Caudata; family Salamandridae; genus Lissotriton; species Lissotriton vulgaris. Next base: position 723,912,027 of record NC_141689.1, on the reverse strand, counting down.
AAGGGAAGGAGCCGGGACCCCAACCCGTCGAGACGGTGGGTTTAACATGGAAATCCAGTGTATGCAAAGCGCTCAGCGACCCGAAGGCCTCCCAGCCCTGGGTGCCCTCGGGAAGATCAAGCAAGCTATTGCCCAGAGTCAAATGGTGCTGGGCTAACCTGCCTCCGGTGCCGGGGATAGAATCACATCCCCCGCGGAAAATCCGTAAGACCGGACAGCAAGCCCGAAGAGCCCAAGAACCGGGACAGCTACCTCCCAGGACGGTATGCAACGGAGGCAACCGCCCCCCCTCCCCCCCAGGGGACCCCCTGGAGTGAGAGGGCCGAAAGTCAGTCTCTAAGGGTGATACAGGGAGCGGCAGAACCAGCACGAGACCGGTTACCGCCGAAGCTCGGGCCCGGACCCGCCGAAGGACCCCACCCATGCAAGGGCGGGACGTTCACACCTGAACTGCGCCGGGGCCAAGCCGGACTACACAGAAGCGCAACATGATGCGAAAATCGCGCCGAACCCCCCCGCAAGGGCACAAAGCGTAAGCACGAAAACCGCTGTTACATAACAAAACACCTGTACTAGGAAGGCGCCCATCCACCCCTACGGGAATCTTGGCGCTGAATAACAGATGTCAGTTGTCACCCAACGCAATGGAACTAATCACATTGACCACAGATGGATGAAAGGCCGAGTGGACCCGCCGGTATATGAACCTGCGACCACGAGGTCAAACTGCAGTAGACGCATCAATCCCCTGAGTCACTAGCCCCGGTAGTCCCAACCCGGCCAACTCCCTGAGGCCCAAGGAGGAGTCCAGGCTACCAAAGCCCCGTGGGGCCGACGCGGAGAGAAAGAAAAAAACAGCCATGCCCAGAGGCAACAACTGATCCCTGGGATATCGAGTCCAAGACCCGCCGAGGTGGGGAATCGAACCCCGGGCCCGGGCCAGACCTCTGCACCAGGGTCTGATTCGCTTCCCCACAGCTGCAGAACGGGACAACACGAGTGGAACACTCGCGACCGGCGCAACCAGACGGCCCAGGGCGAGTCCCCCAGGGCGCCAGAATAGGGAACACGGACAAAAAGGAACTGTCCCCATGCCGCACCGTGCCCCCTCAGAGCGCGCCAGATAAGCACAGGCACTCTGTGAATGAGACAACCTCACAGGCCCTATGGCTGCACGAAGAAGGAAGAAACACTACCCCTTCACCTCGTGTTGCATGCCACCAGCCCGGCCTTACAGGGCACAAAAAACCGTTAGAAAGTTCCACGTGGGATACCTCCACAGCATAGGCAGGATTCAAACCCTGGCCTGCGAGGACCGTCCCTACCGAAGGCACAAGTCCCCTTGAGCTAATAACAGCCGAAACGCGGAGCACTTTACAATGAAATGGTTCCCCGGACCTCCGAGAAGGAGACAAGCGCTGCCAATCCGACGAAGGAAAACGCACCTGGAGGCACTTATAACTTAAAAGTACTCGCAATTACTAGAGTAATCACGTCAACAGAAATTGCGTGCCGAAGAGGAACACAAAGCATTCCAATTACTCTGGGTCCGCCCCCGAGAGGTGGGATGCGCCCGGAACCAATCATAGCGCGGCAAACCGCCGCGGCCCGTAGGGCAGCCACATCCATGAAGGGAGGCAGGGGCGAGACTCGGCCGCGACCAGCGTCCCAGGCCCGCAGGAGGGGAGCACCCGGTCCGGATCGCAGAGCCCCCGAGGACCCGCCGAGAAAAAGGTAGGACCGAGTCCGCCCCCCCCCTTCGTGTACCTGAGGGAATCCCAGTACAGAAGCAGGACAAGCGGCCACACAACAAGCTGCGCGCCCACCGGACACAACGCCCCGCCGAAGCGCCGCTGGCCTGCAAGGCTCCAGCACGTTGTCTATTTAAATCAGTGCTTACTTTGCAACAGAGTTTATCGGCGTTCAGCACAGGCACTGAATCAGCAACACCGGCGCATTCCATGAGCACCAGCGAAGGAAGCATTCATTTGCAGATAGATATGCTAGAATCACAGAATGCCGAGCCAGAGACGCCGAGACTCGAACCCGGCTCTCCAGCTCCGAATTCGACAGCTTTGACTATTATGCCAAATCCTCTCCCCCCAATTACAAAATTGAAATGCGAGTCACACATCGGACTCGAACCTGGGTCATGTTTAAGCGCCAACCGTCCATGACCCCAACTCGGGGAGCAGTCGAATTACACACGCAGGCAGTGCCACAGCGCTAACTGCTGCCTGAGGGTGTAAAACATTGCGCAAAACACCCCCGTAACCGTGGCACATGCATGTAGTCAGAGCGCAATTCTAGGCGGTAACTACACAGTGGAGCCAGGAATATAAGAAACACCCCTACTTGAGGGGAGTGACAAACACCAGCATGACCACATACAGGAGAATGCGCAGGACCCAAAAGCCCATCCAATGGCTCGGGCCCCTCAGTAACGACCGGGGGAGACACGGGCATGTACAACAACACCACACTCCCGGCCGCCCCCCCCCCCCCTGTAGACCCTTGGCACGCTACAGCAGCACCTAACCGGCCCCACAGGACCGGGGGAAGGAAGAGGGGGGGGGATTTTTTAGGCATAAGGCACCAGAGACCGCTAGAGCAGGACCTCCACCCTAAACCCCAGGGCCAGCTCACGCCGGCCCATCTTACCTGAACAGCGCTCTGGAGAGAATCGCGCAGAACAAAAAAAACAGGCTGTTGGTTGGGCCGGTCCGCCTCTTATAGAGGTCAGGTGGGACTGGTCGGCCATGTTGGGAGGGGGTGGGAGGTGGTTTCTTTTTGCTTTGGAGGGTTCTGTTGTGGAGCTAAAGCTCACTATGTAACTCATGTGGCGAGGAAGACTTACGAGGAGGTAATCTGTAACCCACATGACATCTGCTCATATGATTACATATAATTTATTAATTATTTAATATATTATTCTATGTGTTGCTCTATATATTGGTTTAGTAAACTAAATGTATCACATGATTTTGATGAACTTAAGCTAGAATATGTGTATCTTAACATTAACTTGCATAGGTCCAGGCACCTTACTTCATTTTTAAATGAACCTGCTTGCTGTGCATAGTTATGTTTCCATTTCAAGCATCAGAGTGATTATGTTCTCCATTAGAGATGTTATCCTTTGTTGGAGGTCGTGGAGTAGCAATTAGACCGCAGTTGGACAGTGATTTTCAGAACAGCATAGAATAAAAAAATCTGAGGAAGCGAATAGTCATTTGTGCGATATCATGAAGGTCACAGTAATAAAGTTGGCATTGTATCATCTGGGAAAAAGAGTCCAACACCAAGTATGAAGAGAACACTGAATTTCCTGTCCAGTGGGAACCTAAAAGATGTATCACTTGGAAGGAACTTCTGTGTTAAATGTATGAAGCTTGTTAGTTAGACTACTTGCCCCTGTCCACCTTTGCAGACAAACGCCCTATCCTTCTTCTTGAAACCAACTCTTCTTATTTTCTTGCTCATAGAGCTTCTTTTGAGAGCAAGCACATTCCTTATCAGTCTACTTAGAACTCTAATTTAGTTCTTCTTTCAATATTTTCAATGCGGCTTCTAATATTTCCCAACCTGTTCACATGCTTAGCTTATCAGTAGGGAGTTTCCTATATGAAGGCAAGACTTTGTTTTGATTTGTGTATGTTGCCCTTCATAACATTATATTCACTTTACTGAGGAAGTGGGGAACCGGCCTTTGATCTTACCTTGGCCTTGCAATTAAGCTCATCAATTACAGTGGCAGAGATTGAGGTGGCCCTTGCAAGGGGAATTAGCATGAAAGCAATTGGCCCTGATGGGGTCCCTTTGGATTTGCTCAAAAGAAACCCCAAATTATAGGCTCCCTTGCTCACTAATGTTTTTAAAGCTGTGGTGATTGGCTCCATTCCATTATCTTGAAAAGTAACAGGAGTGACCCAGCCTATAGCCCAGGTATAGGCCAATCTCAATAATTAACGCTACTGTTAAGGAATTGGTGAGGGTCATCCTTGCGCATCTTGAAACTTGGGCGAATAGTATAGGGAGTGTGTCTAGATTGCAATATGGTTTTATAAGGGGGATGGGCACCACAGAACAGTGCCTCAACTTGTCCCTCATCATGGGCAAGTACATGAAGGCCAGGAGGGGCTCTATCCATCTGGCCTTCATGGACTTGTTCAGTGCTTTCGGTTAATCGGGACAAAGTGTGGGAACAAATGGAGCAAATGGATTTTGAAGAACGTCTTGTATCCCTCTTGCGTAGACTCCATACCTCTACAATGCTTGCCATACTATGTCGTCCTAGGGGGGAGAAGACAGGGCCCATTGTCTCCACTGAAGGTGTTCAGCAGGGTTGCATTTTAGTTCCATTCTTGTTTTTATTGTACACAAATGGTCTAGAGGCTCTTTTACTGGAGAAGGAACTTGAGTTCCCAAAAATTGGAGGCCATGCAATCCCAATGTTATCTTATGTGGATGATACATTTTTAATGGCTTTGATAGCCAATAGCCTCCAAAAGTCATTGAATGTTTTTTCCGATTTTATGGCAGCGTTGGACTTAAACGCACATTTTATTAAATCTTATGTCATGGTGTGTGGCTCTAAAGTCACAGAAATGACCTAATTTGAGGTTGGGGGTAAAACCATTGTCAAGTTGAAAAATGTTACATACTTAGGGAACATCTTTAACAATACTCTGAATTGGGACCATCTCATTGAAATGAAATGAAATGAACTGAATGGACATTTATATAGCGCATGGCTACCCGAAGGCCTCCTAGCACTGAGCAGACCAATGATCAGGAGCGGAGAAATTTAGGGAAACAGAAGAGTTTTCAGTTGTTGTAAAAAAACAAGGTAGCTAGGTTCCCTACGGATATGTAGCGGCAGTGGGTTCCGAAGTTTGGCTGCGTTAAGTGAAAAAAATAGGCCACCACTTCTGGTCCTCTTGATTCTTGGGACTTCAATTAAATGAAGCTTGTCCGAGGGGAGTTTACTGATCGCTTTGTAGGGGTGAATCATAGTTGAAATGAATGTGGGCCCGTTACCCTGCAGGGACTTGTGAAAAATACAGAGGGCTTTGAAACGTACTCTTTCTTTTACAGGCAGCCAGCGAAGAGAGCGAAGGGCAGGTTTGGCTGAGAGGCGATTTGGCATTCCCAGAAAAAGTCTGGACGCACAGTTTTAAACCATTTGCAGTATTGTGGTTACGCCAATCGAGGCCCCTAAGTAAAGTGCATTACCAGTGTCTACCCTTGAGAGTATCAGTGATTGGACTAGGATTTTCTTGGTAGGGGAGGAAGGAGAGGAAGCACTTTTCTGGCTATTCTAAGCAGACCGAAACAAATGGCAACCGTCTTCCTTGCTTGCAACATGAGTGTAAGGTTCTGGTCTAAGCAGATGCCAAGACTCTTAATTTCAGACTAGGGGACCTGGACTGGGCCCATGCATGCTGGCCACATGATTCCTACTGTTTCATTTAAAGGGTTTCTTAGAATCATGATCTTGTTTTTTTCACAGTTGAGCTTCAGGTAGGACGTCTCCATCCACTTAGAGACTTCTGTTAGGCATGCGTGAAGGGCATTAGGCTTCTCCGTTGCCTGGTTAAGTGCCACGACCAATTGGGTGTTGTCAGCGTAAGTCTCCATATGGATTGCAAATGGGGCCATGACTGCCACCAAAGGGGCCATATATGCGTTGAAAAGAGTTGGGCTCAGCGATGAGCCCTGGGGACACCACACAACAGAGGCAAAGGTTCGAAACTCATGTTTCCTCCACACATCTGAAAAAAGTGTCCCTCCAGAAAGGAGCGCAGCCATTTCAGTGCAGTGGCAGCTACTCCTATGTTTTTTGAGGCGATGGATCAGGATACGGTTATTCACTGTATCAAATGCTGCACTCAGATCAAGGAGTATAATGGCTGCTGACCCTCCTGAGTCCAAGGTCTTTCTACTTTCCTCTACCACTGCTAGCAATGCAGTTTTCATGCTTTGTCGTGTGCAAAATCCTGTCTGGGAGGGGTATAACAAACTAAGGGATTCCAAAAAGTTTGAGAGAGTATGATTGACATATTTTTCCGCAATCTTGGTAATCCCCAGGGGAAGGGAGATAGGGCGATAGTAGCCAAGATCCGCTGGGTCCAGATTAGGTTTCTTCAGAAGTATCTTTACCATAGCCCCATTCCATTTTGGGGGAACTACTCCTGAAGATAGTGAGGCATTAATATCGTCCACGATGGTAGGTACAATAGTGGGTGATACCTTTTTTAGGATGTTCATGGGTGCCGGATCCCTAGGCAAACCACTTTTCACAGAGGAAATTAAGCTAGGGTACAACATACAAGTCGAGTTGTGGAGAGGTTATTTAGTTTTGCCCGTAAGTTAGGCCATAAGCCAGTGACAGAACTTGTTAGCCTTTACAAAGCCAAATGTCTTCTTGTGGCATCTTAAGGGGTGGGGATTTGGGACTCCCATAAACCAGTCACCTGCAGGTTCTGGAAAATAAATGTATTAAGAGATTGTTGTTAGCCCCAAATAGTGCCCCTACAGCTTTTGTCACCAGGAGCTTGGGTTGGCCTACCTTGAAGATTGAATTGATATCGCTCCATTGCTCCTATGGGCTATGATTTAGTTATTTGAGGACTTAATGTTCTCAAGGGACATTATCAAATATTGTAACAACTTAGATAGCGCACTGTCCATCCCCTGGCTCTGTTTTGTGAAGGGTAAATTACATGAGCTAGGGTTGGGGTACTAATATGACAATCCTGCAAGTATTGATGCTAATGCGAAAGATGTTTTAAAAGAGGCATTTTATGCTAGGGCACATCTGTATCGTATACAAATGGTAGTATCAGGCCCCTCATGGTTATTCCCCGGTGAACAGAAATTTTATTTAACTTTTGCCATTAATGTTCAAACACGATTTTACCTGACTAGGTTTCGATTAAGCACATTGCGCTTTCTAGTGGCATTCCCTAAACAATCGAGTTGGGTCCACAGTTTATCAACTTGTCCGTGTGATAATTTGTCAGCTCAGAGCACGTTGCACTTTATTTTGTTCTGTCCTCTTCATTAAGAGTCAAGGGGGAAATTTTTAACCTCAATTTTAAGGGACCATGCACCTATAGTGATGGTTTTAATTTTTTACAGTCTTTGCCTTCTTCAACTATTTGTTTGCTGTCTCGAATTTTATCAGAGTTGTGATGTCTATAGGAAAACGCTATGATCTACTATGACTTAATTAAAACCTCTGTTACCCTTTTATAAAAATCAATTAAGGGGATGAAATAGTATGGGTGACACTAAAGACACACATTTGGGGTACTCAATGTTTCTTCTTAAACTTGCTTGTATGTCATATTGTTTATTTTTATCATTTGTTTTTATTCATGCCTCGGTAACAATGATATGAAAATTCATTTATGGTTCTTGGAACCGAATAAAGATATTTTGACTGACTGACACTTTACTAAGTTGAATTATTTGGCTTATATTCATGCATGCTCTACTCAGATGAATCCGATTTACATCTAAATAATTTGATTGTAGACCCCACTTTACCAATTTTCTGATAAACCTGTATAGTTTGCAATTTACCCCTCTCTGTTATTAGTTTGAAGAGAAATCTGCTTCAATGCAATTGCAATGTACATGAATTTGTGATTTCAACCTCAAGTCGAGAAAAAGGTCCATCTGAGTGGACATAGGAGAGTTCTGTTCAAAATAGTTTATTGAGTCTATAATGAGGCAATAGACCAAACAAAAAAAGAGTATTAATTAAGTACATTAAACTGGCAATAATACATTTTGAACATAAAGTAGCTATACAATGAGAATTGCAGTGTAGTATAAACTAAAAGTGAAAAATAAAAAGGGAGGGGATTAATAACCATTGGTAGCAAGTATTACATAACGGAGCCACATATTACAATCTAAACAGGCTGTACTTAATATATAATATTCACTGAAAAAACCATAGGTTTCGCACCAGTTATAGTTAACTGGAAATTTTACTGACATAAAACCATAGAAATTCCAACGTTATAGTTAGTTGGACTCACTATAACAAGCGCGCCTGCAGTGCACTGCTGATGACGTCACATATTACATCACTCATGACATCGTCAGTGACATCACTCATGACATCACTGATGACACCAGCCAGTGAATGTGTGTCTTTCTTTAAAATTAATATGTTTAATATTTGTATTTGTAAAGGTTGATGGAAGAATACATGGGTGAAGAAGTGTGTAAATGGAGGTTTTAAAAAAAAAATGGATTGGTTAACTGCCTTATTAAGTGTATTTTATTTAATACATTTATTAGCGAGTAACTTTTAAATATTGAAATATATGTATCAGTGTTTCACTTTGTGTATAAGTAGCTACATGGGTTGGTGACTGACTCACTGCTTGTATGTGTTTTGAAGACAGCATATGTGCAGGACTGTATGGGTGGATGAGTGTGTATATGTGTGTGTTAGTGAGTGAATGACTGTCTCACTATTGTGTTTTTTAGTAACAACATATATTTTAATCTAGTGTATGTGAGTTTTGATGTATATAAGTGAGTATATGTGAGAGTAAGAGATTGTAAGAGTTCCTGTTTAAATAAGTATATGTTTATATAAGTGATTGTTTAAGAGAGTAAGTATGTGTAAGTTTCCTTAGTAGTAAAGAGGTAGTGTGTGTATAGTTTTATATGCAAATAAATGGATGTTCAATAATTTATTTGCATGTGTGAGTATGTGTGTGAGTAACTTTTGGATGACTGTCGGTGTATAACAGGATGTATAGATGTATCACTACATATGATGAGTGAGTATATGCATGAGTGACTATATAGAACTGTTTGTAAATGAGTGGATGTGTATATAGATGGTGGAATTACTGAATTGGTTGTTGTAACTGGTATGGGTATCGCCATTTTTTTGAAAATTTTAGTTTCTATTTTTTAATATCTATTTCAAGGGTTACATTACACTAAAAGGAGGTCTGTCACTCTGTCACAAGGATGGTGTCATAAGTGATGTCATGAGTGATGTCACTGACGATGTCATGAGTGATGTAATATGTGACGTCATCAGCAGTGCATTGCAGGCGCGCTTGTTATAGTGAGTCCAACTAACTATAACGTTGGAATTTCTATGGTTTTATGTCAGCAAAATTTCCAGCTAACTATAACTGGTGTGAAACCTATGGTTTTTTCAGTGAATTTAAGAGGTTTTTTAAATGTTAATTCCGAACTATAACTGGTGTGAAACCTATGGTTTTTTCAGTGAATTTCATAGGTTTTTTAAATGCTAATTCTTAACTATATATAGGGTCTCAAACCTATGAAATGTAATATTTTTATAATGAATCTTATATTGTATATTTATATAATACAATTTTATTTTTTTTGCCCTGGTGCGCTCCCGGTGCGCGCCCTGGTGTGCGCACTGGAAAGCGCATTTTTCCAGAGCTCCCCGGGTCGCGTACCGGTGAGCATCACGTTAGCGCTATTGCCGTGAACGAAAACATCATGACGTATCGCGTAGCCGTGTCCGCGTGACACGCATGGCGTAAGCGCACCCGGAAGTACTCGAGCGAATACGATCGCGCAACGTAAGCATCTGACGCGCTTACGCGACGCGCCCCATGGCGCGTAAGTGCGTCGGGTCATGTGACCTAAAAATAACACTTTTTATTGGTGCAAAACAGTTTTGGTTTCCAAATGATGAAAGCCCTGGTCATGTGACCTGAAAATAACACTTTTCATTGGTTCAGGACAGTTTTTTTTCCAAATGATGAGAGCCCCCACCTTTTTTCCTTATTCTGACTTTGTCCTTTGACTGAGGAAGACCAGTTTGGAGATCTATCAGAAATATTTTGTACTTTAAAATGGCTACAGCTGGAGCATCTGCACCACCACCACCACCACCAAGAGGACCACCACAACATCACATTGGTGGTCAAGAAGAAGAGGAGGAAGAGGAGGAGGAGGAGAGGAGGTGGCTGCCAGAAGACAATACCCCATACAGGCCAAGGCAGCACATAGTATGGGAGTTTTTTTCTATCCCAGAGGGCAAGAAAAAAGTCAATGCGCCCAAGGTGACTTGCCAAATCTGTGGCATTGAACTGTCAAGGGGGAACCCTAACAAAAAATATTCTTTTGGTAATAATACCAAGATAAGGCACATGCAGCGCAAGCGCCCGAACAACTATGCTGCCGCAGAGGTGAGAGAACTGGCCAGCAACCCTCCCCAATCTACACCCAGCACCTCCAAACGAAAACAACCCACTCCATCGGGACCAGAGACAAGGGAGATGATCCCTTGCATACAACCACAGTTTGGTGAATTCAGGATCACATGTATTTTTTGTGGTAAGACCATCTCCTATGGTGAGCAGAGCATAAAGCTCATCCTCCTTGCTGGTGACAACCACAATTGCTCCAAAAACCCCTAATTTTTTCCAGATTTTTTTTTGCTCCAGTTGAGCCATTTTCAATTCCCTGTTTTTTGTTTCTCCCCATAAAAATAACAAAAAATATATAAAATAGTTCATAAAAGCCCAAAAAAAGTACAAAATGTTCAAAAAACATTAAAAAATATATAAAACAACAAAAAGAAGAAAAAAAACAGGGAACATTTTTTAAAAACTCTATCATTCTTTTTTCCCCATGGAACGCTTCCCGGTACGCTCCGCGGTGCGCGTACCGGGCGCCCCCCCCGCGCAAATCAAAAAAAAATTTATATATTTTTTGCCCTGTGGGACCCTTTTTAAGCCCCCACATCAAACCTAGGGGGTCAGGGGGGTCTACTCTGCCCCCTTATGGTCATTTCCCCCTTTGTTTTTGCCACCTCTTGTATCTCGATCCTACCGAGACACAAGATGGCGGCCACTCCGGACTGTTTGGAATGTTGACAGGCACCCGAGAGCCAATCAGCTTTCCGCGCGCGAACTCGCGTAGTGCGCAGGTTAGCGCCCCGGTGCACGTACCGGGGATCGCTTATAGATATATATTTTTTTTTAACCTAAATTACTCAAAATCCACTGGAGCACATATCTTGAGACATAGCAAAGGCACATCGGGCTACCAGTCCCTACAAATTTGCCAAGTTTGGTGGAAATCCATTCAGCCGTCGGGCTAAAATTGAGGTTGACCGCCCTATGGAAATTAACATGGGGAAAACACGTTTTGGGACCCCCCTTTTATCTCAGCCCCCGCTTGACAAATCCCCCCCAAACTTTCAGGGAAGGACCGGAGTGCCGCGAGGCAAATTTGAGGAAATTTTCAGGCAGATTCCTCAACCGGCGCCAAAGTTTTTCACAATAGAATGTTGAGATTTTGCATTGAAAATAATCCTAACTATAACTACCTACTGGCGACTGCCAGTAGGTAATAAAACAATTAATAGTAGAATGCTATATAATTATCCATTGGTTTCCAAAACAATTGGAAAGTAGATGAATTATGAACAACTCCCAACATAGTCAAATCAGCTCCCTTTCGAGTAGAAATTATCCATGAACACCATGCATGTACTGACAATAATGAAGCGTCTTTCCAATTGGAAGTGATGGATTTTAAAGCAGCTGATATTAAGAAGTCAAAGAGCTTGTTATCTAAATCTGACATCTTTATTGAGAGTAAAACTGATTTACAAATCAAGATATTATATAAAGGTGTATCTGATAAATGAAGAATCTGTGTAATAAGATCCCAAACTTCATTCCAAAATTTTAAAATAATATCAGATTTAAAAAGCATATGTTTAAGTGAATCTGGAGCCATATTACAGTGCCAAGAATTAGGAGAGTTCTGGAGTTTTGCCTTAAACCATTTTTAAGGGAGTGCACAAACAATTAAACATTATGAAATAATTAGTTTGATATAAGGGCACTGGTAACCATCCACAAACTACCATTCATCCAAATTTTCTTCCAGATGTCTTGAGAAAAGGACAAATTAAGTTCATTATTCAAAAAAAGAAAAAAGAAAATAAATGTTATTCTTATTGAAATATTACGTTTTTATAATACATTAACACAGCATGAAATAAAGAAGAAATTGCTTGAACATATGTTCTAAATCAGATACAGTTTGCATTCAAAATTTGCTAGGAAATGAATCAATGATATAATTACATAAAAATGTTTATTTAGAAATATCCAAAGGGGGTAGGAGAAACCTTTGCTGCAGCTCTTCAAAAGATAGAAAGGTGTTAATAGGGTATATATCTTTTAAATAAAAGTTTCTTGCATTTATCCATGACTGCCTAAATGTTATGCTTCGATTAAGCTTTATAACAGGGTTAAACCATAAGGATAAATGTACGTGTGAGAAATAGATGATTGATAGAAAGAATCTAAATCTTGTAATATTAATTTTGTAGAATTCAATAGGGTAGACCTTTGTAATAAAGAATTGGAAGCAGTCATAGTAAGTAAAGTAAGTAACAGAAATGGTGATATCAAACTTTTTTCAATGAGAAGCCAAGAAGGTGTATTATTAAAATCTATGCTAATAAACTAAAAGGTGCTTTGTTTTAAAATAAACACTTTATGATAATTAAAAAAGTTCGGCAAACCAAAGCCACCATTGCATTTTGCAATTTTCAAATTTGTGTAACTTATACGGGGAGATTTTTTATTCCAAATAAATTTAGATATTAGTGTGTCTAACGATTTATAAATGGAAGTTAGGTAGGTATCATGGATAGTATATAAAATAATTTTGGAGCAATAATAATTCTAACAGAATCAATTTTCTGCCACCAAGATAAATGTAAAACAGACCACTTATGAAATTTGCCCTTAATAGTATCAAGAATATACTCACAGATCAATGTATCGATTGTTTAATGGTATGAGAGAATACGATCCCAAGAGATTTAAGTTTTACTTTATGCCATATTATATCACTGATTGGTACTATAGCAGGGGTGCAGTGCACATTTAAGGGAAAAATATGTCTTATTTGTGTTTAAGGTGTAGCCAGAAATTTGAGAATACAACTGAATTATCTTTAAAAGGGGAGGAATAGAGGAATCTGGGATGCTAATATATAATAATACATTGTCCGCATAAGCTGAAGTTTTTATAGTAACCTCATTTATAGTAAGACCTCTTATTTCTATTTAGAGTCTGATGGAAATTAGTATTGGTTCAATGGGCAAGAGAAAAAAGTGAAGGTGATAAGGGACAACCTTGACGTATGTCTCTAAAAAGAAAAAAGGAATTAGAAAGATGACCAATAATATTTCACCAGATGTCCAGAATAAAGGGAAGAAATCATACAAATAAAGGAATTTCCAAAATTTAAAGCAGATAAAGTACTAAATAAATACTGCCAATGCACTTTGTTAAATTCTTTTTTCAGTCTCGAATGCAAGGACACCAGCAGGAAGGGTAATGATGAAACAGCTTCAATTGCATGAAATAATATTCTAGTATTATTTACAGAGTATCTAATTTTCATGAAACCATTTTGATCAATGTGAACAATAGTGTCAAGCAGAGAAGTCAATCTGGTCACTAGAATCTTCGGATAAAGTTTACAGTCTTGATTAATTAAAGAAATAGGGCAATAATTTTTTACAACAGTGGGATCTTTATTAGGTTTTGGAAGAACTATAATTAAAGCTTCAGTAAAGGATCCCGAAGTAGATCCTGATCAACTAAAATTAGTAAATAATTTAATAGATGAGGCATCAAATAAGGAGAAGATTCTTTACAAAATTCAGTAGGTAAACCATCTGGTCCAGGTGACTTACCCGTTTAAAGAAATTGAATAGCAGAATTAAGTTCTTCTAATGAAATCAGCACCTCCAGTTTTCCCTTCGATGACTGGGAAAGGTAAGGTAGGTCACAAGAGTGCAAAGAAATATCAATACCAAGTTTATCTATAGTTGAGGAATCACTGTATAGATTAAAACAGTAAACTACAAATTCATTAACAATTTCTTTGTGCGATTATGCCCATTTACCACGAATTGCATTAAGTTAAAGTTTATCATTTTTGATACATAAATAATTTGCCAAAAGTCAGCCAGATCTATTGGCTCTAAAATGAAATTTAGCCTTATTAGCCTTAATATTCGAAATGTGTATACCAGCTCTTCTACTTGACAAAGAGTTGAACTCATATCTTAGTTTCTGTAACTGCATTTTGAATTTATTACCATTGGATGAAATAAAATGCTGTTCATATTTTGCTATTTGTTTATCAAACTCTAGTTTGGCATTGAAAGCCCTGTTTTTGTGTGCCATAATTAAGATCGTTACTCCTCTGATATATGGCTTAAAAGCATCCCAACAATTTACAAGTGAAGTAGATCCTTCTGAATTGAAATAAACATAATCATCTAATGCTGACAAAAGTTTGGTTTTATTATTGTCACTAAGAGTTATATTCGTATTCATACGCCAGCGAGAATGGGATTGTGAGGTGCATTAAGTTGCATAATACCTGAAAAAAGTACATGGTCAGAAATATCAATATTGTGAATTACAGGATCAGAAAATGAATGGATTAGTGAGTGGAAAATTAACAAATAATCAATATGAGTTGTGGGGGTTCGAGAAAAAAGTGAACTGTTTCTCTTTTGGATAATGTAAACGCCAAATATCCACTAATTTGGTTGATTTAAAAAAGGTCTTTAAAATGAAATATGCCTTAGGAGGGTAATATTTAATTTGAGAATATCTATCCAACAGTGAATCACAGATTAAGTTAAAGTCGCCACCAAAAATAAGTGGAACAATGTCTGATTTAATCACTTCAGAGGTGATAAGAGTCCAAAATTTAGGCTCATTTATTTGATCATAAACATTAATTATATAAAAAATATAGTTTAGCTATGATATAACGGCCTTCTGTATCTGATATTTGAACATTTAACTTTTTTGTAAAAAGGATAGCAACACAATTATTTTTACTTACTGCAGGAGAGGATTTAATATTACCAATGCATTGTTTATTAATGTATGATAAAACTGTATCATCCATATGAGTTTCTTGAGGTAAGCAGATGTCTGCTTTATGCCTGGCTAAATAATCTAAAAATATAGTTCTTTTAACAGGGTGTGTAAACCTTTAACATTGAACAAAACAACTTTAAATATTTTAATAGTATCCATAATCGTAGAAAAAAGAGATGTACCAAAGAAAGAAAATACGTAGCTTAAAGGATTAAAGAGTAGCTCTGGATGAAGAAGATAGGAGAAAAGAGATGGACAAGGACAAACAAAAAAAAGACAAAATAGGAAACAAATAATGGTCCAGAATCGCACACACACATCTGCATGTTTGACCTGCCTAGACAATGCCCCCACAAAAAGTATCGACAAATAGGCACAAATCAAGAATTGTCAGATGTTTCCTTCATGTTGAAGTGTCACTTGTTTCCAGGGAGAGCGGAGAATGCTGATCTAGAAAGGCTTGGAGATCCTCAGGACGCTGGAAAGATTTTGAGATACCAATCAATCAAACAAGCTTAATTCAACGGTTGTCATAACAGCATATAATACATATAAAATTCATCAATAGAAGAATAATAAATAATGTTAAAATTACAAGATCATAAAATTCTTTGATAATAATACACCAAGAACCAAAAGTTACTAAAGCACATATTACGAGGCCAGTAACTTTTAACACCCTGAAAAGGAGATTATCCTGCCATCAGTTTACTTCTAATTACCCATTACCAACCTAGAAATTTGGCCACAGCTACTTACACAGGGGGGTTGGTACAAGTGCATATTATTCTTACGGCAACCGTCCCGCTCCCAGTGCCCAGTAATCTGCACATTGGACGTAACCAGGTACGCCGGGGGGCTGCATACACAGGACATTCAAACAGTAAATGATTAATAGTTTCCATAGGGGCCGGACAGCCCGGACAGGCAGCCTGGTCCATTTATTGGTAAACGCTCTGACTGGTAAGCTTCCGATTCTCAATTGAAAATAGAGCTTACGGTCTAGGGGTTTTGTAATAACATCCCAAAAGGCTTCAAAGTTGTCCCCATCTTTGAAGTCCAGAAAAATGCCAGTCAGGGAGAGAGGAGCAATGTTCCTAAAAGCTTTAGACCATATCCGCCTCCAGTATAAAACTGGGTGCAGAGATGCTATGAGAGCTATTGGGCTCAATCCCAAATCATAAAATAAAAGACTCATGGGGGTGCCCTGGGGTAATTTGATTAGATTTCTGAGGAAGCGGTTTTCAGAGACTGTCATTCTGCTTAAGTTCTCAAACCCCCAGATTTCAACTCCGTATAAGTGTGCAAAGTTTTGCTCATGAAGTTTTTTCATTAGCGAAAGGAGGGGTCTGGGCATGCCCATATCATTAAGAACACACCACAAGGTTACGCGGGGGACCAGGTCAAATGCTGCCCTAAGGTCGATAAAGGCAGCATATAGGCTACCCCCTCTGATTATCACAGTCTTCCAGTACAGCATAGCAAAATACAAGACCTGGTCGACTATGCTAATGGAGGCTCTAAATCCTGCCTGCAAATGAGATAAGATGTTCTGATCCTGTTCTCACGCCAAAACCCTGTTAAGAATCAGCCTGCCAAAGATCTTTTGCATGGTATCGATCAGGCTGATTGGGCGGTAGTTGCCAGGTAGTGATTTGTCCCCTTTCTTAAGTACAGGTATAATTTCGGCCCCATTCCAGGATTGAGGTATGGGAGCTCCTTTGGCAATCGCATTTGCTAGGAGGAGTATGTATCTACCCCAGGAATCTTTATCCTGCAAGAATATATCCGCAGGTACACTGTCTATGCCTGGTGCTCTTCCAGGGACCACTAGATCTAAGGCGTGATACACATCGCCTAGAGTAAATGCATCATCCAAAAAACGTAAATATGGGACCTCCATAGATGGATTTAATTCCCCACCCCTGGCATATTGCGGTTTGAAATAGGCTACTCATTCTTCTTGAGGAACCCAATTCTGTGGCTTTTCTGGGTTGCCCTCGGTTCCCCATTTAAAAACATTCCAAAACCTTCTTGAGTCTTTTTGGGCTCCTGCAGATTTTAAATCTTGCTACCTCTGCTCATCCCAGGCGCGTTTGGATTTAGAGGCTGCATTTTTATATGCAGCCCTGGCAAGCCGAATATTCCTGCTTGAGCCGCTTTTAATGGCTCTACCTAAATCCAAGCGGGCTTGTCTACATTCCTCCGTGAACGAACGCGGTGGTTGATCGGTGCGGGGTCCATTTGACTTACAAGGCCTAACAAACAGCCTTCTTAGATCACCAAAGAAGGATTCATGGATCCTGATTCCCTTTTCTAGTGCAGAAACCAGGGCCCCTTTTCTGGCTAGTACACCTAGGTCGCACGTAGCTTGTGCTAGCTTGCTTGATATGAAATCAACATTCTCTTGGGAATCCGAGACTTTGGCCCATCGAACATGGTGCATGTCATTTGAAATAACTATATTGGGGGGAGAGTTTATACCCAGCCCCCCTCCATCGGCGGATACCTTCCAATAGGTCAGTAACATACATAGAGGGTTGTGGTCGCTCTCAAACCTATCAACAATTGACATATCCTCAAGATATTCCATAGACCCAAACTGATCAGGATATAGTCAATTCTACTCACACGAAGTCCACTCCTAAAATGGTGATGGCCCCTGACCTATCTTCAGCGGTCCTGCCGTTGGTCGCTCTCAAGCCTTTGTTCAGACCGAGTGAGTTTAGTTGGATTGCTAATTCTGTCCACCTTTTAACTGGCTCAAGATCAAGTTTGGGTACACCCCACTCCCTGTCTTCCTCATCCAATATATTCCAATCGCCACATAACAAGGGTTCAAAGGTCGTATTAAAATCTCCCCCTAGAATTATATAAGAATGCAGAGAGTGACATTCAATAAGGTCTTCCAGGAGGGCTAAAACTTCGGATTTCTTACCCCCAGTACTTCGGGCATACAAATTATAGATGTGAATGGGCTCTTTATTTCTAAACGTTAGAGTTAGAATCTGTAAATCCCTGTGATTAGAGGGTAGGGGCTTAATTCTAACATTGAGGTCCTGTCTAACCCATATCGATAGACCACCAGATGGGCGACCTCTCCCTCCCTTTTCAGCAGGTATACTGTAATTCAAATAGCCAGGAAAATGCAACGCTTCCAAAAACCAGGTTTCCTGGAATAAACATATTTCATGCTGGTTAATGAAAGAAGCCCATTCCGGGGATTCTACTTTGGATTTCAAACCAGCTATGTTCCAGGACAAGATCGATCTGGGTTTACAAAAATCGCGTGTGGAGCCATCATTTTGACTTATATCTGAGATCCAATCTAGCATGGTATTTAAAGAAACCATGAGGGACATCGAGGGTGGTGATGGAGTGGTGATACCCAGGATAGTAGTTATACCTAGGGATACATTTTCACCATTCCTTCCCTCGTTACAGCCTACTTGGACATCTTCTCTCAATAGTCAGTCATTACAATCTAATCCAGAGCTTCCTACGATATTACCTCTAACTTGTTTTTCACATTTAGTCAGCCAATTCTGAGGGGGGGTAGATCTCATTTGGATCCTAGAATGGTCCGGGGAACAACTTCTAAACTCCAGAGGAATTAGGTCTTCCACCATCTTCGTATTTTTAAAAGTTACTCAATACAATCACATGAATCCCCAGGGAGAGTGAGCCTCTCTTCACTAAGGATATCCTCTCGAATAACAGACCTGCAACCCCTGACGTCTCTAATCCAGTGGATTGCTTTATTAGTTAGGGATTCGGTGGATTCCTGGTCCCTACCGGGGCTCAACTTGGCGGTATTAACCAAATACACCACTGAAGATTTACTTGAGTAGGAATTGGGGTGAGAGGCGCTCAAGCTTGGTGGGGCTTTTCTTTTCACTGGGTGGCTACTTACAGGTTGCTGATTAATTGGTCTATCTCTAAGAGTAGAACCACCACCCACAATCCCCGGTTGATTTAAAGCTACAGTTGAAATCATTTGCCCAGGGATATTACCACGAGCGTATCGGTCATGTTGGGCTTGTGGTACTCCCCTCCCTGTCCTTACCACCTCACTAAATGAAATGCCTATGGGTAGAGAAACGCTTGGTGTGCTGGAGGGGGAAATGCCACAATTAGTTGTCTTTGCTACCTGGGTTCTACTTGTAGCATTATTTTTCAAGGTAGCAGTACCAGTTGAGCAATATCCGGGATCTGCCCTGATGCTATTTACTGCATCAGTGAGACGGTCAATTTTGACTTGCATGCCCTCTACCAGGTTACACAGGTGCTTTACTACTGCAAACAGTGGGTTGCCATCTGCCTTTGCTTCGAGGGACGTCTCTCATTGGTATTTCAGAACCAGGGTTGGAGCCACAATCTTCAATTTGGGCCAAAATGGCGAACCTATTACTGCAGGGCAATGCTATTGGGTCATTCAGGCGGAGAGTAGCAGAAGGGGGGATTGAACTTGTTCTAAGCCAAGGACTATACATGATTCCCCCGTAAATATTCACAGATTTTACACCACCCCCTGCATTAGGTTTACTCAAAAACATTTCGGGGATAACCGCTGCACCCCGCTTGTGCCCCCTTCCTTCATCGGCAACTGTAACGCTCCCACCCTCTTGGCCCCACCCTCTTGGGTTAGGGGTAGCAGACAGTAAGACTTTGCAGTCCTCCACCAGTCCTTCAATACGATCCATGACACAGTTTCCACCCGTGTGAGTCACACGTTTCCTGGGTGGCTTAACTTTCGCCTTCCTAGCTTTTTTCCCTCCCTTAGGCACTACACCAAGGCCCTCATTTGCATCCTCCGTGGTTTTCCTTTTACCCATGCTTCCAATGTATACAACTACAGGAGCACACGTAAGGAGATGAGACACAAAGTACCTTCAGGAGGCGTTGTCGAAAGGGGGATAGCCCCCAACGGCCACAGACTGCCCGCCCTTTGCCCAGGCTTGGCCCGGCTCAGCCCGCGCGCATCCTGCTTTGCGTAGAGTCGCAGACACTTAAGTCCTCTTGATGACGGTGGTGTTGGGAGGGGCTGCCGGTCTCACAGGCGTCCCCCGCTGCAGGCTGGGGCTTGAAATCCGTGATCCGCTCCTGCGATGCGTTTCCCGCAGAGCGGGAAGCGCAAGCACCTGATGTCCCCGGTAGTAGAGGGAGGGGCTGCCGGTCTCACAGGCTTCCCCCGCTGCAGGCTGGGGCTTGAAGTCTGTGATCCGCTCCTGCGATGCGTTTCCCGCGGAGCGGGAAGCGCGAGCTACTGATGTATCCGGTGGTAGAGGGAGGGGCTGCCAGGCTCACAGGCGTCCCCCGCTGCAGGCTGGGGCTTGAAGTCCGAGATCCGCTCCTGCGATGCGTTTTTTGAGATAACATCCTTCCAAATTCTCATAACAGAAGAATCAAAAAGGTCATATTTCAAACCACAGTTTCGAAGTCGAAGGTTTAAATTGGGTAAATTCTTTGAGAATTTTAACAGTCTCTTTAGAGAAGTCCTGATGTATGAAAAATGTTTTTCCATTAACAATTAAAGATGGGATATCTCTGGCTATTTTCCGGATCATTACCAGGTGTTGATGACGCAAGACTTAAAAAATCACCTGACGGGGTTTAACATTGCTTGGATTATGATGAGAAGGAATTCTATGTGCCTTATCAATTTCGAATTTCGCACATACGGCCTATTATGGTTATCTAATTCCCGTAATAAAGCATTTATTTGCATAATTTTCACCGTGAGGGGCAACATGCTGTCAATTTTAACCTTATTATCCTCAATTGTCAGAGACTTTCATTGAAAGTTTCATTGAAAGCCATATCCGTGCAAATAATTTTTATTTCCAAAACATTGTTATCTGTGTTAGAGCGTATTGCTTGTATCTCTTCCAATAACGTTTTTAACCAAGGCTCATTAGAATCCATAAGTTTGGACTTTACTGGTGGAAGAGAAATTGCTTCCTTACGTTTGTTAGCTGTGTTATGTAAATTATTTTCTTCCATATTCACTATATCAAGCAAAATATAGCAAAATAGCTTCAAAAGTACTAGAAGAATAAAAAAAGTGACAATACATACAGTATCACCAGAGTAAGCAACTGTGCAGCAGCTAGGACCAGCTGTGGGTGTGGTTTAGGCCTCGGCCACATCCTTTCCTGAATAAGTCTCTGCCCTCCTGACAGGAACTTCCAGCAGCACCTCACAGGCAGCTCAAAGCAGAGAAACAGCACGACAGAAAGTCCACAAAAAATGGAACCAAAGCCTCAGAAAGCCACCTCTCCGCAAGTACTGACCACAAGGAGTAGAAAGAGACAGTCCAACACACTTAAGGTGAGCCAAAACTTGGTTAGAATATCGTTGTTAATGTGGGCTTTGAGGGAGAACTACTGGGAGGTGGCCATCTTGAAAGGGCGCTCGCGTGACCCGACATAGGGAAGTTCTAAGTTATTATCATTATCTGTGCCTCTATCACACTTTCATAGCAAGTATGTGTGTAGCCTCTTCAGAGAATGAGTGCCTTGAAATCCCAAACACCCTTGAATTGTCAGAAAAAAACTAAAAGTGTCAGTAAATATCTAACTGTGTCCCTCTAATAATGACTTTCGCTAGATTTTGAAGTTAATAGCAAAGAAACTGGAGCAAGTCCACAGCATTAATCTAGGAGTTGAGATAGCAGGATCAGTTGGACTACAGAGTTTGAGATCTAAGAGCATGATTTGTGATGTAACATAAACCTCCTATGTGCCACACCATGCCGTGAAGATTGTAGTAGGTTATTCACACTGTGTGCTTTGAAATATGATGTCCTGAAAAAACCCTAGCTCATCATTAGGTTGTGTTGGGTTTTTGATAGTTTCACACAACTATATAGTGATCATAAAGCAACATAATAAACTGAATTTTAGGCTAAATAGTAACAATAATAATGTTTTATATAGCATTTAATACTGTTTTAACTCACCTCAGGAAGATGAAAGCCTGAGTCATACCTCCCAGGATTCAAATTATTGATTAGCTGATCACTAAATTTGTCGTCTGTGAGCATTCAATTTTCTAAGCCATCTTGCCAGGTATACAGTATGTTATGGTGTTTCATTAAATCAGGGATAGTAGCGAACCAGCAGTTGTTATCTGCCAACTGTCTTCCGTGTATCCATGAACATATGATTAAATCCCAATGGGTGAATAAAGAATTTGCTGTGGGTCTGTCCTGGGAAACTGTCAGTGGTGGCAAATTCCTAAATGAGAGCTTGTTTCGAAGTTCTCGCATAACTGCAGATAAGGGTACAATGGCCAAACCAATTGGTCAAGAAGAAGGATGGCTTGTTTCAAGGTCTGTAACTTTCCCACTATGGATTATTTTTTGAAGTAGTTTATGAGACTGGGGGGCATATCAGCAAGGGCTGGTGATAATTGTCGCTCAGCGCGCTTAGCGCAAGGATAAATATTGCCGGCTAACACTGCATTTTATCGATGAGATCGCGTGCTATCAGCAACGTTTATCTCAACAGCGATAAAATTGCAGGTGCAAGCTGCCATATGTGTGATTATCGCTGGAAATCCAGCGATAATCTCACAAATAATGGCGATAGCTTGATGATAGGGCAGGGCAGACTCAGCCATGATATCCAACTTCCATTGGATATTAGGCAAGGATTCCCACGATAGTGTGACCTTGCTGATAGGGCTTTAAGATTATCGCCGCTTTAGCGGCTAAAAGTGCTGCTAAAGTGGCGATAATGCCCTTGATGATATGCCCCTGGATGCCTTCTCCCCGGGGGTAATATCCAATTTGTGTTGGGTTCCAGTCTAGTTTTCTTATCACCCACCACAAGCGATTAGCCTTATTTGAAGTAATTCCAATTTTGGCAAACAATAGGGCCAGGGCCAGAAATTCAAAAAGTGAGTAGTAAAAAGTAAGAACTTTTATCGCAAGGGGAAGCTGGGATTAAAACCAATGCCTTGTGGTTCCACTGTTTCTATCTTACTTGTTGCACCATAACCAGGGTAGGAGATGGTTCAGATGGGGAAGCCAGGGAATGCCCTACTTATGGAAATGGGGAACAGGGCCACATTTTTAATACAGTCTTTGCTGTCTTACTTTAGGCCTATTTTGGGTTTGGAGCATGGGAATTTACTCCATCAGGATGATGGAGTAAAGTACTCCATCACATTGAGGGAGTACCTGCCTGCCAAATTGTGAGATGTCTGCCGGCTCAGCTGACAACTTTTCAATTTGCAGGAACCTCCATCAGGGAGGTTCCTCTAAATGTATTGAAACTTTGATGTATGGATTCATCAAAACTAAGGAGCCCGGACGTCAAACATTCAACTTTCATTTTATTTATTTTTTTAAATCCCAATCCCAAAGCAGGAGTATTCTTTTTGAAAATAAAAAACAACCAATGAGCTTCTTGCCATGGAAGAATACTCCCATGGACTGGGGGTTATTTTGCAGTTTTCACTGCATGTTACTGCCAGATTTTACCTGCCAGTGATAGACAGTGAAAACTGGCCATGCGTTCTCCTACTGTAAACATGGCCAAACCCCTGACAGCCCTTACTCCAACAGGCCCTCAAAGGTGCATGCAGGTTGGCAAAAATGGATTATACTCCCCATCTACATTCTCAAGTTCTGTCCAGCTCTAAATGCAGAATATTCCTTTGGTGGGTACTCCATTGCCATTATGAGAGAGTACTCTCTACACCACAGTCTAATTCTGCCCTTTTGTTTTTAAAGAGTTAAATTAGAATTACATGTAGAGCCCCTTTTACCCAAGTCTAAAACCTCAAACACTGGATCAGAATCCAGCAGTGAGAATGGGATGGAGATATCTGCCCATCTCAGTAATTTCATGTTTTTTATAGCACTCACAAACTGAAATGATCATTTTTTTATTTGACAATAGGAAATTGTGAGACCTTTTATCGTATTTGTGGGTAGGGGTGTGCGAGTTTCACGTAAATTGCATTCACATAATTACATGAAATTTTGTCAAAATGACGTGAAATATATGTTATGATGTGAAATTCAAGTCTGTCATTTTTGGCCTACTGTATACCGAGAAATGCATCATCCGAACTATTTTTGATACATGAATGCCTTTTTTACTAAACAAAATAATGCAAAAAGCATGAAATCTCTGCAAGCAGCATTCACTCAAACGTTGGTGGTAAATGTGTACAGTAAATGGCGCAAAATCATGCTAAGCAGCATATGATATAATTTCATGAATTTCACGCAACATGAAATTTCCCAAATTACGTGAATTAAGCCACTGTAATTGAAATTTCTTCTAGGCCTAGATGCTTACTTGGCTGCATGTGTGGTCAGTACTGCTGTATGGTGTCCTTATGCTTTTTTAAATTCCTTTTGGATAACCAAGGCACGACCTTTGTACTCACCAAGGGTAGGGATCACGAATCCTCAAAGCTACTCTTCAAAAGGTAGTAAAGGAATTGAAACTAAGATATCATTATGACACACTAAACACAATTGATAAACTCAACGTCTGCTCAGATCCATATTTTGTAAAACAATTAGGGGCCTAATTTAGAGGAGGGTGGTGTGGAATAAAACCCTAGAACTCAGCATTGTGAGTCATATTCTCTCATCCACCATCTTTCTGCTTGCCAGCCTGTCTGTCTAGAACCAATGTGGCACTCAGTCACACCCATACCATGCCTTTTGACCTCTATGAAATTGTTTGTGAGTCCCATGCTGAATAATACTATGATAGTGAGAGAGAAATTCTCGGATGCTACTCGGATGCTACTAATCCAAACCCCATCTATCCATAATTGCAGAAAACTCAGAACAAACACTCAGTTAAAGCTGTGTGCAAATGGAGACCTATAGTGCAGAGACTGTAAAAATTACGGGGCATATTATCAAGGGGGTTTATCTCCGCTTTTTTGGCTTTAAAAGCCAAGAAAGCGGAGATAAAATTATCTCCCTATTACCTAGCTGCTGCTAACACCAGTTAGCGACAGCTAGTAGGAGATAGCGACCATCTTGGGCCCCACTTTGCATGTCAGTGATATTTATCACTAATGAGATGCAAAGTGGGCGTGCCAAGATGTTAGAGACTGAAAACAGTCGCTAACATCGCTATCTCCTATTACCAACTTTTGGAGATATTCGCGCTAAGCGGGAATATCTCCAAAAGCTAACACCTGCCCTGAGCAGTTCTTAGCCATGTTATCCAATGGGAGGTGGATGGCATGGCTAAGAGCATTAGCTCGCTAATGCATGAATATCGCTGACTTTTCAGCGATATTCATGCTTTGCGGCGATTTTTACCGCATTTGCGTTAAACCTTGGTAATACCAAGGTTTATTTGCGGTACAAATCGCCGCAGCGCTGCGGTAAA
Organism: Lissotriton vulgaris; assembly: GCF_964263255.1. NCBI lineage: Eukaryota > Metazoa > Chordata > Amphibia > Caudata > Salamandridae > Lissotriton > Lissotriton vulgaris. Next base: position 723,886,694 of record NC_141689.1, on the reverse strand, counting down.
TTTTTGTCTCTAACCAAGCAATAGCGATAATTATCGCTATTGCTTGGTAATATGCCCCTACATCCGTACTATCTACATTGCAACCCTTCATTTTTAAGTTTCTAGATATATAAAAAGCATAATTTGCTTTTTTTCTACGAGTACCAACTACATTTGGCTTTTATATGTCGTTTTCATTTGTGACACACGGGCATATTTACAAGGAATTAATGCCACCAAAACGTCACTATTTCCGACGTTCTGGTGGCGTTAATTTTTTTGCCTTATTTACACGGTGGCGTTAAGCCACTTAAAGAGGCTTAATGCCGCCTTGTAAATAATACCCCTATTCATGCAGCACTTAGAGTGAAAGGGTGTGCAATGGGTGTTGTAGTGGACGTTCTGCCACAACACCCATTGCGTTTTGACACTGCCCATTTTTTATATAGTATGGGGCTGCGGCAATATTACTGCCAAGGAATGCCTGGTCTAAAGAAGGCGATACGAGGAGAAATGTTTTATTTTTCCTCGTATTTAGCTCTTTTCACGTGTGTTGCATTCTGCAGCACGCATAGAGCAGACCGCCTGTGAATATTGTTTATGTGCAGAAAGGTGTCCCTTCCTGCACATAAACAATTGCCTCTGACATTGCACAGACACCCTAGTAAAATGGCCAGCGCTAGGGATAACTCAGGGATGATCCACATTCTTGTGAATACAGCGCATTCCTGCTTTTTTAAACTGTCGTAGCGTGGCATTACCAATTGTGGCGTAACCCAGTGCTCTACCAGTTTCTTGTAAATATACCCCAAAGTCTGTGTCTGAACACAGATATTTGAAACATTTATTTTCAATCTGATCAGTTGAATTTTTTTTTTACTATTTACTAAAATTTGTGCTGAACTGCCTTCGAATTGTCATGGTTTAAGGTTACTCTAGCCCTTTTGCAGAATATAAACTGCCCCTGCACATGTCTCTTCTTATATACGTTTTAAACGCCCTTCTACAAGCAGTAATGAATTTTATTGAGCGTGTTTATACATAATGTTAGCACAGCTGAGCCTAACAGTCAAACCCAGCCATTTAATTATCTAGCTGTAATTAGTTGAGCTAAAAGAATGTGAATAGCTTATTCGTGGCATGTCCTTAATTCCACATCCTGAAGTAATATATAGAAGCGATGGGAGTTTCTAAATGAACCATGTCCTTCTCATAATAGAATTACCGTATAAACCGGTTGGATCAGTTAAGTAACCAGATGAGAAGCCATCTCTGTTACCTCTGTGCCAGGAATTTATAAGGGATGGCGGCGTCCTTATAACTATAAGGCAGCGTGTTCCTGGTGTCTGCAATCTGTGGCTGGTAAAGAAGCCCATTTTTGGTGACCATGAAGGGCAGCGGTTGGGGCATTGATGCTCGCAGGAGAAGAGGGATGTCAAATATGAGATTCTTCTCGTACCTGCAGGACTATGTACCACTGAAGATGTAGATGTCTCCCGCTAGCCTTATAAAACCATTCTCAAAATGGTGCATTTTGCAGTGATTGCATGTTGTTCCCCTGTTTTTCACCACGTTTCTCGCCAAAGTTTCCCCATTTTTGTCCCTGATTTTTTACTTCACTTTGGATGGATTCCTCCCTGAATTCTAGTTCCGGACGATCTGATTAGGCTCTTTCTTGACCCTCGTTCACAATTCGTTATGCCTTAGTCTAAATACACGCATTAATTCATCACCTTCAGTTATGAACAAACCATCAAGTTTGCCAAAGGGGGTTTTTCTGCCATTTGTGGCTTTCTTCCCCTGACAGGGGCTCACGTATGGAAACACTTGGCACCTTTCATGTGTATTTCAAGTGCTGGGTGAGGTGTCAGAAACTGGGAGATTTCACCCTTTTAGACGACAGGCAAAAAAGAAACTGGATAGATCTTCGTTGTGTCCAGACCATGACAATGTCATTCTTACTATCCTAGTGGACTTCTGCAAACCTCGGGATTGCACTACCTCCCACTCACCTTCACAGCAAAAGTTGTTAGTTTTGTTAATTCTGTATACACTCTTTTATCCATGTTTTACTCATGTGGACATTCCATAGTCTTGTTTGGCGAGAAGGTGAATCAAATTACAGAAAAGTAAACAAGTTATGCAAAGTATTAACAGCAAAAAAGAAAAATACCTCACATACTTCAATGCAGGTCAAAAACAAAAAATTAGGCCACCCTAATGAGCAAAATAAAAGACGTTTGTAATGCTTTAATCCATGCAAGCAATAAGTTCTTCACCCACAATGAAATTCTAATTTACATGTTACTCTTAGATGACTGTAGACAAGAACGGAAAAAAAAATAAAAAGGAGAGGGTAAGCATGCTAAAAACAGAGAAGTAGCAGGACAAAAACACACATTGAGTTTCTATTTAACCCCCGAAAAATGCCTTCAATATAACAGCAATCATGTAAAAAACATGCTTTCATGCTGAATGCATAATTGTAGCAAAATCGGAAGAGAGGTGATGTACCCCAAATGAAACTGCTATTGTGTGCATTTAAAATCAGAACGGCCTCAGCTTGAAGTGTGAATTCAGCAAATCAAATCCGACATCAGCAGTATATGCTAAAATGTTATAAAGGACCTTTCTAGTCTATAGGTTTGAGAGTAAACTCCCAATGCGCCCTGCTTAACACAAGTATCAGACCACTATCAACCAGAAATGGGACAAGTAGCACCTTGGTCAATATCACTCTACATGGGACGTGGCCAAGACATTGAGCATGGTGACTGCTTCTTTTTGAGGTTTTGGAAGCTTCTAGCTGTGCTTCCATCTGTCATCGCCCGTTGCAATCCATCCATTCAGACCTTAGAATGGACGCCACACCCCTGTACTCACCCACAGAGCATTTAAATGTAGGGACCCCAAGGGGATAATTCAACTGCACAGTAATGACCCTTTCCTGGCCAGTGCACTGATACTCTGTCCTGCTAACGTTGTCTGTTTGAATAACTGCCCTCACCCACAAAATTGTGGCATGCTTCAACATAGGGCTTGCCAAACAACACCCATGTGCAGACCAACGCCTGGGGTAGAACAAAAGGGAGGGGGAAGACAATAAAAACATACAATTGTAGGGATCAAAAAGAAAAACAAGTGAAGAATATCGAGTTTAAAACTGGCTCAGGAATGTCCACCTTAGTACTTTGCTCCCAGACTTCCTGGTCAGGATTAAAAGAAAATATAAGGAAAGTGGAGAAGGGCTGATTAGTGGCCCTTCCCCTTCCTGTCTGCATGTTTGTCAACATGTTTCAGCTAGTTATTGTGTCTTTGCGGCTTTCGTCAGTACCAAAAGATTCCCTCTCCGGTCTACAGTTGCTTAGTCACACTGCAGTGGGACCTGTAGGTGAAAATATAATTATTATAAACATTATTCCATCCTTATACTAATATGGCTGTCTATAGAGTATAAGAAAATAACATGCATCAATGATGTCGTATACAAAAACACTCATGCCACTTCTACGTTTCTTTAAAGCATAGATAAACCTTGGAGTTTAGTATGCATGCTCTCCCGGGTAACCTGAATACAGGTTCATATATTCACCAGTTTTTTATAGTAATTCTATAGATTTTTCATGCATTGTATAAAAATGATATTGTCATGAAAAGAGAACCACATCAAACATCCCCCAGAAGTGGGACACTTCTAGCAAAAATCAAATGTCGGTATCTGACCGAGTTTCAAAGCTGTTGAAGCTCGAAAAAGTGCAGGAGCAGTGGCTGCTCCCTGAAGTCAAACACTATTTACAGTGGGAGATAAGACATATAATTGGCCCTGGCCCTGTTTCTATCTTTTTTCTCTCTCAAAGTCCCGTTATGTTGTTAAACCCTGATAAACTTCTGTCCAATGAGTTTCCGATGTTGCCAAATCTTCACAGGTAACTACAGATTTTCTGTTTTTATGCCTTGCAACAGAGGTTTGTGATGTTTCTGCCATGAAACCCCTGTACTGCTTTGTTTTCCATTTTCGTTTATTATCCGGTAGGCTCCTCTCCCCCTTCCTCCTTACTTAGTCAAGATGAGGCTGCCGCCCATAGTATTTCTCAACATGGGAATGCCTGACCTGCATACATTATACCTGGTGCAGGTATAATGTGACGCAGGACTCTGCAAACTGACACATTGGGCCCAATTTGTCAGTTTGGAAATATGGAGCAGTATTAAGTACTAATTTGGCGCTTCTGCGCAAAAGATTTTTTCGCTGCAGTGGCGCATATGCCCCTCAGTAAATAAATCCCCCTTTCAGTCGGATTCTATAAAATCATTGGAGGTTTCATAGCTCATATCCCTCCCGGGCCGTGGGTGCTGGGTGGTGACCTTACAGGGACGGTTAAATAAATAATGAATTCCACATTTGTGTAGAGCACAAAGTCATCTCACCTAGGGGTATCCAGCTATTGCCAGAGCCACATGATACTGAGCTGAGCTGCTGCCGGGAATCAAACCCTGAGCCCTGCTCTCCGGAGTCTGCCACTCTGGCCGCTGCACTGCGCCATCTGCCTCGAGGACAGATCTGACCGCACAAGAGTTCACCTCTGATATACTCTGACTGTCTGGCATATGGAAAGCTCAAAACTGTCTCTAATGGTGCTACACTTTCTATTCAGGGGCTCACAAGGTATTCTCCCATCTTGACTACTCTCGCAAAACACATGCTAAGACTTTCTGGGTTGCTGACATGCACATACTAATGAGCGGACTGTCCAGGTACTGGTCAGTTGAACTTGCACTCTGCTGTGCAACAGGAATATCGCTGCTTGGCTGGAGGTTCAGTGCATATCGGTTAGTTGACCCTGATTGTCATCAGCATATAATTGACGCCATTACTCACAACCTTACTATAAGCCCAAGCTTTGTGAATTCTCAATAAGTACTCAGGGAGGCTCTTGAAGCTACCTTACAAGAGAAAATTCTTAGTTACAAAACTGGCAGATGCTGCCAGCAACAGCAGTCATTCTCTTCATGTTGGACCTAAAAAAACACGACTCAGAGTCGGTTTTGAGATCCTTCGAGATTTATTGCATACCAAAAAGGTTCTCCAACAGTGTCAGGGGAGGCTGGAAATGCATGGCTCCTCATGCAAAGCCACATATACCAATGAGGGAGAAGTCCAGCAAGCCCTTTCATTAGCTGGGTTCCATAAAGGTGTTTCGAGAACCTATGGCCTATATAACAGAAGACTATGTTTCAAGAGTTCAACGAGAGGAAAAGATTGCATGTTGCTATGCCTCTTATTATTCTGTTGTTAGACCTGTCAGCCCTAGGGGGATCTTCCCCCAAACATTTGTCTTCCTCCTCCATTTTTGCTGATCTCTTTTTCGCTTGCCTAAGAACTCTGTGCACTTTACTACTGCTAAATAGTGCTAAGGTGCCTGCGGTTTCTCCTCTATACATGGAAAAATTGACTTATACCCAATTTGCACATTGCATTTGCTTGTAAGTCCCTAGTAAGGTAATGCTACCTGTATCCAGGGCCTGTAAATTAAATGTGACTAGTGGCCCTGCAACACAGATCATGCCACCCACTTAACTTAAGTAGACCTTTAAATGTGTCTACGGCCAGTCATTGCAAAAAGTTGAACATGTACTTTCAAGTTTTACATGTCCTGGTAGTGAAAAACTCCTAAATTGGTATTTCTCTACTTCAAGGTTTGCCTCTCCCATAGGATAACATTGTGTTTCCTTATCACATTTAATAAGTGATACATTTCAATTGGGAGCAAGTGGAAATGTTGAGTTTATTGTCTATGGAATTGCAATTAAAAGCTTTCTTTAATGGTAACATTTGAGTTTTAATCACAAATCTAAAAAGGCCTCCTTTAGAAAGTTATAATTTTCTTGGCCCAACCCTTTGGTGTCTGCTGTCTATATACTGGGTCACATGACTAGGTATAGTTGGCAGTTGGAATGTATGTATTGTTCCTAGACAGTGAGGCAAAGGGAAGCTAGGCATTGGCAGGTTGGCAGGACGGGTCCCTCTAAGTTAATGAGGTGGAAAAGCTGTCTCCCAGCCTACTTGAACATCACAAAGGCCCTGCCGGGCACTCTCACATATGGTTTGATACTAGTCTACTGCGACCCTTAACAAACTAGGGCCAGGGCAGATAGTCAGGAAATTCCAAGCCCCTATGGTGGGAGCAATCCTCAAGAGGCTTCTCCTACCTCAAATAGTGGGCCTCGGAACCCAACTCTTCGGTACACATCCTGACCTGTGGATACTACAGAAGAAGTACTGCTGTGCTGTTTTGCTGCCAGAAGGACTGCCACACTTCTGCTGTGTTACTCTGCTGCTCTGCTACCTTCTACCCTGATTGGTGAAAAGGAAGATTGGATCTGCACCCTTCATCCCAGGCTGAAGTGATTCTAAACGTCTGCCAGTTGACCTCCTGTTTTGAGATATAGGGACATAACAAGCTCCAGAGGCTCCTTGCAACTGCCCAGCTGACCTGCTGCCTGGACTTGCAACTCAACCTGCCTAAACAGTGCTGTCCTCTGCTGGAGTGCATTCCTGACCCCCAAGTCATGCCCTGCAGGTCATGGATCCTTGGTGTTGCCTCAGTTGAGCCCCACTGAAGTTTTTAGGTTCTCCGTTAATGCAACTGGGCTTGCTTCGGACACGATTTTGTCATCCGCGTTATCCGCCAACATGAAATTCTGGCGCACCAATTCACTGCATTATGTTGACTGCCAATGACATCCAGCAGCATGAAATCTGCACTTTGCATTACAGCATAAACAGCTTGCAGTGAACGCAAAGCACCAGCAATGACCAACAGAAACTTCATGCTACAGCAACAACCTTCTGCAGCAGCCGGCATGCCCATCGCGCTATATCAGTGACCATCATTGACGTACTCTCTGCTGCTCGTGACTCCTTCCACTGCAAATGTAACTCTTTACGTTAGACTTTGAAGGTAACTCTTTCAGCTGGACTAACCTGGTCCCTGTAACCGGCCCAAACTCCATTGCGGTCATCTCGAACTTGTCACTTTTATCCAGGCTGTGTTGACCGTAGGACTTAGTGCACTTTACCACTGCTAACCAGTTCTAAAGTGCTTCTGCTCACTCCCAAAAGCATGGTAAAATCTGCTTACATCTGATTAACATATTTACTTTATGTCGTCCCCAGTAAGTAAAATACCATATAACCAGTGCTGGAAAAGTTAATGCTACTAGGGGGCCTACAGCACTTTTGTGCCATCCACTTAAGCAGCCCATTAAACCCTGTCTCAGGCCTACCGTTGAAGCCTGTGTGCAGCTTTAAACTGCCAATTTGACTTGGCAAAATACAGCCATTGCCAGGCATAAAACTCCCTTTTTATTACATATGTCATCCCTGAAGCAGGCCCTAACCAGCTCATTAGGCAGGGTGCATTGTGTTTAAAATGTTGGATATCTTCTTTTAAGTTTTACATGTCCTTGTAGTGAAAAACTCACAAATGTGTTTTTCTCTACCTTGAGGCCTAACCCTCCCATAGGATAACATTGGGTTACCTTATTACATTTGAAAGGTGCCAACTTTTGTTTGGGAGCAGGTAGTAGTCTCATGTTTGGTGTCTAAGAAATTCTAATTTAAAATCCTCTTTAATGGTAAAGCTGGATATTAAGTCCCAGTTCTGAAAATGCCTTTAAAAAGTTGGCATTTTCTTGTCCTAACAATTTGGTGCCTGCTGCTTGTTTCCTTGGTCACGTGACTAGGTGTAGTTGAACTTTGTGTATTTCTCCCAGACAGCCACACAATTGGGGGACTTAATGTTGGCAGGATGAAAATCCTGACAGGGTAGAAGGGGAGGAGCTGTGCTCATCCCCACTTGCACTTCAAAGGCACTGCCTCAGCACACATTTGAAGAACTTCACACTTGCCTTTTGTGACTTTGGACAGCCTGGGACCAGGGCAGGGAGGCAGGAAAATCCCAATACGTCTGTGGGGGAAAATTCTTGGAGTTTCTTCCACTTCAAACCTGGCACTAGGTATAAAATTGGAACTCTCAGACCCATTCTTCAGTTCACTTATTGACCTGTGGAAGTCTCCCAGAGGACTGCCCTGGCGCCTGTGGTCTGCTGTGTACTTTAGAGGGTCCAGTAGCTTATTATGACACTGGAGATTCCCACAATTCATCTCTCTGGTGGCGGACATGAGAACCCAGAGAGCAAGTTGTGAGCGCCGGTGCCCAAAACTCTGCTCAGAAAATGACAGCCAGCTCTATTAAATGTCACCATGCCAAATACCAAGGCTGCGCAGACTTCAATCCACCTCAGATGTCTTTAGTGCTCTAGCAGACACTTCCTCTCCCTTTCAGGTTCCTGCTTCCTACCTTTGTGACAGTTTCCTCCTTCTCTCCCCTTTAAGTGCTTTTCTCTCTCAGGCTCACTGGAAATGTCTGCTGAGGACACATAAGAGTTGGTTCCCAAAAATGAGTGCTGTTGGCCCCCACATGCATCCTCTGGCTCGAATTAAGCACTGAAAAATCAAAATTAGAATTCCCTTTGGGCTAATAAGTACAAATTCGATCAAACTCTACTTCTTTACGAGATTTCCTTACACACTTCACATTCACCCCCAATACTATAAAGGTCAATACCACATTGCTGTGTGGTTATAAAAATAATTTTTCCTTTAATTATTCCATTCATATATATCCAATTTAATTTCAAGACAAATGAAATGAAATTGAAGACAGGTGATTGAATTTGTACTTATAAGCCCAATTAGAATTCTAATTCAGACTTTTCAGTCTAAAAGGTGCCCTTTGGGCTAGGGAGGACCCTGTTTATCATTTTAATCAAATTAAACATTGCTTATGTTCTGCTTTCGCAAGCGATATGTTATTTTGCTCAGAGCATGCTTTGGCATTGAGTAAATTTTCCTCACTTTGTAAGGGGGCAAAATTATTGTCTCAAGTTTTCAACTCCGCCAGTCACTGAGTCTGGTTTTGTGCCATTCCCCACCGTATCAAAAACCTTTTCCACTGAAAGACACACAAAACTATGGATACAACATGTATCATACTTACATTTTCTTTCAAAGGCCCTCAATGTCTTTGCTATATATTGTCCTAGAATATATACACACTGCTTATACCTTCCAGTGAGATATTTAGGGTCAGAGTTATCAATCTTTTATGCAACTCAAAGAGGCAAGCCACGTTCAATTAATTAAACATTTGGAAAGCGCGCTACTCACCCGTGTCTCAAGGCACTGGGGGGGCAGCTACTGATCAAACAGCCAGGTCTTGAGGAGTCTCCCGAAGGTCAGCAGGTCCTGGGTCTGTTGTAGGTGGATGAGGAGGCTGTTCCATGTCTTGGCGACGAGGTAGGAGAAGGATCTGCCGCCGGTGGATATTCAGTGGCTGTATGGAATGGTGGCGAGGGCGAGGTCAGCGGAGCGGAGCTGGTGGTTAGGGGTGTAAAACGTGAGTTGCTTGGTGAGGTATGCTGGTCCTGCATTGTGGAGTGCTTTGTGAGCGTGGGTGAGGTGCTTGAAGGAGATCCTCTTGTTGATGGGAAGCCAGTACAGGTTTGTCAAGTGGGCGGTGATGTGGCTGTGACAGGGGATGTCGAAGATGAGGTGTGTGGAGGTGTTTGTATGCGTTGGACTCTCTTCTGGAGTTTGCCCCTGGTTCCCGCATAGAGGGCATTGCCGTAGCCCAGCCTGCTGGTGACAAGGGCCTGGGTTACGTTGCTGCGCTGCTTGAAAAGAAAAGGGCAAGAATGCATCACATTTATCTTTATACGGCGCATTCCTGTCCTTTCCCAGCGCAGGGGCACTTTTGGCTGCCTAGCACCAACGCAGGAACCCTTGCATCATGTTGAAAGGGTGCCTGCAGGATTATTTTTGGGGACCTTCCTGCACAAAAATATTGCTAAGAGGCATTTTTTCCTCTTTCTATGTGTACCACAGAATGCAGCACCTGTAGAAAGAGGAAAAAATGAGGAGAAATACATTATTTCTCCTTGTTGTGCCTCACCTGGGGAAGTGTATTTTGACACATTCCCAGGTCTACTACTAACGGTAGATCTGGGAATGCGCCAAAATCCATGGGTGGATGCGTATGAACACCCACGCTACACAGGTTGGAATGACTCCCTGCCGCAGAGTAATGCATCGCAGTGTTTTACGCTACCTTACGTTACTCTAGATGTATCAATACATACAGGGCCACACAAGGTGGCCTTGCGCAGCTTGATAAATCTCACTTAGGTTTTGAGTTGCCCTTGCACTCCCGGTGTGGCGCAAGGGCGACACAAAACTTTAATCAATATGGGCATTCATTTTCTAACATTTTGTTTCTTCCTATTCCTTCATTGTGAGTATCTCCAAGACACTAGATTGAATAAACACCACCTTACAACCTTAGCTTAGCACTTTTACCTTGGGAAATATGTAGCTCATGTGAGGTGCATCAGCTTTTATGAGATCTGTTTAACAGTGTTGAACCTCAGACACACCGAAAGTGACATGGTTTTACATTAGTCTTAGTATGTTTTCAAATCAAGGTTTTGGATTGGTCTGCTGTTTTATTTGAATTTAGGCAGCGTTTGATATGTGTGAAAGTTTTTGTGTAATAATAAGATTTATGCACTAATATCAATGTTCAGAATAGCAATCTACTCTTGAATTTACTTATGTACATTTATATGATGAAAATGTCTTTGAAACAATTTTCATATGACTTTTTAGACTGTATTTTCTTGTCTTATGCTAACTATGTTTCACCTAGGCCTTGACAGTATCTTGTTCAAAATGATTGTCTCATCTTATTTGTGTTCTGGTTATAATTTCTGCTTCATGTTTGTTTATTTCTGAATGACGATGTTTGTAAAGAGGGCTCTCTATAGGGGGCTCACTGAGGTTACATTTCTCAAGGTCCTTCAGCCTGTGCAAACTATTGCACTCATTTAGAATAGTTCACTGTTATTGTTGAAATAGTTCGCTCTGGCATCTCTAGATGAATTTAGCTCAGATGTTGCTGAATCAATATGCATGTAGTGGGCTAATGCTTAGGTAGTAAGGCTGTATGACGCTTTTTAATTCAGTGCTCTGATTTGTTGAAAATGTATTTTATTTTGCTCACACCATAACAAATCTGCACTTTCTATGTTATTCTAATATAAGATTTCCTACATAAACCTTCGAATTTGGTGGTGAGCCAGATTACTTTCCAATGTTACTAGAGATGCGCTCCGATTTTTATTGATTTTGCTGCTCATTTGCGACTTACTCTATTTTTGATTTCACATATTATTATGTATTGTACTATTACTGAAAGCCTCCATGGCAATGACTTTATGCATCTGCACTTTAAAAATTCTGTACTTTACTTTTTGAAATTTTTTAATAAACATCTATACATTTCCTACTTCCACCTTAGAATTGACTGAGTTTGTCCTTTACTATTAAACTATAATTTTTGACATGCTAACTGGCACCTTATCTTGGGACACATTGCTTCACAAAATTGAGGTTTAACACCGTCCCAGATCCACACAACTGTGGGCGAGTTATTGAGGTGTCTTTTGAGGTGTAAAGTGTAGGGGTACACTACACCTACATCTGTATGAATGATGCTGGACCTTGCCCTCTCTGCAGTGTCCCCCACACAACGTTTGCCATTGTCTTCCATTTTTGCTGAATTAATTTTTGCTGGCCTTAGGAATCTGTGCACTTTTCCACTGCTAACCAGTGCTAAAGCGCTTGTGCTCGCTCCTTAAAAAATGGTCAAATCGACTTACACCCAAATGGCCTGTTATTTTAAAGCTACTAGTGGGCCTGCAGTGCTGATTGTGCCACCCACTTAAGTATCCCTTTAAACATGTCTCAGGCCTGCTACTTCAGCCTGTGTGTGCTGTTTTAAACTATCATTTAGACCTGGCAAAATAAACTTTTTTCCAAGCCCAACCCTTCCCTTTTTATGCATATAAATCACCCCTGGGGTAGGCCCTGGACAGCCCAGAGGGCGGGGTACAGTGCATTTAAAAGGTAGGGCATGCACTTGCTAGTGAAAAACTCCTAAATTATTTTTTCTCTGCTGCAATGCCTACCTCTGCCATAGGACAACATTAGAGTTACTTTATTGCATTTTATAAGTATATTTTCCTAATGGGAATGGGTACCCAGTTCATGTTTGGCGTCTTTGGAATTGTAATAATAACCCTATTTAATGGTAAATTCAGATTTCTCATTACAGTTTTGAAAATGCCACTTTTAGAAAATTGACATTTTCCTGCTCTTAGCCCTTTGTTGTGCCTGTAGCCTGACCTCGGTCACATGGCTCGGTGTAACTGACAGTTAAACTTTGTGAATTCCTCCCAGGCAGTCACACAATAGAGCAGGGGTACTCATAGTACGGCCCGAGGGCCGGTGGCGGCCCGGCAAGCCTTCCTGGGCGGCCCGCGGACATTGCAGACACCTGTGTTTAAAATTAAATACATTAAATAGTGTTCGCAAATACAGCCACAGCAGCTCGGACTCAGACTGTGCACTGTGGGGGCCCGGGTGATTCCAGTGATTGTCAGAGGGGAGCTGCAGGGGCCTAAGAGGTCAAATTCAACAAAGCCTAATCAACATGTAAATGGTCTTTTAAAGACCCATGAAGTACTTGGTGCGGCTGTGTGCGCGCGGCCGGGGAAGCTGTCTCAGCCCGGGCTGAGGCAGACACACACACACACACACAGGTGAGAGGACAGAGAGGGAGGGAGGGAGACACAGAGGGAGGGAGAAGGGAGACACAGAGAGAGGGCAGGAGGGAGGGAAGCAGAGAGTGGGAGACAGGGAGGGAGATACAGAGGGAGGGAGGGAGACACAGAGGGAGGGAGGGAGACACAGAGAGAGGGAGGGAGACAGGGAGGGAGGAGGGAGACACAGAGGGAGGGAGGGAAACAGACTGGGAGACAGGGAGGGAGACACAGAGGGAGGGAGGAAAACAGAGAGTGGGAGACAGGGAGGGAGACACAGAGGGAGGGAGGGAGAGAGGGAGAGAGACAGGGAGGGAGGAGGGAGACACAGAGGGAGGAGGGAGACACAGAGGGAGGGAGGGAAACAGAGTGGGAGACAGGGAGGGAGACACAGAGGGAGGGAGGGAGACACAGAGGGAGAGAGGGAGACACGGAGGGAGGGAGGGAGACACAGAGTGAGGGAGGGAAACAGAGAGTGGGAGACAGGGAGGGAGACACAGTGGGAGGGAGGGAGACACAGAGGGAGGGACGGAGGGAGACATGGAGGGATGGAGGAAGGGAGACACAGAGGGAGGGAAACAGAGTGGGAGACAGGGAGGGAGACAGAGAGGGAGAGTGGGAGACTGGGAGGGAGACACAGAGGGAGAGTGGGAGACTGGAAGGGAGACACAGAGGGAGAGGGAGACACAGAGGGAGACACAGAGGGAGAGTGGGAGACTGGGAGGGAGACACAGAGGGAGAGTGGGAGACAGGGAGGGAGACACAGAGGGAGAGTGGGAGACTGGGAGGGAGACACAGAGGGAGGGAGAGGGAAGGAGAGAGAGGGAGGGAGACACAGAGGGAGAGGGAGGGAGGGAGAGAAAGAGAGAGGGAGAGAGAGAGAAGGAGGGAGAGAAGGAGGGAGAGAGAGAAAGATGTGTGTATGCTGGGTCTGGTGGCTCAGTGGACGAAGGTGTCTGCTGCAGGGTCCTGTGTTTAACCTCATGGTCACAATTTGTGTTTGCTTTAGCCCGCCCCTCCCCCTCTGACCCCGCCCCCACCGGTGCGGCCCTCAGCCACAAACCATACTGTAAATTTGGCCCGAGAGAAAGTTTGTGAGTACCCATGCAATAGAGGGATTAGTTGTGCCTGGATGGGCCTACTGCTGACAGGATGGGTGTCAGAGGTGAGCATGGTCCCACTTACAGGTGAACAGTCTGTGCTCTGCCTTCAAACAAAAAAGACCTAATAATCCCATATTATTACTGCAGCCCACTTGGAGCAAGGCAGGGAATGCCATACACTTCAAAGGCACTGTCTAGAAGCTTATCCCACCTTCCAGATACATTGCACCAGGGAATAAAAAGAGGACCTCAGACACCAATTCTTCAGTACACTTCTGGAGCTATGAATAGCTGTGCTTCTACACTCTGCTGAACTTCTGCTCTGAAGTAACTGCTGCCATGCTGTGCTGACCTGCTGCCCTCCTACCTGGGCGAGTGGGGCAGGACCTGCATTTCATGAACCCAGAGTGACTCCAAGGGCTAGTTTCCTGGCCTTCTGATCTGGAGCCTCAGGGACACAACAGGCTTCCAATATCTCTGGACCTGCACCTGAACTCTGCCATCTGTGGGTCTACCCTACCAAGGTGCGCAACCCAGTCCTAGACACTGGGAAGTGGGCCTAAGGTACTCTGCTAGCCTGAGTGGTGCTAGCAGAAGCAGAACTGATGCATCTCTGCTTCTGCGTGGATTGGACCCATCACAAAGACTTTCATCACCTCCACAGCCCACCATGCCCTCGTATCCACCACTACGTGACACATCCTTGGTGCAGGCTCTCACACCCCTCCTCGACGGCAGCCTCAGCGACAATGCTGGTCTCCCCATCACAGCCTTGGAGCTCTCCTGTACCGATGCATCGTGCAGACAGCACGCACATCCTTGACACCAGACTTTGCATTGCGAGCCCCCTCGACAGGATTCTCAATGACGACACAGGCTTAACCTTGCTGCAACTGAGAGCCGACACACCACTTCAACTATGTGATGCATCTTTGAGGCGGATCTACGCACACAACGCTCCTCAAACTAGGAATAAGGTACTTTGTTTAGCTGGCATCACTGGGTCCCTGTAGCCAGCCCGCTATTTCTGGTGGTTGGCCTGAACTTGTGGCTTTGTCCCAGTCTGGTGTGACCAGATACTCACCATTGGCTCTTTGTCCTTTTTGGTGTTATTGTCTCTAAAGTCTTTACAACTGAATAGCTCTAGCTCTACTGATTTGATTTTGGTAATCTTGGTCTTCTTTAATTTATAAAAAGAATTGCTCTATTTTTCAAACTCTCTGATGGGCTCTTTGTGTAGTGTGTTATCACTGTGTTACTGTCTGAAGTGTTGCACAAATATGTTACACATTGCCACAGAGTTAAGCATGACTGCTCTGTGCCAAGCTACCCAAAGGTTGAGCACCGATTAAGTTAGGGTTGGCTTGTGACTTCGCTCTGAGAAGAATTCTGGGTGCTGCTTGAGAAGGGTTTCACTGCCCTCACCCAGTAACCCAATTTCTTACAAATGCTACGAGTGTTTTCACTCAGGCAACATTCTAGTGCTAGGTAGAGCACCAGAGTGTCTGTGGTGCCTTTATGGAATGTCGAGTCTGGAGTTGACCGAAAGTTGAGTGAGAGGCATCTGTTGGGAGAAGTTTCAGCCTGGTGGCCCCAGAGATGGCCTGTCCCTACGCCCAATACAGAGGTGAAGAATGTGGGAGTGTGGCTCTATCCAAAACCGACTTTCGAGTCCCAAACCAGAAAGGTAGCTGGGAGATGTTTTAGCACCCTCAAGATGCTAAAAAACCTTAGATATTCTTCCCGTATCAGCAAGGAAAACCCTAGCCCACACATTGGTGACTTCGCAATTGGACTACAGGAATGTCCTCTACTTGGGTGCACCAGAATCTGCATACAACGCCTCCAACGTATCCAAAATGTGTCAGCACGCCTTGTCCTTAACCTTCCAAGACGTGCCTCAATGACGAAAGCCCTCGGAGCCCACCATTGGCTTTCACCAAGGCCTGAAAACCTGGCTATATCAAATCTAGTCCAATCTATTTTTCACTCCTGTTTATATGCTTCTAGCGCGGGGACACACCCATAAGGGTAGCCAGGCACTCTATAAATGACCTATTATTATTATTATTATTATTAATATTATATATTTGGTCTGCATACCGAATGAAGACCCTTCATTCATGGTGGTCCTAGCATACAGCTATTGATTTTGAAACCTACCCACAACCTCTGTCATGTTAGTTCTTGAATTTTTTATCCATATTCATTAGAGCAAAACCCTTATATTAATGTTGTTCTTTGATATGAGACATGGATCCTGAAATTATATTAGCATAGATGAACTACCAGGATCTTGAAATAATCAACATTACTCAGCAGAAATTTCAGAAAATGCTCCTTTTCTTCATGGACACTCAGGGCCTCATTTACAAGGTCACTGCGCTGCCGGAAGGTCACTTTTAATGATGCTCCGGCGGTGCATATTGCAGTGCCATATCTACGAGGCCACATAAGAGGCAAGTCAGTGCAAGTCATGGTGTTGCCTCACACTGCGATGGGAAGACATGCCTTAGGCATTACGGTGGGTGTTCCCATGTAACACCAATAGCATTTGACACATTCCCAGACTTTGACTCCACAGGGGAGTCATGGGGGAAATGCAACGATGAGAGAGAACTTTATTTCTCATCGTTTTTTCCTCTTTCTATGTGTGCTCCATTCTGCAGCACACATAGAAGCAGGTAATTGCCTCAATTGGTATTCTTTGTGCAAGAAGGAGATCCTTCCTGCACGAAAACAATCATTACCACAACTCTGACATCCTTGCACCATTTTGCAAAGGTGTCTCTGTTGGCGCAAGGCAGTTCTTTGAGCACCATGGGGAAAAAGGACAAGAGGGTGCCGTATCTGATAGATATGGGACCTTCCTGCCCTTTTCTTTTGCCATAGGGCAGCACAGCAGGAAGTCTTGCATTGCTGCCCAATGGCAAAATATTGTAAATGAGGTCCTCAATGTTTTTCCGTTTTCTGGACACTGTTTTTGCTGAAATTAGAATTATTTGCACTGTAGCATTATTATTCAGTGCTACAATGCATGTGCTCTGGCCCAAAAATGGTTGAGTTCATGTTTTTGGTCTATTTAATGTTTCTATAAGGCTATAGTAGATGGCACAAAAAATACATCAATGGCATGGGAGTTAAATTTCATCTACAGGCTGCTGTGTGTATTTACGGCACCCGCATATGTGATATAAATAAATGGCTTTCTGTTGAGCTGCAGGTTAAAGGCAGCATTGCAGTAGTGCATGTAAGAAACACTATTTTATATATTAATGTCAACCCTAAGTTATGCCTTGTAAGTTCACAAGTTGCTGCCCCAAGTACGACAGGTATGACTAGACATGGGTACCACGCTCACTGTACTACTGAAATCATGCTATATCTGGCTGATAAGGCCGTAAAAATGGCAAACCAGTCCTGGGTTGCTTGTTTAATAGTTCAGGTACCATTGTTCTGACTGGAGCACGGTCAAGACTGATTCACATATGGGTGGGTCTAAACTGAGGCGGCATGGAAGTCGCAAAAAATGAGGGATTAGGATGCAGCGCCCATCAGCTTTTTATTGTTGCATTTGCTGCCCTAAGTGCAATGAGCATGCCCAGATGTGGGTCCAGTGCTCACTGTGTCACTGGAATCAAGCTATACCTGGCTGATGAGCTCATAATACAAGTTTTGTGCTCACTATGCCACTGGAATCAAGCTATACCTGGCTGATGAGCCCATCATAAATTCGAAACTGGTCCTGGGTTGCTAGTTTTCCTGTTCAGTGTGGACCTGGCTTAGCAGTTCGGGCTGGACTGCTCTGACTGGAGGAGCGTCAAAGCTGATTTATAAACTGCAAAATAGGGAGCACTCAAGAGGTAGTCAAAGACACCCTGTAATTAACAAATGTATAATCAACTCAAATGTATAATCAACTCAGCACTGTTCACAATCCTAAATCTCATTCAAACATCTTCCATAAGAAATGTCCAGCCCAACCTACTTGTTTTGTTCTTACAACAAGACTTCATCAGGGAGTTGTAAGGACCTCCACACCAACAATATTGTTTGCTTCCCATTCTTTAATGGAATGTAAAGGAGTTGCATCTCCTAGAGTGAAGCTTCCCTCCAGGTGATGACTAGAATATTTAAGAAATGAAAAGTAAATACTATTCTTAGTATTATGGTATAAATACAACCAATATAAAAATAGTCTCCCCTCATGTGTCAATCATTTTTTTTTTAAACGTGCTCTTGTATCTTCGCCTACTTTAGCCGGATGGGTTAAGGCTATGTCTTTAGCTGAAAAAGATAGACATCTTTGTCTTTATTTTATTCTAGGAGACTTGCTTGGGAGGGTCATTAGGATGTTGTGTGGATGGCCACCTCCCGTCCGGCAGTGGCGGGCGGTGGCGATCCGCACGCCATCACAGCACAATTTAGAATGTCAATCCGCCGCTTTTCCGCCGGTCGGATTGCCGGCCGGGCGTAAAAGGCCCACATTATGGAGGTGGTGCCTTGCAGGCACCGCCATCCATATTAGTATGCCTGCAGTTGGTATGCCTTTCCATGGCTGAGACTCCGCCGTGGAAAGGCATATGGTAAATGTCTTTGGGGGTCCGTTGCGGACCCCCACAGGTGGTGGGGGGGTGGGTTGCTGCACTTGGGGGGTACCTATGATACCCCCCTTCATTGCCACACACAAGTTGGCATGCACCGAGCGGTGCCTGTCACATTCTGCCTATCAATGCACAGCATGCAAATTCAACAATGCGGCGGGTGCTGCTTACAGCACCGCCTGCCACAATGTTGAAGATGTGGGATGCGACCGCCCTAATTGGCCTAGCGGGACCGCTGCACCTCTGGCAGTCTGTCCCATTTTCTGTTACGGTGGAGGGTGGATCGTAATGGGGCCCTTGGTGTTTACAACCTTTTTGGCTAAAACAAGTTTGGGATACATTCTCAGATATTCTGATCGGTCCAGAGTATCAACATTAAAGACGTTTTACTATAAACTGGTGGCTCATGCCTCTTTAGTAATAGTGAATGGGCTTCAAACAAGCATAATATTAGCCTGTGAGCAAGTAATAATATGCAGATTTTCCTAGCTAGAATAGTGAAATAAATACCTGATTTTATTAAAGTCACAGACCTGAATCTCATTCATCAATTGTCTCTGTCTTCTCTGATGCTTTGTTTTCCTACTATTAAAATTGTCGTCACATCAAGTAAAGAGGCTGATCGTTCTAGGTGATTGTTACATTTAGGCCCCGCCCTGCCCTTTACTGATTGGTGGGTTCGCTTCCACTCAACCAGTAACTTGTAACTCAGGGTTTGCTGGTAAGAGTAGTTTCCGTGAGGTTAGTGGCAGCTCTAGTAAAGGAAGTAGCAAGTTAAGAAAGCACACTATTCACCTCTGAATCTTTAATAAAAATCAGGACTTTCCTTCATTATTCTAGCAAGGAAAATCTGCAGTGCCCCCTCTGCTTGCAAAAAACAAATATTTTAGCTTTTGCAATAAGGATTTATCAGTAGCCAGACCCAAGTATTGAATATCCTTCCAGTTCTGTTACGGATCAAAAACTTCCTAACAAGTTTCAAGAAGCATTAAAAAAAACATGAGCAGTCACCTTTTTGGAATATTACTCAAGCACCATATTAGCTTCAGTTTTAAAGGTTATGCTATCTTACAATATAGCTCCTCGGCGAACAACAGACTCTGCAACCTATTAACAATAATTACATGGGCATTTTCTAAGCATTTTCTGTCTATTAGGCAATGGTTTCCTACTGGTTTGGGTGGACGAATGCAATTTTATATTAAAATTCTTGCTGTTCCCTGGTTCCTTCATTTCCTTAGATTCGCTTTCTATATGTGCTGGCAACTATTGCCTGGTCATTTTTGTGCCAGCACAAAAACTTCCACTGGAAAAACTGACAGCACTAAAGTTGGGGACGCGTTCTACTGTGGCAGTCAACTGGTGGATACAAATAATCATCAGTGCTGATTCTGAAGCCGGAAAGTTTTCAAAATCTGGACAGGGGCTACTTACTGGTGGAATGCTATTTGTAGTCTTCAGGAGAAGGATTAAAACCTGGTTATTCCCCACGATAACCGCCTGATAACTCACGCTCCTGTGATCACTTCCATTCTCTTCTGGTCTAGTCAGCTCCAGGATGCCTGCAATGGTGGTAGTGCGCTTAATAAATTCCTAAAATAAAAAAGTCTTAACTAAAGTCAAAGAATTAATTATTATAGTGGGTTTTTATAGATGTTTTTCATTGTCCCGTTGCTTTCCAGCTTGGTTTGTCCTACAGTACACACATGCACACAATACTTCATGAAAATCTGTCCGGGGAAGAAAAGGGTGGTGATGTACTTTAAAGGTATAGAGACTCTTGTACGCGCCTTTTTGTTTATACAAGCTGCTGGCTGTTAAAACATAGTTAGAACCCTGCTGTTAAAACACATTTAAAACGAATTTGAATGTATGTGATGCCAATACTTTTACCATTAAAGCTTCAAAGTCGCCAGAATAACAGAAACATATTTTGAGCCATCGGCAAGGAATGCCACTTATTTTCTTAATTGGGCCCTAGTATGCTGCTTGTAGAAATGAGGACTGAGAAAAAAAGTGTGCAGCAGATGGAGGCATCCCTTCAGAGATTTGTGTTTATGGGAACAAATGGTGAGCACAGATTTCAATAATAAGTTAATAAAAAGCTTTGGCTGGTGCAGGAATGTCAGCAACTTCAGCACACACAGTCATTCGTTCAATCACCTTAATATAGGGCAGGATGAAAAACAGAGTTGGATTTCTCGGTCTTATTTTAAATATAATGCCAACTCTACAATACATTTTTGCCAATGAAACCTACTACGAAACTGATAAAAAACAAACTCAGCACTAAAAAATCGTAAAAAGCTGCCTTCTACCCAGACTCAGGTGTGGTGTATTTTTTCAACCGACCCCCGTGTTAGTGTGTGCCGACTTTGAACCTTTGCGAAACCGACCAACCAGTGATTTAGCTCGTTTTTGCGTGGCTCGTGTGTATTGTTGTTAAACAAGAGGTTAAGCCCTTTTCTTTACTAAAGAATACCCATGCCCTAGTAGACCTATGCATTGAATTTCCTAAATTGCATGGGGAGCCCCACCCTATACAAATGGTTCTCTGTTATAGTGAATTTGTCTGTTCTCTCTGAGTTTCAGGAATACATTAAACAAGTATAGATAGAACTGGACGAAATTCTCACAGGAACCACACATGCACAAAACGGACGAAATCATGGGTGCCCAGCAGAACTGAAGAACACTTACAAATTGTGGAACCCCTTTAGGAGAGTGGCCCTCATGTCCTGATCCACCTAGAACTTCAGAACCGAAAACCAAGTTCCACCAAAGTTTTGCCAATGGTTAGGCGTAAACAAACTAAACTCTCATGGGGGGCATGGCATTGTTTTCTCCTGGTAGCCAGTAGAAATAGAAAATGGTTTGAAACGTGCAGTAACATTGATAACACAGGTTACCACATCCTATCCCCTTATAGTTTTTCCAGACTATTTTGTCTTTTCCCAAGAAAGCTTTGTGGCCTCCAAGCGCACAATGCTCTTTTCCTCTTTCACCAATGTGAAGCGCGTAGGGGCTTATTTATGAGAGCCATGTGTGACTTCTGCAGGTAAAGGCGATTTATGAAGACAAGCAAGGCCACCAAAATCTTGAGTAAGACAAAGCAGTCCAAATCGCAGAGTCATCTTACTCTGCGTCCAGGAGCCGTTCCATGGACGCTGCAGTGGGTTTTCCCTTGTAAAACCCATGGCTTTTGACATTGCTCCAGATTACAAAATCATGTGACCCTGGGGCAGTGCTCAAACCTTCGCCTTCCCAGAATAGGCGTAATGAGGAGAAATATTTTTATAACTCCTTGTCTTTTCCTCTTTCCATGTGTGTTGCATTTTGCAAGATTGTTTTTATTCAGCAAGGTGCCCTTTAGTGTACAAAACAATCCAACCTACAACGGAGGAACTCCTGCACCATGCTGCAATGGTATCTATGTTGGGGTAGGCACCAAATTATGCCCTGAGCAAGAGGTAAATGATTTTTTAAATACAGTGCATTCTGGCCCTTTCAAATTAGCATAGGGCAGCTTTCCTGCGGCGCTGCCCTCCGCCAATTCCTCATCAATGAGGTCCTCAGTCCGGGGTTTTCGACTCCTATTCTCCTCAATACCACCCTCTCAGTGGCACAAACACATACACATTACTCTATTTCTTAAAACCAGGCAATGGTTAACAACTTTATCCAACTATTAACACATTTCTATCCCGTTTAACATTACTGAGACTCTTGTAATTGCCATTAGACCTGGAATCAAACTATTTTGCAGCAATGTCTAATCAAGTTTTATCAGAGCTACAAGTAAGCTTATGGAGTAAGATACCCCATGAATGAACGAATGAAGGTATCTAGCAAAAATTCATTAGCTCTTAGCAAATATTATATGACCATAAAACTACATTCTGTTAGTAATTATATACTAAAGGCATGCCAAAGAGTAACCGTATTGTTGGGTCTCACCATTTAATCTATACTAATAATAGAAAGAGAGAACCCAAACCTTTGAGGCGTGTAACCTCAGGAACCACAGCACCAATCACAACACCAATACAGCGTTGGAAAGGGCAGTTGCAGCAGAAGGACATACGCTATGCAGACACCCACCATATACATTTAAAAGGTAAAAGAACCGTGCCAGCAAAGTAGTCCCTTGTGGGAGTGTCTGCGTTGTGCTGTGGGCGTGTACTGGGGGCGTGACAAATGCTGGGGGCGTGTGGTACGCTCCGCCCTTCATGTCATGTCTCATATCTTGTGCTGTGGGCATATGCTGGGGGCATAGGCGTCTGCGGGGCGCGCGATAACGGGAATAAAATGCGAGCCTTGTGCCCAATATTTCATTGTTTTTTCTTCCAAGGTTCTGTACATTCCAGCTCCGGGTGCCCAACCTGCTCCCTTTAAATAACCCTGCACCCCATAATCATAACCCACCCTTACTTCTTAAAATACCCCAACACCCTTAAACACTAACCCATCTTAAGCCTATGAATATACCCTGTACCCCAAAACCCAAACTTATCCCTAAACCCTAAAAATACCCCTGTTGGCCAAAACTCAAACCTAGCCCTGAACCCTATAAATACCCCTGTACCTCAAAACCCAAACCTACCCCTGAACCCTGAAAATGCCCCTGTACCCCAAAATCCAAACCTAGCCCTGAACCCTAAAAATACCCATGTACCCCAAAATCCAAACCTACCCCTGAACCCTAAAATACCCCTGTACCCCAAAACCCAAACCTAGCCCTGAACCCTTAAAATACCCCTGTACCCCAAAACCCAAACCTACCCCTGAACCCTAAAAATACCCCTGTACCCCAAAACCCAAACCTAGCCCTGAACGCTTAAAATACCACTGTACCCCAAAACCCAAACCTACCCCTGAACCCTAAAAATAACCCTGTACCCCAAAACCCAAACCTACCCCTGAACCCTAAAATACCCCTGTACCCCAAAACCCAAACCTAGCCCTGAACCCTAAAAATACCCCTATACCCCAAAACCCAAACCTAGCCCTGAACCCTTAAAATACCCCTGTACCCCAAAGCCCAAACCTACCCCTAAACCCTAAAAATACCCCTGTACCCCAAAACCCAAACCGACCCCTGAACCCTAAAACTACCCCTGTACCCCATAACCCAAAACTATATCTGAACCCTTAAAATACACAAACACCCCAAAACATATACCTCAATACCCCAAAACATATACCCCTACACCCATACTTACCTTATCCAATCATTAAAAAAAACATGCTTTTACCATTCATGCATTTACAACGAATTTCGTTGTAAATGTATGCGTGGTAAAAGCATGTAAAATGTAATGCCATGCGCTATAATGGCATTGCGGAGTCATGGTGCTTTTGTAATGAAAGTATGCGGAGTGATGGTATGCGGAAAGAAAGTTGCGGAATAATGGGTATTTACCCTCCCCCGGTAAGTACATTGGTGGCAAGGCGGCCCACATCTCCAGCAACATACTCATAATTTTTCACCACAGAGTTGAAAAATGCACAGGTCTCTCAGTGATGGCCAGTACCGACATACACTTTTAGACACACCTTCCGCCACAAGTTCTAGAATTGCGAACTTTAGAGCTGGGGAGCTACGTTTGAATCTCGGCATCAGCTCAACATCCTGTGATTCCAGGCAAATCGCTTTGTCTCCCCGTGCCTACCACAAATGAATGTGTTCTTCTGTAATGTAAATTGTGCTTGTGCCATGTTGTCGAGTTCGCGCTGTATAATATTGCAAGGAAAAATAAAGTAGGGAAACTCGAGTTCACACACTACTGAACGCGCACTCTTAAGTGCACCAGCAGTGCACTGTGAATCGGAGCGTTTCACAGGCCTGTCACAGATAAGAAATGCTATCAAAACGAAATTCTACAAAACAATATACTACTGGCCCGCAGCAATTCATACCCGGACAACGTCGGGAAGGGCTGCTAGTTGAATATATAATGCTAGATAGGTATTTTAAATGATCAGGCGCCGATGTAAACATGCATTTCACTATGCTTGCTTGTGTGTGAGAATATGTTTTATATTTGTGGTACCACTTTTAGGATACCTTTGTGTAACAGTAATGCTGTATTTTGTTCACCCGTATGCCTATGAGAATGATTAGTATTTTTTTTACTGCATCAAAAGATTTTAATGGTATAATCAAATAAAACTGATGTTGATGGCGATGGTGGTGGTGGGAGAGCAGTCCACCTACAATACCCAGTTCTCTGGAACTCCTTCCTTCTTTCCTTAACACTCAAAGAGCATTGAATAAGATTCAGAAAAATCAGTAACCCATATTTTCTGCCCAGACTGTGGAGAGACCAACCCAAGCTAGATCTCTAGCCCTTCATTCAACTCTTTTTCATTCCTCATATTCGCCCTTAATTATTCAAAAGCCTAACGCTTCCCTGGGCTATTTCAAGATTTTCCATCCAGCTTGCAATAGCAATATAGCACCCAATGACAGAAGATCTTCACATATGAATACTCGAGTGTTAGACTTAAGGATTAGTTTTATTGATTCCCTTTGGACACACAGAGCATTTTGATTTGTTTGTGTTTTATTGCCTTGTTACTCCCGTTCCCTGGTGCTCCTACAATAATAAATCTTAAAGAGCATCAATCCCCTGATGAACTCCGCAGCTCAAGACTCAATGACTCATAAAGCTTAGAGGGTACCAGTTGATGCAGATCTGTGAGAAGCAATGTAGTTCACATCAAAACCATGTCTTAATTTCACCTGATTGAAGACGAGGGAGAAGCAGATGTTCAATATATCCCAAAATACCCACAAGCCGTATAAAAAATAAATAAAAATAAATATTAACTAATACACCACCAATAAAATCAAACATATTCAAAAAGTTATTAAAAAATGCAAATATATTTAATACACTGTCCACCCTAATCGCATAGAGTACCCAAGCACCGAACACCCAGCAACAAAGTTGCTGGGTGTTCGGTGCTTGGGTACATTAAATAAATATTCGGTTAGTTGGACTCACTATAACTTGTGCGCCTGCAATGCACTGCTGATGACGTCACATATTACGTCACATATTACATCACTCATGACATGACGTGATCAGCAGTGCATTGCAGGCGCGCAAGTTATAGTGAGTCCAACTAACTATAACGTGGGAATTTCAATGGTTTTATGGTAGTAAAATTTCCAGCTAACTATAACTGGTGTGAAACCTATGGTTTTTTCAGTGAATTTAATAGGTTTTTTAAATGCTAATTCCTAACTA
This sequence comes from Lissotriton vulgaris, assembly GCF_964263255.1. NCBI lineage: Eukaryota > Metazoa > Chordata > Amphibia > Caudata > Salamandridae > Lissotriton > Lissotriton vulgaris. The sequence continues at coordinate 723,861,029 of NC_141689.1, read as the reverse complement.
TAACTGGTGTGAAACCTATTGTTTTTTCAGTGAATTTCAAAGGTTTTTTAATAGAAAATTTCTATAGCTATGAAATGTAATATTTTTTATAATGAATCCTATATTGTATATTTATGTAATACTATTTTTTTAGGTATATTGTTCATGTTTTTTTGTTTTTTTTGCCCTAGAGCGCTCCCGGTGTGCGTCCCGGTGAGCGCACCGCTAAGCGCTGACTTGCGGCGCGCCCCAGGGCGCGTACCGGTGAGCGTCCCGTTAGCGCTATTGCCGCAAACGAAAACATCCTTGTGACGTATCGCGTAGCCGCATCCGCGTGATATGCACGGCGTAAACGCACCCGGAAGCACTCGAGCACATACGATCGCGCAACGTAAGCATCGGACGCGCTTACGCGACGCGCCCCGGGGCGCGTAGCGTAAGCGCGTCGGGTCATGTGACCTAAAAATAACAATTTTCATTGGTTCAGGACAGTTTTTTTTTCCAAATGATGAAAGCCCCCACCTTTTTTTCTCATTCTCACTTTGTACTTTGAGTGAAGAAGATTGTTGAAAGACCTCTCTGTACCGTTTTGGACTGAAAAATGGCTTCAGTAGCAGCAGCAGCAGGAGCATCTCAGCCACCACCACCACCACCACCAAGAGGATCACCACAACACCACAGTGGTAGAGATGAAGAAGAGGAGGAGCAGGAGGAGGAGGGGAGGAGGACGTTACTGACAGAAGATAATACCCCATATAGGCCAAAGCAGCACATTATCTGGGAGTTTTTTCCATCCCAAAGGACCTCAAAAAAGTGAATGCGCCAAGGGTTAATTGACTAATCTGTGGCACTGAACTTTCAAGGGGGAACCCTAACAAGAAGTACTCTTTTGGCAATAACACTATGATTCGCCACATGCAACGCCGGCATCCTAACAACTATGCTGTGGCAGAGGTCCGGGAACTGGCCAGAAACCCTCCCCAATCTTCACCCAGCACCTCCAAAAGAAAGCAACCCACTCCATCGGGTCCAGAGACAAGGGAAATGGTCCCAAACATACAACCCCAGTTTGGGGAATACAAAATCAGTTGTATTTTTTGTGGTAAAACAATTACCTATGGTGAGCAAAGCATAAAGCTCATCAACCGTGCTGGTGACAACCACAATTGCCCCAAAAAACCTTCATTTTTTCCTGATTTTTTTTTGCTCCAGTTGAGCCTTCTACAATTCCCTGTTTCTTGTTTCCCCCCATAAAAATAACAAAAAAATATAAAATTGTTTATAAATGCCAAAAAAAATACAAAATGTTCAAAAAACAATAACAAAATATAAAACAACAAAAAGAAGAAAAAAACAGTTCTTTTTAGAACTACCTCCAATTTATAAAAAAGCTACATCTTTATGAGTAACTACATATGTTTTAATCTAGTATATGAGTATTGATGTATATAAGTGAGTATATGTGAGAGTGAGAGATTGAAAGAGTTCCTGTTTAAATAAGTATGTGTTTCTATAAGTGATTGTTTAAGAGAGTAAGTATGTGTAAGTTTCCTTAGAAATAAGGTGGTAGTGTGTGTATAGTTGTATATGCAAATAAATGGATGTTCAATAGTTTATTTGCATGTGTGAGTATGCGTGTGAGTAACTTTTGGATGACTGTCGGTGTGTAACAGGATGTATAGGTGTTTCACTACATATGATGAGTGAATATATGTATGAGTGTCTATATAGAACTGTTGGTGAATGAGTGGATGTGTATATAGATGTTGGAATTACTGAATTGGTGTTGTAACTGGTATGGGTATCTCCATTTTTTGAAAATTTTAGTTTCTATTTTTGAATACGTGTTTCAAGGGTTACATTACACTGAAAGGAGGTCTGTCACTCTGTCACAAGGATGGTGTCATCAGTGATGTCATGAGTGATGTCACTGACCATGTCATGAGTGATGTAATATGTGACGTCATCAGCAGTGCATTGCAGGTGCCCAAGTTATAGTGAGTCCAACTAACTATAACGTGGAATTTCACTGGTTTTATGTTAGTAAAATTTGCAACTAACTATAACTGGTGTGAAACCTATGGTTTTTTCAGTGAATTTACTAGGTTTTTTAAATGCTAATTCCTAACTATAACTGGTGTGAAACCTATGGTTTTCTCAGTGAATTTCATAGGTTTTTTAAATGCTAATTCCTAACTATAACTGGTGTGAAACCTATGGTTTTTTCAGTGAATTTCATACGTTTTTTAAATGCTAATTTCTAACTATATATAGGGCTTCAAACCTATGTGTTTTTTAGTGAATTTCTAAGGTTTTTTAATAGCAAATGTCTATAGCTAAGAAAGGTAATTTTAAAAAAAATAAATCCTATATTGTATTTTTTTTTTACCCTGGAGCGCTCCCGGTACGCGTACCGGTGAGCGCACTGGTAAGCACAGTATTTTGGTGCGCCCCGGTGCGCATACCGGGGCGCGTCCCGTTAGCGCACCCCCAAAAAAAAAGAAAAAAAAATTAATGAAGGAGTGAGCATGAGGAAAGGGGACAGAGAGAGTGGTGTTAAGAGAAAGAGAGCTAGAGGGAGGAACACAGAGGGACTGTGTAATAGATAGTAAGCACAGGCCCTATGTACAAGCATTACATTTCACTACTGACACCGTACTATTTTACAAAATACTCCTCTCTCTTGCAAACATACCTACCAAGCATTATCAAAAAGCAAGACACAAACCAACAGCAAAGAAACTCAGTATGCTTCCTAATCTGAGGTAACACAGGTGACATGATTGTGAAAGGTTCAAATATATTTAATTAATCACACAGACATTATTTATTCCTTCTCAAAAATGTAAAAGCCATTGATTTGCCCCAAAATCGTTTTTTTAAATAACATTTTAAAAACAGAGCGCAGGTCCTATGTACAAGCATTCCATTTCAGTACTAAAAACTCACTATTTCAGAAAATACATTTCCTCTCTCTTGCAAACATTCCTACCAAGCATTACCAAAAAAATGACACAAACCAACAACAAAGAAACTCAGTGTGCTTCCTAATCTGAGATAACACAAGTGACATGATTGTGAAAGGTTCAAATATATTTATTTAACCATGCACACACTATGTATTCCTTTCAAAAATGTAAAAGCCATTGATTTGCCCCAAAATCATTTTTTGAATAACATTTTTGAAACTGAGCGCAGGTCCTATGTACAAGCATTTAATTTCTCTACTAAAACCCATTGATTTGCCCTAAAATCGTTTTTTGAATAGCATTTTGGAAACAGAGCGCAGATCCTATGTACAAGCTTACATTTTCACTACTGAAACCTCACTATTTCACAAAATACAAATTCTCTATCTTGCAAATTTTAAAACCAAGCATTATCAAAAAACATGACACAAAGCAACATTAAAAAACCACAATCTGCTTCCAAATCTTCTCCATAGAGCATACAAGTCTCTATCTATATTAAATGAATCATAACTCACCTTTACAAATGCTTTGGGAAATCAGAACAGTGTCAGACACACACACCAATTTTTCTTTAGCAGAGCAAAAGGTATGCACTCCACACACTGCAACCAAGACTGGCACATAAAACCTCTAATTCTACACACATATGCCTCATGTCAACCAATTAAAACTCTTCCCTCACTATTTTCAAACCAACACCCTTCCCCCCCTCAGCCCTTTCTGCCTGTTACCATAGCAACTCCCTCCTCACTGAGCTGTCAGGTTCAAAAGTGTATTCTACAATGTTGCAAATCAACTCAGCAAAGATGTTTGACCTGTGAATATACCAGCTTATGCGGTGCAATGTTTCTTTAAATTACTTTTACTTAACCATTCAAATTACATCTTACACAGAACAGAACCATGCACCCTAACTTTCAGTTTTCAACTATCTGAATCCACCAATCATTGCTTGTGATTGAAGAGCAGTGAAACTCCACAATTATTTTTTGTAAACTCTTACTGTTCCAACTGCCATTTCATTCCCACACTTCATCTGACTGCACCAGAACCTTCTCTCACCATGCATTCTGTCTGGATTATTGGACATAGCTACATCCACTGGGCTCAAAGGTATGCAGCTAGCAGAAATTTTCACAACCTTGATTTACCAAATGTAGACATCAAATGGATTGGCCAGAGAGGATTGAGATGTCACCAATTGATACCATTGGTGAAAACCTGTTTGCATTTGCCGCACCCTGACCTCTTAATTGTGCACTGTGGAGGAAATGACTTGGGCACTTTGACTGGGGTAGGTCTGAAAATGCTTTTAAAGAACACCTTTGATCAATTGATGGCACTTTTTCCAAAGACTGCCTTGGTATATTCCAATATATGCCAAAGACAGAAATGGAAGTGGTCCAACCAATTTTGTCCACAATTTGAGAAAGCACGGAAACATGTGAATAAATCTGTTTCTGCTTACATGAGAGACTATGGAATGGGTTCAATAAACAACAATAACTTGCGTTACAACATGCAAGATATCTACAGAGGAGATGGTGTGCACTTCTCAGATGAGGGGAATAGAATATTCCTCCTAAATTTAAAACTGTGCATTGGAACCTACTTGTAGGTACCTAAATCAGCCACAGAACCCAAAAGCTCTTTTCAGGGCTACCCTACCTCTGATCACTCAAAATGATTATTTTACTCTAACTTTTTTCACCAAAGTACGCTCCCCGGTACGCTCCCCGGTGCGCGTACCGGGCGCTCCCCCCGTGAACATTTTTTTTTGTTTGGCATATATGTACCTCCTAAACTCCCCTCAGAAAACCTAGACAGTCAGGGTGTGTCTACCGTGCCCCCTTTTACCCATTCACAACGTTGTTTGTCCTCCATCTTGTGTCTCAATTCTACCGAAACACAAAATGGTGGACTCCCGTAACACTGCCGGTGCACGTACCGGGGCGCGCACCGGTAAGCGCTCCCAAAAAAATGTGGGAAGTTAATTTACATAAAAAACACTGGAGACACTTACACCAAATATAGAATAGGCCCTACTACATAGCAGTCCCTACCATTTTCCAAAATGTGGTGGAATTCCATTGAGCCATTTGGGCTATAGCCCTGTCTAAATATGCTGAGGTAAATTACATGACAAAAACAGATATGAAGTGTTACAATTTAGAACCAATTAAAATGTTACTTTAATTTTCTACTTTTTTTTCCTGACATTTGATTGGTTATGTACATGAATATGAATGAAAAATGAGAGGGAAACATGGCCATTTTGACTACAACTACCTGAGATACATCTTTAAAGGACTTTCTCATTTATCTTCATCACCTTTCTATAAGGTAAGTTGTTAATTTGTAAGGAAACCACAAAGAAGTGCCCAAACCCTCAATTCTTGAAATGGCAATTATTTGAAAATTATTTGAAAAAGACCAAGTGTGAGTCAATAACACCTGGGGAGGTAATTTTATTTATACCTATCAATCATATTTTTGTTTTTTATGCAATTTCTTTTGACGACAGAAATAGATACACTTTAATAATCATCACAATAACTAAAAAATAATTTCTACAAAATTCAAAAGAAGAAATAAATGCAACACGAGTGAACACAGAATAATAACCATTAAAACATCAGTTCATCAATGTTTACAAATGAATTCCTGTTTGAAGACAACCAAAGCAACGTGAATAACAAGAGCACAAACTGTGTTTTCTTTTTGACAAAGTCACTAAATGATATGATTGGCTCTTGTAGAATGGGAAGCGTTTCAGGTTCGAATGACACGTTTTCGAACCCTCATCTGGAGAAGCACCTCTTCCAGGTGTTTGAGGGCGAGGCAGTATCCTCGAAACATCCACTGAGCTGTGGGGTTCCTCAGGGCTCGGCCCTGAGCCCCACTCTCTTTAATGTCTACATGAGCCCTCTAGCAGGGATAGACCATCCCTTTGGTTTGCGTATTGTCACCTACGCGGATGATACCCAACTGGTGGTCTCCCTGGATCACACCGAGGGATCATCCAGCACCCTGGGGCCCTGTCTAAAGGCTGTAGCCAAGTGGATGCATTCCTCATGTCTCAGACTCAACGGGGAGAAGACAGAGATTATGCTGCTGGGCAATCTCGCACCGACCACTCTGGTTTCCATCTGGCCCACCTGTCTTGGCCCTCCTCCCTCTCCTAAACCACATATCAAGAGCCTCGGAGTCTGGCTTGACAAAGCACTAGATTTCTCTGTGCAGGCCACCAAAACGGCCTCCACCTGTGTCGGACTGATGAGAATGCTCCGGAAGATCCTCCCACTGCTTCCTTTCCAGGCGAGGAGAATCATGGTTCAGGCCTTGGTACTCTCTCGCCTGGATTATGGAAATGTGTTATACCTAGGAGCCCCGGTAGCAGTGATCAACAGACTCCAAGTCACACAAAACTGTGCTGCCCGACTTTTGTTTAACATCCGCCGCTGGCAGTCAGCAAGGAAGGCCCTAAAAGAACTCCACTGGCTTCCAATAGCTGCTAGAACACACTTCAAGGCCATGTGCAGTGTGCACAAAGCATTTCACCTAACAGGTCCAGCTATTTTGCGATCTTTGGTTGTACCTTATACTTCATCGAGAACCCTCCGATCCAGCGTCCTACATCTAGCCACCACAACTAAAATCAACGAAGCTCGTTGGGGAGGCCGGGCTTTCTCACACATGGCGGCGAAGATGTGGAACTTGCTCCCGCCGAATATGCGGGAGATCAGTGACCGGATGGTTTTCAGGAAAGCGTTGAAAACCCACCTGTTTGTCAAAGCGTGTTAACTATCACGGCTCTCGCCACATGAATCAGTTGAAGTGCTGTGAGGCCTTTGGGTATGTACGCGCTATATAAATATAATTTTAAATTTCATGTCATCAGGGCTTTGTTAGTTGTCTGTGTGGAACATAAAAAACAATAGAACTTTATTGAAAGCCTGATTGCCTCGAGGCTACCTATCATGCTCAGAAGAGTTATAAGGAATTGTACCTGTATGTATCAGGCTCTTTGGATTTCAATGGTGGACCTGGGGGACGGCGCTTGAGATTTTTGCTTCTAAAATGAATGGATCACATACTGTTTGAGGCATTTTGGCGATACTGTCTCATACCAGAAGGTTACGTGCATGTCAATGAATACTACCTACCTGTATGTGCACCGTCCGGCGCCTCTTAGAGGGAGAAGGTTGTGGTCGCTATTCTGAGAATCCTAATTAAAGAAACAACAGGATGGTATTGTACGATCATGTTTAGCTTTTCAGAGACTAGGGAATTGTTTTTTCAAGTGGCCCCGTACCTTGCGTCTTGATCCTGAGTTGGAAAGACGGTTCCAGTCTGTGTCAATCAATTACGTGTTTGTTTCCAACCTGGGAAATCGAAGCACTTGTAAGTACCAACCCTGGTGCATGTTGCGCATACAAGTCGGCATGATTTTACATAAAACGGACTGAAGCCTACCTGGATTAGGGGCGAGGGTCTGTTGACCAGGAGTTTTACCGTGTGGCTTTTTAGCATCCCTCCGTAGTTCGAGGCGCGCTGTATGGGAGAATAATGGAGCGTAAATTTGGGAACCGCGGGCAATTGTTTTCGAAAATGATGGACAAGCGATCATCGCTCGATCTTACCTGCAGCAAGACAATCAATGTCTCCAGTGTGAGGCTTCCAAACAAATGCCTGACGTCTCGAGGGGCCATCTTTGTCATTTAGCGGAAAACATGAAAAATGATGCGTTTCGGCAATGCCTTAGTCTAGTATTTCACCAGTTGCACGCCAGTGAAGCAAACATTTTTAAAGCTTTGTGTCATCAGAGTCACATGATTAAAATTGTCATGGACCTAAACAGAGGACTACCAAAAACATTCAATGGCGGCCATCTTAAGACAGTACAATACAACTTTATAGATTCGCCATCCAAATGACAATGACAACATTCTACAAGTATATTTCTCATGTTAACGAATGCGTCGTTGAAAATGCAATCCAGACATCAAAACTGTTTTAACATAGAAACCAGTTATTGATTGAAAAAACAACATTAATAATATTATTATTGTTATGTCTCGCTCAATCTCACAGTGTATCGGCCTTAGTCAATTTCATTACAAGGATTAAGCCGTATATCGGCTAGTCCTCTTAACTAAACATAATTCCAATTAATTCAAAGGGACCCAAAATCACATACTGCTAACAAATAACAAAAAATCAAAGATCACAAAACTAAACAGATCCTAGATCTTTTAGTCTCCCAAATGAAATGTCATTTCTTCGCTCATAGTTAATCCATTCGGGATCTTAGTTCCTAGGTCTATTATATATCTTGACTTCAACCTGCGAGGTTTCCTGACTCTGTCTCCTCCTCTTATGTTTTGTGGAACCTGGTCCAAACCATAATATTGTAATAGCTCCCTATTACTATTGTATTTCTCAACAAAATGCCTGGCTACCGGGTAATTTACATCCCCCTTCGCTATTGCCCTTATATGTTCCAGAATTCTGATTTTCACGGAATGAATAGTACTGCCAATGCAGCGTAAGCCACATGGGCATTGAAGGCAATATACCACATAACTGGTATGGCATGTGAGGAACTTTGTAATGATCTTAGGTTTGGAAAAACAAGTCACCTCATAAGACAATGTACGTTTGCTGTTGACACATGCTTTGCATTTAAGGCATTGGTAAAATCCCCTAAGCTCCCTCAGGGTCCCTAATTTTTTACTTTCTGCATGTAAATGACTATGTACTATGGTGCAAGGGGGCCTGCGTTGGCGTTAGGCAGCTTAATTTAGGGCCAGCACAGGGGGGAATGCAGGGTGGGCACCATGATGTTGTAAATATGGTGCAGCCCTTGTTTCGGAAGTAGCGGAGTGCAGCGTTAAGCTGCACTTTGCCACTTCCTCATAAATATGTCCCATCGCATTATCAGTGATAGGGTCTCTATAAAATAAAATTGGCCAGAGTTAGGTGCATAGAGGGCCGCAAGAGCATTGGGTGCACCGTCCAGCCATCCCTCCACCACCCTGTTTCATCCTTCTAAATTCTGGCACTCAATCTGGAAGGTTCCTGTAGGTGCATTCCATATCAGCAAATCACAGGTGGATGCCGAGTAAACAGTACCCACCACCTGCTCCCTTCAATGGCACTGTAAATGCAACAACTCAACCAATGTCATGTGCATTTCCTGAAAATGTGCAATGTGTATGTGCCTACGCCATAAGTATAAATACACCCAGTATTGTCACCTAGGGTCCACTAGGAAAACCGCGCATGGTTTTATTATTGCTATCTCCCCCCCAAATTTTCAAAGCGGCTGCAACCATCAACATCTATAATAATGGAACCATACTCATGCAATCAACAGACCGCAGCTTAAACCTGCTGGATAAGATCTTCCCCATTATCAAAGAACAAGTGATAAAACCCAGATAACGCACACCACCAGCACACAATCTAGTTCATCACCAAATGCTACCTTTAGCCACGCCCCACTACTATCCTGACTAAAATGTACACCCGAACTCTATGCCACCCCCCTTCCCCGCGCAACTCACTCATAAAACACTCCCCCTTCCATCCGCACCAGTATCTACACCCATCACAGACCTAAACACCACCACTTCAGTATCTCGAAACAATAGCTACAATTAAGCTCCCCTCCCCACCAGATTCCCCCATAAGACACTTCCCTCTTACTGCGGTACCAGCACTCACACCCTTAACAGAATCAGAATCCTCCCATAGAACAAACATATCTCCCCCTACTATCATCACCACCCCTTGCAAAACCAGCACTCCCACGACCACAGACTCACAACACACCACTACGCCTTCTGCAGCTACTCCCATTCCCAACATTGTCAACATTACCCCCTCAAAACCCATCATTTCCACCATCACAACCCCACCATACACCTCTATGCCTCCTACACCTTCTCCACATTCATGTCCTTCCCCCCTTGATATGGAGCGGGATCCAGATTAGACCCCCCATGACAACATCCTAGAAGATATGCCTCCCTCTTACCATCCACGGGATATAAGTACTCCCCCCACACCCATAATGCATCCACCGATCTCGCTTCCACCCTCACTAGATCCCAGACTGGACGAGATCATACTCTCGGTACGACAAACTAAAGAAGAACTTCAAACCCTATCTGAGGCTCTCCTTGCGAACCCTGAAACACTAGATATACACGACAGATTAAATCAAACTTTCCCTTGACTCACTCAGTGCTCACGCCGAAATGTTCGACCCCCAGATGGAAATCAGTTCCTTTTCATAATAAATCAACCAGCCCAATCCGTAGGACTAATCCGCTATCGGAGAATGATTTGCTAGCTGTACTCCATTCATATGAGCCCCCACACCGAAATCACAACACTTTTCCTCCCGATAGCCCTCCCAAATTGGCTCTTATTCCAACCACCCCCCACCAACACTTACAGACCCACTAAACACAACACTAGAGGCATCGTCGAAAATAACCTTAGGCAAATTCCCCTCATTCTGGAACCCATTACATCCCTCACTACGACCTGCCTTAAGTGTATTCTACTAAATTGAGGATCGGCCTTAAGACATGGTCAACCTCATTCTCTCACTAGAACCCGATTTACTTATTTTAACCGAAACTTGGTTAAAGGAATCCTCTACACCCATCATTGACATACTAGTACCCTCGAACTATGACATCATCAGACTGAATAGAATTGATAAGACAGGTGGTGGTATCGCTTGCATACACCAGAACAATATCTCAGTAAACAAATCCCTATCCCCTATATTCCCTTCTTGTGAATACAGATGCCTTGACATCAATAGCTATGGCAAACCAATATGCTGTCTACACACCCCTTATCACCCACCGGGTGATAACCTCACTTTTACAGAACAGTTCATGGACATAGTCTCTACTAATGCCGGACATCAAATTACCCAAATATTTCTCGGAGACCTCAATCTCCACTGGAATGACACCAATGATGCTGTGGTCACCAGTCTCAAAAACGTTCTCGCTGACCTTGACCGCACCCACATTTGCAACAGCTCTACACATGATAAAGGATCAATCCTTGATTTAGTAATCTCTAAAGTTGATTCCATCCAGCTAGATTCGATCCATCCTTGTGATTTGTCAGATCATCACATCATCACCTTCTTTATCAATGAAACTGTGAAATGCAATTCAGTTCAACCCACAAGACCTACAGTATTGCTGATGGATTTGAAAAACATTGACCCTAACATAAGCACATTTCACAACTACAACCTACTTTTTCCCCCTGAAGGGATATCAGACGTTCATGATCTCCCCAACCACTATTTCAACTCCATGAACACGATACTAAACGAGGTAGCTCCCCTTCAATTTAGGAGAGTCTCCACAAAAGATTCTAAACCTTGGTACGATGGAAATTAAACAAGGACAGATGAGCCCTAAGAATAACTGAAATCAGATGGAGATCAGCTCCTTCTGCCAACCATCTCAAGATGCTAAGAAAGAAGAGGAACGCATACTACAGAACGATTAAATGCACTAATGCAGCATCGCGCCTGCATTTTGAAATTGAATATTGGCACATTGATTCCAGCTTACCTCTATCTTTTTCACTCCCGACCCCGGTCCGCCCCGGCTGTGTGCCGTTTGAGCGGAGGGTCAGCCCATGAGCGACACTTCCTGTCTGGTCCTGCACCACTTCCGCCCTGCCTCTCCACCGTGCAGGTCAGCGGTCTAGTGGCTGCAGTATCTTTGTGCATATCTTGCTTCCTGTTCCACCCCGCGATCAGACAACTGTGGCAGACTACAGCGGTGGGCAGGCTACTTGGGCGTTCCTACGCTGACTGCATTTAATTTTAAACTTGCACAACCTAGCTGACTAAGAGCTGTGTTGCGCACTCTGTGTGTGTGTGTTTAAAATTGTTCTTATGCTGATTAAAAGCATCGTGCCTGCATTTTGAAATTGAATATTGGCACATTGATTCCAGCTTACCTCTATCTTATTCGCTCCCGACCCCGGTCCGCCCCGGCTGTGTGCCGTTTGAGCGGAGGGTCAGCCCATGAGCGACACTTCCTGCCTGGTCCTGCACCACTTCCGCCCTGCCTCTCCACCGTGCAGGTCAGCGGTCTAGTGGCTCACGGCAAGTCGACATAAATGACGATCTGGAGCAAGCGCAGCGGACGAGCGCAGCAGGAGCGCCTACTTCGCACCGAAGTCGCGCATAAGTCAAGCCCGTCTTCGCCCCCGTCCGCGACCGGCCGGGGCTAGGGGCACGTCACTCTGCCCACGGTATCACCTATTCCCCCGCTGAACTCCACTGCCTCCAGGGCCCATGGCGTTTAGCCGCCACTACCTGTTCCCGCATCTCTTCCCTTGGTTTGTCTCCTGCTCTTTCTTCCGCCATCCCTCCCCCTCATCACATTCCCCCTAACCCTTCTGGGGGTGATGTCAACCTTGGATCCACTAAAGCCCTTTCGGCCTACTATCTGAACACCCGGTCTGCAGTAGCCCACTCGCACGAACTGTCGGTACTGCTGGACATTCATGCACCAGACCTTCTCTTTCTAACAGAAACCTGGTTTTGCGATGACTCTCTTCCCGTCCTATTGGCCACCCTCCCAGCCCCAGACTATGCTCTACACGCGGATCGCCCTAATGGTAGGGCTGGGGGTGGAGTAGCGGTCATCGCCCGAGCTGACTTCCCTTTTCAAAGTCTCTCTCTGCCAGATATTGCCACTACGGAGTATCTGGCTATCCGTACCACTTCCATTACCCCCCCTCTCACCTGCGTACTTATCTATCGTCCCCCCCAATCCCCTTTATTGTTTCTCCCCAGTTTTCTGGAAGTATTGGCCACGATCACGGTCAATAACTCCTCCATTTTGCTTTTGGGTGACTTCAATTTCTGGCCTTCAGACCCCGCAGAATGCCCTTCCTCAAAAGAATTTTCAGACACCCTTCAATCTCTCAATTTTATATCCCATATTCACTCCCCTACCCATGTCAAAGGACATATCTTAGACCAGATCTGGTCCTTGAATTGTCCCGTAAAGTCCCTATCCATCTCACCTTGCACGTGGTCGGACCATCATCTGATCTCATTTGCCCTTCCCACCCACCCCCCGGTCAAGCCCCCACTTCCTAAAAATGTCTGGGTCCGTGCTTGGGGGCGAGTAGACCCTGACAATTTATCTGCCTTACTCACCGCTTCCTACCCCCTCCTACAAGGTCTATCCACTCTCTCCCAGGTCACGTCCATTGATCAGTGGCTCACCTCAGGTTGCGACTCCATTGCCCCCCTGAAGCGGGTCACCTCAAAGCGGGAGAAGGATACAAATCTCTGGTTCAATGAGGACCTCAAGACCATCAAATTAGCGGTACGCCGAGCGGAGCGTGCCTGGAGGAGAAACTACTGCCCCTTACTTCGATTGGAGTTCACTAACATCTTGACCCAATATAAAAAGACCATCTTGGCGGCGAAAACAGCCTATTTTTCCTCCAAAGTTCTCGCTGCGGAGAACCAATCGAGGGAAATTTTCTCGATTGTGCACAACCTGGCATTCTCCGACAGAACTACTCTGAAGCCCACCCCTTCTCAGGAACTCTGTCACTCCCTTAACAACTTCTTCATCCACAAAACGCCACCATCAAAGCCAACATTCCTCCCCCTCTCCTACTTTTGTGGATCCTCAGTGTCCTCCCCCCAAGGGACAACTTGGTGCCCTCCCTCCCTTGACCAAGGAATCCCTGACTTCGATAATCCCTTTAGTCAAATCCGGCTCTCCCCTAGACCCTTGCCCTTCCCACATCCTCCGTCACATTTTTACCTCTTGTCCAGACCCCCCCCTTCACCTCCTCAATCGCTCTCTCTCTCAGGGTGTTGTACCCACCCCACTTAAAAAGCAGTCATTGTTCCTATCCTGAAGAAGCCGGGCGCGGACCCCTCGGTCCTCGCCAACTATCGCCCCATCTCCCTCCTGCCATTCTTGGCAAAAGTGCTCGAGCGCCATGTCACCTGCGCTCTGAGCTCTTTTGTGGAAACGCATGGGGCCTTAGCCCCCCGCCAGGCCGGTTTCCGCCCCACACACTCTACGGAGTCCGTAGTACTTTCGGTCCTTGACAACATCAGGGAGGGAATGGATACTAACCAGACCCAGGCTTTGGTCTTCCTCGATCTCTCAGCCGCCTTTGACACGGTTGATCACACCATCTTACTTTCCCGTGTCAAGGCGGCGGTGATCGGGGGTACCGCCCTGGTATGGTTGTCCTCCTTCCTGAGGGACCGCACCCAGGCGGTTCGCCTGGGTGATTTTTCTGCGGACTTCCGGAAAGTTCAGTGCGGGGTCCCCCAAGGTTCCTCCCTTTCACCCCTTTGGTTTAACCTTTACATCGCCCCTCTTATTTTTTCCCTGCAGCAAATGGAGGTCACCGTATATAATTATGCGGATGACCTCCAACTCCTCTTTAATCTGTCTTCTTCCCCTTCTTCTGTCCTTAATTTTCAATCTATTATGATTCATATCCGAGACTGGATGAACCACAACCATCTGAAACTCAACCCAGACAAGACTGAGCTGGTGTTGACGGGTGGTTCATCGAGTCCCTGGTCTTCTCTGTTTTGGCCCCCTTCCCTAGGTTCTCCACCTGTCCCCTCCACCTCAGTAAAAACATTAGGCATCAAACTCAATTCCCAGCTCACCCTTCACTCCCAGGTTAGTTCTGTGGTGTCTTCTTCTTTTCTTTCACTGCGCACTATAGGCAAGGTGTCCCGTTTCTTTTCTTTTGACGCTCTGAAACTGATTACCCTGGCAATGGTCATCTCCCGCCTGGATTACGGCAACGCCCTATATGCTAGTATACCTGCATATAGCTTAAGGCGGTTGCAGCAGATCCAGAACCAGGCGGCGCGCCTGGTGTTTAAATTGACAAAGTCCCACCACGTCACTCCCCTCCTCAAGTCTCTACATTGGCTCCCAGTCCGTGAACGTGTCTAGTTTAAGCTTGCCTCTATCACCTTCCAAGCTCGACTGGGCACGGCACCGGCTTTTATCTCATCTGAGATCATCCCTTATGTTCCTACCAGGGAACTGCGCTCATCCACTCAATCCCTTTTCACAGTCCCGCGGTTCCGGAGGAAGAAATGGGGAGGATCGAAATTTGCGACCCTTGCTCCACTCTTTTGGAATTCCCTGCCTCCAGAGCTTAGAGCCTTAACTCTCTATCCGCAATTCCGGAAACAGCTCAAAGCTCATTTGTTCACCTAATTCTTCAATTAGTCCTCCAGCAGTCTTGATTCCTCTAACTTAGTTTCTGCCACTCCCGCCCTGATATCTGCCAGTTGCAGCGCCATGAAACCGCTGGTGAACGTGCGCTATATAAATAATTTTAAATTAAAAAACATTAAATTAAAATTCTTCACACACCAATTAGACCAGGCAAAAAATCGTCCCAGAAAACTTTTCGAGTTAATCAAAACTCAATCGAAGAATGCACCTCACTGCCCCCAAGATAAATGTTGCGTACAACCAAACTGTGAAGAATTTGCTACCTTTTTCACTCAAAAGACAGATAACATAAAGAAGGACCTTCTCAACACTATCTCACATATGAACCCACCACCTTCCCTTCTAAATGTCCCACCGCGAAACTCATTTAAGTTCAATTAAAAAAAATAATGCATCTTGGTCTTCTTTCAATACCTACAATGAAGAATCTATTCTCAACATGCTTACTGCCCTGTCCTTGGCCAGTCACTTCACCGACCAGCTCCCTGCAAACTTCGTAAAAGACTTCAGCCCATTGCTGTTGTCGTTTAGGACCAAGATCATAAATAACTCTTTACGCCAAGGTTGCATTCCTGACTCCCTAAAAGCTGGGCAGGTATCGCCCATTCTAAAGAAACCTATGGCAGACCCTGTGGACTTAAACAATTACCGCCCTATATCCAATATCACCACCTTGGCCAAACTCCTTAAACAATGTGTACACCTCCAGCTGGTAAGACATATTGAACATTTCAACCTACTCAACAAATACCAATCAGGTTTCCGGGCAGTTCACAGCACTGAAACAGCCATGACTCATATAATTGATGATGCTCTACAAATCCTGGATCAAAACGGAGCATGCTTACTGATCCTGCTAGACCTTTCCTCAGCCTTTGATACCGTCTAACACGAAACCTGATAGACCTTCTGAAACACAGAATGGGATTATCTGGCTCAGTGCTAAATTGGTTCACTTCTTTCCTCCAAAACAGATCGCAATGATTTAAGGTCAATTACTCATTGTCCAAACCTGTCCCGGTCACATTAGGAGTCCCTCAAGGATCTTCACTATCTCTGACATTGTTCAATTTATTTATGGAACCACTTACTGAAATTCTTAACTCCTCCAATGTGCAATATCACATGTACGCTGATGACACACAACTATACCTTAAGATCCATACCTTAGAAGACATCAAAGCACTCAACTCAACTCTGTGAAAAACTCAGACCTGGCTGGCAGAAGCCATCTAAAACTGAATGCCCTCAAAACCGAGTTCCTCCTAATCGCTCCTCCCGCTCAAGTACCCAGAATGCAAGAATGGATCATACACCTTACTGCACTCAACTGCCAACCTCTCATCATTGACTCAGCAAAATCGCTGGGAATTTCACTGGACAGAAACCTCAATATGCAAAAACACATTAGCAATGCAACAAAAGGAGCAAACTTTCAGATTTATACTTTGAGAAAACTGAAACCTTTCCTTCAAAATGGCAGTGCAAGCTCGAGTTATCACAAGAAATTGACTACGGGATTGTCTCCCTTTGCGGCCTGCCCAGAGCTGCAGCGGCCCCTCTAAGAGCCTCAATCAATGCTGCAGCAAGACTTATCACTGGCTCCAAAAGAAACTCCCACATATCCCCTGACCTAAAATCCCTTAATTGGCTGCCTTTTGAAGCTTGAAAACATCTGAAAATAGCATGCATGATGCATAAAGCCATTCACTACAATGCACCTAGCTATCTAGTACAAAAACTGGCTCCCTCTTGTGGGGTCAAATCTTCAAGAAGTGCTAAAAACCTTCTACTGAAACCGCAAAGATTCAATAAAAAGAAAACATATACTAGAACCTTTTCAGGGATGGCGCCCAGAATATGGAATGCTCTATCCCCAGAAACCAGACGTAATCCCTCTACGGCATCCTTCAAAAAAGAAGTGAAATCGCTTCTCATCGCTAAATTCACTTGACCATGGAGTACTGTTTTATTGTTATCAAACATATCTTCTACATAGATCCTTTTATTATCTATTGTACAACCAGGTCTTGGATACTGTATCTATATTTTGCTTGATATACATTGAATGTTTTGTTATGTACCTTATTCCCATGTAGATCTGTTAGGAAGTTTATGCTATCATTGACCAGCATTGAACCTATGTTATTTTCTTTACTTTTATGTAAATTTGACACCTACCCTGTAAAGCACTCTGATACCCGTAAGGGTCTGGTTCGCACTATATAAAACTTTCAAATAAATAAATTCCAGAATAGGAAATTGTAAATGGGAGGGAAGTCAGTAGTTTGTGATTTAATCTAAGGGGTGCCTAAAAGCTCCCCCTCCTCCTGCCAGCCCCACTCCCAAACAGCAATTAGCCCGTTCCCCTACGTTCCCTGGCATCTTGCACACAATTCTTTATATACAAGACTATGATTTAAAACAAATGCAACAACAAAAACAGTAATCCCAACCCCCCTCCCAGAGTTGCAGCAAAAATAAACCTCAGACGGATAACAAACCAATTACGAAGACCCGTTGAACATAGTGATGAGTAGGCAGAAGCAACAGATATGGAAACGGGATGAATAACTCAGCCCACCCGCCCTCAATGAAGTTGTCAGAGATCTCCCCCTACAACAGGAGATATCCCAATTATACCCCACTAGTTACAGCAAAAGGATAACGGGCATCCGCTCAGATCACCAAATCAGCAGTCTTCGGTGTAAGAGCTGGACACTATCAGAATTCTGAAGGAACGTCCACCATGGTGCGCATCTGTTCCCTCACAAGTGAAGACAGCAATTGTGGGGCCGGCTGTCGTGGCCCCCGGGGACCTACAAACACATCAGGGGGCCCCCAGGCAGGCACTTGGCCCCTGGTGGGACCCCGTGCAGAACTAGACCATCGGAGGATAAATTGGACATTGGGCTGCTGCGGGCCTGTATCTACGGAAGCAGGGGAGAGCGGAGTCTGTTCACCAACAGCGGGTGGTGGAGCTCATGGCCCAGACGGACTCAAGGTGAGGGGAGGGGTTCTGGGCACTGTCACCGTGCTGAGCCTGCCTGGATTGTTTGCTGAGGGGTCGGCGGGCCAGGGGTATTCCTAAGGAGAGCACAGTGGGCTACTGATGCCACAAGAGCAGGGGCCTTGCCCCCGTGCACTGGGGCACCAACCACCAAATAACATTGGTGCCTGGTTAAATGCTGCACTGGGCATATAACTGGAATGGCTGACCCCGGTTAGAATCAAGGAGTGGCCTAGAGGGCCTTATTAACTGTTGCTGCGATATATGAAAAACATCACAGCTAATTGGGTAATCCAACCAAAGTAATCATCAGCTATGGCGATATAATATTAATTGCCTGATTTGCAGATGCCCTGTTTTTTGGTAAGCAATGGTGACAACATGGGTAAAGACAAGAGCACCAAGCCATCCCAGTTGAACAAAATTGACTAGTACACCCAGGTGCTTCTACCAACGGTGCAAACTACAGAATTGCACATGGACACAGCTGAGCAGTCACAATATGAAAGCCCACCCAAAGAGCCTACAATAGCAGATCTTCTTGCGGCAATACAAACCACGCGTTTTGATCTCATCCAAAAAATAGATCAGTCCCCATAGGTGTAATGCTCCTGCCATCAGACCCACATGGGCTTGCAGACCGAGTGACTATTACTGAGTCGGTGGTGGTGGGCCTACGATCCGAATTAGTGTCCCTCTGTGAAACAATGACCTCACTACAAAAGCTGGCCACTCATTTGGAGGACAGAGTGGAAGACGCGGAAGGGTGCTCCAGGAGTAATAATCTCTGTTTCATTGGATTCCCTGAAAAATCAGCGGGACAGTCAACAGAATTATTTCTCAAGGAGTAGATAGCCAAGATTATGCATTCAAAGTAGCTGTTGAGGTTTTTCATCGTAGAACATGCACATAGAGCCTTGGCGTGGACCCCAGGGCACCTCCGAGACCCATCATTGCCAGGATGTTTAACCATAGAGATAGAGACGCAATCCTACAGCATGAGCAAGGGAGAGGCACACCTAACTTTGAAGAGCATCCCATTTCGGTATTTCCAGACTATACCCTGAGGGTCCAGGAACAGTGGCAAACCTTTAAAGCTTTAAAAGCAAAGTTAAGCGAGCACAATCTGGTACAAGCTTGGGGAACAATATCAGGGTAAAACTCAGACCTTTGCCTCAGCATCGGAGGCTTTGGACTGGATTGATGCGCTGGTCAGTGGTCAAGTGTCAGGAACATTAAAATAAACAACTGATTCAGTGCATAAACATAGATCATCACAGCAAAAATGCTGAACCCCGAGGCACACATGCCTGAAGTCCAAATCAGCGCAGGGCTACATAGTTTGTTCTAATGGCACATTCTGCGAAGCAGCTGCTCAACCGACGACGCTGGCCTCCCCCCTTGACTGAAATGCAGCCCTGAATATTCCCCAGACAGCACAGATGACAGCAAAAGTTAGGGCCAGATGTACGACTATTTTTGCATGCGCAAACGGATTTGTGAACCCGTTTTTGCATGCAAAAACAGCATGGGAAAGGACAAACCCTATTTTGCGAGTCGCAATTTTTTGTGACTTGCAAAATAGGGTTTTGCGACTCGCTATTAGGAAGGGGCGTTCTCTTCCTAATAGCGAGCACAACCCTATGTAAGAATACATACCTGGGAGGGCCTGCCTTTCCCAATGGGGTCGCAATATTATCATTAATATTGATGAACTTCTCTATTTGCGAACCATTGGGCATCGCGAACAGTGTGTTACACACTGTTGTACATCCAAAATAGCACCTTGCAATTTGCGGGTCACAAAAGACTCGCAATTTGGGAGGCGCTATTTTGGCCATCGTACACCTGGCCCTTAATCCTTTACTGTATATCATTATGAGTATATACAGTTCTTGAGTTCTGTCTGAGGATTGCTACAAGTCAATGCAAATATTGTATGCAGGTTCTAAGATGTGAACAATTGTTATCCAGTAGGTTTGGGGCTGGGGAGGGGGCACTCCTCTAAATAATATGCTGACTGGCACCTGAGCCTTTTATTGATAATGGAACTGGCTTTGGGGAGATTAGATTGACAGGTAGAGTTGGGGATTGCATACCATTAATTTCTTTCTTTTCTTTGCAAATGAACGTTGTAAAGTTCACAGCTTTTCAAGTTCCTATAAAGGGGTAGTATGACCATGTTTGGACATTGGGGAGCAGGAGGGCGATTGTTATCCACTCCTTATTGCCTCCTGTACCAGTGGTGTAAAGCCAACCCCTAGCATGGCAGAATAACTATCACATGCTTTTGGTTTTAGTATTTTTTGTAGGGATTACAAGAACCGGGTATGGGGCAGGACCAGCGACTCTTTCTGTTGCATGGTGAAAAATGGGAGGAGTTGGTGCTAATGCTCAGAGGGTTGGGGGAGAGAGGGGTTAAAATGGTTACACATTAGGGGAAAGGGTCACACAGGTGAACAGGAACAGACTTTGACCGAGGGGTACAGACATACACAATCCAGAAGCAATACAGTTCCGCTACAGCTTAGGAACATCATGGATAACACACTTACAGTAATAGCCTTCCTCCAGGAGAATCATGCTTGGGGAGATTGTCTCCCGGCACTATGGAAATGTTCGAGGGGACAGCTATACGCAACTTCTTACTCAGGGTTTGCCAGAGACACACTAATGTGGATAGCCACAGGAGTAATGTTCCAACAAACTAGTCATGTTGTTGATCCTGATGGCTGATATTTGATACTTGCTGGTTCACTAGATAGCCGTGATCTCTGTTTAATCTCAGTCTATGCCAGAACTCAGACCATTCACAGTTCTTCATCGACCTAATTACGGCTGCAACCCCAATTTTAACTAATGACATTATACTGGCGGCTGACTGTAATTGCATGTTGGACCCGCTATATGTGGTCCCACCACTGGTCATGGGGAAGACCCAGGTGTAAGCAGCCTGCCGGGCACCCTGTGGGCATGTTCCGCAGAGACAAAAGTAGCTCTCCGCCCATCAAGAACTGTGGTGAGCAACC
The DNA here is from genome assembly GCF_964263255.1 of Lissotriton vulgaris. Classification (NCBI taxonomy): domain Eukaryota; kingdom Metazoa; phylum Chordata; class Amphibia; order Caudata; family Salamandridae; genus Lissotriton; species Lissotriton vulgaris. Next base: position 723,839,734 of record NC_141689.1, on the reverse strand, counting down.
AGTCCTCCACATAAAGTCCATTTTGGGATCTTTGGGCCCTTCTGGATGTCCCATAACTTGAATGTAATTGCCCCTCGATCTTGTCATTCCTCGCTCAATTACGTAATAAAGACACAGTTGTGATTGCATGTCAGACATTGAAGGGTGCAAGCTGGCCAGCATGGATTTGTTGAACTCCACTTTATCTCGGAACTTGGCCTGGTCACCCTTAAGCAAATTCATCTCAACCGCAATGGCATCCAGCTTAGGGTCCAGCATAGCTTTAACATCTTTGATGGTCCCCAGAAGCTCATCAAACTTGTCTATGAACATGAGTCCACAGGCTTGGTCACATGCACCTCCAGTCCCAGACTGTACAGCACCCTGTGGTATGCCCCCTAATCTCCGGGCCCCCCCTTCAGTCCTCGTTGCTTGACCATGGTGATAGGGCGAATTATTTAGCACAGAAAATCAATGAGAGCCAGGAGTCGTGATTGTTCCCAGAGTCATGCCCCTAGTGATTCTTGCAGCAGTGCCTCACGCATTGCACGCAGTACTTACGGGTATACCTCGGGCAAAAGTGACCCACACGTAGGCAGAAGAATAAGTCGAATAGGAGGACCAACACTGTTCTAGCCCCCACTAACTCTCCCTTGCTATCGGCTCAACTGCAGCTCGGTGGGCCAGGATACACTGGATTTCTACATAGGGCTCCATGCTTTGTGTCTGTCTGTATGGGACACTCCCAGGCCAGCCCTTGGTCTGTGTGAGTCAGAAACGGGTATAGAAGGCCTCAAGGGTACCAATCCACCCTCTCTATTCACCCCTAAAGCCTAACTATAGTACATGGAGATTTCCGGGCCAGCAGGAGGGATTGAACATCCCCTCACCATGTCGGACCTGCAGATTAACGCTTCTGGTTACCCACAGCAGTGCTGCGAGGCAAGGGAAACTTCAACCCCCCTGTAAGGGAGATTGTGTCTAAAAGGGATCTCCACAGTAGAAGCCCCATGCTGCCATGAGGCCGGCAAAGTCCCTGGCCTCCAAACATGATGGGATAGAAGGTCAGCCCCCGAGACCACACCTGTCCTTGTCTCCTCACCCGCAAGTGACCCTATTGCCGGTTGGGCCTCTGTACCCCTGTTTGCCACTAGTCTCCTCACATTTAGTGGGCTGCCACTCACCTCCACAGCACCTTCAGTGCAGGTTGGCCAATTTTGCCTGTGCTGTACTGAGCCAGCCTACCAGCGTGCTTAGGATCCATGGCACAGAAACAAGCCCTGACTTGGTGGTCCTAGCGCGGTTGGACCCGGTGCTGTGTCCCCCTGTGGCTCCTCTTGTCATTGCTCCCAGGATCGGGAGGGGAAGGCCAACCTCCTCCACTGCCTGCCCAGGTCACAGGGGTGATGCAGGCCTCAGGCCCAGTACCCAGATGAATGACGCCACATCCGACACAAAATAACTCGTGTTGCCATCCCCATTCCAGTTGCTGCATGTGAGGGGGGAGCTGGAGGACAGATCTGGGAGACTTGTGGGGATCTCGAATGCGGCAGGATGCTGTCAGGCAGGCAAGGCGCTCAGAGCTCTTTCACCACGAGTTAGCCCAATCTGCCATCTTGGCCATGCCCCATGGCATCAATTATGACATCACTCATGGCATCTCAAGTGGCATCATTGATGACATCACTGAAGACATCTCAAATATACTGTAACATAACAAACATAATAAAAAATATATAAACACATTTCAAATTCAAAGAAAAAATCCAATATCAAATGTACATATAAATAATACATTAAAACACTAAAAAATTATACTATTATATGATAATATTTAAGTTTTAGATATCTAAAACCGCAATAGTATTGTATATGGTCCTAATGTGGTGTGAAGTACCCTATAAGAGAAACAAAGGCTTTCCTGTGGGAGAAGAACTGAAACTGCAGCAAAAGGCAGTAAGGCAGTGTAGGGGCCAAACTGGTCTTCAAAGAGGGGGTGAGAGTTTGGATAGGACATAGTCTCACTCGCACGTCCTGCATCCCAATTTAGAAGAAGTGGAATGGGCCAGCTAGAGAAAAATAGTTCAATCACCCTCTTTAATAATTATAAAAAAACATTTCAATGGTGAAGTTCGATTGTTAATAAATGTTGTGGAAAAGTAGGTTAATTTACATTAGTTCTCTAGCTACCCCCAGCCTGTACTCATCCTTGAGGGGGGTGTAAGATTCTTTCCAGGAGCACTCAATAGGCTGACCTGAGTAAAAAGAATTCACTCCTCTGAGCGCAATAGGATATGCAGGCTGGGGGTGTGCATCTCCTATAAACAGCCCAGTGTCAACTCCTGCATCACACGTCTATCTGAAGCATATGTACACATGTTGTGCCTTTGAAATGAAGCAAACAGGGTTCCAAAACAATTCTTATGTATACCCAAGCTGATTGCTGAAGGACTCTCCTTTTGTCCTACCAGATGTCTGTCTCTGGGTTAGTTGTGTGTACAGTACCTGAGACAAACTGGATTTTAGTGGTAGGATTAACATAGTACACTCTCCACTTACTCCTCCAGCATCAGAATCCATGTTTAGTTCAGCAGTATTCATTCGCCATCTTGAATTTGCCCTGACACATTACATTACATTTTGGGCATTTTTGCAGTAAAGCAAACAGAACTTACTGCAAAAGAGCATACGTTAGGGCCTGAGAACCTTTACACCATTGATCAGAGAGGAACCAGGAGTGTCTCAGGGTGCCCACCACCCATAGGTTGGTGTATCATACAATGGCTGGATACACATTTCTCAGAACCCTGCAGGCCTTCCAAAAGGATATCAGGCAAACTGAGCTTGCTGCACTTGCCATCTATGACCTGTTTGAAGAACCTGACGAGGCTGGACCCCCTTTCACTTGAAATTCAAGGACGGAAAGATATCCCGGAAACAGTGTTGCAGTTTGCAGGGGTCTCAGCATGAGTTAGAAATAATTAAAGCAATTTTGCACCGATCTTGGGAAGGTGCTGTTCTCTACTTTTGGGTGGCATCTGGTCATTATCCTACTAGCGATTTGCCAATAATGCCCTGGCCTGTTCTCGTGAATCGGGTGATTTTCCCTGCATACTGGTTGCTGGCATTTCTTTTTTGTCCTGATGATGACCCTGACAAGTCGCTCCTAGTAGGGTTGAAATGTTGACAAATTAACTGATGGACTGATATGATTTCTCATTATATATGTACTGTACTCCTATTTTTTGTTTACTTTTGACTTATTATCAGCCACTGCGACAAGTGTAAATATATGCTACATATATTTTTGCTATTCACTTTCTCTGTGTCTTTCCTGGAGCACCTGGAACGTGATTAGATATATTGAATTAAATTAATTGTTTGATTCTAACTTATTGTTTCTAAATCATAACACTTGGCATAGGAGGTTTAGGATGAAAATCTCCCCTGAAGCGAACCATTGTCTTGTTCTTAAATTTAGTAAGCCCAGGTTCCCACAGTCACAGGGTTACCCCATAACAGACCCAGGATCATAAGGCTGGTTTCCAGGGTGGCTCCAAAAATATAAAAAAGCTGCAGAGAAAATGTATGTGACCAGTGGCAAGTTGATGTGGACTGGACTTTGCTATTGTTTTCTGCCTGACACAGAGAGAGATTCTCCAAGTGATTTCCCTGAGGTGCTGGGGGCCTTAGAAATGTACTCCCCTGGTTGTTTGGGCAGGAAAATGTTTGGGAAATTTTCTAAATGTTGGCTGCAGAGTTCAATTGCTTCATGGACACCAACCATGAAAATTATGTGACAGACAAACCACGGCATCAAACTGGATTTCAGGTTTGTCCCACGCAAATAATACTTTCTCTTTAGAAAAATTACAAAGTCTCTTTTCAGATTGGCTTTTAGAAGCTTATTCCATCTACCCAATTTCCAGGCCCTAGATGGGCCAATTTACTATTTGTATGTGACATGTGCTCCATTGCAGACAACCTCAAATCACAACTTGGCTACAGTCTACTATTGACTACCATAGGTACTTTGCACTTCTTGGTGCTAAGTTCACTTAAATCTTTAAAAATTCATATATATGGCCTGGTTTCCCTTATTGCCTCATTTGAGTTTTCTCATTTTGTTGTAATTTTGCTGAGTACAATTTTTCTCTACTTTTCTCAATTGGAATTGGATTATTGTGTCTTCAACTTTTTAACTGTTTTTGGTATTTCTAATTGCTTAAATATGGACCTTAAGCTCAGACAGTCTGCTTTGTGCAACAGTTTCTAGGAGTTGAGCTAATGTTTAAAGAACGGAAACCTGTGACAGGACCAAACAAGATAACTACTTTATTACTTGTGCTGGAAACCAATCCACCCCAACTAATAAACTGTGTGCTCACACTCTACAACTGTACAGATGAAAGTCATCACACTACTGGAAAGTTGTGCCCTCCTGCTTTTTTTTAGGTCATAGATACAAATAGACCTATTATTTCCAGTGCATACACATATTCTTAGAGTGTGTTTTACGTCTGCCCCAAGCTTGTGATTGGATGGCTTTGTTGTCTATCTAAGGTGTTTGCTTTTGATTCTTTTGCTGTCTTCATTATTCTTGTGCTTGTCCAGAATCATCCTGAACTGATGGTAGTTAAATATCATCCTCATGTGTGACATGATAACGGTTATGCCTCACATACGAAAATGTTATTCAACGTCCAGGGGAACAGGGCGATCCTCGAGAAAGTGACAAATGTTGTGAAACACTAATTGACATGGGCCTTAGAACACAACTAAAAATGAACATAATGTAACAATTATGATGGATTGATTTAAAAATGTGATAAACAAGTAATCACATTTATATTAGATCTGGGCGCTAAACTCTGTTGTGTTCGCAGAGTTATTGGGGTTTTCTGTACTCCGCACTAATGGAGCTTCCGGAGTGCAGAAAACTCCGCTCCACGTAGTGCAGCAGAGGTTTTTCCCTGCTCATGGACGGTAAGTTGGCGAGTGCAAGCTGCCGCTCGCGAGTGGCAGGAAGATCAGCGTGAATGGCAGTTCGTACTGTACTCCGTCACTTGTAGAACTCCACAGAGTTTTGTTGCCACTTTGAGGAGTTCCGCGTAGCAAAACTTTGCAAACTACGCCCAGGCCTGATTTATGTGAGAAAATATTGTCCCTTATCTAAATCAACAGAGAGCATATAGTCATCCTTTATACATTGGATGGTGCCTATAGCAACATATTCTACACACTTTTAAAAGGATTGGCATCGCATGTGGGTAATGATGACCCTCTTTTGAGACACTGCAACACTAATTTGTGAATCACAATAACTTGGTTCAATTTTTCAAGTGCAGTTTGCTGTCCAATTATTTGCTCTATGGTTTGGAATGGAGGATAATGTAGTCATACCAAACATTTTCCCATTCTAAAAGGCAAATGCTTTAATCTTGAGTTATATTACCACACAATGTTTCCAGGTAATACGTGCACACCTTGTTCTTGCAATTGAGACACAAACTCCTATTTGCACCCAAATATGGTATTTAAGCTCATTCAGGTTGAGGCCCACACATAAGAAACTACCTAGCATTGATTGGTGGAATTGTAAGCCCTAAAATTGGCAAATTTGAAATTCTCACAAAATTCCATCAGAATTTTATTTCCTGTTCTCGCACACCCATAACTCATTTTCTACCTTATAATTAAGGGCATCTAAAATTCATGCTAGGAAACCCTTTCTCAATAGTTGGCTTTTCCATTGGCTCAGTGACAGATTTGAAAACCTGGTGTCAAAACTGAGAAAGTAGGATAATTACTGTTGAAAATACACCACTGACGCACCCAACCTCAAAAACTCAAGATTAATGTGTCAATTTACACAAACAGAGGTGTGCACAAATGACGTTTAATAATGTGTGTTACTTCGATTATCCAATTAAAGTACCCAACCAACTTCAAAAAGATGAAGGGCCATTCTGGCCTTGCTGGGATTTAAACTCAGGATGCATAGATTACATCAGATGCACCAACAAGCACTGACTTCCTCCACACATCGTTTTGCCACAGAAGTGGTAATTATTGACATTGTGAAGCGATTTGTGGCAGTCTCCAGTAAGATATGTCACCAATGTTACACATTCTACACTATATATACCAATAAACATTTATTTATTTAAAACGCTTAAAATACCTTCCTGTATTTATAAGTACTGTAAATTGTCAAGGTTCTTATTATCCAATTCATTGGTAGTCAGTTTTTAGCATCTGCAGTATAATATGCTGAGATGGACTTGCTGTGAATCAACTTTCTGATGTGAAAGTTGCATTTAAATGGCTTCAGCAAGCACCTAACCCATTGGGTCTTTTAAGACATTATATATTGGATTCAAGATTTAGCATTGGAAGTCCAATTTCAGTCTAATGATATCTTGTGTACAGTGCTGGAATTGCAAAAATGTTTCTCCAGAAAACTATAAATTGGACCAATCTTAAATGGTTGAGCATTAGTATTGTATTCAACACAACCAGCAAGGTGATTCCTCTTAGGATGAATGGCCATTTATTCTTCTTATTTAATATGAGAAACCCTTTTGACACAATTAAATCATATTGCAACAAAAATCATAATGTATAATGTATCACAAATGGTTCACCAGATCTCAAACTCTAATGTAGTAATGATTATTGTTAATCATAGTTCATAACAAAACAGCACATGTACAGCCAACATGTGTTTGTTGGTAAAAACAACACTTCTTCAGGGCTGTAAAATAACAAGTTAACAACTTTAATTATATAACATAATTATACAAAATTTCAAAACACTATTCAAAGTCACATTGAACATCATGATAAATGATGACATTCAATTTTCAAAATAAACCATGTAGCAAGTCTGTCCTATTGTACACAAATATTGTATGTCCTCACAACATAAATCGAATGGCATTACTTAAGCATGAGGTAAAATGTAAATGTAAATTGAGATAAACAGATTTGGTGAGATTACTAATTAGGTTCTGTGCAGAGAATCAACACATTTTTCTCATCTTCAAAAAACTTTGGGCTCTTTCAAAAATGGATCAGGAATTGACAGGTTGTGTCACTAGGAATACCTTGAATACGTATAAAAAACTGACACTCTCAAGAAGTTACTGTGTTCGAATGACATACACAAATATATACAAAATAAGGGGGTCATTATGATTGCGGTTTTTCCGCATCCTCGGGGCCGGCGGAAGCCACCGCCGGCCCAGAAGATGCGGAAAAACCGCAGCGGACTGACCAAAGACCCACCGCCACATTAGGATGGCTGGTGGGTCCTGGTTTCCGTCCGCAGCTTTTCCGCCGCGGTCGGCTTACAACCGCGGCGGAAAAGCTCTAATATGGTGACGGTGTCTTCCAGACTCCGTCCACCATATTAGGATGGCCTGTAAATTATGCTTTTCCGCTGCGGGTTTTCCGCCGTGGAAAAGCATACGGAACTTCACTGCGGGGGCCCGTTGCGGGCCCCCTACGTGAAGGTGGGTGTGGGGGGTGCACATGGGGGGTACCTATGGTACTCCCCTGCATTTGCATGCAGAAAGCGGCAGGCACCGCGCAGTGCCTGCCTCTTACTGCATGCAAATGCAATGCATGCAGTTTTAACATTGCCGCGGGTGCAGCTTGAAGCCGCACCCGCCGCAATGTTAGAAATAGAGGATGTGACCGCCAGGGTGGCGGTCACATCCTAATTGCACAGGAGGGAACTCCGCATTCCATGCGGATGTTCCCTCCTGCTCTGGGGTCGCAGACGGACGCACGTCTGTCCGCGATCCTAATGAGGCCCTAAGTTGGTAACTTGGATAGGCAGTAAACCTAGAGGATGTTTTAAATGTAACAATTGTGTCTGTTGTAAATTTGTGAAAGATGAAGTTTCAGATTTTAATACCCATGACCACAACAAAACTTTCAAAATCAAGGAATTTATTATCAATTGTAGCACAACTTTTTGTTTGTGTATATAATAGAATGTGTTTGTTCTTTGAGCTATCTGGGATCTATGAGTAGGTCTTTAAAGGAAAGAGGGAAAGAATATTTAAATGCTATTAGGAATGACTTTAGATCCTCAATCAGCAGACATTTTTCTGAACAACCCAGGTCCATGGAAAAGAGTCGGATTGTGTTATTGGAGATTGATCTTGTTTATAATTGTTATAGAGGGAAAGTTCGAAAACATAGACTCAAATGTAAAAAGACATGGATAGACACTTTGAGAACTGTCATTCATGGTTTAAACATGTAAAAGGAGTTTCATGTCCTTTTATATAAAGAATTATGTGGTTTTTCAAATGCCTTACTAGTTTTCGAACTGCTCACTATATTGGAGCCCATTCTCACAATATGATAAGTCACTGGTGCTTCTGGTTTGGGGACAACATAAACATTAAGATTATGCATAGCATACCTTTTTTGAACGGTTATTTACATAGTGGGAATATAGAAGTCATTGCACTGAACCTGTGTACATAAGACTGGGTCGAAGAGGAGATGATACAGCAAGGGATGGGACCATGGTTCAAGACATGTTTTTTAAATATTGCCAGTATTTGTATTTATATTTTGAATGCCTTTTATTTTTATTTCGAAACACAATTAGGCCATTGATTCTGGTTATGTTATGCCTCTGCTACAATTATAATTTTGTAGACAATTGATACACTATATGGATGTTGTGAAATAGATCTGTGAAGATGGAGCTAGTTGATAAGGAGGTCATATGATAAAGGACTGGACCACGGTTTTGATATTGAATGATTTCTCGTATATGTGTCCTATTTGAGGGATATTTTTGCTATTGTTAGTATTCCTTGCAAGTAATTCTGAATTAATATTTTTGTATTTGTACCTTATTTTTTCCCAATATTAACATCATATTTAATGAGGAAATTGGATGTCATTAGTTGAAATTTCTAATCATGTGAAGGTTGGATTCCTGTTTGTGATAGGTTGGGTGCTCAGTCCATAGCAAGGATGGTCACATGACAATGCAAACTCGGATTGGTCAATTTTGAATAACTGGTAAGGTAATTGACAGGAAGTTATGTCAGACACTTAATGCAGTACACTGCTATTTAAGAAGCTTGGTTTTCTGAGTCAGGTTTGCATCTTCTCTTCTCCAGTGCTTTTGTGCTTTGGAAAGTCAGGTAAATGATTGATCATTAATCAGGTGCTACGTTCATGGGGTAGAATTTTTTTTCTTTTCTCCCTTACTGTTTTAGAAACCAGGGAAGAATATTTGTGAAGACTTTGCATACCTATAATGCTGACTGAGGTTATTAGAATATGGGGTGATTATGTGCACATTCACATGGACATGTTGTTGAATTACTAGATGATGATATGATTAGGAAAGAAGGCACATTAGGAGACTGTCTTTTTTTATTGTTACAGGTATACTTTTGGCTCAATGGAGAGCATGAGGATTATCAAACTCATGTGTTGTTTGATCTATATAGATTTGACAATGTTTGCGTGAGGAGAACGGTAGCCAGTGATGTGCAGATATTATCAGAAAAAATGTACTATCAAACATAATTTTAGAGGTACGGTGTTTCGGTTAATTTACCTTAATTTCCGTGTACTTTATATTCCTCTCTTTTCTAGGTTTTCTTATTACTTAGTCTCTTCTCCCTCTGTTGAGGAGTAAATCCCCATACGTTCTAATAATGTTGTGAGGACATACAACTTCTTTCTACAATTGAGAAGCCTTTCTACATGGTTTATTTTGAAAATCAAATTTTATCATTTATTATGATGTTCAATATGACTTTGAGTAGTATTTTAAAATTTTGTATAGTTATGTTATATAATTGAAGTTGTTAACTTGCTATTTTACATCATTGAAGAAATGGTGTTCTTACCGAGAAACATGTGTTGGTTCTGCATGCGCTGTTTTCTAATGAACTATGAATAACAGGGATTATGATTTTAAAAGCTGCATGGAGTTTGAGATCTTGTAAACCATTTGTGATAAATAGTACATTAGGATGTTTTTGATATATGATTTCATGTAATTTATGTCAAAAGATTTTCTCTTATTAAATAAGGAAAATAAATGTTAATTCAGGTTAAGAGGGATTACCTTGTTGATGATGTTGAATACAATGCTACTCCCACACCTTCATAATTGTGCTATTAAAATTTAAGGCTAAAAAGGAAACTGGTCTAGTGGGTGGAGTCCGCAGGGCCAGTTGCTCAGTGATCCTCAAAACTGACAAGTAACCATAAATTGTGGATCAACGTGTAGCAACAAAATGTGGGTGCAGTCATGACAGGTGGAATCATGAAAAGTAGTCTAAAAGTCAACTTTTACGAAAAAACATATTTTTTAAATCTGTTACAAAGTAATTGGCAACAGAAAGAAATATGACAGTTAATCTGTTTGGGCTTAATTTGTTGCAAAGACTGTATTTTAAAACATCTTATGGGATTAAGGCATCTGCTGCACAGAGCTTTGTGTGCCCAGTAAACCTCAGGGAATAATAATAATATCAAGATAACTCTGGTTATCAAAAGACCTGCTGTAGCTTAGTTGTTGGCTCTGTGTATTTGTGTTTTTGGACAACCAACAAACAAAGTACACCACATAAAGCATATACCTTGGGAATAAAATTGTCTGTGGGATACAGTTGTATGTTACTGTGCAAACTGGCCATAGGGGCAAAAAAATACACATAAAAACATCGTCACCATTTCTTTTTTTCATACTTAGTTTTGTCTGCTCTAGAGCAATGGATAGCATTCTCTGTCCATCCATGGGGTTCACATCTGTTGTCACCACAAACAATATGAAACATGGACAATCATTTAGAAAAATGCAAAACCTGTGAGACAAAATAATTTTCTTTTACAACTCAGTTCATTTATGAAAGCTGAGAAGATGGTAATCTCAGCATAGCACACCTTTTTTTTGATGTATGTAAGAAATTGGCTTGTTGGGTGTGGGAGGTGGAGGGCCAACTCAAGCATAAAAAGCATTAAGCTTCAACCATGGTTATCTGTTCGCGCTAGACCAGGGTAAAGTCACAAGTTCAAGCCAATAGATATGGACTGTAGGCTGGGTTCAGGGACCAGGTTAGTCCCAGTGAAGAGTTACCTTGTCATGTCTAGCTCAAGAAGTTCAGTTCACATTGTTATGTTATGTTATGTTAACAAAATTTTATATAGCGCTCGTACACCCAGAGGTTTCATGGCGCTGACCCACAGATGCTCTGAAGAATCGGGGGGAAGATTAAGCATGAGCCTAGACAAACAGCCAGGTTTTTAATTGTTTCCTAAATATCAGAAGGTTGGAGCAGGAGCGAATTTCTGAGGGAAGGGAGTTCCATAGTTTGGAAGCAAGGGTGACAAACCTGCGCCCTCCCTTGCGTTGGAACTTATAGTGAGGAATGATGAGGAGATTTTGATTGACGGACCGGAGGCTACGGGAGGAAGTGTATCTAGGCAGTAGGTCGTGAATGAATTTGAGGACTACGAGCATGAAGGGATTTGAAGGTGATGCAAGCCGTTTTAAATGTGACTCATTGAGAAATGGAGAGCCAATGAAGTTGTCTTAGTAAAGGTCTAGCTGATTGCCACCGTGGCAGGTGCTGGATGAGTCTGGCTGCCTGACTCTGGGCCATCTGCAGACGCCTACTAAGGGGGATCGGGAGGCCCAGGTACATAGCATTAGCATAGTCCAGGTGTGACAGTACAAGGGCTATCACCACCTGGATCAGGGCTGGCTGGGTGAGCATCCGGCTTATCTTTTTTATCTTGCGGAGCTGGAAGAAGCATGTAGACACGACTGAGTTCACTTGGGTCTTTGTCAATGAGCACCCCCAAGCTTTTAACCGAGCTGGAAGGGGTGGGCGGGGAGCCAAGTTCTGGTGGCCAATAGTGCGGGCCCCAGAATAGTTGGCTTTTACCAATAAGAACCAGTTTGGTCTTATCGGGGTTTAGCTTCAATTGATTAAAGTCCATCCAATGACGGATATGAAGCATAGTGCTCTGGAATTCGTGAATTGATTCAGGGGAATTGTCAATGGTGAAGATAAGTTGAAGATCGTCAGTGTAATTGAAGGTGACGACTTTGGATGTTTTAAGAGACCGGATCAGGGGAAACATGTAAATGTTGAATAAGATGGGGGACAGCGAGGAACCTTGGGGAACCCCACAATAAGTGCGGAGTTTGGGGGCCGAGAAAGGGGCCAAGCAGACGGCTTGGGTACGATCACAAAGAAAGGACCTGAGCCAGTCGAGGGCTGGGCCACAGATCCCGGCTTCTTTGACACGGTCGAGAAGGATGTCATGGTTGACCGTGTCAAATGCTGCTGAGAGATCTAATAGGACCAGGGCCTGGGTAATTCCCTTATCAGGGTTGTGACGGAGAGAATCCAAGACAGCAGTGATAACTGTCTCCGTGGAATGAGCCGGTCGAAATCCGTCTTAAAAGGGGTCCAGAAAGTTGGATTGCTCAATGAAATTTGAAAGATGTGACGTGACGTGGGCCTCCGATACCTTAGCTAAATAAGGAAGAAGGGAGATTGGCCTGTAGTTGGATAATGTGGAGGGGTTAGCTCCTGTTTTTTTTTTTGTGGCACAACAACTGCCTCCTTAAAGGTTTTGGGGACCACGCCTTGGGTTAGTGATGCATTGAGAAATCTCAAAATCGGAGGGGAGAGTGCAGCGAATATATTTCTTAGGATGTGGAGGGGGGCAGCAATCTCGAGGAGATCCGGATTTTACTCTATTCGGGAGGGCTTGTAGGGAGAGTGCGTCTAGGGAAGCAAAGTGATCTAAGGAGCAGGTGCTGGCAACATCTACCGGGGTAGGAAGTGGTGGAGCAATGGCGGGGATGCTGGATTTGATAGTGGTGATTTTGTTGAGAAAATATTGGTTGAGAGAGTTGCATAGGTCCTGAGTGATCAATGGCTTGGGCAGGGTTCTTCCGGAGTTAGAGAGTTTATTGACAATGGCGAAGATATCCTTGGATTTATTATCTGAGTGTTCAATTATACTAGAGAAAAAGGCAGCTTTAGCTAGGGTGATAGCTTTCATATAGTCTGCTCGAGCAGCCGAGTAGCGGGTCTTTTCGAGTGGGTCATAGGCTCTCCTCCATATCCGTTCCTTTTGGCGGACGACTAGTTTTTTTGCCCTGAGGGCAGGGGAAAACCATTTATGGGCATCCGACTGACGGACGGCTTTAAGTTTTCTCAATGGGGCATGCATGTTACTTGCTGCTAAGAGCCAGTTTGAGATATCGACCTCGGCCTGATCGAGGTCTGCATTGTAAGCTGGAATAGAATTCTCTAAATTTTCCAGAAAGGCTGGTGTTTCAAGGGAGCCCCATTTCCTAATGAGACCCCCCTTGGCGGTTATGGGTTTTTATGCTCAGAAATAGAGATACTGAATTTAATCAGAGAGTGATCAACCCATATGCAGGGGGAGATGACAGGTAGGGAGATGGTGAGATTAGTGCTCCAAATCTGGTCAAGTGTATGTCCCTTAGTGTGGGTAGCAGAGGGGATGTGATGGCTAAAGTTGAGGCCTATAAGAAGCTCCGTTATTTCGCTGGACTGAGGGCCGCCAAGGTCACTGTTGAGCCAGTAGTTGAAGTCGCCAATTAATAAGATTTTAGTATAATCGGTGACCATGGTGGCCAGCTGGTCGCACAATGAAAGGGGAAAAAGGGGCATACTTTGGGGAGGTCTATATATTAATAAACATTTTAGTGGTCCCAACTTAGAGTCGAGTTTAATGACAAGATTGTCAACTGCGGGGAGGTTGAAGGATGACAACCTGGAGAATGCATGATTTTTGTCAATGATGGCTGCTACCCCTCCGCCTACTTTCCCTGGGGCTCGATTGACGTGCAGGATGTAGTAATTATCTGGGAGGGCTGCCAAGATGTCTGGGGAGGAGTCATTGTTGAGCCATGTTTCAGTGACAAAAAGATGTCTGGTTTGTGAAATTAAAGAAGGAGGAAAATATCTAGTTGGTGTTTAACTAGAGACCGAGTGTTGAGGTAAAAGGTGTTTAGTTGTTGATCTCCAGCAAGTGCTGACATGGGCTGCTGATTCAGTCAGGGAAAACCAGGTAGGGGTCCCAGTGGGCTGGAGGGGGTTTGAAGTATGCCCAGATGTGTCAGATGTTTGATGGTAATTGGACATGACATATGGGCTGTTTTGCGAAGATTCCTCAAGGTCTCTGAGGAGCATGTTACAAAATGGGCAGAGGGGCTGGCCCCTGGGCCCGACCTGGCGCGGACGGGCACAGACGGGCTTGCCTTTGGTGCGCCCGCTGCGCGGCCGGGTAGGGATGGTCATCTTATATTAATGGGGGCGGGAGTGGCCAAGCAACTGCACCGGCAACCCGGAACTTCCCCCAAGATGGTGGCTTCCCCTGGTTGTTCCCCGCGGCTGTGCCTAATCGGAGGGGGCTTCAAGAATAGGGCTTTCAGTGCAGAGAGCTCGCAGAATGTTGTGGGCGGTTATTGATGTAGTATGAAGATCTAGTCATCGCTGGAGCTTCACATTGGTGAAATGTGGCGGAAACTCACTGTTGGCGCAAAGTGCAAGTCTAGCGTTACTGGTCATTACAGACGGTGGCTGTAAGCACAAAGGTCTCACAGGTGTGCCACATTAGTGCTTATCGCAGGCAGGCGCAAGGAGCCCAGTTTCAGGATTTTCACCTTCTTTTCTTGTCAGAACTTCCACTGATGCCAGCTAAGGGTGCAGGACCTGGGGGCACCTATTGAGAATCCTGGCCCACTCCAGCAGAGACCAGCAGCAGTGCTCATGTAAGTCCATGCGGGTCCAGGCAGATCCAGTTGCAGCTGGGCACCTGGGCGTATGCAGTGAGGCATATGAAGCTTGTGGTGCCCCTGTAATTCACACGATGGTCAGCCTTATTACCCGTGGAGGCATTCTGGGTAGCCTGGAATCACAGCAAGCAGGTCCACACATCCATCTTCAGGCAGCAAAACAATCTTTCAAGCAGCAGAACAGTCATCTGGCAGCAGGGCAGTCCTACTTCTGAATCTTTCACAGGACCAGAAGTGCTCTGATGTGAGGTTCTGAGACTGCCACTTTTATCCCCAGTGTTAATCTGAGGTTGGGGAATGCCTTTTGCCTAATATTCCCCCTTTCCTGGGTTTGACACCAATCAGGCTGGGTTTAACAAAGAGCGAGCAGGTTTAAGTGTGAGCTGCATTGTATGTAGCACTATATGCAGCCTTTCGAAGTCAAGAAGAGGTAGGCCAGCTTTGAGTCTATCCCTATGAAGCTCAGGAAGCTCAACAAGGCTGAGTGCCAGGCCCGAGGGGATCCTGCTCAGTGAAGCAACACTCTGCCCCACACCTACAGACCTTCTGTGACTATGTCTATGTGTGAGAGGGATACACAAAACAGCAGAATGGAGACATTCACAGTCACATGACTCTCAACAGTGGCAAAATGGCACATTTGGTTAAGGCATAAACATGTCAATTTTCTAAAAGAGACATTTTCTGAATAGTAACCTACAATCTGACTTTATTATCTGCTCCCAATATAATGTTAGCACTTATTAGAATGTAACCCAGAGACATAGGCCTTACAACAGCGCAATATGGCTGTAGGGATTTTTCACTGTCAAGACATGTAAAACTTAAGTAGAAATGACCAACTTTTTAAATACAATGTATCCAGCCATATGAGCCTTTAGGGGCTACCTTAAAAGGTAGGTTTAGGTCTACCCAAATGTTTATTTTGCCAAGTGCAGTGGCAGGTTTCAGACATGTTTTACTTTTCTACTTTAGCGGGTGGCACAGTGAATGCTGATGCCTACTAGTAGCATTTAATTTACAGGCCCTGGGTACAGGTAATACAATTTACTAGAGATTTAAAAGTAAATTAAATGTCCCAATAAGCTGTAGACCAATTCTTCCATGTTTGAAGGAGAGAGCACAAGTACATTAGCACTGGTTATCAGAGGTAAAGTGCACAGAGACATAATGCCAACAAAAACGAGTTCAGCAAAAATCAGGGATGTGAGGTATAACTGTAATTTTTAGAAAAAACATATGCTTTCTTGCACAGCACTTTTATCCCATTTTGCCAACAAATTCCAATTTTGTCTATGTTTTGGCTATTTTCAAAGCTACCTCCACGGAATCCACAAACCCTGGCTACCTTTAGACTCCCCAAGAAGTGAGAACAATTTGGAACGGACACCTTGTGTAGAAAACGTTATGGAGGCTTTAGCATGAAAACATAAAAAGGGGCTCAGCACTGATGGTCGAAAAGCCTCAGCAGCAAAAGTGTTCGAAAGTCGCAGTTAAGCTAAAGTTATGAAAAATGATTGAAAAAACAAGTTATGGTTAGCTCTATAATTCATAATTCACACAACAGCCATACAAATCATAACACTCACACCAAATGCAAACCCATAACTCACACACCAAATGCAACACTCAGGAAAAAGACTCTGTTGCGACTTGTTGCAATACATATTGTAAGGCTGTCTAAGTTTTTTATGATGTGCAATTTTGTGTGACAAATTATTAGTGCAAATTAACAAAATGAGTGATGCATATAGTGGTAACTGATGAACTAATGATGATGCTTTAAAATGGCTTGATTATTTTGTTTAGAAGTGTGAATACTAATACATTAAAGTTATGCTGTTTATCGATGATAGTGATACATCCATTTTGCTTAACTATTCCATCCCCTAACATGAGGGCTTATGCAAAAGATAGTGCCCTTTTCTCCTTGTAATAGAAATTAAGGTAGCACTGGTAACATTGAAGCTTTAATAAAAGGAAAGAAGGAATCAACACCTTTTCTTATATAATGGACCTGCCACCTTGCAATGGAGTAGAATACACACTATAAATGATATCTCTTCACACTGCCCTTTTCCATCTTGGTCCTCCAGAACATATTTAGTATTGATGATAATTTACATATTACCCTCCACCTGCACAGTCCCATGTCAGTTAGCAAACGTGTGTGCATCAACCCCCGTTACAGTAGGCACTTGCAGTAAATGGGATCATTTTTCCCTTTAGGACTGTTATAAATCCCTTAATATGGACTTGGTAAGCAGGATTTGCTTCCCCCAGTATTACCTCAGTGCGGTATTACCTCAGTGAACCCTTTAACCAGGTATTTTCTTCTGTGTCTCACTGAAATTAAAAGTGGCTTATAGTCTTATATCCTCAAATACAAGTCCGGTTTATCCAAACCCTACGCTTAATTGGTCTTAACTTATTCATTCACACATGAAGACCAACCCATCACCGATAATCTATGCGAGCGAGCAGAGTGCAAGTCCTTTAGAAATATATATCCCCCCAATTTACCTAAAAATGCATCCAAGAAACTAAAACATAGATTTCTCAAATCCCACACAGAAACACTAAAAGCAGACTCTTGCTTCTGCTCAATGCACTACACTAAAAGAAGAGCACAATGGAGGAAATACTTGCTCTCTTGTTTCAGGATCACTACATCTGGAAAAATCCCACATGGGCTTAGACTCTCAGTAGCTCCCTCTCTCACTTGCAAAGCTGAAACAGCCATCGCCCTATATAATAACGGAAATATCCTCATCCAATCATCAGAGTGCAACCTAGAATGTTTTGAGGAATCCTTCGCGGATATATGTCATTACAACGCATGCTTTTACAACGCATGCCATTACGACGCAACTTTTACAACGCAAGTCGTTACAACGACTTGCGTTGGGGGGCGCTGGATAGTGAATAGTTTAATTTACTATTCCAACTCCAGTCCCCATGGATAGTAGAGAAGGTGTTGGATAGTAATTAAACTATTCCCTATCATAGAGTGCCCTCCAGCGCAATTCCTTGTAAGGACTTGCGTTGTAAAAGTTGCGTCGTAATGGTAGTGCATTGTAAAAGTTGCGTTGTAAAGGATGTTTCCCATCCTTCGCTACCATCAAAAATTCTATAATTAATATTGAATATTAACCCTCCTATGGTCATCTTGACAACTCCGGAGTCTCTCAGGAATCCCCAGTAATGTCTTATCTTGCTCTACCCACATTAAGCGCTTCCCCAATGGTTTGTAACACACACAACAACAAATCCTCACCACCACACATGGAGTCAGAGTCCCCATCCATGAATCTCCAAACTAATCTGCGTCCTTAACACACCTCTAGAACAGCGATCTCAGAGACACACATCTATGCAAATAACATTATCTCCCCTACTATCCCGTCACTTACCTTGGACTAAACAATGTCTCCCTCAATGCTCAATAAGCCAAACCAGCCCTGTATCATATACCAATATTCCCCCGCTTTACCTACCCAGCTCACAAACTCTCCACCTCCCCTCCCCATAACTTCTGCGATTTATAACCCGACCCCCATCCAGCTGATTCTCCCAGGCCAGCAACACTCTAACACCACTGGCTTAGGCACCCCATCGCATGAACTTGTGACCCAAATACAGAGTTGTCGAGATTGCACATGAGTTCTTAAGGCAGATCTACAAAGTCTAATAAGCATCACCTTAGAGTTGGTGCATAATAGACTGCTCAATAAAACTCCTATGATGAATAGCCACAACCACGGTTCTAATTACCCTACTACAACACCATCAGATAACACAATTAATATGACCTCAACAAGCTTGGCATCACCCCACCTTAAATGGAGAAGGATTGCCTACCCTTATGCCTATACTCGACCCATCAGAATGACCAATCCTCTTTCTAATAATGACATCCCCTCCCTCCTCCTATCATATAATTCTACTTACTCCGTTAACAAAGTTGATTTGGACCAAATCCAAACAATTCTTAAAAGGCCACACAGAGAACCAAGGCCCAACCACAGAGCCGTAAACAAGTCTAACCTTAAGCAAGTGCCCATCACTCAGTCTACATATTCTGACATCAAACCACATTTGAAATGCATGTTACAAAAGTGCAGATCGGCAGCGAAACATAACGTGGACATCACAGACCTGATCCTTGCACACAAGCTGGACCTACTACTCCTGACTGAAACTTGGCTAAACGATGCATTCACAATCACCCTTAAATTCCTAATCCCACCTGACCCCGACATCATAAGATCAGATAAAGGCCAACAGACCAGGTGGAGGAATTGCACCAAAACAATCTCTCAGCGAAACAATCACATTACATTGACCTATCCTCATGCGAATTCTTATGCATTGGTATTTTGAATAACAACAATTCACTGTGCTAGTTGCACGCGCTCTACCATCCACCTGGGGATAACTTCACATTCATAGAACAAATTATGGAAACAATTCCAATGAATAAATAAAGTTGTGTATGCAGATAACTGCAGGTACATCCCCTGAGGAGGCACACCAGGAGCGATCAAATAATATGCTTCACTGTTCCTTTGAAGGTGTTATTTATTTTTCATAACTTTCTCCTTTTAGTTTCAGCAATTTTAACTGATATTACCAACATATCAGAGTGCAGCGTACATTGGTAAACATTAGCTTATGAACTCTTTCTCCAATGCATTTCGGGCGGAGATGCCCTTGGTCACGGAGAGCTGAGGAGGAAGGTAAAAAAGAACGGGTGTCAATAAGCGGTACTAGCGTGATATGTGGGGAAATTACTTGTGCTAAGCGTGTGGGGACTGAGTCATCACGTATTATAAAGTGCTCGGCACTAGAGTGAAGGTTTAGGGTGTGCGAGGGAATATTACCGATAGTGAATGTTGGAGTTAAAATTAACGGTTTAACGGTGATGAATGTATGTATAGGGACTTACTTCATGGTGACGCGTAGCGCGCGGAAACGCTCTCTGTCGGCTTGCCAGTTCGCTGCTTCGAGTGCTCGTGTTAAGGGTTGATAAAGTGTGTTAGTGGAAAGTGACGAAGGACTACCACGTCAGGTAACTCATGTGTAGATTAGTGGTTAGTGCAAAAAGCGTTGTGGCCATCTTGAAATGGATAGAAATACCAGGGGGTTAGTGAGGGGTGCATGCAAATATGTTAGGGAAGAGGCTAGAGAGGGTGCAGGAGTACGGTAAAACAGTAATACAATAAATGGGATACATTTCACAGGTAACAACTAAATTCGATGCGGTCATTGAGCCCGTGGGGCTTCAGTGTCTGTAGTAGATAAATCCATTCAAGTTCTCTTTGTAACAGTAATTTGTTATTATCAGTTCCTTCATTCTTGGATATGATTTCCAAGACTATAAATTTCAATTGGGCGATGTTGTGGCGTGCATCTACAAAGTGCATAGCAACGTTAGACTTCTCCATTTTCAACCTTATGTTGGACTTGTGCTCGTTGAGGCGAGTTTTTATTTTGCGTTCGGTTTTGCCAATATATAGCTTGCCACAGGGACACTTCAGTGCGTAAATCAGGTTCGAGGAGTCACAGGTGGCATCAACTTGTAGCTTGATGTTATTGCCTTTCATGGGGTGTTGTATACTGTTGCCTCTGATAACATTGTTGCAATGGTTGCAGTTTAAACAAGGTTGGGTTCCACGGTGATGTTTAGGTATGTCAGTAGGTCTAGCTAGGATCTCTTTGATGTTTCTACTCCTAGTATGAGCAAATATGGGTGGTTTTTCAAAAATGCCCTGGAAATCAGGTTCATTCTGTAGTATGGGCCAGTGCTTCCATATGATCTTTTTATATGCCGAGCTTGCTGTGGAGTACTTGGATACTAGTACCATGCGTTGTTCTGTAGTTTTGCGCATTGTATCTGATGACATTGTAGTTGAAACACGCATCAAGGAAATGTACAAGAGGTTTCATGACCGGGGTTACCCTGATAACATTCTTCAACAAGCTCAAACACGTGTAGCTAGCATTTCCAGGTCAGACAGCCTTGCGAAGACTCCCAAAACTACAGAACAACGCATGGTACTAGTATCCAAGTACTCCACAGCAAGCTCGGCATATAAAAAGATCATATGGAAGCACTGGCCCATACTACAGAATGAACCTGATTTCCGGGGCATTTTTGAAAAACCACCCATATTTGCTCATACTAGGAGTAGAAACATCAAAGAGATCCTAGCTAGACCTACTGACATACCTAAACATCACCGTGGAACCCAACCTTGTTTAAACTGCAACCATTGCAACAATGTTATCAGAGGCAACAGTATACAACACCCCATGAAAGGCAATAACATCAAGCTACAAGTTGATGCCACCTGTGACTCCTCGAACCTGATTTACGCACTGAAGTGTCCCTGTGGCAAGCTATATATTGGCAAAACCGAACGCAAAATAAAAACTCGCCTCAACGAGCACAAGTCCAACATAAGGTTGAAAATGGAGAAGTCTAACGTTGCTATGCACTTTGTAGATGCACGCCACAACATCGCCCAATTGAAATTTATAGTCTTGGAAATCATATCCAAGAATGAAGGAACTGATAACAACAAATTACTGTTACAAAGAGAACTTGAATGGATTTATCTACTACAGACACTGAAGCCCCACAGGCTCAATGACCGCATCGAATTTAGTTGTTACCTGTGAAATGTATCCCATTTATTGTATTACTGTTTTACCGTACTCCTGCACCCTCTCTAGCCTCTTCCCTAACATATTTGCATGCACCCCTCACTAACCCCCTGGTATTTCTATCCATTTCAAGATGGCCACGACGCTTCTTTGCACTAACCGCTAATCTACACATGAGTTACCTGACGTGGTAGTCCTTCGTCACTTTCCACTAACACACTTTATCAACCCTTAACACGAGCACTCGAAGCAGCGAACTGGCAATCCGACAGAGAGCGTTTCTGCGCGCTACGCGTCACCATGAAGTAAGTCCCTATACATACATTCATCACCGTTAAACCGTTAATTTTAACTCCAACATTCACTATCGGTAATATTCCCTCGCACACCCTAAACCTTCACTCTAGTGCCGAGCACTTTATAATACGTGATGACTCAGTCCCCACACGCTTAGCACAAGTAATTTCCCCACATATCACGCTAGTACCGCTTATTGACACCCGTTCTTTTTTACCTTCCTCCTCAGCTCTCCGTGACCAAGGGCATCTCCGCCCGAAATGCATTGGAGAAAGAGTTCATAAGCTAATATTTACCAATGTACGCTGCACTCTGATATGTTGTTAATATCAGTTAAAATTGCTGAAACTAAAAGGAGAAAGTTATGAAAAATAAATAACACCTTCAAAGGAACAGTGAAGCATATTATTTGATCGCTCCTGGTGTGCCTCCTCAGGGGATGTACCTGCAGTTATCTGCATACACAACTTTATTGATACTTGTTGGTGTTTAGACGGATAAACACCACCCTTCGAGAGCACCCTGAATCATTGGAACTGTTGGTTCAAACACATTAACCTACATAGTTGTGCACCCACCAACCTCCACTGTTTAACAATTTCAATGAACACAGGACAACACTGCTCCTAGATCTTCCTCTGTGATTTCAACCTCCACTGAAATTACCTTAATGACCCAGCAGTCAACAGCCTGAAAACCCTAATAGTTGATCTCAACCTGACTAAATTCTGCGACAGTCCCACCTATAACATGTGTGCGGCCCTGGACCTTATTATTGCCAAGAATAACACCATACAATTAAAATTAATCATCCCTTATGACTGGTCATATCATTACTGCACGTTCCTCATCACAGAATCTGTGAAGACTATTAAGGTTCAACTAAATAAACCTAAACAATGAAAACAGAACATGTGAAATATCAACCTGAATGATCTATCATCACTGAGCAATTACATCTTGCCACCTTCCTTGGGCATGGCTTGATCTGAAATCTCTTAAGTGGCTTCCATTTGAGGCAAGAAGTCACTTAAAAATTGCCTGCATCACACATAAAGCCCTACACTTAAACATACTGAGATGCCTTGCACAGAAACTGGAGCTATTTGGTGGATGTAGAGCATCCAGAGTCTCTAGCACCTTACTGCTGAAACGTAAAAAATGTATAAGAAGAAAACTATTAACTGAGCCTTCACAGGTATTGCCCAGAGAACCTGGACCTTCCGACCCCCTGCAGTCAGACCAAATCCCTCAACTGCATCATTCAAGAAAGAGTTAAAGCAATATTGATTAACACAATTCTGAATTAGATCTCACACACTTCACTCTTCGAAGAACTCTACTCCCGGACCCGATACATCCCATATTATTGACTCATGTTTATGTCTTCCATATTAATTTTGTAGCTGTGGTTTTTATAATGTGCTCCTTGAGGGGATTTCTTAGAGGATTTCCTTACACTTTCGCCATTGCTGATGATGTTGTTGTCTATTTCATCTATTTCTACATGTGAAATTCACTGATACCCGCAAGGATCAAGTTTGCCCTATATAAAACTTTATAAAGAAAAATAAAAATAATTCTTATTTTCATGTGAGCCACCATTACTTTGAAAAGAATGCAGATTCTGGAGTTTAGCTCATTCTGCACCTGTCTTCCCTCCCTTTCAATCTGTGTCCAGCTGCAAGTTATCTCTCCACACAGTGTATTGTGAATTAAACCTTCCATCATATACCTTATGTATCATTTTGAAGGATTTCTGCTGGAAGTTCTGATGTAGCTATGCAATTGAACATAATCCTATGACCTATTGTCTGAGAAATGTTTCATATAATGTTTAACATTTCTGGAGTGCAGCTGCTGATAAATCAAGAGGAAGATATCTCTTACCTCAAAAAATGAGTTAGTGTTGAAGGCGCACAAAATGAAAAATTTTAAGTTAAATCAAACTAACAGCTTGGACCCTCGAAATCCTGAGTGCTCGATAGGTTGAATGGCCACCATTTTCTGAATGGAGCTGAAATAGTACTTACAGGTCATGTATATCATCAACTATCAAATTCTTTAATTCCAGTAAATGATGTGAGGTTTAAGTAGTTTGAAAAGGTTTTATTCTCTAATTAAAGTTTAGGGTTTTCTGGTTCTTTATTCATTAGTCAAATATCAATCAGGTTACAGAATTGATAATAGAAAAAAATTGGTTAGTGCAGATCATAATATGATGTGCATACAGTGCGTTCCATAAAGTAAAGAATTCTTATTCTAAGAAATGGGGCACAAATTATGTCAGTCAGAGCCCATTAAGACAAGACAAGAGTGATATGAGCATGAAGCTAAAATTAATAATGAACAATTACAGAATTTCCCACAAAGAGAAATAAAGCATATAACAAATAAACCTTGGCACAGCCAATTAGTCAAAGCATAAAGTCTGGGTTTTAGTAATTGTGATAAGAACGCAGCCTCTTGTTTTTGCTCTGAATCTCAGCTGATCTGTCTCCCATCTCCTCTCGTACTAAATCTCTCCAGCTTCATCTGATCTGACCTAGTCCCAGCTGATCTGCCTCCCTTCCCCTTGACTATGCTCTCCTGTCATCTGCAGCTCATCTAAAATCTGAAGCTCCTAAACTAGTAATGCGTTTAAAAAAGCAGTAATTCAAAGTTGCAATAAGCATGTTCTGTTTTTGTCTTCATCCAATGGAAGTCCAGCAATTCTACCACATCATCCAAGATGTCTATCTTCTTTGTAAATACAAGATGATGTGCGGAGTGCTGAAACCTTTCATGCACTCACCCCCGTCAAGATATCTGGGTTTAATCCATTGTTCCTTTGCTCAATATGCCAGCCTGGTTTGAACCCAGCCATATGCAAATCAGTCTTGGCACAGGGTCAAGACTGATTTGCATATGGCTTGGTTCAAACTGGAATGGCATGAGGAGCAAGAACATGCAGAGTGGAACAGGTGCCACTGGATTCAAGCTAGCCTGGATGATGGTGGGTGTTACCCAGAAACTGGTCCCAGGATGCTTGTTTCCGGTTCAGGGAAGACCTGTCTTGGCAGCTCAGGCTGGACTGTTCCAATGAGGCACGGGCTCAAGACTGATTTGCATATAGCTGGGTCTGAACTGAGGTGGCGTAGTGAGCTAAAGATTGATGATGGATTCAACCCAGATCAGTGACTGGGGGGAGTGTCTGAAAAGTTTCAGCGCTACGTCCATCATCACCTTGTGTTTGCGTAATATATGTGAGGCATTTTTATTTCATAAACCAAAAATGAAGTCCGCAATTAGAGCAGCTGCATTTCTATAAACCATTAATTCTAGTCAGCCGTCACTGTTTTCAGCACTTTTAAATGTCTGGTTAATTTAAAATCAACCACACATTAATGCTGCACTCATTTAATCATTAATTTAAGTTAAAACCACATTCTATAGTTAAGACAGAACCTAAACTAGTCAGATTTACCATCAATTATATTTGTGCATGCTTTAGCATTCTAAAAAACAATATTGATTAAAGGGAAAATGTCTTGTTAAAGGCCTTTAAATATCAAAGCCTCATGTTTTCATTTTTTCAGCACCAAATGTCTGCGTGTTATGCTTGAAGCCCAAGGCAGATTGTCATTAGTACTGATTAATTTTTAGGACATTTTTATTTTCTCACAGTGGTAAGAAACTTTAAATTACATGTTTGTTTTTAATTTGCCAATGTGACCTAACCATGATCATACCATGCAGAATTTGAGGTTTTAATAAGCGATATGCATAATTTGGGTTTAAAAATCCCTGATTTTGAAGACTCTGGGCAACTTTTTGTTTACTACCCGAGATTCGGTCTTTTGAGACTTTCTTTTCCTCTCTTAAGAAGCTGTATGTACTCTTTGTGAGTTAACACTTTAAATTTAGAGAGATTTATTAGCCTAAATAGGATTTTTTAGATCATAATTTGTGATTCTGTATTCTACATATAAGCCTTTTTTGCAAATCCATGCATTTCTCTATATCATTTTTATTAAAAAATATGTAATACATTAGTTTAACTTTATTTTTGATCTAGAACTCAGTTATTACTGGTCCCAGTTTTGATTTTTACTTTAATTAACTGAACTCATGTTTGTCAAACAACAAGCAGGCACTGTGGCAGGGTCCTGCTTCAACATCATCAAAGGCCTCAGAAGGTTCTTTGATCTCCTCCCCCTGACAGCCAGAAAGACGGTAGCAGTGGCCCTCATCACATCCCGTCTAGATTATTGCAACAGCATCTATGCAGGTTCCAACAAAACTGTTCTGCACAAACTGCAGATGGTTCAGAACGCGGCCGCCCGCCTAGTGCTAAGACTACCCAGGAAATCATCTGCTTCAACAGCACTTAAAACCCTGCATTGGTTACCCATCCACAAGAGAGTGTTATTTAAAATCCTGCTCATCACTTTCAGAGCTTACCACCAGTCGGGCCCCACATACCTGTCCCAAAGGTTTGGAAGATATACTCCTTCCCGATCACTCAGATCATCCAACCTAAACCTATTGGCAGTCCCCAAATTCAGACTAACCACAAAAGGTGGAAAATCCATCGGAGTGCTAGGAGCCAGAGCCTGGAACAAACTCCCACCCCAGATGCGTCTGATCCATTCAGAAAACCTGTTTCGAAAAGCCCTTAAAACATGGATCTTCAAGGCAACTGACACACTCTGTCTTGCGTTAATCTAACTTCACTCTCTACATCCGACTCTCACACCTCTCCCCCCTCCTATGGTCTGTTTAGGTAGCTCTCCCTCTTTCTCATCTGTGACACGTGATGACTAGCACCAAGATGCTCCATGGAGTGTAAGTTGCGCTCTATAAAAACCAATTCATATCATATCATATCTAGATGGGGTTTTAGTCCCTTACCACTAGATCAACAAGAGATTCCTGGAGAAGAATTGCCTCAGATATTATTCTATGTGCATAAATATTAGGGTTCAGACAATCATTGTGGTTCAGCTTCTACAAGGTCATTAGCATCGCATTTGTTGTGCCACTTTTGGGCCACATTTGTTTTGCAGGCATACGGCCTGATATAGATTTCAGCGAACGGGTTACTCTGCCACAACGGTGATGGTTGTCCCGTCTGCTGAAATATAAATCCCTAATATCCTAAGGGATTTATATTTCAGAGGATGAGATGTCCATCATCATTGTGACAGAGTATTCCATCTGCCGAAACCTATAAATATAGAGCTATATTCAGCACTCCCCTTAGTAATTCGGATAATCCAAAGTATACTGGATAAATATAACCATCAAGAGTCTCGTATTCAGACACACTTTTTAAAATCATATTTTAGAGAAGGCCAATGATAACTTGATACAATGAAGTACAAAGAGTCCCAGAAAGTCCAAAGATTCAACTTGTTGATTTATTCTTTTATTGATGCTCCCAGCAAGGAATTTGTCATATGCCAACACGTGTTTCGTCTACTCACAGACTTTTTCAAGGCTGGAAAAGTAAACACCATACATTTTGTTTGTTGTTTGTACAAAAATGTTTTTTCACAAACGTATAACAACAATTGGCGAGAATTACAACAGCTTTAAAACATGTTTGCTGCTTGTCATATTATGGCTAAAGAATGTGTTAAAAGATGGATGAGAATCAAGGTGGTGAAAATATCCAACATCAATCAGTATAGATTAAAATAGACCATAAATTAGTTGTGATAAAAGTAAGGAAGCAAAGATTATCAATCCCATTTGATCCCTAATTAAGATAGAAGAATTATTGTGGTTATCACCCTATGCAGTGACAATTGAGAAAAGATGTGAATATAGAAAGCTACTTCACCAAGTGTGAGTCATAGCACTGTTGTGTATTATTACCCGAACGCAGAATCCAGCATAACTCATAGCAATTGGACATAAATATATGTGTTTAAAGTTGCATTCCTATCATAAAATAATATAGAGATTAGGTAAATGTGTTTCACTTTGAAACAGCTCACTAATTGAATTGACCGCATGACTCAAAAGTTTACTCTAAAGGAAAAAGAATGTTAAATCTCCATGAATCGAATTAACATTAGCACAGCTTTCCTAAGAGTCATAGGAAGAAATCCATCAATTTACAGTAAGGTGGCCTATATTCCACAGGCAGTCCCCCAACTGATACGGTAAATGTATTCTCACTTAGGTACCCATCACCAGTTATAAGTGGATGAAGAGTAGGTCCAAAGAAAATGTGGTATATAGGTACAAGGAATCAAAGTTTTTTCCGAGTATGATATACGTGATCGGCCAGTTTGGCTACTACAGAGTACATCTGGTGTTATACAGGTCGGAACACAGGCAGTGACACAACCAGGAATCAAAGATATTTCACAGTACAGGAGATGTAACCAGCCAGTATGGCTATCTCATAGTACAATTGATGTCATACAGTTCAGAACAGTGCAGTGACACAACCTAATGAACATTTTTAGTCCTGTAAGAAAACATGAAGTTCCCTGTCAACATTCAATCCTAGATCTACGGATCTGAGTTTTATTAGCCACTTTGTTTCCAATTTCCTCAATGCCAAAGTTCTATACCCGCCTCGTAGGTTATCCTCAGCTACAGCAATACCATGAAATCTAATATTTATTACTTCAGATGCAGCATGAACACTGTTATAGTGTACTGCCAGTGGGTAGTTTGTGTTACCATTGCAGATTGCTTTAATGTGTTCCTACACACGTTCCTTAAGGGGTCTTATTGTGCTACCCACATAGATTAAATCACACAGGCAAATAACGCAGTACACTACAAATTTTGTATTGCAGTTTATAAAATGGTGGATCTTGGGTCTCTGTCCTGTATTGTGACTAAAGCTGGTAGTTCTATTTAAGGCAAATTAGCAAACATTGCATGTTGAGCACTTAAAAAACCCCAAAGGTTTCTTGGGTAACCAAGTTTACGTCTGTCCTGTCATGTTACTTCTCACAATGGATGGACACAGTATGTTCCTAAGTGTTGTCCCTCTATTGTCTGTGATCCGGGGTTTTTTGTAACATATGGATCCAAACTATGATCCAGTTTCAAGAGGTGCCAGTGTTTATGTAAGGTTTTAAGTACATCCTGGCTATGTGAATTATATTACGTAATAAAGGGAATTTATTCCTTTGTTTGTTTTTATTCCTACTTGATTTGAGAAGCCCTGTGCGGTGTGTTTTGTTTATCCTGATCTGAGCTCTGTCTAGGGTGGTTCTGTTGTATCCCCTGATCATATTTTAAGAAGAAACGGACCCCTATGCGGAAACTAGCTAAACATAAGGAAGTAAATTAGGAAAGAAAGTTTAGCTAGACAATATGTCAATAAAGAAATACCTTTCTGAAGTCTGCAGTCACAATGGACTATAAATTAACAAACCTCCTTATTCAAACATAAATGGCTATAAACTCATACATTAATTCATCATTTTCAGGTTTTTTTTCCTTTTTTCAAGTGATATAATATTTTTTGTTTGTTTTATATTTCATAGATAGTTGCATAATAAAACATCATCATTCATCATACACAGAAAAACACGGGACGATAGACGTTAAGTAGATGGAGACAATGCGGCAGATGTCTATGATCATAACGAGCTTTTTAAGACATCTAGTTCCTTTTGAAACACCACGTCATTGCTGCAGTTCCTCCTTAGACGCCTCATTTCCCCAAAGGAGATTGCCCCAATTTGTGTATCAGGGTGCGCACTGTTAGCATGCAACACAGAGTTGCACGCTGTGGGTTTATGATAAAGTCTGGATTCAGGCTTGTCATTTTTTATGTATAGAGTAAGTCTAGAAAGTCAATTTTACTTTTACTGATCTTGTGTGTAAATTCCAAATTGTATTGGTTGGTTTTAAAATATCTTATGAAGTGCATTAGAGTCTCACTTTCTCCACCCCAAATCATGAGGATATCGTCTATAAAACGCCCCCAGTAAATGATGGATGAATGAATGAATGAATGAATGTTGGATTTATAGAGCGCATGGTTACCCTGGAGCGTCCCAGCGCTGTACCACTGGGGAACCCGTCCTGGCTTTCCCTGTGAGATGGTCCCTTTACTGGGCATCTCCAAGGTGCAGCCAGGCATCCCCGGCGGTGATGGGGCCACAGTGGAGATTAAGCAAGCTATTGCCCAGAGTTGCAGCGTGGGACCCCATGGTTTGAGTGGTACAGAGGTGAGATTTATTGGGCCCGCTGACATTGGTTCTGCACCCGGCCGCGTCGAGAACTGAACCCTGGTCCCGGGCTGACCTCTGCCTCCGGGTCTGCCACCTCTAACTGTTGAGCCCCACTTCTCCACTCCTGTCATATCCTGTCCTGTCCAGATCCTGTCATATTGGGTGGGCAGCATCTCCAAACATGATGCTGTTTAAAAAAGCCCATGTATATATTGGCAAATGAAGGGGAACATTTTGATCCATTGCAAACCCAGATGATAGCCGGAACCATGTACCATTGTGTATAATATAATTATTATCTAATGTCAGATGTGTGAGCTCTAGGATCATTTGTGTGTGTGCGTAAAGGGTGGCGTCACGCTTTGATAGATAATACGTTATTGCTTCCATGCCTCTGTTCAGAGGGATGCTGGTGTATAAGGCATTGACATCTAAGGAGACAAAAGTGAACTCCTCCGACCAAGTGAGGTCCTCTAACTTATTTAATAGGTCTTTAGTGTCTTCAATTAATGCCAGCAAATTCCGCACAATTGGCTGTAAAAAAATATCAATGTATTCTGAGATACTCTCAGTTGGTGACCCAATCCTAAAAATAATGGGTTTTCCTGGAGGGGCTGTATGGTTCTTATGTACCTTTGGTGAGGTATACATGCATGCAACTCGTGGTGTTGGATTAAACAGATATTTAAATTCCATATCAGTCAGAAGACAAGAATTAAGCCAGTATCTTAATGCTTTTTCAATTAGTGCTGTGACCTCTTTCAAGGGGTTGTTGGATATTTTAATGTAGGAGTCAGTGTCTGTTAGATGGTTATCAATCTCCTTGATGTAATAATCAATGTTCATCAGGACAATGTTGCCCCCTTGTCAGCCTCCTTAATTGCTATGTCTGAATAGTCCCTTAGTTTATGTAATGCTACTCGTTCCTCCCTACTGAGATTGTCTTGAAATCTAGTGTATTTGCCTTGTAATTTGTCTTCTAATCTAAATAGATCATTTTTACAGCTTTATAGAAACAATCAATCATGTTTTCTGGCAGCAACATGGGTACAAAAGTAGATTTTGTTCTGAGCCCACTGTCCAAACTTAGATCAGCACCTATATCCAGATCTTGTAAGATGTCACCAATACTAGGCGCCGGTCCCATACTTTCATCTATTGATAACAGCATTTGTAAGTCCTGAATATCTTTGATTGTCTTGTCACTCCTATTAACTGTGCAAATTGGCATTGGACACAGCTTTTGGTTTGCATCAAAGTATTTTTTTAATTTCTATAAATGAATTGAATATGGATTGAAAATGTGATTTTTACAATGCTATAATTCAGTACAAACATGCAATAACGTTCATCAATAAAAACTGCCACTGCTCATGTATTTTTGAAGTATTAGAGTCTGTCAGCATTTTATAAATCCTTACTTCATGCTACTTTAATAAATGCCACACAGGTGTCTTGCTTTAGGCACAAGGCATACTGTACCGGCTTATCCACAATTGGGGTAATTTGAACCTCTTTCCCTGCAAATTGTGGGCCTACGTAACACAATACTGCCATAAGATAATACAACTGTATCACAGTTCACTGATGGATGTTTCAACAAGAATGTATAATTGGTCTATGGTATCTGCATATTTAATTATTTAAATGCCCTTATTCATCGAGAAGAAATTAAGTAAGTATATCATCTAGAAAAGAAAATGACTGTTCAGTGTCAGCTTTCTATTACGTTACAACTGTTTACACTCATTATTATATCAATTAGTGAGTGGAGATACATAGCATGATTGTTTAATATTTGATGTTGACACTTATATAGAGCTGTGCAAAATGATTGTCCATCTTTGGTCCTGTACAACACTTATACAAAATGCATCTGATTTTGTTGATGCTGCTTCCACGTGGAAGGATTGTGCATCATTTTGAAGAATTTGGAGTGTGCTGTATCAAAGTTTTTGAGTCCACAGACCCGCATGTGCACCACTGCCGGATGGCATAGGAGTTGTGAGAAACTGTGGTCTGCAAAATGCACTTGCCCATGGAATGAAGTAGCACATGCTGAGAGTTAATGATGCAGACAAAGCTGATAATTGTAGAATCTCAGTATTATGCCTAACACGTTTGCCTAACACGTTTCAGATGTAATCAATCCTTGATCACAGGCTGCCATCTGCATCCCTCAGCAGAAACCGATGCAAACCACCAGTTATTTAATCAGATCTTTTTATTAGACCCAACAGGGCCATTCAGATAAATTTCATAGCACAATGCATCCCAGGACTAGTGGCTCTTGGCCAATTTTGATGTTACCACTTATATTGAGCTGTGCAAAAAGATTTTTCATCTTTGGTCCCATACAACACTTGTACAAAATGCTTCTGGTTTTGTTGATGCCGCTTCCACATTGATTGATGAATTGTGTATTAATTTCAAGAATTTGGAGTATGCTATATCGCGGTATTTGCGTCCCCAGACCCGCATGTGAACAATTGTTCGGTGGCATAGGAGTTGTGAGAAACTGTGCTCTAATATATATATTTATTGCGCGCTACTAAAATTGCTGAATTTTTGAAAGGTAACAATCAACTAAGTGATTGTTTACAAAATGCGCAAATGTTAAATTATAATCAACATTTGAACTAAATATCCACCTGTGTTGTAGACTGTTGCAATCCGGTTATATACAGTGCCACGATTGGTTAAATATTTAACTTAAAACTACTGAGCCCACATTGCATCCTAACTAGCCATGTGGTGTCTTCAGTTATAAATACTAGATACAAATGATGGACATTTGTTTGTAACCGTGATCAGGGACGGTTCATGTCCGAAACGCATAGGTGGGGAACCTACAGGAAATAAAACAAAGATAAACTATCGAAGTGGTGTACGGCGTCTTCTTGAAAGAAGGTCTTTTGCTAAAACAGTAACTGCGAGTGTGTCCCGAACCTCGCCGCCAGCACCAGCTTTTCAGCAGTTCCTCTCGTCTTGGGACATTTGCTCAGACATATATATATATATATATATATATATATATATATATATATATATATATATATATATATATATATATATATATATATAATCCCTTTTTCCAAATGTGTGTGTATATATATATATATATATATATATTCCGTTATGACACCCTCCGTGCGAGAGCATACCCAATGACAGGAAGGACCCGGCCAGACTAGGAAGAGTCCTTTATTTTCAGCAGAAACCAGCATGCCCCAAGGAATATTTCTTTTTGCATTCCCAACGCGTTTCGCAGCTCCTGCCGCTTGTTCACGGGACCGGCATGCATGCGGGCAGATGCGAAGGCAACCAGTCCTATTTCGCCATTTTATCGCCATCAGCTGGGCATGATTTTTCACCAGGCATTGTGGGACCAGTAGTTCCTTCGCTACAATACGACCAATGTTTGGCTCTGCCTCGCATACAGTATTATAAAACTCTTGACGAGCCTCCCAAAGTGCAGTCAGTTTCGATTGCATGCTGCCCTATCATTCCGTTTGACTCCGTAGTTTTTTGGAATAAACAGCCCACATTTCTTCAGCGTGGTGGTGCAACTCTCCCGACCTGGGCAGGCCGGTAATATGTTCCGTTATGACACCCTCCGTGCGAGAGCACACCCAATGACAGGAAGGACCCGGCCAGACTAGGAAGAGTCCTTTATTTTCAGCAGAAACCAGCATGCCCCAAGGAATATTTCTTTTTGCATTCCCAACGCGTTTCACAGCTCCTGCCGCTTGTTCACGGGACCGGCATGCATGCGGGCAGATGCGAAGGCAACCAGTCCTATTTTGCGATTTTATCGCCATCAGCTGGGCATGATTTTTCACCAGGCATTGTGGGACCAGTAGTTCCTTCGCTACAATACGACCAATGTTTGGCTCTGCCTCGCACACAGTATTATAAAACTCTTGACGAGCCTCCCAAAGTGCAGTCAGTTTTGATTGCATGCTGCCCTATCATTCCGTTTGACTCCATAGTTTTTTGGAATAAACAGCCCACATTTCTTCAGCGTGGTGGTGCAACTCTCCCGACCTGGGCAGGCCGGTAATATGTTCCGTTATGACACCCTCCGTGCGAGAGCACACCCAATGACAGGAAGGACCCGGCCAGACTAGGAAGAGTCCTTTATTTTCAGCAGAAACCAGCATGTCCCAAGGAATATTTCTTTTTGCATTCCCAACGCGTTTAGCAGCTCCTGCCGCTTGTTCAAGGGACCGGCACTTTGGGAGGCTCGTCAAGAGTTTTCCAATACTGTGTGCGAGGCAGAGCCAAACATTGGTCGTATTGTAGCGAAGGAACTACTGGTCCCACAATGCCTGGTGAAAAATCATGCCCAGCTGATGGCGATAAAATGGCGAAATAGGACTGGTTGCCTTCGCATCCCGTGAACAAGCGGCAGGAGCTGCGAAACGCGTTGGGAATGCAAAAAGAAATATTCCTTGGGGCATGCATGTTTCTGCTGAAAATAAAGGACTCTTCCTAGTCTGGCCGGGTCCTTCCTGTCATTGGGTGTGCTCTCGCACGGAGGGTGTCATAACGGAATATATATATATATATATATATATATACGCCGCAACATCAGTTACAGCATGCTGCTATAAGTCAATCAGGGGCAGGCAGTAGTCCTTTTAAGAATAAATCTATCTTTATTCTACAAATGCCAATAGATGCCATCGATATATACCATGAGAGGGTAATAGATGATATTAAGCATCTTTATCGTCGTTTGAACTACAAGCCCAAAAAACCCAGCTTCAATCAAACACAATATACAAAGCTCATGATGAAACTAGGCAAAAATACAGAAGGAATTATCAGAACCTTGGACAAAGGAGGGAATATAGTCATTTGGCCAAAGGATGATTACCTCAAAGAAGCCCACCGTCAACTATCTGACAGAACATGCTATAAGGAATCCAACAAAAAGGAGTACACAGCGGCCATTGAGACGCTTAAGAGACATCAACTACAGTGCAAGAGAGATGGCATGATTTCAAAGGGCGAATTTGATTTCCTATGGAGTGAGCTTCCAACAATACCCTCCCTATATTTTGTTCCCAAAACACACAAAGACACAACCCCAATTCCAGGACGCCCAATAATATCGGCTATGAACAGTATAGGAGAGCATTTATCCCAATATGTTGATTATTACCTGCAGAATTTGGTCAAGGAACTACCAACGTATGTTAAAGATACAGGTGACTTTTTGAAAAAGATTCATAATATCCAATGAGAAGAAGGCATGAAATTCATCACCTTGGACATAGAGTCACTACATATGTGCATTGACCATGAGGTGGGATTGACAGCAATCGGACATTTTCTGACCAATAGACCAATAGAATGTTACAGCCACAATAAGATTGTTATCAAAAGTATTGACTGGTGTTTAAATAATAACTTTTTCATGTTTGGAACAAAAATGTACAAGCAACTAAGGGGTGTAGCTATGGGGTCTTGCTTCTCCCGCAGCTATGCCTGTTTAATGGTTGGCTGGTGGGAGGAGCAGACCCTAAAGAAAGATCATCTAGCACTATATAACACACATGTTAGGTTGTGGCTGAGATTTATAGACAATGTTTTCATCTTATGGCAAGGCAGTGATGAAAGTGCCAAAGAGTTTATCACCAATCTCAATGCCAATCAGATCAACCTTAAATTCACTTCACACATAAGTGCTACTGAAGTTGAATTTCTAGATATAAAGGTATATGTGGAGAATGACATGATTAAAACCACCCTACACAGGAAAGTGACAGCGGCTAACTCCACATTACATGCCACTAGCGCTCACCCCAAACATCTAATAGAAAGTATCCCCTAACGAGAGCTCCTTAGAATTAAACGTATATGCAGCAGTACTGAACAACAAGAAATCTGCATGAAGGAGGCAATCGAAAGATTCCGTAGGGCAGGATACACCACATGCACTTTAAACAAAGCACTCAACAACGCCAAAGCTAGACCAAGGGAATCATTGCTAGATTCTCCAAATATCAACAACAATAATGACTATGAACCTGAGGGGAGAGGAGAGAAAAACAATTTCCCCAGGCTAATCCTAACCTTTAATAGCCAACATCACCAAATACGATCAATAATCAATCGAAATTGGCTGATTGTTTTGACGGATGCAGTTATGGCACCTGAGGTGCCACTAGTCCCAACATAACATACCGGAGAGGCACCTCAATGAGAGCACAAATAGTTCGCAGCAATCCGGAAACCGTCAAAAGTAACAAAACTACCTGGCTAAAACAAAGGGAGGGTTTTTTCAAATGCTCATCTTGCAGGGCTTGCAAATTTGGTGTGGCAAACACCAAATATAATACTCCATTCAGCCCCCATGAGTCAAAAATTAAGGGATGTTTTAACTGCAAAACTGAGTATGCCGTGTACGTCCTGACATGCACCTGTGGCTTCAGATATGTTGGCAGCATCAAGCTACAGGTGCATGTCAGGATACTCCAACATTTACGGGCAATTGTCAATAATGACACGGCATACCCGGTAACCAGGCCCTTTAAGGCTGTCCATAAAGACAATCTCCAAGATTTGGAATGCTATGTAATTGCTGCGGCCCTGAACCACTCCGGGGTGGCAACCGTGAGAAAAACTTAAGGCAATTGGAGTCCAAACATATTCTTGAGCTAGACAGCAAACATCCCAGTGGACTTAACAATACGGAGGACCTACACAATTTCCTGTAATATATTAGCTTTGGCTACAAACCAATTGTGTATCTATACTCCTATTCCACCAATATTGTCATAAATAACAACTTGTGAATATTAACATGTGTCCCTCACAATTATACAAGATTTGTTTTTAGTTTTTCCCAATACATACAATATAATTTTTTGTTTGTATTTTTTAACATACCCCCTTTTTGAGCTCAATTTTGCACAGACAATTACCTTCTTTGCACTCACTAATTGCACTTTTCTAAGGAATACAACAGACAGCTGCTATTATACTATATTTGCACACAACACAATTTTGCACATTGCTATCATTTGCACATACAACTTGGACTAGTATCTACACTGATATCGATCTAGTTAAGCTAGTAGTCAATTTAGGAATTTATTCCGACAGACTGGTACCTCAACCAGTACTAAAGCATATACACACCACAAATTTTTTAAAATTATTTTATCCACAAATTGTATCCATTGTGTACATACATTGTCTTATTTAAATATTTTAATATTTTAATATTTTTGTATGTTTATATGCTAATATATGTATTCATATTTATTTATATTTATGAACTTATACACATATGTATATATTTATGCGTGCACAACAACCTAGTACAAGCAGCCTGCATTGAGAGTGCCCATGGAGAGGTTTGCGAAGGGCAGCTATCAACAGCATTTAAGCTATAATTCTATACTGCCAGTTTGTTATGTGCTACATGCATGCATAGTAACCAATGTGCAACATTCTTTGAAGTAATGCCACCAAATATAGGTTTTAGATAGAGAAATGATGCATAACAACACAGCATTTATGCCTGTATAGTATTTCTTTTGTGTTCATTGATCACATGTTGGGGGTGAAAGCATCACACAAACAAAAAAACAAAGTATAAAAACAGAAAGCGGACTGTGTTTAGGCAATTGAAAAAGAATACTCTGATATTCGAAACGCGTCTGACCTGAGATGAGCTGTGAACGTATAAAGACCTGCTTTATACCACAATACCTGGTGGCCGTTTTCCGTCCTGTGGTGCGCTGCCGGCTGGAGTGCATCAGAGAGGTGCGGGAAAACCCTTTTGGTCGCCAGTAGAAGGGGGGTCCCAAAACGTGTTTTCCCCATGTTAATTTCCATTGGAGGGTCTGACAAGTCTACAGCCCGAACCGCTGAATGGAATTACGCCAAACTTGGCAAAATTGTAGGGACTGGTACGCAGATGTGCCTTTGCTATATTTGGTGGACATTGCTCCAGTGTTTTTTTTGAAAATTAACTTCAAAAACACATATATATATCTATAGGCGCGCTCCGGGCGCTCACCGGTACGCGAACCGGGGAGCGCACCCGGGGAGCCACGGGAGTGCGCGTGCGGAAAGCTGATTGGCTGTCGGGTGTCTGTCAATATTCTAAACAGTCTGGAGAGTCCGCCATCTTGTGTCTCGGTAGAATCGAGACGCAAGAGGGGAAAAAGAAAGGGGAAATAATTAAAAAGGGGCAGAGTAGACACCCCCTGACCCCCTAGGTTTTCTGAGGGGGCCCAGAAGGACCCTGAAGGGCAAAAAAATCTTTTTATTTTTTTTATTTTTGGGGGGTAAGCGCTGGGTGCGTTCCCGGGTACGCTCTCCGGTACGCGCACCCTGAGCGCACCACGGGGAAAACACTTCAGTTACTCTTTTTCATTTTTTTAAGAATACAGCTCTTTGATGAGAATTGGAGGTAGTTCTGAAAAGAACTTTTTTTTTCTTCTTTTTTCCTTTTTTTTGAACAAAACAAAAACAAGGAATGGGAATCTGCTCAACAGGAGCAAAAAAAAAAATAATCAAAATTAGGGCTGGGGATGGCAGCGGTGGTTCTCTATTGCTCTAACTATGAGCAGAACACTTTGTTCCCCATAACAAAGTAGCTGATCACATTGTCTGCATTTAATTGTGGTTTCATTAAAAGCAGGCTGAATATTAGGGATCAGCTGCTCTGGTCGCCCCCTCACTGATGATGCAGTTGCTCCTCCAGTTGATGTAGATGCACCGTCCCCTGGAGCCTCTTGTGCCAGAGCCCTGACACTCTCTCGGGCATAGTTCTGATGGTGCCTCCTCTCGACGTGCCGGATCATTGTTGAATTTCCAAAGGAATATTTTTTGGTAGGGTCACCCAGTGACAGGACAGTGTGACAAATTCGACACTCCACCTTTGGAGCATTTACTTTTTTTTGGTCTGCGGTATGGAAAAAAATTCCAGATAAAATGCTCCTTAACTCTAGGCTGTGGAACCTCTTCATCTATAAGTCATCACTGTTTCTGGATGCTCTGGCAGCCATGATAATCCAACAAAGATTAAGCCGCAAAAAGACAGGTCTTGCAGTCACAAAGTGAAAGAAGAAGTGAAAGAGATGGGTGGGTATTTTATTCTTTGTAAAAAAAACTGTTAGCAACCAATGAAAAGTGTTATTTTAAGGTCACATGACTTGACGCGCTTATGCTGAGGCACGAACGTAGGCGCTTCCGGGGGCGCTTACGCGGCGCAAATGTAGGCGCTTCTGGGGGCGCTTACTCGGCGCGCCTGAGTGACGTTTTGCTAGCTTTACGGAAATGCAAAATCATTTTCATTTTGTAAATCACAAATACTGCTTTTTTAAGTATGGTACTGAATGTCTTGCATTATTATTTAGTTTTCATACATATTTTTTTTTACGAACGCAGAATTAGCGCTCTCGCTTCGCTCTCGGAAGAGCTTACCAGGTGCCCACTCCCGGAGCGCTACAAGACAAAATGATACGGGTAAGCTCAAGCTTACCGGTGCGTGCACCCTGAGCGCCCCAGGAAAATATGATTAAAAAAAATATATACATTGAACAAATATATATATTTTTTTAATCAATAGTTATAAAAAATAGCTAAAAAAAACGTAGGTTACAAAGTCGATATACAAAGAAATTAGCTTTTTAAAAAACTATGAAATTCAATGAAAAAACCATAGATTTCACAAACGTTATAGTTAGGAATTAGCTTTTAAAAAACCTTTCATATTCACTGAAAAAACCATAGGTTTCACACCAGTTATAGTTAGCAAAACATTTTACTCATACAAAACCATTGAAATTCCCACGTTATAGTTAGTTGGACTCACTATAACTTGCGCGCCCGCAATCTACTGCTGATGATGACACATATTACATCATTCATGACATGGTCATTGACATCACTGATGACATCTCAAATGACATCACTATCATATCCAGTCATACACTTATACAGACACTTACACACTGACACTCATCCACAGAGTTACTCAAACACCTAGTCAGTTATGCAGAGAATAAATCACACTCCCATTTCCTCAACTACAAAGTTATACACACTAAACCTTACTTATTCAAATATATAGTAACACATATTTACTCTCTTTT
This sequence comes from Lissotriton vulgaris, assembly GCF_964263255.1. Lineage (NCBI taxonomy): Eukaryota > Metazoa > Chordata > Amphibia > Caudata > Salamandridae > Lissotriton > Lissotriton vulgaris. Next base: position 723,799,637 of record NC_141689.1, on the reverse strand, counting down.
ACAATCACTGATACAAGTACACATTGCTACCTTCTACCAATATTTAACCTGAGCAAGAAAAATTTAACAACTGAACAGTCTTGGTTCTAACTAAAGGTCTCACATTTGCTCCCCATTCAGGTTTGAACAAATTTGACCTTTTCAGAGACTTACAAATCTTCCTTCGGAAGGTGAGATTAAAATTCTTTTATCAAGGACAAGAATATACCACAAATGAGGTAAACCCATCGGGATTAAGACCAAAATCACTATTCACCCCCACAGTTGACCAATTACCACCCCAGGTCGCTATATTTGAGCAAGTCATTAGTGAGAAATTTACCAATATAACCGATTTCATTCCAAAAACACCGTTTAATTTAACATCTGCTCAATACAAAGCTTTGAAAGATATTAAACAAGACAAACACATCACAGTGAAAGCTTGTGATGAAGGGGGCGGGATAGTGGTATATGATACGTCCGACTATATTGCCAAAATGGAAGACATGTTGAATGATACCAGATTCTATGCCCCAATATCAAGAGATTCCACCACGCAGACTAAAAACAAAATAAAACAACTTACAGATAAGGCTCTGAGAGAAGGAGAGATCTGTAGAAAAGAATGGGAATTCTTAAACGTGAGCAATCCCAAACTTGCCAGTATATATGGAATTCTGAAAATACATAAAAACGCTACAGACCCGTCCCTTAGACCAATAGTCACCACAATTGGATCAGGAACCGAACCACTGGCAAAATATATAGATGCCATTCTTTGCCCTTACATCTCCCAGATTCCTGGACATGTACAATACACTAGACAGATCATCAATTTGGTGGAAAATGTCAATTTCTGTAATACTTCACAAATGTTAATTACCATGGACATAGAAGCATTATATAGCAATGTTCCCATTATGGGAGCACTAGAAGCCACCCATTGGTTCATGAAGAAATACAATATAATTGTCCCAATCATATTCATTCTGGAATGCTTTAAAATTGTAATAATGGACAACATCTTTGAGTTTAATGGCAAACAGTTTAAACAACAGCAAGGGGCTTCATGCGCTCCAACAATTGCCAATATATATATGGCCAAGTTTGAGAGTCAATTCATATTCAATGAGGTCACGCCATTTGGTCACGGTACATAGATGACGTTTTCTTCATTTGGATAGACAATGAAGATAATCTAGAACAATTTTTTGACTGGATAAACTTGTGCGATATCAATATCAGATTCACTCACCATGTGGACAGAACACAAGTTGAATACTTGGATATCTTGATCAATCACAACAATGGGCGCCTTGCTGTGGATTTATTCGTTAAACCCACAGCAAGGAATACATTGCTACACTATGACAGTTACCACCCTACCATCCAGAAGAACAGTGTCCCCTTTGGGGAGCTCTTGCGTCTAAGATGTAATTGTACCAACATTTCGATTATGACAACAATTCAGTCATGATGAAGTCTAAATTCCTGTCTCGAGGTTACCCAAAGAAAATAATACAGGATTCATATAAGCGGGCTCGCTTTTATGACTGCCAGCACCTCTTAGAGCAGAAACCAGAAAAAAATCCTCCTAATTTAGTCTTCATCACCAAACATTCAGAGCTTAACGAAAGAATAAGACAAACAATATGTGCAAATTGGCATATACTGAATGTAAATGTTCCCATAGAAAAGCGTCTGCCAAACCAATGTTTGCATACAAAAGAAACAAATCCTTGAAAGATCATATTGTCAGGTCACGTATGACACCTAATGTATCAAATAGTCAACAATCCCTTGTGGATTTGCAACCAGTACAGGGTACATACAGCTGTTCAAACTGCAAATCTTGTAAAACAGTGATTCAGGGTCTCTTTTTGAATTTCAACTAACAACTGATTAAACCAACAGATCTGAATAATTGTAGAAGCACAAATGTTATCTACTTAATATTTTGTCCCTGTCAGAAAGGATATGTAGGACAGACAGGACGGGCACTGAACGTCAGGTTGATGGAACACAGATCTGCGATTCGAACTAAGAAGCTGACAGCACCATTGGTTGCCCATTATGTAGAAAATAACCATACACCAGAAAATATGTCATGGTATATTCTGGAGAGGATACACCATAAGGCAAGAATAGATGTAGACAAAATCAGAAAATTGAGAGAAGTGTATTGGATTTTTATTTTGGGGACAGCAACTAATGGATTGAATATCGACATACCTTGGGAACAAGCAATATTGTAATATCTGTAATAATTGCGTGAGTAACTGAATTGTCCAGAATGTTAAAATATAGGTACATAACCATTCATTATTGTGATATCAGTCATATTTGTGTGAGTAACTGAATTGTCCAGAATGTTACAACATAGGTATATAGCCATTTAACACCGTATTATCTGTCATAACTTTGGAGTTAATTGAACTGTCCAGAATGTTACAATATATGTATATAACCATCTTATTTGCTGTTTAGAACTTATCCTAATAATTACAAGATTTGTGCAGTAACTGAACAGTCTGGAACTTCTCAATCGCATACATAGCTATTCTATTTGCTGATTAGAACCTATCTGCGGATAAATGGTGTGTACCTCTCCATCCCTTGTTCCCTCCTTTTACTAGCTCACCGTAACTATACAGGTTATCCATCCTTTCACGTGCCATCTTTCCATTTTCCATCCATTTACCATACTGAACAACAGCCTTACCTCTAATCTCTACAGCAGTGGTGGTAGAGCACACTAGCCACACTAACTATATAAATAGATAGAAACCTCATAAATATGAGAGAATCAATCATTATTTTCGGGTTCATAATTTAGTTGGCTTTACCCTCTTTAATTGGGCCCTTACGAGTCTTAGAACACATACAAAATTAGTAACTATAATATTCTACTTTCTTAATTACCCTGTTTTGATTGATTTTCGACATGCTAAATTAGTCCATATCTAATCGTATCTTCCCTTCATTAGAAAAGCAAACTCAAACTAACTAGCTTAAGATGGCGGATCCGGGTACAACAACGTAATTAGCCTGTAATGAGACTATGTTTTGCAATCTCGTGCTACGAGATTTTGTATTCAGCGCATCACTCATCTCGCGAGATCTAGAATTTGGCGCGTCATTGAGATCCTTAAATCTAGCCTGCACAGCGAACAATTTTGCTTGTGGAGTCGGGAGAGAGACATCGCTACCAGGCGCACTTCTTCTAAAACAAACAAGTAAGTACTGGCCCGTGTTGGTCTCGTTGAGAACAAGGCATCCCTTTACAATGGACATTAATCGTGCACTTTTAGTAGATGGTAGGGTTTAGATTTTATTTACTTACGTACTGTTCATGATCAGGCCACTGTTAAGCACCTGCATTAGAGTGTAGAAGACTAATAGCGGTCTCTAAACCCCTTATTTTGATTAACGCTACATGTTTGAAAACGGAAGGGGCTATAACATAATTAGCATAATCTAAGCTTCATCTAGTATACCGCCTGTCTTAAAAACTTCTCAGGTCTCCCCTCTTTTTCTTATAGATACCAGCGCATAGATATAACCTGCGAGCTAGTCATCTTCGTTATATCACAAGATACGTCATGCTAGTACTTTACTTAATCGGGACATTTCAACAATTGCAGACGATACCAGCCTACAGTCATAGAAGAAGAAAGCGTCTCCATGGTCCACAGTACACAGGACGTACTCTTGCTTGCCTACTTAAGCTAGCTCTGTATTATAAACAGGTACGTTACAGTCATCTCCATCTACACTTCAGTTGCCAATATGCAGATATATTTCCAATCGGGATACCAGTCTATTTTATTTTATAATATTTCAGACTACTACAGCTAACCAGCACGATCCCCAATAATCAATTGGACATGTCTCTCTGAAGTTGAATCTTGGAACATTACAAGACGTTCATCCCAGTCTCTCTATTCAGCAGGTACATATCTAAGTTGTAGCTTTAGCCACAAACTACTTTAGTCAGAGATACAACTAGTCTTATAGCCTTGTGTCATATGCCTTTATACCCACAGTTCTTTTGAAATTCTCGCCCATTGGATAAGACACATCATCGGAGCCTTACAATTTGGGAAGCAGGTCGGTTTAATGTAGACAAATAGTAACTTTAATGCAGGCTTCCTGGTCCACTTATACATTACATCCTGGCCGTTATGTATTACGCTTTTCTGGCTTTCACAGAGCAGATAACTCACATGGTCATATATCTATACTCTCATTTTTATCCGCAAATAGGCCTCTCATATCAGTTCTAAGATGTACAGGTTCCTTTTTAAAATAAATCATGATGTAAAATGTTTTGTAAATAATGTATATAATGTATATATGTACAGTAGCGTTTAGTGAGATAATGTGTATAGGTGCATAGTACAGTCACATAAATGTATAGTTTAGCGTTAAAATCAACTTGCTTGATTAGACACAGGACCTAGCGGTGTAAGAGAAGCTCTTTATGTAAATATCATCGCAATATAAATATAGATTATATGTAAATAGCACAATTAGTTAGACGCTGTTAATTAGGATCAAATCTGTAAGATTGTTCAACTAAAATTGAGTTTTTTTATCATAGTATCAATTGTCACATAGAAAATACAGAATTCCTGAGGAAGGCTAACCGCCGAAAAGCGTTGAAGAGGAATTGGTTCTGTATTCCAAGAGATGACTGATCGTTTTTATGTGATTTATTTGTGATTGTAATTTATTAGAAGTGTAAAGGGTCACATGAAATATAATGTATTTTGACAAGTTAAAAAAAAAGTAATTTTTTTTTAAAAAACAGACATAAAATGTGAACAAAATCTTTTTGATATAAATTAAACAGAAGATAAATCATACAAATATTGATTAGTACTTGAATATTTGTTCAGCGTCTAGCGTCTAGCTTGTGTGGTTATAATCTCTGCACGTAACCCGGTGCTTCCCCCCCCCCCCATTTTTGTACAAAAAAAAAAACAAGTACACATTGAACCATACAGTCACTTACGCAATCACAGGCTCTCATGTATAGTGATTTATATATGGCAACTCTCACATGCACTGTGTTTTACATATGTACCTACTTGGACATGGTGCACTGAGATAGCCATTCACTCACCAACACATCCATGCAGACAGTCAACCCCCCATACAGCTCTTTCCACATGCACTCTTGAACACATATACCGAGTGAATCAACTGCTCACATATATATGCACAGAGTCACACACCTCCCAGCCACCCACACACACACACTCACCCTCACATACAAATACTTGAACAACCAATCAATAACTCAAATAGCCACTAATATAGCTACTGATCAACACATGCAGCAGCTTACACAACAACAGACATACTGATGCACATATTCAGACAGTTTAGTCACTAACCAATGCATTAATTTAATCACTCACTCATACAGTCAGTCATGCACCTACTAAATCCTTCTTCCAGACACTCATACATCCACTCATACTTTAACAAGTAAATCATTAACTTTAACTTAATTGTATTTTAACTTTTCAGAAACACACAGACACTGGATGATGTCATCAGTGATGTCATCAATGATGTAATTTGAGATGTCATCAGTGATGTCATCAGTGGTGTCACTGACCATGTCATGAATGATGTAATATGTGACATCATCAGCAGTGGATTGCGGGTGCGCGAGTTATAGTGAGTCCAACGAACTATAACATGGAAATTTCAATGCTTTTGTATGAGTAAAATGTTCAGCTAACTATAACAGGTGTGAAACATATGCATTTTTCAGTGAATTTCAAAGGTTTTTCAAATGCTAATTCCTAACTATAACGAGTGTTAAACCTATGTTTTTTTCAGTGAATTTCAAAGGTTTTTTAAATGCTAATTCCTAACTATAACGATTGTGAAACCTATGGTTTTTTTCTGTGAATTTCAATGATTTTTAAGAGCTAATTCCTAACTATAACGTGTGTGAAACCTATGTTTTTTTCAGGGAATTTTCAACTTTTTAAAAAAGCTAATTCGTAACTTTAACGAGTTTGAAAACTACAATTTTTAAGAGAAATATTGTTTTTTAATGATAGGTAATTATTATATGTATGAATTTTTTTATTTTTTTCTAATTATTTCCTAATTCTATATTTGTTTAAAACTATTTTTTACATGTTTTTCATATATATGTTTTTTTTATTATTTCTGCACTGGTGTGCTCACGGTACGCGTACCAGAGCGCGCGCCGGTACGCGCAGCAAGAGCGCCCTATCGCGATCGAAAAAAAAATAATTTCTTTTTGTATTAAAAGTAAATAATAATATATAAAAGTACTATTTTTAATATTTAAGAACCGTAGTTGAACTTTAAACGCATTCCCGAAAAACTAGCAAAAGGTCACTGCCACACGCCGCCTAAGCGCTCCCAGAAGCGTACCAGGAAGCACCTACGTACGTGCAGCGTAAGTGCCCCGGAGCGGCGCTCCGGGGTGCGTAGCGATCAAAAACGTTTTCTGTTCTACAGTAGTGGCTGAAAGCAGTGATTCTAATGGTTTTTTACCTGAGGACCCTCCTCACCACAAAACAAAGGACCACTTCATTTGGAATTGTTTTGACATCCCTGAAGGAAAAAAAAATGTTAATGCTGCTAAGGTAACCTGCAAGATATGTGACACTATTTTATCCAGAGGCAATCCTAATAGAAAATATAGCTTTGGAAATGCCACCTTAATAAGGCATGTCCAGAGAATACACCCAAATAACTTTGCCAGGGAGAGTGTCAGAGACCTTGCAGAGAATGCACGAAGAGATGGCGCCAGCACTCCACAGGTGGAGCAACAGCTTCGGGAACACCACATGGAAGAATGATCCCTAACATCCAGCCGGTCTTTGCAGGCATAAAATTTCTTTGCGTGGACTGTAATGAACTGCTTTGCTATGGGGAGCAGAGCGTTGAACTCATTGCTATGAAGAGACAGAAACACTGCTGCCCTCCCCGTCCCTAATTTTTCATCTTTTTTTGCTCATGTTGAGCAGTTTTGGAATCCCTGATTTTGTTTTTCCCCTGAAAAAAATACAAAAAAATATAAAATCGTTGTAAAAAAGTATAACATTTCTTTTTAAAAAAGAAGAAAAAAAAAGTTCTTTTCAGAACTTCCTCCAATTCTCAAAAAAGAGCTGTATTCTTTACATATTTTACAATTCTGTTTTCCCCTTGGTGCGCTCAGGGTGCGCGTACCGGAGAGCGCACCTGAGAACGCACCCTGCGCTAACCACGTGAATTTTTTTAAAAAGGTTTTTTGCCCTTCAGGGTCCTTCTAGGCCCCCCTCAGAAAACCTAGGGGGTCAGGGGGTGTCTACTCTGCCCCCTTTTAATTATATCCCCTTTCTTTTTTCACCTCTTGTGTCTCGATTCTACCGAGACACAAAATGGCGGACTCTTCGGACTATTTAGAATGTTGTCAGACACCCGATAGCCAATCAGCTTTCCGCTCGCGCACTCCCATTGCGCGCCGGGTGCGCTCCCCGGTACGCGTACTAGTAAGCGCTCGAAGCGTGCATATAGATATATATGTGTTTTTGAAGTTAATTTTCGTAAAAACCACTGGAGCAATTTTCAGCAAATTTAGCAAAGGCACATCTGCGTACCGGTCCCTACTTTTTTACCAAGTTTGCCGTAATTCCATTCAGCGGTTCGGGCTGTAGACTTGTCAGACCGTCCTATGGAAATTAACATGGGGAAAACACGTTTTGGGACCCCCCTTTTTTCTCAGCCCCCACTTCACTAATCCCCCGAAACTTCCAGGAAAGGAGCAGAGCTGGCCAGAATTTTGGAAAATTACACGCAAATTCCTCAACTGGCGTCAGAGTTATTCCCAATAGAATGTTGCGGATTTCCTATGGTAGGCAATCCTAACTATAACTACCTACTGGCGACCCCCAGTGGGTAATATATATATATATATATATATATATATATATATATATATATATATATATATATATATATATTACCTACTGGCAGTCGCCAGTAGGTATATATAGTTAGGATTTTTTCCCTATGGGATTTCTGAAAATTCTATGTCTAATAACTTTGACGTTTGTGGACGGAATTGGCTGAAATTTTCAGACAAATGGCACATTTTGTTTCTGAGCAGCCCCTGAAAATTTGGGGGGTGTTCGGCAAGGGGGGGCCGAGAAAAAATGGGGGTCCCAAAACGCGTTTTTCCCATGTTAATTTCCATAGGGCGGTTGGCCTCACTTTTAGCCCGAACGGCTGAATGGATTTGCACGAAACTTGGCAAAATTGTAGGGACTGCTAGCCCGATGTGCCTTTGCTAGGTCTCAATATATGTGCTCCAGTGGATTTTGAGAAATTAACGTTCAAAATAAGATATATATCTGTAACAGCGCTCCGGGTAGCGCTCCGGTTCGCGTACTTTTCGCGTAACGGAACTTTGCGATGCGAAGCTGATTGGCTTTCCGGTGTCTGTCAACATTCTAAACAGTCCGGAGCGGCCGCCATCTTGTCTCTCGGTAGGATCGAGAGACAAGAGGAGGCCAAAACAAAGGGGGAAATTACCATTAGGGGGCATAGTAGATCCTCCTTGACCCCCTAGGTTTTATGTGGAGGTTTTAAAAGGGCCCAGCAGGGCAAAAAAAATAAAAAAATAAAAAAATTTGCGTGGTGAGCGCCTAGTACGCGAACCGGAAAGCGTTCTGGGCAGCGTACTATAAGGATAAAAGAATGATAGACTTTTCTAATACTGTATGTTAATTGTTTGTTGTTTTTGTTGATTTTTTTTGTTTTCTTTATTTTTAAAGTATTTTTTTTTATTTTGATTGTGTTTCATAATTCATTAAACTTTCTAACATTTCATTGTCAGAAATTTCAAAATTGTCATTGAATATATTTTGTATTCTATGAGGGTGTAACATGTCCTCATTTTTAAGCAGGTTATCCACTGCTTCAACACATTGTAGTAGTTCCTGGTCTCTACTTTGATCCATAAATTCATCAATCTTTCCTTGGCTGCTCTCTTCCAGTACAATTTTAAATTGAACTTGCTGCTCGCCTTCCATTTTGCCTGAAATTTGGATTAAAAAAATATATATTAGTAGAGATAGGGCACTGTTGGGATTAATTTTAGATAGGCAGTTTTTATCAGTGAATTTATCTTTTGGCAGTGTATAGTATCAGAGTGGAAATAGGACTATAAAAAAGTGCATGTGATTTAACCAAGACAAGCCTAACTCCATTCATAACTATAACAGAGAAGTCTATCTAAATCCATAACTACTACAGAGGGATAGTATATATCTATCAGAAAAAGTCTACCATATTAAGTTATAGTGCACAATATACTTCAGTTTTAAAAATAACAACTTACCTTCACAAACAAGTTGAAGTGATTAGTAGCTATTCAAATGTAATGTACAACAAGAAGTAGCAGTCAAAATGGCTGTGTTTTCTTCTCTTCCTTTATATATGTTCAGGTATATAACCAATCAAATGTCAGGTAATGTAAGTAGAAAATGAAAGTAACATTTTCATTGGTTGTCAATTCCAATACTTCAGATGTGTTTTGTGAAGTAATTTACCTCACGGTATTTAAAGAGGTCTACAGGCTTAATGGCTAAATGGAATTTCAATCAAATTTGTGAAAATGAAAGGGATTGTTATGTAGTATGAGCTAATCTATATTTGGTGAGAGTGTCTCCAGTCGTTTTTCTGTGAATTACTTTCCCATCTTTTTTTTTGGACCGCTTCCCGGGAAGCGGTCCGGTCCGCGAACTAGGAGCGTAACGGGAGTCCACCATTTTTTGTTCCGGTCGAATTAAGATATAAAAAGGAGGGCAAATAATGTTCAGAATGGGTAGAAGGGGGCACGGTACAAGTATTTTGACCCCCTAGGTTTTCTGAGGGTGGCTGAGGAGGACCATATGTGCGGGGAAAAAACATTTTTTTTTTAAATTTTGCGCGGTTAGCTTCCAGTTCGCGTACCGGGTAGCGCTCTTTGAGCGTAGTTTGTTGAAAATTACAGAAAAAAGTTAGAGAAAAATAATAATTGTGAGTGATCAGATGTAGGGTAGCTCTGAGAAGAGCTTTTGGGTTTATGGTACATTTTGGTACTTATAAGTAGGTACCAATGCACAGTCTTAACCCTTTCCATGCTGATGACGAGCTCAGCTCGTCATGATGCACGGTTGAGCTGTGCTGATGACGAGCTGAGCTCGTCATGAAACAATGGACATGGGCATAGTCCAGCACCGGAGGGGAAAACACCTAGCAGCGAAGGTGTTAAATTCAAAATGAAAATTCTGTTGCCCTCATCTGAGAAGTGAACTCCATCTCCTCTGTAGATATCTTGCATGTAGTAACGCAAGTTATTGTTGTACAAGGAGCCCATTCCATGGTCTCTCATGTAAGCTGAAACAGATTTGTTTACATGCTTCCTCGCTTTCTCAATTTGTGGACAAAATTGGTTGGACCACCTCCATTTCTGTCTTTGGCATATATTGGAATATACCAAGGCAGTTTGAGGAAAAAGTGCCATTAATTGCTCAAAGGTGTCCTTTAAAAGCATTTCCAGACCTACCCCAGTCAAAGTGCCCAAATCATTACCTCCACAGTGCACTATTAACAGGTCAGGTTTTGGCAAATGCATAAAGGTTTTCACCAATGGTATCAATTGGTGACATTTTAATCCTCTTTGGCCCAACCACTTAATTTCCACATCTTGTAAATTGAGGTTAGGTAAATTTCTGTTCTCAGCATACCTTTGAGCCCAGTAGATGTAACTATGTCCAACAATCCAGACATTAAACATGGCGAGAGAAGGTTGGGATGCAGTCAGATGAAGTGTGGTAATGAAAGGGCAGTTGAAACAGTAGGAGTTTGTAAAGAAAAAAACTGTGGATTTCCAGTCCTAATGATTCATTAGCAGTGATTGGTGTATTTTCATTTCTGAAAACAGAAAGTTAGGGTGCATGGATGTGTTCTTTGAAAGATGTAATTTGAATTGTCAAGGAAGAAACATTTAATGAAAGATTGCACTGGATACGCAGGTGCACTGAGAGTTCAGAGTTCAATTGAAACATTGTTGTGTGAATTTGCAAACATGAGAGGTCTTTCAGGAGGTGGTTGCTAAGCAAAAAAGGCAGAGAGGGCAGAGGGGGAAGGGTTTTGATTTGAAAAAAGTGAGGGAAGAGTTATGATTGGCTAATATGAGAGATATGTGTAATGAATATCAGCATTTCTGTGCTTTCTATAGCTGCAGCCTCTGGAGTGCATCCTCTTTGTTCTGCTGAAGACAATTTGGTGTATTTTTGAGACTGTTTTGAAACTCAAAAAGTATTTGCTAAGGTGAGAAAAGATTTATTTAATTTAGATAGAGAATAGTATGATTTAAGGAGAAAATGATGAAGAAAGCTGTGTTTTTAAAATGTGGCTTTGTCTCAAGTGATATACAAATAGATTTTCTTTCTTTGAGAAATTGTAATTGCATATTCGGTTTAGCATTCTGGCATGCAGTAACACAAGTTATTGTTGTACATGGAGCCCATTCCATGGTCTCTCATGTAAGCTAAAACAGATATGTTGTTTTTAAAAACGATTTTTGAAAACAATTACATTTCTGGATATGTACTGCTAGAGCTTCATAGGTTGTTTGGGTCATATTTATAAGGCATTTGAGTGTCTATGATGTTATTTTTCCCTTTTTAAATGGAAAGCGTTCTTCATGGGGCAAGTTTCTTGTAAATACGCTCCCACCTGTGCTTGGCAAATTTAGATTTTGATTATGGGAGTTACATAGCCATGTTAATAATGTCCCAAAAATGGTGCAAGGGCATTCAAAAAAACGCTTTCATGTGTCTCAAGGACATTTTCAGTCATTTCCTCTTGAATGTAGGTATACAATTGATTTATATGCTGTGTTTAAAAACGATTTTTTGAAATCAATTACATTTCTGGATATGTACTGCTAGAGCTTCATAGGTTGTTTGGGTCATATTTATAAGGCATTTGAGTGTCTATGATGTTATTTTTCCCTTTTTAAATGGAAAGCGTTCTTCATGGGGCATTTAATCATTTAATCTATCACATTTAACATCTATTAGTTCTACTAATTAGTTCTACTGCTTCATTTCTTTAATCCTTACTTTCCTGCGTTTGCTACTTCCCTCATTCCTTTCTCTATTACTTAATTATTCTACTCCTTCCAGTATATTTCTCAGTCCCTCTCTTCTCATACTTCTTCATTCTTATTCACTCATTCTGTCTCTATTAATGTTACTGTTTCTGAATGATCTCAAAAAAATTTTTAAAACAAGAACAGTAAGTATAAGGGTAGGAAACAGACAGTTATGTTACAAGAAAGAAAGCTATAGGAAGTAAACAAAAGATACTGTTACTCGCAATCCACTGCTGATGATGTCACTGACCATGTCAAGAATGATGTAATATGTGACATGATCAGAAGTGGATTGCGGGTAACAGTATCTTTTCTTTACTCCCTATAGCTGTCTTTCTTGTAACATAACTGTCTGTTTCCATCCCTTATACTTACTGTTCTTTTTTTTTAAAAAATGTTTGGGTCGCTCCCGGTTCGCGTACCGGAGTGCGAACTGGGAGCGAACTAAAAGAAATAGAGGTTGGCAGAGTTTCAAAAATTCTACCAATTTTTTTTATAATGGGGAGGTAGTTCTGAAAAGAACTTTTTTTTTGGTTTTTTAATTTTAATTTTTTTTAATTATTTTTCTGAACATTTTTTATATTTTTTTTGTATTTTCTGAACATTTTGTAATTTTTTTTGGGGGGGGGGAGGGGGGAAACAAAAATGATTCATTGAAAAGGGCTCAACAGGAGCAACGAAAAAAAGAAGAATTTATTTTTTGGGGCGTTTCGGGCAAACATGATTTTGGATAGCTTTCACTATAAGAGTAATGCTACTTTCTCTATAGCAAATTAATTGGTTGCACCGCACGCACACTTGCTTTACTTCCCCAAAGTCCATTTGAATGTTCGGGACCACCTCCCTTGCCTCTGGTCCCGATACTTCTTGGACAACAGATCTTCTCGCCATTGCCGGGGGATTTTGCTGTTCATCGCGAAGCTGGGCAGCACTATAATTGTTTGGGTGCCACCTACTCATATGCCTGTGCATCGTGTAATTTCCGAAGGAGTATTTCTTGTCAGTCCCCCTTGAAAGTCGATCGTCGCAAATACGGCAAAACACATATCTGGCATTGACTTTTTTTTGCCCTTCAGGAAATTTGAAAAATTGCCAGATATAGTTTTCTTTTCTATTGTACCTCCTGGGCTCCTCTGGCAAAAACTCAGGCTCTTCCTGCTCTTCCTCCTCTTCTTGATCTTCCTCTTCTTCTATGAAAACTTGAGCAGGTGGTCCTCTCTTCCCATGAGGAGGTGGAGGTGGTGGTGGGGGTACACTAGCTGAAGCAACTACTGAAGCCATTTGTGAACAATGAAAAAGGGTCTTTCTCTCACCAAGATGAAAGTCAGAGTGAGGAAAGAAGGAGGGGTTTTCATCATTTGGGAAAAGCAAAAGTTCTAAACCAATGAAAAGTGTTAATTTTAGATCACATGACCTAGTATTACATCATTAGGAAACCAAAAGTGAAATGAACCAATGATAAGTGTTATTATCGAGTCACATGACCTGCTGTGTTTACGTTTCGCGCTTTGCTCCGCTTTCCGGTCCGCTTCCGGGTCCGCTAACTTGGCGCGTCCAATGACGTATTACGCGACAACGCAAAACGTAATGCTAACGTAACAGTTACGCTAAAGGAACGTTTACCGGTTCGCGGACCGAGCCGCGGCTTTAAATTGAGCTAACGGGAAGATGACCGGTTCGCGGACTGGGAGCGAAACATAAAACATTTTTTAAAAAAATTGTATAAAAAACATGTAAAATATATTTTAAGATTTAAAGAAGAATACATTTTACAGCTACAGATATTAGCATTTAAAAAACCATTGAAATTCAATGAAAAAACCATAGGTTATAGACCATATATAGTTAGGAATTAGCATTTACAAAACCTTGAAAATTCACTGAAAAAACCATAGGTTATAGACCATATATAGTTAGGAATTCGCATTTAAAAAACCTTATTTTACTCACACAAAACCATTGAAATTCCATATATAGTTAGTTGCACTAACTATATATCGCGCACCCGCAATCCACTGCTGATGATGTCACATATTACATCATTCATGACATGGTCAGTGACATCACTGATGACATCACTGATGACATCTCAAATGACATCACTGATGACAACATCCAGTGACTGTATGTTTCTGTAAAGTTAAAATATGTCTTACATATTGAAGAATGAGTGGATGTATAAGTGTCTGGATGAAGGATTTAGTAGGTGCATGACTGACTGTATGAGTGAGTGATTAAATGTGTCTCACTGAGTGCATGGGTTAGTGACTAAACTGTCTTAATTTGTGCATCATTATGTCTGTTGTTCTGTAAACTGTTGCATGTGTTGATAAGTAGCTATATGAGTAACTATATGGGTTATTGATTGGTTGCCCAAGTATTTGTATGAGAGACTGAGTGTGTGTGTGGGTGGCTGGGAGGTGTATGACTCTGTGCATAGATGTGTGAGCAGTTGATTCACTAGATGTATGGGTTCAAAAGTGCATGTGGAAACAGCTGTATGGGCGGTTGACTGTGTGCATGAGTGTATTAGTGAGTGAATGGATATCTCAGTGCTACATGTCAAAGTAAGTACATATGTAAAACACAGTACATGTGAGAGTTGACATATATAAATAACTGTGCATAAGAGCCAGTGAATGTGTGAGTGGCTGTATGGATCATTGTGAACTTGTATCAGGGATTGTATAAGAGAGTAAATATGTGTTAGTATATGTTTGAATAAGTAAAGTTTGCATAACTGTATAGTTGAGGAAATGGAGGTGTGATTGATTCTTTGCATGACTGACTAGGTGTGTGAGTAACTCCATGGATGAGTGGCAGTCTGTGAGTGTCTGTTTACACTGATTGTATCTAAGGTTAAATTAGAGTCTGAAGAGGTTCATCGTATTATCACATGAATGATATCATCAGTGATGTGATCAGTAATGTCAAATGAGATGTCATCAGTGATGTCATCAGTGATGTCATTTGAGATGTCATCAGTGATGTCATCAGTGATGTCACTGACCATGTCATGAATGATGTAATATGTGACATCATCAGCAGTGGATTGCGGGTGCGCGATATATAGTTAGTGCAACTAACTATATATGGAATTTCAATGGTTTTGTGTGAGTAAAATAAGGTTTTTTAAATGCGAATTCCTAACTATATATGATCTATAACCTATGGTTTTTTCATTGAATATATATATATATATATATATATATATATATATATATATATATATATATATATATATATATATATATATATATATATATATATATATATATATTGAAAACAATGTGCCTCTGCTTGGGAAGTCACTCGACATTGCCTTAGTGAGGTGCAGCCTGCTTTCTTAGTTCATTAAATAAACTTCATGCTGACGCGCTTCAGAATACAAATCCCTTCTTCATGGGCAGCAGGCACGTAAATGAAAAGCGCACCACCTTGATGTTTTCTTTCATTTAAAGCATTTATTAGTATGCACGCCCCCAGTGGGCGTGTTCCATTGTCTTCTGGGACATTGAGTCTCTTGGTGCGTAGCCGTGTATGTTTTTGTAAGCTCATTAACCTTGCGTGCATTTTAAAATAGACAGTATTCACCTTAGTATATATATATATATATATATATATATATATATATATATATATATATATATATATATATATATATATATATATATCAAGCTCCTGGTTGACACATGCAGTTTGGAAGGCACACGAGCAGCTGTGTAAGGCTCAACCTGTTCCTTGAATCACTGGTACGGGCAGCATCCGCCTGCAAGCAGAAAATAAATGCAAATCACTTTTTTGCCTGACGCGTTTCGTTTATTCACTTCTTCAGAGGCAATACCATGATGAACATTCCCTATCGCTTTTAACATCTATTTAACATCTGCCACGCCCAGAAATCACCACAGTTCCATTCGGACAGCCCATCTGGGCGTGGCAGATGTTAAATAGACGTTTCAAACTGTATGTGTCAACCAGGAGCTTGATTTTTTGGCGGCTGCACGGCCGTCGGAAGGGCACAACCCCACGAACATTGGGGGCCATAAGGCTTGGTATTCACCTACCTGATCATGGGGCAACTGTGCTGGATTGAGGACAGTGACGCTTGTGGGGGCTCATCCAGAGCTTAAAAGAAATGTGCTTCCATTTGAGGATTAATTTCAGACACTCCAATTCCCAGAAATCACCACAGTTCCATTCGGACAGCCCATCTGGGCACGGCAGATGTTAAATAGACGTTAAAAGCGACGGGGGAGTGTTCATCATGGTATTGCCTCTGAGGAAGTGAATAAACGATACGGGTCAGGCAAAAAAGTGATTTGCATTTATTTTCTGCTTGCAGGCGGATGCTGCCCGTACCAGCGATTCAAGGAACAGGTTGAGCCTTACACAACTGCTCGTGTGCCTTCCAAACTGCGTGTGTCAACCAGGAGCTTGATGTTTTGGCGGATGCATGGCCGTCGGAAGGGCACCACCCCGCTAATATTGGGGGCCATAAGGCTTGGTATTCACCTACCTGATCACGGGGCAACTGTGCTGAATTGAGGACTGTGACGCTTGTGGGGGCTCATCCAGAGCTTAAAAGAAATGTGCTTCCATTTGAGGATTAATTTCAGACATTCCAATTCCCAGAAATCACCACAGTTCCATTCGGACAGGCCATCTGGGCGTGGCAGATGTTAAATAGACGTTAAAAGCGATGGGGGAGTGTTCATCATGGTATTGCCTCTGAGGAAGTGAATAAACGAAACGCGTCAGGCAAAAAAGTGATTTGCATTTATTTTCTGCTTGCAGGCGGATGCTGCCCGTACCAGTGATTCAAGGAACAGGTTGAGCCTTACACAGCTGCTCGTGTGCCTTCCAAACTGCGTGTGTCAACCAGGAGCTTGATATATATATATATATATATATATATATATATATATATATATATATATATATATCCACACGGGTTCTCAGCAAGGAGCGGCGAAGTATCCTGCAGCAACGCCGCCTCAAGAAAACAGCAGACCCAAAGATTCTCCGTGAGTTATTTTATTCTGCAACAACCAGACAGCATAACGTTTCGGCCTCCCAGAGGCCTTGGTCACATGGTGTTTAACAGAGAAACGGCAGAATTTAAAGTGCCAGTGCATTTAGCAGTAACCAACCAACGTAGCGCATTCTGCAGCGGTGTAATAGACATAGTGAAAATATTACACGTCGATTCTACTTTGACATTAAACCTACACAGCAGATTTGTGTCAGATTGCCATATCTATATATATATATATATATATATATATTATATATATATCATCTATACTAATAATATAAAGAGAGAGCCCAAACCTTTCAGGCGGGTAACCTCAGGAACCACAGCACCAATCACAACACCCAATACAGCGTTGGAAAGGGCAGTTGCAGCAGAAGGACATAGGCTATGCAGACGGCCACCATATACATTTAAAAGGTAAAAGAACCGTGCCAGCAAAGTAGTCCCTTTTGGGCGTGTCTGCGTTGTGCTGTGGGCGTGTGCTGGGGGCGTGACAAACGCTGGGGGAGTGTGGTACGCTCTGCCCTTCATGCCATGTCTCATATCTTGTACTGTGGGTGTGTGCTGGGGGCGTGGGCGTGTGCGGGGCGCGCGATAACCGGAAACAAAAACCGAGCGTTGTGCCCAATATTTCATTCTTTTTTCTTCCCAGGTTCTGTACATTCCAGCTCCGGGTGTCCACCCTGCTCCCTTTAAATAACCCTGCACCCCATAATCATAACCCACCCTTACTCCTTAAAAAACCCAAACACCCTTAAACACTAACCCATCTTAACCCAATGAATATACCCTGTACCCCAAAACCCAACCTTATCCCTAAACTCTAAAAATACCCCTGTAGGCCAAAACCCAAACCTAGCCCTGAACCCTATAAATACCCCTGTACCTCAAAACCCAAACCTACCCCTGAACCCTAAAAATACCCCTGTACCCCAAAACTCAAACCTAGCACTGAACCCTAAATATACCCCTGTACCCCAAAACCCAAACCTACTCCTGAACCCTAAAATACCCCTGTATCCCAAAACCCAAACCTACCCCTGAACCCTAAAAATACCCCTATACGCCAAAACTCAAACCTAGCCCTGAACCATAAAATAGCCCTGTACCCCAAATCCTAAACCTAGCCTTGAACTCTTAAAATACCTGTGTACCCCAAAACCCAAACCTACCCCTGAACCCTAAAAATACCCCTGTACCCCAAAACCCAAACCTAGCCCTGAACCCCTAAAATACCCTTGTACCCCAAAACCCACACCTACCCCTGAACCCTAAAAATACCCCTGTACCCCAAAACCCAAACCTACCCCTGAACCATAAAAATAACCCTGTTCCCCAAAACCCAAACCTACCCCTGAACCCTAAAATACCCCTGTACCCCAAACCCAAACCTAGACCTGAACCCTTAAAATACCCTTGTACCCCAAAACCCAAACCTACCCCTGAACCCTAGAAATACCTCTGTACCCCAAAACACAAACCGACTTCTCAACCCTAAAAATACCGCTATACCCCAAAACCCAAACCTAGCCCTAAACCCTAAAAATACCCATGTACCCCAAAACCTATACCTATCCCTAAACCCTAAAACTACCCCTGTACCCTATAACCCCAAACTATATCTGAACCCTTAAAATACCCAAACACCCCAAAACATATAACTCAGTAACCCAAAACATATACCCCTATACCCATACTTACCTTATCCAATCATTTAAAAAAAAAACATGCTTTTACCATTCATGCATTTACAACAAATTTCGTTGTAAATGTATGCATGGTAAAAGCATATAAAATGTAATGCCATGCGTTATAATGCCATTGCGGAGTCATGGTGCTTTTGTAATGAGAGTAGGCGGAGTGATGGTATGCGGAAAGAAAGTTGCGGAATAATGGGTATTTACCCTCCCCCAGTAAGTACATTGGTGGCACGGCGGCCCACATCTCCAGCAACATACTCATATTTTTTCACCACTGATTTGAAAAATGCACTGGTCTCTCTCAGTGATGGCCAGCACCGACATAAACTTTTAGACACACCTCCCGCCACAAGTTCTAGAATTGCGAACTTTAGAGCTGGGGAGCTACGTTTGAATCTTGGCATCAGCTCAACATCCTGTGATTCCAGGCAAATCGCTTTGTCTCCCCGTGCCTACCACAAATGAATGTGTTCTTCTGTAATGTAAATGTTGTCGAGTTTGGGCTTTATAATATTGCAAGGAAAAATAAAGTTGGAAACTCGAGTTCACACACTACTGAACGCGCACTCTTAAGTGCATCAGCAGTGCACTGTGAATCAGAGCGTTTCACAGGCTTGTCACAGATAAGAAATGCTATCAAAACGAAATTCAACAAAACAATATACTACTGGCCGGCAGCAATTCATACCCGGACAACGTTGGGACGGGCTGCTAGTATAATATAAACCAGATAGGATCCTTCCAGGATCCTGCTCCCGTAGTCAGGTGGCGCGTAATATCGGCGAACCCAAGAGCCAAAATTCTGTTCCATACCAAACTTATATTCTAAAAGTAGTTTTATTTCAAAATATATTGTACAATATAAATACATAAAAACAAATATTTTTTTAAATAATTAATTAAATTAGGTTTAAATTTTTTGTTGGTTTTTTTGGTTGTTATTTTGTAATTTATTCAGCTGTTTATATTTAAAATAACATATTTAAAAAAAAAATCTTTATTACTGAGAAGTGTTTGCATGTTTGAAATGTAGTATAATGGAGAAAACAACAGAAGAACAATTAAATATTGATCACTTAAACAACTACAACTTACCTTGGATTTGCTGGTGTGAGTACTGCCTTTCTGTGCCACTCTGGGATTTTGGTGAAAACGAATCCAGGGGAGACGCAGGAAATCCCTTTTTTCCAAATATATATATATATATTCCATACCAAACTTGCCCATAAGCAAACACGCACACTCAGAAGTTTTCCTGCTGGATTTATTCTTAGTTTACGCTACCCGTTTCGACACACCCAGTTACTGTTAACGTGTGATCAAGACACTGGGTATATATTGATAGTATTTTTTTTTTTTGTCCTCATATATGCCACCAGAATATGTATGCTCTAGATGGGTCTCACTGTTGCCTCTTATACTGTTGTTTTTCGAGTCCGCCCTGGAGACAGTATCATAGCAGACAGAGATGTCCCAGAGGTAGGCTGCTTTCCTTATCCTACTCCTCCAGGCCTATTTTAGGCACCCTAGGCCTGGTGGAGGACAGGACCGACACAACCTCTGGCAAAGTCACAGGACCGCTCACCTATTTATCCAGACCATCAATTTAGACCAGACATTCTCAGTGTTCTCACTACGGCCAGCCACATCCGTTTTACATACTTCCATTATATACTTCAGGCATACTGCAAATCTAGGAGGAGACGCTGACTTCCACTCCATGCAAATTTGTCTCCTTGCAATAGCTGTTATGTAAAAGATGAACTGAGTATCCAAACTATTGATATTATAGTCTTTCAATAGACCAAAGGAGACAAGTCTGCGAGAACAAATAATGGTTATTGAAAGTACATCACCCAAAAAATCCATTATCGCTTTCCAGTAGTCTTGAATAACTGGACATTCCAAAAAGATATGAATATCATCAGCTGCGTTATGGTTACATCGGGGACAATAATAGTTGTTTCGTGTAATCTTATACAATTTGTCCGGAGTCCAATAGACTCTATAAGCCGTAAACAGGTGGTTGCGTCTTAAATTGGCTGGTTTAATTAGCCTCTGTGAGAGAGAAAAGGAATCTAACCATACTTTACTGACTTCTTCAGGGGGCTCAGATATACAATTTCCCCATAACTTTATTATCTCCAAGTGCAGTTTACTCTCCTCTTCTTTGATCATCAAATTGTACCAAAATGAAAGTTCTTTTACCCATTTCCCCCCAATACCAATTGCATCAAGAATGTCTGTATCTTTCTCCCTTTGCATATTTTGCCACCAGGCAGATAATTGATAGTATTTGAACCTAGTCAACTGTCCATCAGTAAGTTATACTGAAGAGTTCCAACTCACTAGGCCCGAATCTGCCCAGAGATCCCCCCATTTTTCTAACCCAGCTGTTTTCAAAGGTTGTGACAGTTGATCCTGGAGGCATTGAGGTGTACCAGGAGAGTCCCATATTGGGGTGTGTGTGTGATAGTAAGGAATATCAAATGTCTTCCTGATGAACCCCCAATTTTTTAATGCAGTCTGTAAAATTTTAAGGCGAATTTTAAAAAAAAAATTCTGGTCTCCAAACTTAAATATAAAGTAATCGTGGTCATAAGGTAAATCAGTTAATAGAGCTTGAAACAGGCGGCCCTGTGATGATGCATCTAACTTATTTGCAAGAAGCCTAAAGTTTTTAAAATGAAATGCATGACAGTATGACAAATTATCAGGGAGGGCTAGCCCTCCTATTTTTAAACCCCTCCTCAATTTCTTCCATGCGATTCTTGTTGACTTACAGGCCCATATAAAAGATCCGATTTTACCCTGTAGAGTATTAATGTCTTTCAGTGAGAATGATAAGGGGATACAGTTAAATAGAAAAGTCAATTTTGGAAGAATTGTCATTTTAATGAGGTTGATCCGACCATATATGTTCAAAGGCAAGTTCCCCCATCTTATTAAGGTTTTATTAATATCTTTAACCACCATTTGCCAACTGAGTGATGTAATATCTTTTAATGATTGGGTTAGGTAAATTCCCAGGTACCTCATTTTCTGTTTTGCGCCCGATATGTGTGTGTTATTATTCCATCCCATAATCTCCGTTTTCTCCTTATTAATCTGGTAACCTGACAGTTTCCCAAATTCTTCCGATAAAAGAAATAGCCTCGGAATTGCTATCGAGTGATCAGAAGTATATAAAAGAAGGTCATCTGCGTACAACGCCACCTTCAGGGACAGATTTCCGAGCTGAAATGGTTGAATGATATTGTCCTCTCTAATCCCACAAACAAAAGGCTCCATATAAACATCAAACAAAAGGGGAGATAAAGGACAACCCTGCCTAGTACCTCGGGATATATCGAACCACTCAGATAAAATTCCGTTGACTAAGACCTTTGCCTTTGGATTGTGGTATAATGATCTAACCGCCTCTATGAAGATTTGAGGGAACCCAAATGCCGCCATTGTGGCCCATAGATACTTCCAATTGACCTGATCGAAGGCCTTAGCCGCATCTATGGCGACCAGGGCCAGTGGGAGATTTTTAGCGTTGGCGTAGTCTATGGCCCCTATTGCTTGAAATGTTAATTCATTTAACTGTCTCCCTGGGATAAAGCCTCTCTGGTCAGGGTGAATTATGGAAAGGGGCGACCATTCGGTCCCCCCGAACGTATGGTGGAGTACCACGATCCCCCCGGGAAGCCATCTTGGGCGGGAGGCGGGTCTCGGCTGGTATGCCCGAAGCGGCGTAGCCGGGGCGCGCCTTTTTCCCGCCCTAGAGTGGGCTGGCCTAGACACCGACGCGGCCGGCCACGCCCTCGGAGGCAGGCGGGGGCGGGTTTACGCCCGCCCTGAAGACGGATAAAAGGAGCGGAAGCCAAGAAAGCATCCTCTTGTTCCTGTGCTCTGAAGCTGCACCTCCCCGCTGCACGTGAGCTCGAGACGGAACGAAGAGCCAATTTTGAGCGTTGTAATCTTTCTTTTGTCTTACAGATATCCCGTCTGAGAATGCCCAAGAAAGTCGGAAAGCGGGTCGGTACCGAGGAGATGCTCCGCATGCTCATGAAGGAGATAGCCGATCTGAAGAAAAAGGTGGAGGCTAAGGACGGGGAGGGAGGACCGAAACGGCCTTTGCAGGGAACAGTCCCCGGTGGAAAAAGCAAGAGGTCCAGAAGGGGAGCACTTGGGGGAGACACCCCGGTTCCCGAAACCCCACGAGAGGAGCCAATCCCGGTGCCGAAAGAGGGGAATCCAATCCCTGTGGTGGTCACCCCCGTGAACAGGGAGGATATGCCCCCCGAGTTAGCGGCACAATTGGCAGCGTGGTTGGGAAACGATAGCGAGGGCGCCACGGCTGACGACGCCCGGGCAGTAATGAGGCAACTGCGGGAATCTAGGGAGGCTGCGAAGGCAACATCTTCTGTTCCCCCACAGGTTCCGGCGGCTGGAAGTACAGCAGGCCCGAGTTCGGCGACAAGCGCGGGGTCTACTTCAGGTAAGCGGCCATTGCCGATTGCGGGGGAAGGGTCTGTACCTTCTCGAAGGGAGAAGATTGCCCAGCACGTCCCACAAGAAATTAAGGAATTGATTTGGGCGGATAAATATGTAAACATGTTTTCATTGCTTACCGACCATTACGAGATAGAGCATGTGAAGAGTCAAAAGGAGCTCATGCATCCGAGTGTTTGGCGCGCGAAAATGGCCGCCTTTAAGGTCGACGAGACCATTGGTACTTGGGGCAGAGCGTGGGGCATTTTTACCTCCATCATGGGCGAGCGCAGGCCCGAGTTGCTGACCGAGTTACCCATTTATCAGTTGCGTATTATGGAGTATTCTGTGGCATATGGGGGCAATCAGTGGTTCTGCTATGACAATCTGTTTAGAAAAGCTAAAGAACACAACCCATTGTTGACTTGGGATTGTTACGATTCTGTGTCATGGCAAAAAATGGAGAGTACGGGGATGTTGAAGGTACCATTGGTAGGGAGTAACGGGGGGGAATCTTCCCGCCAAAACTCTGGGACACCCTTTCGGACGGGTGCAGGTAACGAGTACCACTCGAAGCCGAGTGGCAACACAGGTAAAAGGGGGATCTGTTGGAATTTTAACAGAGGGAAATGTACGAGGCCCCAGGGGTCATGCAAATTCAGACATGAGTGTGGAGGGTGTGGGCAGCCATCCCATCCTGAGTCCATGTGCAGAGCCAAAACGGGTGACAACGGTGGGAAGGGAGGCGCCAAACAGGCCTAATACAGTCCGAGGGGCGCCTTTACCTACCCCGATTGATACCATGGCAATGATTCCTTGGCTCAGCGAATACCCGGATCATGCTTCCGCTGGGGTGTTACGAAACGGGTTTTCATATGGTTTCCGCATCCCAGTGGGGGATTTTCAGGGTGTACCAAACTGTAAGAATCAACTGTCGGTCTTGCAGCACACGGCGGTGGTGCAGGTAAAGATTGGGAAAGAGGTGACTCGAGGTCGTGTCGCCGGTCCATTCGATTTGCCACCGGTTGCTAACTTTGTTTGTTCTCCTCTAGGGGTGGTCCCCAAGAAGGACCCGGGTGAGTTTCGGCTGATACATAATTTGTCAGCCCCACGTGGTCTTTCCGTGAATGACGCGATAGACCCGGAAGTGTGTTCGGTGCGGTACGCATCTTTCGATGAGGCCGTTGCCATGTTGAATCGCCTGGGGCCCGGGACGCTGATGGCAAAATCGGACATCGAGTCAGCGTTCCGGTTGCTCCCGGTACACCCAGACGATCAGCGTCTCCTTGGTTTTCAGTTTCAGGGTCGCTATTACATGGATAGATGTATGCCAATGGGATGCTCGATTTCATGTGCCTATTTCGAGAAGTTCAGTTGTTTTCTGCAGTGGGTATTCGCAAGGAAGACAGGTTTTCAACATGTTATGCACTATCTCGATGACTTTCTGTTTTTGGGGGCAGCCGGGGATCCTGAGTGTGGACAGGCTTTACATGAATTTTGTGTCCTAATGAATCAATTTGGTGTGCCATTGGCGCCAGGTAAGACTGTGGGTCCCTCGACCTTGATCGAGTTTCTGGGGATCGAGCTGGACTCGGTGGAAGGTTGTTTTCGATTACCCAAGGAAAAAGTGTTAAAATTCAGGTTATCCCTTGAGACATGTATTCGTGCAACAAAAGTATACCTGCATCAATTGCAACAGGTGGTGGGTCAGTTGAATTTTGCCCTAAGAGTGATACCGATGGCGCGCCCCTTTTCCCGCTCAATTGCACAATCCATGGTAGGCTTGAAGGAAGGACATCACCGCACGAGACTCTCGGCAGAGGTTCGCCAGGACATGCGCATTTGGATTGCATTCCTGGCGGATTTCAATGGTCGAATTGTCTGGAACAAACCAGCGGTGTCTTCCGAGGAGTTGGGGCTTTGGACAGATTCGGCGGGGAGTATGGGTTTTGGAGCCATATTGGGTACACAATGGTCGGCTCAAAAATGGCCGTCATGGTGGCATGAGTGCGGGTTGACGAGTAACATTGCTTTTCTCGAACTGTTCCCTATTCTGGTGGCTTTGAAAACATGGCCTGAAGGGTTTAGGGATCACTCTGTGGTGTTCTGGTCTGATAACATGACCGTGGTTGAGTGTATCAATAGTCAGGCAGCACGATGCAAATTGATTCTGAGACTGCTCAAGGAAATTGTGTTGTTATGCATGCAACTGAATGTACTGTTTAGGGCGCGACACGTGCCGGGGGTGATGAACCAAGCGGCTGATGCGCTTTCTCGTTTCCGTATGCAGGCCTTCTGGGGTTTTCTGCCCACAGCGGACCCGGTGGCGGCACCCTTTCCCGAAGCTCTCTGGTCTCTCGGTGCCCCGAACTACAAAACCTCGTGGGAGAGAGTTTAGCACCCAGGACGAGGAAGGCATATGAAGGGGCGTTCCGTTCCTATTGGGCCTTTTTGGGTACTGCCGGGGGGAGCTTTGGGGTCAGGAAGAGTTTGTAGTGAAATTCCTGCTCTCTTTACATCAGGCAGGCAAATCAGTAGCTATGGCCCAGAGGCATCGGGCCGCCATTTCCTTTATGGCAAAGGCTCATGGGATCCAGGACCCGACAGCGTCTTTCGTTGTGCAGAAAGCGCTACGTGGGTGGCAACGCCTTGAGGGTCGCAGAGTAGACGATAGGCACCCGATAGGTCTGGATAGGTTGACCCTGTTATTGTCCGTACTACCGGCAACGTGTTCATCCCAGTACGAAGCAGTGTTGTTCCGAGCCGCATTTTCACTAGCATTCCATGGGGCTATGCGGGTAAGCGAATTAGTGGCAAAGAACAAGCGAGATACGATGGGGGGACTGTGCCGGGAACACATTCAGGTCAGGGAGGAGACGATGACGGTCTCGTTTGTTAGGTCCAAATCCGATCAGGGTGCAATCGGGGACTGCGTAATCATTCAGAGGATCCCCGGGTCGTCCATGTGCCCTGTTGTATGCGTAGAGGAATATTTAGCACAGAGGGTGGCAGCATGGGGGGGGACCTTGTTGAGACACACTGACGCCACCCCACTGACGAGGTTTCAGTTCCGGAGGGTGCTCGCGATGTCTATTTCGGCCGCGGGCTTGAACCCCGGCGAGTTCGGGACCCATTCCTTTCGGATAGGGGCTGCTACTGAGGCTACAGCCAGGGGTCTGAGTGTGGAGCAAGTAAAATGTGTGGGGCGTTGGTCCTCTAACTGTTAAAAAAGGTATGTGCGGTTGCACATGTTGTGAAGCTGTAATGATATACTCACGCTTCTTGTCTCTGTTTGATTTTCAGTTACGCAAGCTTACGAAGCGGGGCGGACTGTACAGTCGACCCGACTCCTGGGGACCAGCGGTCAGAAGGCACCGTCTGCGAATAAGGAGGTGTGGGTCGTGGGCCACTCATATGTGAGGCGTGCCGCTGACGTATTCAAAGCAGGTGATATGAGTCACGTGGCTGGGGAATACGGGTACAGGGTGTCCTTCTACGGAAAGGGCGGCCTCTGTATTGACCAGTTTCAATTCTTTTTTGAGGGTTTGTTAGAGCGGACGAGGTCACCGCCGTCTATAATCATAGTCCATCTTGGGGGTAACGATCTGGTGGCCACTGGTAGACGACTTCTTCTTGAGGCAATGCTTTCCACAGTAAGTTGGTTGGCAAGAAGAGTTCCAGGGTGCACAATTGCATGGTCCCATATGATCCCACGGAAAGTGTGGCGGGGGGCTATTTCGGTTACTGCACTGAATCATTCAGTAAGGAAGATAAATAACAAAGTGAGTAGATTGTTTCGTTCAAATACACTGCATTCTGTTTCACATGGTTGTATCAAAGGGGACAGTATGTATTTGGGGGACGGTGTTCATTTGTCCCGGGTGGGGAACGAGTTACTCATAGGAGACTTCATAGCCTGGTTAAGGGGTTTACAGCATGACCTTTAGGTAGGAGTGTTTTGTGGGGGGTCCGGATAGCCGGTCAACTATCCGGCCTGTGGCGGTAAGGTCATGATCGGTGAGCAGTAATTCGAAGATCCCTATGAGGGGGCGTCACCCATTACGGATGGGAGCGCTCGGGGGAGGTGGCCAATTGGCCCCTCAACGGGGAGGCGGTCCTGTCTAAGGAGAGGCCGCCGGAAGGAAAGGAAAGGTGGTCAAGGCCCCTTCCTGGATAGGAGGGGCTACGGCCCCTCCTGGGGAATTTCCCGGGGCCAGGACATCTGCGACGGCAGATGGGTAAGTTGTGTGGGGTGCGGGAGGGGGTTTACGCTACCTTTTAGACACCTCACACGAGTCCTCGAACGACCGTTAAATGGCGTCGAGTTTATTGGGGCCCCCGTCAAGTACAAAGGGAAATTGGTAGATGCACTTGAGGTACGCCTCTGTGCGGTCGCTCCTCTCACAAGTGAGGGGGGTATGTCTGGTTTAGGGATCTGACACCGGTTACGACCTTGCCGTTGGCCCTTAACGTTAGGATGTACAATTTCAAGTCAAATGTTTTGTAGGATGTTAGTTCGGCTAGGAGAACCTTTGTATTAGAGATCTGTTAAGGTTAGCCAAACATCGTAATGTGGAAATGAAATTGTACATAATATGAAACTGTTATTTTAATGTTTTATTTTGTTTCATATTTTAATAAATACGGCCGGGAAGGGTAACTCCCTTCCCGCCTTCCAAAAGTTCAAGAACTGTTTCCGGTTTCCCAATTCCTGGGGATTGTGTTGAGAGGGGGTGGCGGGTATCTCAGCCATATGGAAAGGGGCGACCATTCGGTCCCCCCGAACGTATGGTGGAGTACCACGATCCCCCCGGGAAGCCATCTTGGGCGGGAGGCGGGTCTCGGCTGGTATGCCCGAAGCGGCGTAGCCGGGGCGCGCCTTTTTCCCGCCCTAGAGTGGGCTGGCCTAGACACCGACGCGGCCGGCCACACCCTCGGAGGCAGGCGGGGGCGGGTTTACGCCTGCCCTGAAGACGGATAAAAGGAGCGGAAGCCAAGAAAGCATCCTCTTGTTCCTGTGCTCTGAAGCTGCACCTCCCCGCTGCACGTGAGCTCGAGACGGAACGAAGAGCCAATTTTGACCCACCCACCAGCCCCTGAGGACAGCGAGTAGTTGTGAATACAGTTGATTTAGTATCTTTTTGTTTGCTCTGTTTTCTTGCAGGTTGTGATGATTGTCGTGAAATTTCTTAAGATGCAATAAAGATTGGTTATTTTCAGTATGTTTTGCAAATAAAGTAATTTAGAACAAGGATTGATCAGTATTTACGCTTGGTAATAAGTGATGTTTGCTTTGTAATCTTAGTAACTTAGGTAGAATTGTCGTATTTATTTTGGTCGGGCGGTAAGGTCATGATCAATCAATCAATCAATCATTGACACTTATAAAGCGCGCTACATACCCGTAGGGTCTCAAGGCGCTGGGGGGGGGGGGGGGTGCCGCTACTGCTCGAACAGCCAGGTCTTCAGCTTCTTCCTGAAGGCGAGGTGGTCTTGGGTCAGGCGCAGGTCGGACGGGAGGGAGTTCCAGGTCTTGGCGGCCAGGTAGGAGAAGGACCTTCCTCCTGTAGTCGCTCTTCGGATGCGGGGGACGGCGGCGAGGGCGTGGTTGGCTGATCGGAGGTGGCGTTTGGGAGCGTAGAAGTTGACTCGGCTGTTGAGGTAGCTCGGGCCTTGGTCGTGTAGGGCTTTGTGTGCGTGGGTGAGGAGGCGGAAGGTGATTCTCTTGTTGATGGGGAGCCAGTGAAGGTCTCTGAGATGTCCGGAGATGTGGCTGGATCGTGGGATGTCGAGGATGAGTCTGGCTGAGGCGTTTTGGATCCGCTGGAGTCTCTTCTGGAGCTTGGCGGTGGTCCCGGCGTAGAGGGCGTTGCCGTAGTCCAGTCGGCTGGTGACGAGGGCCTGGGTGACGGTCTTCCTGGTCTCTGTGGGGATCCACCAGAAGATCTTCCGTAGCATGCGTAGGACGTTGAAGCACGCCGAGGAGACGCTGCTGACTTGCTTGGTCATGGAGAGGGAGGAGTCCAGGATGAAGCCCAGGTTTCGTGCATGGTCAGTCGGTTTGGGAGCGGTGCCCAGGGCGGGAGGCCACCAGGAGTCGTCCCAGGCGGAGGGAGAGGAGCCCAGGATGAGGGCCTCCGTCTTGTCCGAGTTCAGTTTCAGGCGGCTGGTCGTCATCCACTCGGCTACCTCTTTCATCCCTTCGTGTAGGTTGGCTCTGGCGGCGGCGGGGTTGTTGGTCAGGGAGAGGATCAGCTGGGTGTCGTCGGCGTAGGAGATGATGCTGAGGTGGTGTTTGCGTACGATGGCCGCGAGGGGGCTCATGTAGACGTTGAAGAGGGTGGGGCTCAGGGATGATCCTTGGGGGACGCCGCAGATGACTTCGGAGGCCTCTGACTTGTACGGTGGTAGGCGGACTCTCTGTGTTCTTCCGTCGAGGAAGGAGATGATCCATTCCAGCGCCTTGTCCTGGATTCCGATGTTGCTGAGGCGCCGTATTAGGGTGCGGTGGCAGACCGTGTCGAATGCCGCGGAGAGGTCTAGGAGGATGAGGGCCGCTGTTTCTCCATTGTCCATCAGGGCTCGGATGTCATCGGTGGCGGCGATGAGGGCGGTCTCGGTGCTGTGTTTGGCTCGGAAGCCGGACTGAGAGGGGTCGAGGGATCCATTCGTCTCGAGGAAGGCGGCCATCTGCTTGTTGACGGTCTTCTCGATGACTTTGGCTGGGAACGGGAGAAGCGAGATGGGGCGGTAATTCTTGAGGTCGGTGGGGTCCGCTGTTGGTTTCTTGAGTAGAGCGCTGAGTTCGGCGTGTTTCCAGCTCTCGGGGAAGATGGCGGTGTTGAAGGATGTGTTGATGATGTCTCGCAGGTGGGGTGCGATGACAGCGTCGGCCTTGTTGAAGATGTGGTGAGGGCAGGGGTCGGTTGGTGATCCGGAGTGGATGGAGTTCATCGTGCGGATGGTGTCTTCTGTGCTGATCGGGGTCCAGGCGTGGAGGGTGGTGGTGGGGGGGGGTGGCTGATCGGTCGTGGTGTGCGTTGGTTGGTTGTTGAAACTGCTGTGTATGTCTGTGATCTTGTTGTGGAAGTATGAGGCGAGGGAGTTGCAGAGGTCTTGCGATGGGGTGATGTCGTTGTTTCCTGCGTTGGGGTTGGAAAGCTCTTTCACGATGTTGAAGAGTTCCTTGCTGTTGTGTGCGTTGTTGTCCAACCGGTCCTTGAATGCTGTTCTCTTGGCGGCGCGGATCAGCTGGTGGTGTTTCCGGGTGGCCAGTTTGTAGGAGGTCCTGTTGTCCGGTGTCGGGTCCCTTTTCCAGACTTTCTCGAGGGCTCGGCAGTTCTTCTTGGAGCTCTTGAGTTCGTCGGTGAACCATGGGGCCTTCTTGCTGCCGGGTCTGCTGGGCGGGGTCCTCAGCGGGGCGAGTTCGTCCGCGCAGTTGCTGATCCACTTCGTGATGTTATCGGCGGCCTGGCTGGGGTTCGCTGAGCTGGCAGGAGGGTGTTGGCTCAGGGAGGTGGCGAGCTGGTCTGCTGTGATCTTGTTCCAGCTCCTGCGGGCGGTGTGTTGCTGGTGTTGGTGGGTCGTCGTTCTCTTGAAGGTGAAGTGGACGCAGCTGTGGTCCGTCCATTGAAGCTCTGTGGCGTGGCTGAAGTCGATGTCTGTGCTGGATGAGAAGACGGCGTCGAGTGTGTGTCCGGCGAGGTGGGTGGGGGTGGACACCAGTTGCTTGAGTCCCAGGTTGGCGAGGTTGTCGAGCAGGGTGCTGGTGTTGTGGTCGTTGTTGTTCTCCAGATGGAAGTTGAGGTCTCCCAGGAGGATGTAGTCAGCGGAGGGGAGGGCATGCGGGCTGACGAAGTCGGCGATGTCTTCGCTGAATTGCGTGCGTGGTCCAGGGGGTCGGTAGATCAGGGTGCCTCTGAGGGTGGTGTTCGGGTTGGTGTGGATCTGGAAATGCAGGTGTTCGGCGCTGGTCAGGGTGTTGTCGGTGCTGGTCGTGAGACGGATGGTGTTCCTGTGGATGATGGCGATGCCTCCTCCCATCTGGTTGGCGTTTCGGTCCCTCCGGACGATCTTGTAGCCCTCTGGGATAGCGATGGCGATGTCGGGAGCTGATGAGGCGTTCATCCAGGTCTCCGTGAGGAAGGCAACGTCAGGGGCTGTGGCGTCTAGAAGGTTCCAGATCGGTGAGCAGTAGTTCGAAGATCCCTATGAGGGGGCGTCACCCATTACGGATGGGAGCGCTCGGGGGAGGTGGCCAATTGGCCCCTCAACGGGGAGGCGGTCCTGTCTAAGGAGAGGCCGCCGGAAGGAAAGGAAAGGTGGTCAAGGCCCCTTCCTGGATAGGAGGGGCTACGGCCCCTCCTGGGGAATTTCCCGGGGCCAGGACATCTGCGACGGCAGATGGGTAAGTTGTGTGGGGTGCGGGAGGGGGTTTACGCTACCTTTTAGACACCTCACACGAGTCCTCGAACGACCGTTAAATGGCGTCGAGTTTATTGGGGCCCCGGTCAAGTACAAAGGGAAATTGGTAGATGCACTTGAGGTACGCCTCTGTGCGGTCGCTCCTCTCACAAGTGAGGGGGGTATGTCTGGTTTAGGGATCTGACACCGGTTACGACCTTGCCGTTGGCCCTTAACGTTAGGATGTACAATTTCAAGTCAAATGTTTTGTAGGATGTTAGTTCGGCTAGGAGAACCTTTGTATTAGAGATCTGTTAAGGTTAGCCAAACATCGTAATGTGGAAATGAAATTGTACATAATATGAAACTGTTATTTTAATGTTTTATTTTGTTTCATATTTTAATAAATACGGCCGGGAAGGGTAACTCCCTTCCCGCCTTCCAAAAGTTCAAGAACTGTTTCCGGTTTCCCAATTCCTGGGGATTGTGTTGAGAGGGGGTGGCGGGTATCTCAGCCATATGGAAAGGGGCGACCATTCGGTCCCCCCGAACGTATGGTGGAGTACCACGATCCCCCCGGGAAGCCATCTTGGGCGGGAGGCGGGTCTCGGCTGGTATGCCCGAAGCGGCGTAGCCGGGGCGCGCCTTTTTCCCGCCCTAGAGTGGGCTGGCCTAGACACCGACGCGGCCGGCCACACCCTCGGAGGCAGGCGGGGGCGGGTTTACGCCCGCCCTGAAGACGGATAAAAGGAGCGGAAGCCAAGAAAGCATCCTCTTGTTCCTGTGCTCTGAAGCTGCACCTCCCCGCTGCACGTGAGCTCGAGACGGAACGAAGAGCCAATTTTGACCCACCCACCAGCCCCTGAGGACAGCGAGTAGTTGTGAATACAGTTGATTTAGTATCTTTTTGTTTGCTCTGTTTTCTTGCAGGTTGTGATGATTGTCGTGAAATTTCTTAAGATGCAATAAAGATTGGTTATTTTCAGTATGTTTTGCAAATAAAGTAATTTGGAACAAGGATTGATCAGTATTTACGCTTGGTAATAAGTGATGTTTGCTTTGTAATCTTAGTAACTTAGGTAGAATTGTCGTATTTATTTTGGTCGGGCGGTAAGGTCATGATCGGTGAGCAGTAATTCGAAGATCCCTATGAGGGGGCGTCACCCATTACGGATGGGAGCGCTCGGGGGAGGTGGCCAATTGGCCCCTCAACGGGGAGGCGGTCCTGTCTAAGGAGAGGCCGCCGGAAGGAAAGGAAAGGTGGTCAAGGCCCCTTCCTGGATAGGAGGGGCTACGGCCCCTCCTGGGGAATTTCCGGGGGCCAGGACATCTGCGACGGCAGATGGGTAAGTTGTGTGGGGTGCGGGAGGGGGTTTACGCTACCTTTTAGACACCTCACACGAGTCCTCGAACGACCGTTAAATGGCGTCGAGTTTATTGGGGCCCCCGTCAAGTACAAAGGGAAATTGGTAGATGCACTTGAGGTACGCCTCTGTGCGGTCGCTCCTCTCACAAGTGAGGGGGGTATGTCTGGTTTAGGGATCTGACACCGGTTACGACCTTGCCGTTGGCCCTTAACGTTAGGATGTACAATTTCAAGTCAAATGTTTTGTAGGATGTTAGTTCGGCTAGGAGAACCTTTGTATTAGAGATCTGTTAAGGTTAGCCAAACATCGTAATGTGGAAATGAAATTGTACATAATATGAAACTGTTATTTTAATGTTTTATTTTGTTTCATATTTTAATAAATACGGCCGGGAAGGGTAACTCCCTTCCCGCCTTCCAAAAGTTCAAGAACTGTTTCCGGTTTCCCAATTCCTGGGGATTGTGTTGAGAGGGGGTGGCGGGTATCTCAGCCATATGGATTTTATGACCTTCGATAGTCTAGTGGCTAGGATACCAGAGTAAATCTTCATATCTGTGTTCAGCAATGAGATGGGTCTATAAGACTCTATTCTTTTTAAGTCTTTATTTGGTTTTAGTATGAGCGTTATAATGGCTTCTCCCCATGAGGGAGGTGTAGAATAGCCATGGATCAATAAAAGGTTGAGAGTTCCCTTAATGAAGATATTAATTGGTCTTTGTTGTCCAAATAGATCTCCACTGGCAACCCATCTGAACCTGCAGCTTTCCCTCTTTTCATTTTCTTCAGTTGACCTAGAATTTCCCCTTCTGTTATCTCACTTTACAAGTATACTTTATCCGTTTCGGACATTTGCGGCAGATGTTTTGTTACCAGCCAGGATTCTAAATCCTCCCCCTTAGGATCTTTGTCTTCCGTGTAAAGACTTCTCATAAAGGATATTGATAGTATTTTAATGATTTTGATGAATATTATCAGAAGTAACACAATAACTAAAAAACTACATATATGAAACTCTTGACTAAACAAATATAATACATGTAAATATGTCTTTATAAAAACATTTCTCTAAAAAATATTCTAAACATTTCAAAACTCAAAATATTGTTTTTTAACAACTAAAATAAACAGCAATAATCAAATATTGGAAATCCACTAAATCTACAACAGTAAGAAAAGCATTGGACTTCGAAGTCGTTAGATTTCCTATTTCCGCTTTAGCCTAAGCAACAGTAGGGAAAGGGTTGGACTTTCGGGAGGTTCCTTTAGCTATTACCTCTCCAGTGTAAGCAACAGTAGGAAAACGTTGAAGTTCACATATTTTAAATTTATTATTTTTGTATATTACAGGTTTATTCGACTCCTCCTTCATCCTTTACTATGATTTTGAACACAACCGATGGTTCAAGGTTATTTACTCTTTTCTTATTTAGCAACTAGGACTCTACTCAATTATTATATGGTGAATTTTGATAAAGTAAGCTAATCTTAGACAAAAATTGGCCCTTCTTGTATCGATCGTAATTCAGGGCATACTTATCTCTTTACAGCTAAATATGTAACTGGATACTGCTAACCATTAAACCTCATGGATCAACCTAGAGACAGACTAGCTTAGACATTAGAAAGTTGGGTTGTTGGATCAGTTGCTCCTACTGGAGATGCTATCAAACAGCCAGGTTGGTTTCCTTTTACATGGAGAAAGTTTTAGAACCATTCTTATTTAAATATGAGTAATGGTAAACCTTTTTGATGTTACTTTTTTATTGTTCTGTTTTCCTATACAATACCTTTTGAGACAAAATCAGGGGAATTACCCCTTATAGACATTTAAGCCTTATTAGATTCTGGTATTTTGTACTACATGAAGAGGTTTGCGCACTTCCTCTAATTCTCACTTTGACACTGCATATGTATTTTTGGGTGATGAGTGTACTTCAAACCTACATCTCCACATGTACACCTTACCAGTAGCGGCTCCTGGAGGGAGTGCTGCGGGGCGGTGGGGAGGGACGGGGAGGAGCAGGGTGGGGGGTAGTAAACTATGGCATACTGCCGAGCAGAGGTAAGTAAACAAATAAATAAATAAAACAAATTTTATTACACACGCTGCATTGCCAAATGCGATACAGCACTCGCAACAAAGTAGTGCCTCACAGATTCATGTACCAATTCTTACTCACTGGGTGAAAAGCCACGTTTGCATTATTTTTGGGAGAGCTTCTCTGATGGTTCCTCCCGGAGAGACAAAGGTAAGGAGTTCCAGGTTTTTGCTGCCAAGTAGCCAAAAGAGCGTTCACCCATTTGTGCCTTCCTAATCCTTGGGACTTTCACCAAATGGCTCCAGGTGGATCTCAGTGGTCTATCTGTTTTGTATAGAGTCATACGATCGCTGAGGTACAATGGACATCTGCCCTGCAAGATGTGATGCCCAATGCATAGTGCCTTGAATGTAATTCGTTTTTTGATGGGCAACCAATGTAGTGTCTTTAGTGCATTCTTCAAGTTTGCTTTTCTTGGCAAATTCAGAACTAGGCGGGCCACTGCGTTCTGAACAGATTGTAGCTTCTTCGGTCCTTTTTTGTTGGCACCCAGATACAGCAGATTTCCATAATCTAATCTAGATGTAACGAGTGCATGGGTCAGGGTTTTTCTTGCCACCAGAGGTAAAATATCTAGGGATTTCCTTAATACTCTGAGGATTCCGAAACACCTGCCTGCAACTCTCTTGATCTGGGTCTCAAAGGATAGTCTATAGTCTATCCATACCCCCAGGTTCTTCACCTCCGTTTTAGGGGTGGGGACCTGTCCTAAGCTTGCTGGCCACCATGGCGATGACCAAATGGATGGAGTGTTCCCGACTACCAATATTTCTGTCTTACTTCCGTTTAGTCTCAGGCAGTTATCTGTCATCCACCTCGCTAACTCTTTCAAGCATTCTGCAAAGCTTCGGGAAGCTAGTGCTGAATTCGAAGGTGAGGTCACCACTAGCTGTGTGTCATCTGCGTATGACACCATCGTGACACCATGTTTCTCCACAATTTCGGCCAGAGGGGCGACGTATAGATTAAACAACATCAGGCTCAAGATTGAACCCTGTGGCACCCCCTGTGTTAACTTGATGTGTTTGGCGGTGTATGTAGATTGTGACACCTGAAATCTGTGACCATGCAGATAAGAGGCCAACCAGTTTAGGGCAACCCCGTCTACAACTCCCCTTCTGAGTCGGTGCACTAACAACTCATGTGACAGTGTGTCAAATGCTGCGCTGAGGTCTATGAGAATCAGCGCAGTCGTACTGACTCTGTAGCATAAAGCAGTGCTGTCTCAGTTGAGTAGGTGGAGCTAAACAGAAAATACAAAAAATATCCTGCAGTCAACACCTATAAAGACAGAGAGTAACTGTACGACTACCTAGACTGATCAAAAAAATACGCAAAATTTGTACGGATTCCCATCACTCACTGGTCCTGGTGACATGCTTCATCCTCTGGGTCTCCTTTTTAGGGCTTCCACTCCACCATAGTGATGGAGGAGCCTAAGGTTTTTTTTTACAAAGTATTAATCACTACAGACATGAGCAAATATGATGAAAAGAGTGTATGGGAAGAAACTGCAGTGCAAGAAAATGTGATGTGAATCTAAAATTGAAGCGGAATCAGACTATAATTTTATTCTTGTCTGATCCGAATAAACATTAAAAACTGTGCAAAAGACAGGGCGGATTCAACAGATAACCGTCCATTCACAAGAATTTGTCAACATGTTTCAGCACAAGCAGGTAAAAATTAACCTAGTGCTTTCGTCAGGACCTCTTAAGTATAGAATGCTACTGCCATGCAACACAGTAATGTGATGAAGTGATAAACAAAAAAAGTATACGCTGTGAGTCTAGCTTCTCACAGTCAACATTCCTCTTGCCTCTTGGAGAAATCTATAAGAGATATGAGAGGTATATAGAACAGTCTTGGAACACAGTTATAATTTGTCTTTAAGAAATCCATGTGGCTTTGATTTGCCATCAGATACATTCAAAAAACTAACTTAAATACACTCCAATGAGTCTTACCTCAAGGGTATGGAGGGGAGGAAAAGCCTCGCCCCACCTGGCAACAGCTCTGGTCAAAGGAGGCACCGCTCTGGAGAAGAGACAAAACCACCAACCCTGATAACTAAGAAATCAAAAACAGTGGACATCGGGACCGGTCGTCCATGGATTCAGAAAACTTTACCAACTGCAACAGTGAAAGAGTGTTTTATTTAACCATTTGCCCCTGCAATTTGAAATACGTGGGGATGACCACCCAAAAAATTAAACTAAGGCTAATGGAGCACATGAGTACTGTGAGGTGCAAAAAACAGGCAACGCACCTCACAACTCACTATCTAGAACTGAATCATCAACCTGATGAGATGGCTTGGACCATATTAGAACAACCATTCATCCCACAACATGTCTCTGATATATCCAAATTCCTTCTAATCAGGGAACAGAAATGGGTGTTCAGGCTAAAAAGTGACCATCTGGGATTGAATGATGCCATTCCCTGGTCAAGTCTGTAAAATGTATGCTGAACTAGTCCTTTCCAGTCGGGTAGTACCAAGGACGACTGTGCATGACTTGTCCTCTTGAAGGTGGGAATTCTATCATTCCCACTTTTACTGGTTGGTACATTGTTGTAATATAGAAGCTCCATATTAAATGATGTAGGGTGTCTCTCTCTAAAAGACATATTGGATCTTTGCAATTCTTTTTTTCAATTATAGCTATTGTCTTTGTTCAGGCGGCTTCCATAAACATGTTACACTTTTATTTATACAAAGAGCGGATGATTTAACTACATTTCCCATGAGTGTTGGGGATTGCCAGTAGTTCTTTGCGTGCTCTCGCGAGACTAAGCTTGTGATCTCGCGTAGCTTGCTAAACAACGAGGAAGTGGGAAGAGCCGTGTACACAGATTGGGACTCTTTATAAACACTGCTGAAGCCACCGATCAGTACCTCCCCGACGGCTGAGATGACCGCCTGAGGTACTGAAGGTTAGGTGAGTGCATGCTCGTGTTTATATATATGAATGTTGTGTCCTTTTCTATTATCACGGGGCTAACTGTTGCTCTAAGGTTCTGATACTTATTGGCAATGGGCTGCTCAACATCTTGCAGTTTTGAAGTTAATATGCACAGTATATATCTTCCTTTGGTAGATAATATACATCTAAGTCATGATTATTTTAACTTAACAGAGTCAGACATATCAGGACTTAATATTAACATACACATACCGATATTGTCAAATTTTCCAACACAGCAAATGGCCACAATATTTCATGGTGGTTGATGTGTTTTCTAAAGGGAGAGAGGGAGTTTCTGCGAGGGATGAGGGTTTCACTTTATAATTGGGCACTATGGCTGTGTTTTTTTACGTAAAGAGGAGTCGATACACCCAACTAAATCAGGGTTGGTGGTTTTGTCTCTTCTCCAGAGCGGTGCCTCCTTTGCCCTGAGCTGTTGCCAGGTGGGGTGAGGCTTTTCCTCCATACCCTTGAGGTAAGACTCATTGGAGTGTGTTTAAGTTACTTTTTTGAATGTATCTGATGGCAAATCATAGCCACATGGATTTCTTAAAGACAAATTATAACTGTGTTCCAAGACTGTTCTATATACCTCTCATATCTCTGATAGATTTCTCCAAGAGGCAAGAGGAATGTTGACTGTGAGAAGCTAGACTCGCAGCGTCTCCTTTTTTTGTTTATCACTTCATCACATTACTGTGTTGCATGGCAGTAGCATTCTATACTCAAGAGATCCTGACGAAAGCACTAGGTTAATTTTTACCTGCTTGTGCTGAAACATGTTGACCAATTCTTGTGAATGGACGGTTATCTGTTGAACCCGCCCTGTCTTTTGCACGGTTTTTAATGTTTGTTCGGATCAGACAAGAATAAAATTATAGTCTGATTCCGCTTCAATTTTAGATTCACATCACATTTTCTTGCACTGCACTTTCTTCCCATACACTCTTTTCATCATATTTGCTCACATCTGTAGTGATTAATACTTTGTAAAACATCCTTGGGCTCCTCCATCACTATGGTGGAGTGGTAGCCCTAAAAAGGAGACCCAGATGATGAAGCATGTCACCGGGACCGGTGAGTGATGGGAATCCGTACACATTTTGCGTATTTTTTTTTAACAGTCCAGGTAGTCGTACAGTTATTCTCTGTCTTTATAGGTGTTGACTGCAGGATATTTTTTGTACTTTCTGATTAGCTAGTATTGGGGCTGTATATCCTACTGAGTCATTAAACTTTGGCCTCTGACCCTTCTCCAATTTTGATGTGTTTTGTTTAGGTGGAGCTAAAACCTGATTGTTTGGGATGCAGTAGGTCATGCTTCTTAATGTGTGCCCCTAGCTGTACGTTGACCACTTTTTCAGCTACTTTTGAAAAATGAGGAAGCAGGGAGACCGGGCGTAGATTTTCCATCACGTTCCCGTCAGCTGTTGGCTTTTTTTTCAGTGGGCAGACAATAGCTCACTTCCACTGATCAGGTACCTTCCCTTCTTTGAAGGAGGTCTCTAACAGCTGCTGGATGTAGCCTTGTATCATACCTAATCCTGCACAGATTACCTTAGGTGTAGATGGGTCTTTTGGTGAGCCCGATTTTATACGCAGTGTTATCTTTCTCAGCTCTTCTAGAGAAGGATTAGAGAATTGGGAGATGTCAGTTTATAAAAAAAAACAACTATGCCCCTGCACTATACGTAGTCAAATGGGTAAATAGTAATGGTATAAGTTTGTTTTAGAAAGCAATGAAGGTATTAGGACAACTCTAAACATTAAGTAACTCTCCGAGAATGAGTAAATATGAGTCGAGATATATAGGTGGATAGACAGTCTTTTCTTGGTGTAGTCACTTCTGTTTATTGTTCCATTTCAAAAGCCAACACGTGTTTCATCGCAGGGAACAAACTGCGAATCTTCAGGGCTTAAATAAAATATCTATTGGACTAGATAAATTACACCCGGATGTCTAGTCCTCAATCCTGTTGTGATAATGAGTTTAGGGGAGATGGCCGGTCAGTGTGCAGACTCTGTTGAGTGTCCTCGTAGGGAAAAGAAAGTTCGTATTTGCAAAAGCCCAGTCCGGGCGTTACGTGGAAACCTGAATTCGGATTACCAAATGTATGTTCTGGCTGTACGAGATCTCGTTATTTTCCGAGTCAAATGAAAACCGGGAGGAGAGTAGTTCGTGGATGGGCGGGTGCGCCGTTTAGTCCACGTAGGAAGTACACCTTAGCTGTGTAGATCTCCCTCTCTAATTTCCCGGCGCCGTGTATCGAAAACGGTCCGGTAATCCGAATTCAGGTTTTAGGTTTACTGATTACTGACTTGCCTCATTATTGTCTGTATTTAGGGAGGGGGATTTACTAGCAGAGCCTGTGTGAAGCTGCTTTCCTTTAAATGTCTCCATTTCCTATGCCTGCTGTTACATTGTGGGTCCCTTTTTGAGGGTGGTCTTGTTAAAGGGATTACAAAGGCCACTAAGTAGTGGTCCGAGCATGAGACCCCTGTTGGGCAATCAACTGTCAGTTCCTGGCAGTTAGAAAAAATGGGGTCTAATAAATGCCCTAATAGATGTGTTATCTGTGTAGATTTTAGTTCTAATTGAAACCTGCCAGCTCCTGGCATAAGGCTTGTGCTTCCCCGCACAATTTTCAATCAAAATGTAAATTTAGGTCCCCCAAAACGTACAGGTTACTATAGTGTAGTGCTGGTTGGATTAGGCAGTCCATAAGGCTTTCCCTGAAACCTGATGCTGGCCCCGGAGGTCTATAAATAAGGAAACCATTTATTGTCTGCTTGCCATTAGCCTTTATTGTGAAGGAGGCAGCTTCGCAGTAACCGATCTTTGCCTCTTGCAACGAGCAGTCTATAGATAATTTATGTATCATTGCTATGCCCGCTCCCTTTTTTATCGGGCGATCCAATCTTAGGATCCCGTATTGCGGTGG
This sequence comes from Lissotriton vulgaris, assembly GCF_964263255.1. NCBI lineage: Eukaryota > Metazoa > Chordata > Amphibia > Caudata > Salamandridae > Lissotriton > Lissotriton vulgaris. The sequence continues at coordinate 723,758,474 of NC_141689.1, read as the reverse complement.
GAGCGCCTGTAGGACATCAAGAGCTGAGAATTCGTCCAGCCAGGTTTCTGTCAGAAACAGGATGTCCAAATTATTTTCTTCGATGCAGATATATATATCAGTTTTATGTTTATTTACTGACCTGTACTGGAGTCGGTAGGTGTACAGTAGGTGGAGTTGACCTGAGAAAATCAAAGCGCACAGTTTTATAAAAGCATATGTGGTTGCAGACAGCCATGGCAGGTGTTACAGTTAGATGTTCCAAAAAGTAAAATAAGCAGGGAAACCACAATGCACATGGAATTTACCTTTGTCTCGTGTAACATTTTACATTATTTCATCATATCTCATTTGAGGCATGTAAACATCTATATTTCACAGGCTAACACTGCACAGTCATCTTTAATAGCCTTGTAGCAAACCTTGCAATTTTCCAAAATATCCAAGCCATTACTTTGCATTCATTGTCCAGCTAATTTTGCAAGCTTTCACAATTCCACCAATATACATTGACTGCCAATGCCATAACGACAGGTTAGCGCACATCCAATAGTTACATGGCGAGCCCGGTTTCAAAGTTTTTATAATGTCTTTACTTGCACACTCAGACTGTTTTCCATCAAGCTCCTAGTATGCAGAGTTCATGGGCTTTAAGCCATTGGCTTCTGGGGTCATTCCCCTGCCGTGCTGGGGGGAGAGGCGTGCACAGCGCCCCGGTGCTCATGACGAGCTCAACTCGTCATGAGCCAGGGTGGTCGTGTGCTCATGACGAGCTCAGCTCGTCATGACCACACCCGTTTTATTAGAACGCTCGCACAGCAGGGGAATTTGCCCAGCGTGCGAGCGTTCTAACTGTCATGACGAGCTGAGCTCCTCATGAGCACACGAGTACCGTGGCTCATGACGAGCTGAGCTCCTCATGAGCGTGGGAGGGGTTAAAGTGCTCTAGTTAGCACAATAAATGGTGTTCACTTGACTCCGGCTAATTGAGCCCTGCGTTCCCTGTGTTAAAGGAGTTCTGTGTTTAGCCTCTTTCTGGGTTTATAGTGTCTCATTCGGACTATAGTTCTCAATACTAGATCTGCTAGCAAATGAGAAGGCATTGTCACTGAGAGGAGAGGGGCAGGAAGTCGTCCAGTGCCACAATCCTGACTACCAGATTACAGACATTCTACCTTTGTTTTACCTTCCCTTCGAAGTACTTCCTAGCAGCAGCCGCATGGTACTTCTGGCTCATGGCTCCTGGGTAAATGTAAGCAGGAAGCTTGCAGCTCCCTTTCTGAGAATGGACCCACCAATGAAAAGAATCTAGCCTTAGGGCCTCAGACAAGATTGGGTATATAGCAGCACAGATTGTCGGGGACACAGCAGAATAGGGGACAACCATGCAGGAAAGCCTTCTTAATCTTGCATGACTGCTACTCCAGAAAACTGGAATTATATTGAGGATTGCTATGTATACCAAATCATTATCACCTGGATAAGTGAAGGCATATGTAAATGTATGTATGTTTGCTAATGTTTCTTTGAAGGTATTCCCTTACTGGAATGTCCACTTATTGCTTCTGGGAGAAGATTTACTCATAAACACAAGTAGTCAAAGTGTATGCCTTGACAAGATAATGGGGGCTTCGCCAGCTAAGATGGACGAGTAGATGCATTAGCGCGGAGTTCTGTCCCGCTAGAATAGAAATCCTGCATTAATCCTTGCGGCAAAGGCAACATAGCCCCAAGAATCATAGCGATTACCCATCAAGACCCTGGAAAACGTGGCGTTCAGTCACTGATAGCACCGGGAGCTGCATAACCTCAGAGCTGGAGAAATGGGGAGTGCCTGACCCTGCTATGGCGATGCCTGATCCTGCAACGAGGCGAGAATAAACCAGCGGGGGAAGGATCAATGCGGCGGTGAATGACTGTGAGTGCTCCCAGAGGTGATGGTGAGGCCCCTGAGAGCGCAGAGCCAGCTGAAGCAGAGAAGTGCAGCTGAGATGTGACGGCCTGACCGGGAGGCCTAAATCTCAAAGCAGTCCCATTGTGATTCACTTGAGTCTGAGGGGGATGAGCATTGAAGGACTGCCCCGGCGATCATGATGCTGATCTCCTCAACTTTAGAGCACCTACAAAAATGGTGCCCTGCTGCCGGCTGATTGAAAAAGCGGCAAACTATGCTGCCGATGAAATGGGGAGTGCCCGACCCCACGATGGAGTTGCCAAGCCGAGGTGCACGGTATGAGTGAGTCAGCAAGGGAAAAGAGTGGTACATCGACAGCCGGTTGGAGGTGTTCCTGGGGGCGGCGGGAGTCCTATGAGATCCTGGACCTGGCCAGGTCTAAAAGGTGTGTACCTACAGCCGGGGGAGGGGGCATAAATTCAAATATGGCTATCGGAGGCCTCTCGCAATTTCCTGGGCATGGAAATACCACCCGAGGAACCCCAGGCGGGGGTCACTGTGAAGGACTGCCCAAATGGAGAATTGGAGGACCCGGCCACCGAGAAAAGGATTACTTAGCCTCAGGGAGGAAAGCAATAACAAAAGAAAGAAGGCCAGAAAGCAATGATAGTGTAAGCCTTGGGAGAAGTGGAAAGATTGAACAGGGCCCAGACCCCTCTTACACGCCAGAGGCAAGCATAAATAGCACAGAGGGCCATCACCCTCCTTTAGTTGCAGAGGGCCTGGAGAAAAATCATTCCTGAGGCATCAAACATCTACAGGGCCAAATAGACTGGTTTAAACATGCTAAAGGCAAGTTGAGGGACCGCAAGCAGCTTCTTTTCCGTGCTGGAGGTACTGGGTCATGAAAGTTGGGTCTGGAAGGGGCCTGCACAGGGGAACAATAGAGCCTTTAAATGAGATATGCAGTACGCCACTGGTGAGCATCAGTGAGGGACAAGGACTCCTACGCAGGATAGTAAAGACATTTATATTCAGAGCTCCCCATAGATGACATCAAGACGTGGTCCCAGTATGGGGAAGGACAAGTCAATGAGAGGAGGACAATCTAATAAAATTGTATAATATACAGTAACAGGTCCGATGATTGGTGGCCAGCCTCCCTTGGTTCATGCCCCTCGCCCAAACTCTTGTGAGTAATCTTAGGGTAACAATCGACAATAAGCTGTCCATGTCTGATCACATTAGCAAAGTAGGAGGCACCAGCTTTGGCCTCATGCGTAGTCAAAGGAAAATCTTTAAGTAGATTCCCCTCTCAGCTCGTATGCTTTTAGTACAGGGACTCATTGTCAGTAGGATTGATTATGGGAACGCACTTTTGTCCTCAACAAATACCACCCTGTTGGCTCGCCTACAGGTTCTACAGAACACCGCTGCAAGGCTGGTGCTCGACCTTCCCTCCCGCACACCTTCACTACCCTGCTTAAAAATCTTGCACTAGCTCCCAATACAAAAACGCATTAAATTCAAACTATGTTGCCTCATCCATAAATCCATCAATGGGCATGGCCCGGCATACCTAGAACAAAAGCTTAAGGTCTACCACCCGGTGAGAACGCTTAGATCATCCAGCAAGTCTCTCCTAAGTGTCCCTAGGGTACATACAGCCAGAAACGGTTACAGGGCATTCAGCAAAACAGCTCCTGAAGCCTGGTACTCCCTGCCCCTTCAGATCAGGACAGAATCCGACTACTGAGATGCCGCAGACAACTAAAAACATGGCTATTATAGACCTGTCTTGCCCTGCCTGGGTCTCTGCGAGGAGGTTATTCTACAAGCGCTCTGAGACCTTCGGGTGATTTATGCGCTATACAAATGTAAAAAATGGAAATGGAATGGAACAGGACCCGGCCTGACGGAGCAGCCCAGACGAGAACCGACAAGATAGCGCAAGACAAAACAGACATTCTGAATGCTATTAGAGACTCCCGGAGTCAAAAATGGATACCATGGTAATGGATATCAAGGAAGAAGTTGGGACACTGTGGGAAGAGGTCAATCGGCTTTGCACAATACTCTTGGCACTCCAGACCCAAACCATTTGTCTGGATGATAGAGTGGAGGATGCTGAAGGGCGGTCGAGAAGAAACAACCACAGATTCGTGGGATTTCCCATAAAAGCAGAACGACCAGCGGCGGACATTTTCTTAGAAAAATGGATTAAAGCAGCCATGGGAAACATCAGACTCTCCAAATTTTTTGCCATTGAAAGAGCCCACTGCGCCATCCGGCCCTCGTTAAGCTCAGGTGCTCTTCCACAAGTGTTGATAGCTCGACTGTTTAATCACAGAGACAGAGACATAATTCTTCAACACATTCGGGTCAAAAGCCCGCTGAAATATAAAGACCGGAAAATCCAAATATTTCCAAATTATACCAGCAAAGTGCAGGAGCTCCGAATGGTTATCTAGAGTTTAAAGGTGTCTCGAGAACATATTATTAAATACAGTCTGCTATTCCCTGCAAAACTACGTGTACAGTATAAGGATAAGGTCCACTTCTACGACACGCCACAGGATGTAGTGGACTGGATGGAATCGATAGGCCTGGCACAACCGGACCAGAATCAGGGTTGGCAAGAGCAGCGGTCACGCCATCTCCAGCTGAGAGGACAATGACGGGAAAGCTTGGAATAACGACTCCCTCCGCAGGAGGCACCGGGGTCAGGATGAATTCTGGTCAACGCGACAGTACACTACAAACAGAATCAATGACTATTCAGCTCCAGAATCAGTTTTCCCCTCTCCGCCTAGTGCAAGAAACTTAATCTCAGTCAGAGGGGACTACAGAAGGATAAAAAGGGACAGACGAGTTTATTCTGCAGACTAGATGAAAAGTCAAGTATGTGAACAAGTGTTGATAAAGAACTGTGATCAAAGGTAATCCGGGGGTCTGTCCTAGATGGTGGATTGACTATAAATTGCTATTAAGTTCTATGACAGGTATATAGGTGGGGAACGGGTGGGTACATCATGGAGATAATAATCCTTACGGGACGCTATGCTGCGTGGCTCAGCTACTAAGATTCATTAGACTTCCCAGTCGCCTCCCCTACGTGAGTGGCCTTGCGGGGAGGACAGGTCCAACGTGGTTCCACGAGTTCGGTGGCTGGGTCTCAGTGTTGATAGTTATCTAGATAGACACATAGACATTGAAGTTGGACAGTTTCATGCTGATCCCGTTAGGGTAGTATTACAGAGATAAAGTATAAGGGATAAGGGTAGGGTGAGGGCAAGAAAGGTGGGGCGTAGCCCCAGGTACTTAGGCCACGGTTTGTACCAGGGGGGATGGGAAGCTACTTCCTATGGGGGGAAGGGAGGGAAGGTTGGGAAATTACACTGTTGGGAATACATTCAAAACCAGCAGACAAATTTGGAGTTCTGACACACAGAGGGAAAGATGAACGGTTGCCATTTGGTGCTGTCGGGTGAGACATGGTCCTTCAGTAAGTGTCAGACAAAAACTTTGGGTCAATTCAATGTCACAATGGATGAATGATGTACCTACAAGTTTATAACTTGGAATTTTCAGGGTCTTAATAATTTTGTAAAACATACAAAAGTATTTGCCTGCATGAAACATTACGGGGTTTCAAAAGCATTCCTAAAAAAAACGCACCTCTGGGGGAACTGCCTTAGGTATGTTCAAAGACGCTGGAGGGGTCAGATATTTGCGGCGTCTTACTCAAGGTTCTCTAGGGTGTGTTGGTGTGGGTGGCATCGGGGGTCCCTTTTAAAATGTCTCGGCCAAGCCAGATCCTAATGGTAGATTCATAATAGTCAAAGGCACATTCGATGGTCATGACATATGTCTGATCAACATCTATGCACCCAACAATGATGACGGAGACTTCCTAAGACCGACCTTCAGTCAGGCCCAACTTAACTCAGACACAGAAATACTGATAGAGGGAGATTTCAACTGCACATTTGATGGCGCACTGGACAGACTTCCAAAGAAATTAGATACTAAACCCAAAGTAAGGGAGGCCATGAGAGTAATGCAATCTAACTACGGATTAGTAGATATCTGGAGACACAGACATCCGCACCAAAAAACATACTTGTGTCATACACCAGTGACAAACACATATAGTAGTCACGGCTATTTCTTTATGCAAGCGGAAACAGTGTACAGGGTAGATGGAGTACAATATATGGCCCGATACCTGTCCGATCACTCCTCCTTGCTAATAAACTATACTCTGAATAGGCCCCGTCCCCCAATTCCACTTTGGAGGGTTAATGTCGAAGCTGTGTCGGGCCCAGTATATAAAGATATTATAGATACGGAGCTGAGAGGATACTTTAATACCAATTGGAAGACATCAAATACTAGGGTGACGGATTGGGACGCAATGAAAGTGGTGGTAAGGGGGGTCTGCATGACAACAGAGATGGGAGTCAAAAAGGTGTTGGAAAGGGACCTGCATGAACAAGCAAGTAAGTTAGCTATGCTAGAAGCATCAAATCCCACAAACATAGAGAGTCTCCAGGGTTAGACAGAGCAGAGACAAAAGGTAGGAGAGCTGTGGGACAGGCTGGATAAATGCAACCGTACTAAAGGCAGGAAGTGATGGTACATAGAAGGGGACAAGGCTGGTCGTTTGTTGGCGCAACTCATAACGCAACCCAAATCAATATTGGTAATCAGGCACCCCGGAAGTCAGAGGATGAAATACATGCAGCACTAAATAAATACTGTATTTGTGGAGCATCTGTAAAAAACTTTACACAGAGGCCTGGTTAGAGGTTCCCTCCTCAATGATGGAGCCTTTTTTGGTGGGGATTGGTCTGTCTTGTCTAGATCAGGAAGCCCAAGATGTCCTGGGGGCTACACTGACTAAGATGGACCTAGCAACAGCGATTAAACAGATGTAAATATTTTAGTCACCAGGCGCTGACGGCCTGATGGCTGAATTTTATAAGCAATTCCCAGAAGTACTTGCAGAAAAATTACTCGAGACCATAATTGAGGCACAAGAGACAAAGGAACTACCGAAGTCATTACAGAAGGCTCTCATTGTGCTCATTCCTAAACCGGGTAAGGACCCACACTGCCAAACTCATATAGACCCATATCCATGCTAAATGTGGATCTGAAGCTCATCAGTCATGTCTTGGTGTCCAGTTTGCTCCTGTATATGCCCCAGATTATACATGAAGACCATTCGGGATTCATACCCCTAAGGAATACCCTGAGAAACATCAGTTGCCTGGCACATGTCATGCAGATACAGGAAGGGAGACCGGGAAATAGCTCTATTGCCTTCTTAGATATAGAACAAGTGTTTGATTTGGTCAGATGGGACTATATATGGCAAGTGCTAGAAAAAATGGGACTAGGACAGAAGAACATCGAATGAGTTAAACTACTATACACAATCCCAATTGCAAGGGTTCGTACTGGTCTCTACGTGTCAGACAGTGTAGAGCTCCAAAGAGGGACAGAGCAGGGTTGTCCGCTGTCCCCTTTGATATTTGCAATAGCAATGGAGCCGCTAGCCTGCCACCTAAGAGTGGCACTCAAGGGACTTGGGATACAAATTAGACCAACAGAGCATATATCTACCTGTATGCGGATGACGCTTTGGTGTCCTCAACCACCCGAGGCAGTCTATGAGACTATTGCTTAAGCGCTGGATAACTTTGCATCAGCGCCGGGATTAAAAATCAATACGTCAAAATCTCAATAATACCCGATCATCCGACCAGCAGGAGAAGAAGAATCACAACTCCCACAGTTGGAGCTGCCTTGAGAGTTGGAATCAGTCCGATACCTGGGAATTCATATTGCTAGGGATAGAGACCAGTTCTATGAGCAGAATATGGGTCAAATCATAAGGGGACTATACGTAAGTGTCAACTTCTGGAATACCCTAAAACTATCCCGGACAGGCAAAATCGCATTAATACAAAATGGTGGTGCTGCTGAGATGCCTGTACGTCATGCAGGGGCCCTTTATTAAATCCCCCGCAGAGTCTTCAAAGAAATAGATGTGATGTTGACATCTCTTTTATGGAATGGGAAGCGATGCAGGGTGAGCCTTGAGGTACTGAAACTACAATGGAATAGAGGAGGAATGGAAATCCCAGACCTGGAACTCTATTATTTGGCATCACAGTTACAGCACGCAATACAGTGGCTTGACTTGGAATCCTCTTGAGAGAGGAACTTGATGGCCGGCACATATGGAAACCAACAGTTGGCGGCCCTCCTTATGAGGGGAAAAGGCAGGCGGGACATGACCCCCCTCCATACGGTTAATGGCCAATTTCTGGGATAGAATGGTTAAAATGGTAATCAGGAGGAAGCCCTTTGCTCCGGAAGTGGATGTCTGAGCCATACCACAGTTCGCCAAAATGGAGTAAGCGATGACCATTGAAAAGTGGAAAGTGGGTGGCTGCCTGATGTTGGCGGACCTATACCCAGAAGGCAGGGTTATAACCTATCGAGATGCGGTTGAATCATTTGATCTGGGTACTGGACAATTCTTGCAATATGCAAAAATAGCAGCGACGGCTAGAGGCCTCTGACCAACTTTCCCAAAATCCCCGGAACATTCAGGAATATTAGTCACCATGTTTGCCAGGGCAGAAGTTTGTAACCCACCTGTATCGAGCATTGAGAAATGATAGGCATGGCAAGTCTCTAGAAATAAAAGAAAGATGGAAGGAGGTGGTGGAGCATCCGTTATCGCCATCTGATTGGAAGAAAATATACAAGGGAACAAGGGAGTACATAAGTGCCAGATTTAAACTAATACAGTATAATATAATACATATGACGTATCTTTCCTCCAGACGGCTACACACGATCAATGCAATGCGAAACCTACAGTGCCCTAGATGTAGATACCTGCAAGCCAACTTTGTGCACATGGTTTGGCACTGCCCACGAATACAGGTGTACTGGTCGCCAGTACTCAACCAACTTAATAGGGTGACGGCTTGGGAGATAGAGCTAGAAATCAGAACATGCCTTTTGGGACTGATACCTAATAATCCTAAACACAAATCGACCAGGCGTTTTTGATACTGGGACTCACACTAGCAAAGAGACGGATAGCAATACGTTGGCTGACCCCACAGGGCCCATCCATTGATAAATGGAAGATTGACGTTAAGGATGGGCGACAGCAGATCAGGATCATATGAGAAAAAACAGAAGTGATAAGAAACTACCAGAGGTACTACTAGCCTGGGGAATGATGTTACAGGAACTGAGGGCCACAACCCAGACAACACAAGTAGACCCAGGGGAGGGAGAGCAACGAGACACAAAGACCTTCCAGAGCAAGAAGGACAAGCTACCGGCACCCAACAGGGCCCCTAAATACCGGACATCGGGGCAGATTTACAAGCCCCCTGCGCCACCAGTACGTCACTGTTTGTGGCGTACTGTTGGCGCAGGGGGCTCCTCTATAATTACAAGGAGAGGAAAAGCCACCATGCATGACTTTTCCTCTCCTTGTAAATACGGCCCCTACAGACGCAGCATTTTGTGTTGAAGGGGCGTTCCATGGTTGTTGCTGTGGGTGTTTCCAAGCAACACCCAAGGAACAAGACACATCTCCAGATTTATAGAGAAATCATAAATCTTGAGATGCATGTGAATGCTATGCCACCCTAGAGGTGGTGTATTGAGGCACAACTAGGAGAAATGTTTTCATTTCTCCTCGTTTTTCCTCTTTCAATGTGTGCTGCATTCTACAGCACACATTGAAAGAGGAAAATACCTGTAGTGAATATTTTTGTGCAGGAAGGTGCCCCTTCCTGCACAAAAACTGTGCATGGCTGCAGTTTGTGCGCCAGTGCAGGGGGATGCACAGAGATGCGACATATTCTTATAAATATGTTGCATCGATGTTCTTCAGAAGTGCTGCAGCGTGGCGCAGCCAAAGGCTTGCAATGCCACGCTGCGGCACTTCCTCGTATATCTGCCCTTCCCTCTTTTGGGGGCTGTTACACCCAGAAGGTCCCAGGGACTACCGACTCCGACCGGGTAGCTTGGTGCGAGGTGCAAAGGCACTCCGGAAGCTATGTGTTAAGTAGTTGTGCAGCACACACTCACACTGACTCAGTAAAGTGCACGCAATGAGAGGACATCACTCCAGGTTCATTGACAAAACAAGAATCAAACAGCCTGATTCATGAACGGGCCGTTTTGCGAGGCTCAAATAGCGAATCATAAGGAATCGCTATTTGAGACTCGCAAAACGGTATTCATGTAGGAATCGCAATATTAATTGCGATTCCCATTGATTCCTTATTTGCGATTAGCTAATTGCTAATCGCAAATAAGGAATAACTCCCCATGCATTCCTATGGGCCAAAAGGCCCATAGGAATGCATGGGGAGTCATTCCTCATTTGCGATTAGCAATTAGCTAATCGCAAATGTGATTGCGAGTACAAGGGTGCCAGGGGTGTCCAAAGGACACCCTGTAGCACCCCTGCAATGGAAATTAACACAGGTGTTGCACACACACATGTCCAAAGGACATGTGTGTGTGTAACATGCAACTCAGAAAAATACATTTAAATGCATTTTTCTGAGTTTTCGCAATTTACCACGAGGTTTGACCTCGCGGTAAATTGCGGGCCGAAATTGCTATTTCGCAATTGTAAAATGGATGATGAATTACATTTAAGGAATCTCAAATTGAGATTCCTTAAATGTAATTCCTCGCAAATATGCGAATTAGCAAATAGCGATTTTTGCATTTGGGATGTTGAATCCCAAATGCAAAAATCGCACTCGCAAAGGGCCAGATTCTCAGAATCTGACCCTTTGCGAGCCGATTTAGGCTTCATGAATGAGGCTGTTTATCTATTTCGTGTCAGGATTTGAAGTGCAAAGCCCGCACAGTGGGTGGAATAACCAGTTTTTCTACTTTTCAGGTTACTACAGATAACACTTTTGACACACATGTACACTAAAAGTAACGTTTCCCCTCTACATGGTCAACATAGACAACATTTCTTTTGCCCCTGATCATTAGAGGCAACATTTCATATTCTCCTGGCTAAGGCAGATAATATTGTGCATACAGAGGTGGTAACAAAACACTTAACATATCTACTGTGGCATATAGTCAATATCAGCACCCAAGCCCCTCCCTTTTTATACGTTCATTCCGGGTAACTGGGCTCATAGGAAGTGGGTACACAGGAATGAAGGCCCAGTCTAGCTCAACCTCCGGGTATCCAGCCTAGGGTAATTGTATACCCCCAGTAAATAGGCAATGCTGGCACGATTCCCCTGGAAGGGGCAGCCCCCCAGACAGTGGTCGCGTGCATTCGGGCCTTGTGTCTGTGCCGCACTCACCGCGTATCAGAGGAGGGCAGTGCCGCAGAAGCCAGGTGGCGCCGGGCAGAGTCCCGGGTAGACGCCCCCTCTCCAGGCAGCCCGCTGCTCCTTTCTTCCAGGGCTCTCCCCTAGAGGGGAGGCAGCAAGATTCCCCCGACATCTTTTAAGTTCTCGCAGGCGAGGAATCTAAACTGGGGCTCCCACATGTAGCGGAACCCCTCCTAGGAAGATGGGGACAGGCCACAGGCCTCTATTGGCCTAAAGATCCCAGAGCCAATCCCTGCCTGGCTCAAAGGGGGCGCGGCTGATGACGCAGCAGGCGCCCCGGTTGCTAGGCAATGCGTGCTCTCTCACTCCATTACCAACCCGACCTTCGCTGACACTGCGGCGGCCCTCCCTTCACTCTGGGGGTGACAACAGAACTCTGAAGGGTGCAGCCGTCCTCCTCCTCAGCGCCTGGCAGGCGGTGGTAGCACCGGCCACAGCGTCACTCCCTGCTTTGTCATGCCGTGTCGCGGTGGTGAGTCCAGCTCTACAATAGCGCTACTCTTTCTTCTTGGCGCTCGACCACGCTAGCGGGGATCAGGGCAAACTGCAGCGCTTCCCTTTTGCCCCACACTCCCTCTACTCACAGTGCGGGGGTCACAGGGGTATTTCAAGCGGTCCTGGGCTGCGGCAGTGCTTACAGGCCCACAGTGCTTCGTCAGGCGCAGCACTAGCAGAAAGAGAGCCCCTAGTCCATGGCAGCAGTCCCTAGCCCAGCGCTCCTTAACAATCAAGTCTGGGCTACACATCAGCGCCCCAGCACAGTGCTAGCAGACAGGGGTAGTCTCTGGTGGAATGGCGCTTTGATGTCCCAGTGCTTTACCTGGTGGTTCCCTCGCAGTAGAAGCGTCCACTGGTTCCTCAGCGCTCAGTGGTCACAGCGCCAGTTGGGGAGACCCAGGTGTCAGGCATCCAGCGCTTCTTCCCTCAGTGCTGGCAGTATATGGCAAGATCGGTAATAATGTCAATGTAAAATAACTGTAGGTCAGAGGGAGACTCTTTGTTTTTATGGCAAGATTGGTTGCAGGGGTTAGTAGTGGTGAGTGGAAGGACGGTAATCTTGAGCAGGCACACTGGAGTTGGTCTCCCTGCTCCCCTCCCCCTTGGCAAGGTCAGCAGGTTGGCAAGATCACTCGGCTACCTTGGGGTCAGCAGGGCCTAAGGTCAGTCATCCCCAATAGTGTAGCCTTCCCCCAGCTCAGCAGCCTATACTTCAGCAGGGGGGCCCCAGGTCCAGTACTGCCCCAACTAACTTGCAGGTTTTCCCTCCCTTACCTTTATACCCATAGGTCAGGTGTCCATACAAAAAGTGAGCAAGTTCTGGTGCCAACCTGGGGAGTTGGAAAATTCCAGAAGGCTCTCGGGACACTGTGGTGGTTTCTCTGGTGATAAGGGGCAGTACGCTCAGAGCTACAGTAACATTATGCCCCAGCCTGATCCCAACTACTAGCGCACAGATATGATAGTGGCCACTCCGCAGTAGCAGGGGCCTATGGCAAGCATATTGTTAGGCAAGAGCACCTGCACCTCAGCACTGTTCAGCAGCGGTAAGGCGTCCAGAGTCCTAGGTCCAATGAAAAAATGGTGGTAAAAATTGAGGCAGAAAGGGAAAAAATGTGGGGTAAGACCTCCCTAGAGGTGACAGGTCTAACACGGGCAAATCAATTTTCCAAGAAGAAGCAAAATAACAAAATAGCATACCTAATATTGTCAGATGGAAGCTTGTGGGATGGTGGGGGGGTTTAAGGGTATTTTTCAAGTTACTATCCCCAAGTTTGGAGTCCAACAAAGAGTGGAAATGTTATTGTAAGAAGACTAAAGGTTATAATGTCACAGATAAAGAGATGTAAAAAGATTTGTCAAACAATGATTGATAACTATTGTTCAATATGATGAAACAATAAAGAACCCCCCCCCCCAAAAAAAAAAAAAGATGACAAGAACACATTTATTATTACGTGAAATTGCACTGCTAAATCCAGCCATCTGTGCACCTATGTATATGCACAGTGGCTTAGAGAATCTGACCCTCAGTACCTGGGACAAATAGATGAATCCGAACAATCCAGCATTCACGTGCACAAATTGCTTTTTCTAACCTCAAATTATTTGAAAATCTCCCAAAAAGGGTGCAGTGCCTAAAAAGGCAATATTTCATTTACAGTTTAGTGCTAAAGCAAACGGCAATATTCCGTGGAACACCATTAATGCTAAAATAACAATGTTTATTTCCCGAAACGATTTAGAGCAAAAAAAGGGCTCTCGTTTTTCCATCTAATCTTTGGGTATTTGCAATGTTTACCACTAGTTCTGCTAAAAGCAAAGATTAAAGTAACACGGACACTCACATTGACTGAGCGAGTGCAATTAGTGCTACACTCAAGTAAATGCTAGTGAAAAGAACAGGCTGACTACCTATCCCGCCACCCAGATGTCGTCAGCCAATATCCACCACGAGAAGAAGGCGTAGAAGCTGAGGAGTAGCATAGCTTGCTTCAGTTTAAAGGGCTACCTACTTAGTTTAAATGAGACCGAATTCCTTTATGAATTTAAGAATTTTGCTCCCTGGGTAAAGCGACATCGTTTATTTTCAATTGCCCAATCTTTAAAAGGTGTGCCTTTAAAGTACTCTTATGTATTTCATGTAACATCCCAGATATCGCACAATAATATTCAAACTACACTTAATGTATGTATGTATAATGAATATTTTGAAATGTGTCAATATCCCTTTCTCGGATTCTCCACTGATAGGCGTTTTCTCCGTGGAATAAAATAGCCTTTCTAAAAGCGACGGCATTGTTGTACCTGGCATTCCCGCACTGGTACAGATATGACCTTGGAGATTAATTAATGTGAGGCAGAGATTGGCGTGTGATTGCAAAAAACTCTTGTTAAAAACATTTCCGCTCCTGGACACTGGTCTCCGGAGAAACCGTAAGCAATTTCAGGAAAACATAACCAAATTCTAGTCACAGCGAAAACTCCCAGTCAGCAGTTTATAAATCTAACCTTCTCAAAGTCAGCTCCGGGCGATTTAGCAGAGGGTGAAAAGTTCACACCAAATGTTGCTGAGCTTCAGTGTGCTTTGGTTTCTTTTCAGCTTTATTTACACTTTGTGATCATGCACTAGATAGTGTTTGACGTGCAATGCTCATGGCAGGTGCCATATGTTTTCAGAGCTAGGAGTTATGTAGTAGTGTAAAGTTGTTAATGTGAGTTAACGCTTCCGGATTAGTGATTTCAGAGACTGCAGGCGCGAGCTTGCGTTGACTTGTTCTATATCCCTCTGCGGGTGTTACTGTTTGAAAAAGCCCCTGCTAATATGTTCTAATGTTTGGCAACAGTTTGCGTTATATACGTGTTACAGCGTTCTTACTATGGTCGATATGCACTCGAATAGCAGAGACTATTCGGATGGGATGCATCACAACCGTGCCTGCATGGGAGAAATGTACAAAGAAAATGTGTGGAACTAAATCCTCCCACTTCTTGGCATCTTATCGCTAAGAAGTCCTAATTAAAACCAATTAACTTGGTAAGAGGCAGCCTTTCATCTTTCTGTAGTACAAACAATTTTCAAATTATATTTGTATTTACATTCCTCGGGAAAATGTAGGTTGTAGTGTCACTGCTGGCCCAGTTAATAAATATTTATCACTGCTTCTTTGCTTCTTTGTCCCAGTCCTTCCATCACGAGATGAGTCCATACAGAGATAGACATCCTTCTACTTTCTTAAAAGCAGTTATTAATTTGTAAAATCTTAGGTACTGTAGCGTGTGGGGTCGAGGCCCTACACGTGGGGAATGGGGCTCACAATAATGGACACAGACTCTAGTTAACTGCTCAGCCGGAAAGACCCCGAGCGGTCTTTCGCATTGTTTATTTATACCCCGGTGCGAGCCCGCCCCGGGGTATGCGTGCATGCGTGTGTGTGTGTGCTACAATGTAGGGGAGAGCCCTAGTGGCTCTCTACATCCCTCCTTCAATTTAGTTCTGTTCTTACAGCAATCACACGTTTCTTGATTCATGGAGATGTCCATTCAAAGTCTCTCAGATTCTGGCTGGGTCTCGGGTTGGGCCGCAGATTTTAGCATTGATTTCGGGCACACGGCGACCCTGCAACCCCAGCCGGGGTTGTCCCTGCATTCTCGCCACTGAGGGCCGCCCAGGGTCGGTTGTTCTCGACTGTGATGTTTTGCGGTGTCATTCTGGGCAGACTCTCTCCTCTTTGCCTGGATATGGGTGACCCTGGCAATGACCCTCCGAGATCTAGACCTTCATCATCTGCTGCCTCCGGATCTTCCGTGGTGTGTTTGTCTTCAGTTGCCTCACTTATTTTCTTGAAGCATGACACGTTGCGGGTCACCACTTGTCCATTTTGCTTTGCGGTCACCATTGTTCCTTGGACCTTGTCTACGATCCACATCTCCGATTCATAGGGCGTGTGGAATTTCCACCCTGGGTGACGATCTCTCACCACAACCGTGTCCCCCTCTTTCAGAGTGGGCTCCTTGGCGTGACGATGCTCGCTTGTCTTCTGGTTGGTGGTTCGCCTCCGGGCTTGAATGGCTGCGGCATCTCTTTCTTCAGGCACCCAGGTACTGTCTGTCGGGATGCTGTCGCGGGGTGCTCTCTTGAATATCACATGGGCGGGAGCACATTTTGTGGTGCTGTGAGGCATCTGCCGATAGGCCCCTAGAAATTGATCGAGGGCTATTTCCGGATCTTCCCCACTGTCCACTGCGATCCTCAGGGCTCTGTTGAGTGTCCTCATTAGTCTTTCGACTTCCCCGTTTGCCTGGGGCCACAGCGGGGTGATTTTTCTATGCCTGATTCGGAGGCTCTCGAGATAGTTCTGAAATTCTCTCCCTTGGAAGGGGGGCCCATTATCAGACTTGATTTCTTCCGGGAGTCCCATGGTGGCGAAGATGCGACTCAGCACCTTTTTGACTTAGGGAAAAGCTGTCGAAGATATGACCTCCACTATCGGGAACTTCGAGAACGAGTCGACCAGGACCAACGTGTGTCGGCCATCAGGGAAACTCCCGAAGTCTATGTTGAGGTGGGTCCAGGGCGTCTGGGGTGCATCCTCTGTGATCACCGGCGCCGGGGCCGGGTCACTGCCCGTGATTGTGCAGGCATGGCAGGATTGTATCATCGCGTCAACTTGACTGTCCATGGCGGGGAACCATACCTTGCTTCTCAGACGTGCTTTTGTCTTGGCCATTCCCTGATGGCCTACGTGTGCTAGAGCTAACGCTCTTGGTTGGAGACTTTCAGGCATTGCGATGAGATGTCCTCTGAGGATGACTCCTTCATCGCCCACACTCAACTCACTCCGGACTTGCCACAGCTGTTGTCGCGCATGGCTCACTTCGAGTCGAAGGCTCGGTGCTCCATCAAGGAAGAGGGCCCAGCGGTTTTCCTCCAGAGCCTGGCGAACTCTTACTAGCATCTCGTCCGTGGCGGTCGCTTCTTCTATTTCCTTCAGCGTCATGTTTTCTGGGCATGCTGCCTGCGAGATCATGTGGACGAACTCCTCAGCTTCTACGCCTTCTTCTCGTGATGGATATTAGCTGACGACATCTGGGTGGCGGAATAGGTAGTCAGCCGGATTGTGTGCCCCAGGTCAGAACACAATCCTGAAGTTGTAACCCTGTAGCTGGACATCCCAGCGTTCGATACGTGGAGGTGCCAGCCTGGATGATCCTGCGAACAATGGCAGTAGCGGCTTGTGGTCTGTCTGCCATCATGGTGAACTCCTGCCCGCACAGGTAAAGATGGAAATGTTGACATGCCCATTTTATGGCCAGGGCTTCTCTTTCGATCTGGGCATACCTGGTCTCGGTGTCCGACAGCACCTTGCTGGCATATGCGACTGGTTTCCACCCTTCTGGTCCGTATTTCTGCAGGAGCACTGCCCCCAGGCCCACTGGGCTGGCATCGACGATCAGTTCTGTTCGACGGCGGGGCTGGAAATATGCCATGACGGTGTCTAGGAGGCTGGCTTTGATGTTTTGAAATGCATTGTTGGCGGCTACTGTCCATTCCCACTTGTTGTCTACTCGCGTGAGGGCTCTGAGGGGTTCGGCCAGCGTGGCCAGGTTGGGTATAAACCGACCACAGTAAGTGGCCATGCCCAAGAAACTGCGCACTTCGGTGGGGTTTCTTGGGGTGCTCGCTGCCTTGATCGCCTCTGCCTTTTTGGGATCCACTTTCAGACCTTCCCGCATGAACGTGTAGCCAAAGAAGTCTATTGACTCTTGGTAAAAGGAGCATTTCGACCGGTGTAGGGTTAGTCCGCTGTCCATGAGCCTTTGGAGGGTGGCCCTCAGGTGTGCGTGGTGTTCCTCGAGAGTTGCCGAGTAAACCAATATATCGTCACTGAGGTGATCACTCCACTCAGTCCGGATAGTACTTCCCGTATGGCGTTTTGGAACACCTCAGCAGCGGAGGAGACGCCAAAGCTTAACCGTTTGTAGCATCGAAGTCCTACGTGGGTCGAGAAAGTAGTGATATACCTACTTGCTGGTTCCAATTCGAGCTGATGGTATCCCGAGTTGAGGTCTAGTTTCGAGAACCATTTCGCCACATTCAGATCGGCCACTATATCATCCATGGTAGGAGTGATGTGTCATTCTCGCTTGACGGCTGCGTTAGGCAGCCTCATGTCCACACACAACCTGATCGCTCCAGGTTGTTTCGGCTTTGGTGCTACTACCAGCGGGGAAACCCAGGGTGTCGGGCCCGACACCTTTTCTATGACGCCAAGGTCTTCCAGTTTCCGGAGTTCTTCTTCGACTTGCGGCCTCAGGTTGAATGGCACTCTCCTGTGTCGGAGGGCTACCGGCCGTATTGATGTGTCTATGTGTAGCTTGAATTTTCGTCCTTTGAGTTTTCCGAGGCCTTGAAACAACTCTGGGAAGTCCTTCAGCATGAAGTCTGCATGTGCCTGATGCACCTGTTTGGCAAAGAACACAAGGCCAAGGTCCTCTGCCGTGTGGCAGCTCAGAAGGGTGTCCTTCTTCCCCTCTGTGATGTGGAACCGTGTTTCCGTGGAATATTCGCCGTTTACGACGGTCGTTTGGATCACTCCCCTTAGCGGAAGTGGGTCTGTTCCGCCGTAGGTGTAGATTCTTGCAGTGGAGGGTGCCAGCGGGGGTTTGGGAGACATTTTCTCATATTGATCAGAATCCATGACGTTCACGGATGCCTCCATGTCTATCAGGGCTTTTATTTCGGTGCCTTCCACAGCAATGGAGCACATGGGCGGTGGCCTTCTTCTGGTGTACGCTCTGCTGACGTAGGAGACGACATACACTTCATCATCCTCATCGTCTTCGTATCGAGGTCATCTCTCCTGCGCCTGGTGGTCAGGAGGGGGTGGGTCGTGGTCAAGCGATAGCTGCCAGATGCGCTGCGTCACTGCCCTGGCTCTCGGACCGGCTGGCTTGAATTTTCCTCCCCTATACACTGCAGCAAAATCGTTCAACCACCCGCATTTTAGGCAGGTCTTTCCTTTCACGCCACATGTGGCTGTCGTAGGATGATCTTCACCACAGTATCCACACTGATTTCCTCGTGAGGGGGTACTTAGTGGGCGAGTGGCTGGGAATCTTCTCTGGATTGCGTCAATTCTCTCATCCTTAATCGGTGTCGTCCTTGCGGCGGCCGGGGCGATCACCCATGTGCATAGCGCAGCCTCCATCTCCTCCGCCCTTGCGTTGGATAGCCCGTGTGACCTGGCTAGGACCAGTATTTCGTCTAGCGAAAAGCCCGGCTGGCGGAGAATGAGTTTTCTCAGGAGTTTTGACTTGCAGCCCACTATGATTTGGTCTTGGATTTCCTCCCGTGGGTTGGTGAATGGGCAGGTGCTCGCAAGCCGGCGTAGCCTAGTGTAGTACATGTCGACGGACTCCGACTCCGTTTGCCATGCTCATTTAAATTTGAATTTCTCAAAATCATTGTTGAGCTGGGGATCAAAGTGCGCATTAAGTGCTGCGACCGCGGCGTCATAGTCACGCTTGGGCCCGTGTTGGGGAGTGACGCGAACAGCTCGTAAATCTCTGGCCCACCATACAGGATGAGGAGTGACCTTTTCACAGTGCCGTCCGTCTCTCTGGTGCCTTTGAAGTATAGGTTGAGCCTCCCAACCCACGCCTTCCATCTTATCGCCGCCGTTGCAGGGTCGGTCGCCTCGCTGAACGGAGGAAGGGGTGCTGCGCCGGCATGGAGGTGGGTGGGTGTCAACAGTGTGGGAGCTCCGGCTTGGTTCTGGGCCTGTGGTGGCGGCGCGACTATCACTGGTGGTGGGTTTTGGCCTGCCCCATCTTGACTCGCTCCTGGCGCTGTTACCGACATGGTTCAGTCCTTTCCTGGCCCTTCCAAAGCTTCCCGGTGGGTCTCCGTGCGGTGGAGCCTCTAGCCCAGGTGTTCCTTCGGGATGGGTTTGGCAGCACTGCCCCTTGGTTTAGCCTGTGCTTGTTTATTCCTTTTCACGCCCACTTGATTTAACCTGTGCTTGTTTATTCCCTTTCACGCTTCGGCAGGTAGGAATTGTGATTTCTTCCCCCTCCTGGCTGTGGCTGCAGAGTATGGGGCTTGGCACGTCCACGTCGCGTGGATTCGCAGGTGCTGGGGCCGTGTGGCTTTGCTTGTGCTTGTTTTTTTTTTTTTCATTTCTTTCTCACCGGGCCGTGTGCCCTTGGGGGCAGGACCGGGGTGAGACACGGGCGTCCGTGTGTGCTTGTCGAGGAGCCGCTGCAGCGGCGAGGCTGGAATTGGAGCTAGGCCTCACCCAGGTCACGTGGTGCCGCCGCGCGAGTCGCGCGGGACTTCACCTCTGAGGAGGCACTGAGGCGTCGCTCGGCTCCGGCGCTGCCGGATGAGCTGGGAGGACACGCGGGGGTGTCGCGCAGGCAGGACAGCTGCTGACTCACCCGCAACTTGATGCTGGACGCCGCGCACCATGACCCTCCGGCGAGTCCCGCCGGCTGAAGGCGCTCCCTCCAGGGAGGCGCGTGGGCGGGCCTCGGGAACCGGGGTCAGTAGAGCAGCATACGCGGGTGGGCTCCGCAGCAGGATGCAGGCACACAGCGGCGCCGCCGACAGAGGCAGCCTATATATAGGGTACAGTGTCCCAATAGGTATCAGTAATAAAGACAGTTTCAAAGATGCATGCAATAAGCATTACAGGTAAAGAACCACAAGGAGTCTCAATACATTTGTGAGATGGTTATTAATCACCAACTTATTTGGAATGGGGAGCACAGTTAAAAAGCAGCACTGTACATGAAAACATTCATGAAGCAACCCAAATAACACTTGGTGACAAGGTGATAGCAAAGTGAAAGTGACGACGCAAGTGAACGTGGTGAACAGCGTGGTGGGCGCAAAGTGACTGGAAATAATCAGAAAAAGGCTCCACAATGAATACACATGATTACAATGTTTGAATTGAACACAGTTATGAGCCTAGAGATAGTACGCCAAGAAATTGCGCTATAATTGTCGATGGCGTTTCGATCCTCGGTGATTTGGGATCCTCTTCAGGACAGGGTTGGTGATGATTAGGAGTGCTGAAGGCAAGGAACGCTGACATTAAGTGGTAGTCAGTCGTGCAGCAAATATAAGTCCAGGCGATCAGAGGTGAAGCAGTGATCTTAGTCGGGGGTTCAGGTCTCAACGTATCGAGCCGGTGGGTTTCACTCCTGTTCTCTTTCACTTGACAGAGGCAGCCTGGCACACGTGCAGGTAGGTCGGCCTCGTCGCCAATGTAGCATGTGGGGTCGAGGCCCTACACGTGGGGAATGGGGCTCACAATAATGGACACAGACTCTAGTTAACTGCTCAGCCGGAAAGACCCCGAGCGGTCTTCCTCATTGTTTATTTATACCCCGGTGCGAGCCCGCCCCGGGGTATGCGTGCATGCTTGTGTGTGTGTTACAATGTAGTGGAGAGCCCGAGTGGCTCTCTACAGGTACCAGGGCCCTTCTCTAAAAGGCCACTGCGGCGTGCACCATGCGTTGCTACTGCCAGCGCTGCCAGCGTTTCAGGACGGCCAAACACCTCATGCGCAGTGTAGCTTTTTCCATCCCCAGCTGCGTTGTTTGGCTGGAGAAAGCAGGCACAGCCTCTCAGTCTGCCTGGGAGCACACATTTTAAGCGCTCTGACCAATCATGATGCTGCTTTCCTGCAGTGTCATGATTGGCCCAGTGCAGTTTGGGAGCGTTTCCCAGAAACAGGAAGAGCGGGACGGAGCAGACTGCGGAGACGATCAGGTAAGTTTATTATCTATTCCCCCACCCTGATTCCCCCATTCCCTGTCCTCCCCCCCCCCACATCACTCCTCTGGCCCACCCCACGACTGGAAAATTCAGATGATTTCAGGCCACACAAAGCTATGATAATGGCATGAGAAACTGATATTATTCAATTTCAATGTAATTTGACTTTATTAACAAGGTTGTTGTGCTCATCTAAACATTAAACAGACAGCTCCACAATGTGGTGGACTGTCACTAGAGCTGAAACTGAAATATAAGTGCAGGTGCGGAGCACCGGAAACAACCATCTCAAACTAAGCACAGCTTAAAAGAAAGACAAATAAACTCCTCACTCTCGGACAACGCATACAAGGTGTCACCTCTGTCCAGGACCCTCCTGTTTTGTCTGTTCCATCTGGGAGGCAGTCACATCGTGCTGCCTGTCTCAGGCTGCGAAATACTGCTCAAGCTTGTTTGGTCTTTTCCCATTTCTGCTAGTGGTTTCTTTCTGATTTGTTTTTGTTTCTCTTTTTTTGGTCGCATCTCTGGTCCCTGCGGGCTTATGACTTGGCCCTTGCTGGCAGGGTGGGTACCCTGGCCTCCATTCTAGGCTTGAAGAAAATGTGTAGTTCGAATTTTTGAGCCTGCTTTTCCCTGGCTCCTTACAGCACTTGAGGGTGGGCCTGAGGTTCTTCTCCATAACAATGCACTGGATCTCTACTGATGGATGAAATTTGTCGCCAAGGATGTGGTGGCTGGGCTTGCAGCTCTTCATCATCTAAGCTCTTCTAGGTTTCAGGCTGTTGTGCTCCTGTTCTCTGTAAGGTAATAGAACCCTTTTGGTGAAGGGCAAGTGACTGCCATCCCTTTGTTTTTTACACAGGTGAGAATTGGCTTGGACTTGAGCCTGTGCTCCCTGGCAGGCTTGGGTCCTGTGTGATGTTTACCTTGTCTCCGTATCTCATATTCTTTTATTAAGTTCATGTGTGACCCTGCTGGTCTTGCAGGGAGAGCCTGTGTGGCAACTGTCCTGAGGTAGGGCCTGCCCTTTCAGCCTTGCAGCTGGCTTGCTGCTGGGATGTGCCTACTCTACCTATGACACTGAGATTCTGTTCAGTAAAAGATAAGTTAATGGTATCACTTTTTAGATCCTGGTGTGCGGCTTTGTCTTTGACTCCCCGTATACTCCTTGCCGGGCTGCATCTTATGGTATGAGCTTCCTATCTTCCAGCCACGTGACCTCTTTTTTGGCTGTCTCCCTGTAGGGAGGCAGACTCCTTGATGGGCTTGAAGCTGGCTTTGGGGTTGCTGGGTAAAAACAAAAGACAGATATTTGGATGCGGTTGAAAAGATTTTAACATGTAATATGGGCTGCATAAACCTCAATCTGACTAATGTTACATTCACTCTTGAGCGTATCAGACAGTTCATCCAGCTCATCACAGACCAACAAACTATGGAAATCAAACCTTTCTAGCTTTTTAATGACTACAAGTAGGCATGAACATCTACTGTATTGAATGTGATGTATTTAAGCAGTGATGCATTCTTAAGTGAAAGGCTATCATAAAAGGGATGCACAGTGTGATGATAAGTAATTTACCGTTTTTTATTGTGCCCATCTTTAACTATATACTCTTAACCTCCAAACTCATCTTTAAATAATGCTCATGTGTTGCCACATCCCTAATAAAGGCCTTTAAAAAAAATTGGGACACGTTGAAACCTATCGACAGCCTTTCAAATGTTTTGGCAGCATGACTACTAACAGTTTGCCTCCCTAAAATAGTTTATTTTAAATAAAAAAAGAATGGTGTCCTCCCACAAGATAGAATACCTCTACATGTAGGTGGGAGTAAAGAGTCTTGAGATACTTCAGTCCATCATGAATGACTGAGCTCCAATGTCCAATCATATGTAATCACTACTATAAGTTTTAATAGCACTGGTCAGAGTCTATCGATCGAAGTATTGGGTTGTTAGTGTTGCAGAGGCAAGATGGCAGCCACGTCAGTGGCCGAGTAAGCACTGCAACTGACTGCGTCTCCAAAACCCACAGAAATGGAGACCTGAGGCGGCAGAAGATGATCTAACCTGTGCTCATGTCTTTTAAATACAGATGATCAACAGTAGCAAGCAGCAGCATATAATTATCACCATCAGGAAATGCTTTAAAGTTTACATACAAGACAGAGAGATCCATTATCGGGCTCCTGGTCATCGCCTCTGCTTCTGGTGCGGTATAATTTGGGTAATCAGCCGAGACACACTTAGGATTTGGAGTGAGGTGCAGAGGGTGAAGATGTCCCCCAAGAATACCAGGGGAGCCAAACAACACGGCAGAGCTCAGGCGGGGATCTTGCCAGCAAAGTAAACAGGAAACGCACAGGAAGAGACACAACAACAGGGAGAGGCTACAGAAGACGCAGACAGTGAATTACGTTCTGGGAGCTGTTGGACTGCGGGCCAGGGAAGAAAACCCCTGCTATTTTTCTCATCGCTAGAAAAGCGAAAAGCTGTACACCGGGCAGCTCTGTAATGGAGGAGGCTGGTGTATCACCCCAATGTGGTGAGGTGAGCGGTGAGAACACAGGGGCCTTCGATACTGGTCTGGAAATGGTAACAAACAAGGGGACTCATGTAGGTCAGATGGAAAGTGACTCTGTTTTATCCATTCATGGGGCTAGTGGAGGGTCAAGTAAGCAGCGTGCTACAACCTACTCCATGAGGGGGGGAGAACTCGGTATAAATACAGTAGAATTTATTTCTGGGGACACAGAGAAAGATAAAAGTACCAGCGCCGGCACTAGTGATAAAAGCCAAGCATCTGTAGTGGGAGAACTAGTTGACCATAGTAAGGCACTGGAGAGGAGGATTGAAGGCAATGTGGGTTAACATTTCTTTTCGATGTCTGATCACTCTAATTCATCAGGAGACAAGTCTGTACATTTATCTGATGCACCAACTGGCTCTCCAAATGGTCAGTGGAGTCAGACCAGTAGTCTACATTTAGATGAGACTCCGGCGAATTGGTCTAGGATGTCTGGCCCGGATACGATTCAGAAAAAAGGTTCTAACATAGTGACCTTAGATAATCAAACATCATCATCTCTAGGCCTAGCTGACCCTCTTGAGGAGATGCAATGAGGGCATCCAAACTCAATGGATCGCACAGAAGAAATCTCTCTGATAGTTATATATGAGACAATAATGTCACATAGAGAGGAGACCCGGGCAGAGAGCCAGAAAATGTAGGGAGCGTGCCACAAATGACAAAAGTCACTTCGGCGAGTTGTCAAATCCTGTTCCGAATTCACTGAGCGGATAACAGAGGCCAAGAATCGCATTTCTAATCTAGAGGATGCAATAACTGCTCAAAAGACCGTGACAGATGAACTTGCAATACAACGCAGTGATATGGCATGGAAGCTTGAAGACATGGAAAATCGTCTTTGCCGTAACAACTTAAGAATCCTGGGAGTTCCGTAAGGCATTGAAGGGATTGCCCCGTGGAAGTTTTTGGTAGGACTGTTCCCCGAAGCCTTCCCCAAATTGACGCAGTGGGTATGGGACAACGAAGTACAAAGAGCCCATTGGTTCCTCTTTCGACAGGACTCTAATCAGAGGGCTAGCAAACCAGTGCAACCAAGAGCAATCCTTAGATGTTTATCTAATTTTTTATCTGGGCAAGCCGTGTATATTCTGGTTAGGCCAGACAGGAAGAGAAGGGGAATGGGGTTGAATTTTTTGTTCACCCTGATTATTGCCATCAAACGGTGGAAAAAAGGTGGCAACTTAGGCAGCTAATTTCTCAGTTTCAGGTTAAAGGGGCCCAAGTGTTCCTCATGAACCCCACCAAGCTTAAGATTATATATAAGGATAACACCCGTTTTTTTACATCAGGGTTCAAGGCCAAAGAATACCTACATGATATTGTGCCATGAAGAGATGTATGTATAATGAGAGGAATGCTATCCTGGCTAAACCCGTTCTCTTTTTTGACGTTTATTCACTAACAATGTTTCACATACCTTTCCTTTGATTTAGTATATCTGTATGATTGTATCAAAGTGTATTGGAGCAAGTTTGACTACTTGCACTTAGTAGTGCATGGGTGTGGGAAACTCTGGGGTTAAGGGGGTGTGCTGGGGCAGGACTCTCCATCATCCAAGACCCATGAGTCTTGCAGCCTCTGTGGTTGGGTGGACGGGGAGGTCTCTGCTAGCAGAAGAGGCAAAGGTGGGAAGGGGAGGGGAGGATGGGACGCAAGAGGGGTGGCTTCTTCAGGGGCACAGGATCGAAAAATGGGGTAAAAAAGCCAATAAATGTTTGTTTGGGAAGTAAACGAATGATGTTCTTATGTTGGGAGAAGGGGATCTGCTGTCTTTCGCTATATGAAGAAGGTTCATAATGAGCATGTTTTCAGATTGTTCATTTAATGTTTGGGATTTGAATGAGAGAGCTAAGCGGCAAAGGGTAGCGCAAAAAATTACAAATATGGCCCCAATGTGATTTGAATCCAAGAAACACAAATCCCTTGGTCTAAGCGGAAGGTATTTGCAGTAGCTTCCTGTGGGCACAAGGAAAGCCCCGCCGTGCAATAACGTACATGATTTTACCACAACTTCGAGGGGAGTGGGCTGTTCCACATTTCTTGTTTTACTACTGGGTGTGTTTATTACAACAAATGGCTATATTGCTGATTGGAGAAAATGAAGTTATGATAGAAGAGTCCCCGAATATTTATAAAATTTTGTTGGGCTCGAAAACAGATTTTTTTCCAGAATTTAGAGCCTATTTACTACATAACAACTCGATTTAGGGTGCTTCAAGCTGCTTATAAAGTATGGTTACAGATTTGTAAGATGTTGAATATTGGTAAACTCAATTTTTATACACCTACCCCCTCTCTAGATCTCTGTCACTTAATCTTTTCTGACGCTGTCATGGCCAGATGGCGGATAAAGGGTCTTATGACCTTGGGGGATTTAATTAATAATGGTGCTATCAAGGCTTACTTCTCGTTGGTGTCCAAATATAATCTCTCTCAAGCTGATTTTTCTAAATATTTACAAATACGGGACTACATAACAAGAAGAGCAGATGTGATGAATTTGGCTAGGAAAAGTAATTTGCTGGACATATTGAGAAAGCATGGTAAGATCGGCAACTTATATCAAAGCCTTATTGAATTACAAAGGGATGACCTCGAAGTACAAAATTCTAAATGGAATAATAAACTGAAGCAGGAAGGGGATATCCTGCAGGAATCATTTGCGGTGGCTGATAAATTTGTGATATCCCCAGCCTTAAATCACAATACTACAAAACTGTATTTAATTTGTATTATACGCTCGACAAAATAGCACGGTGGGGGGGGGGGGTTAAATGAGGGCAGATGCACGCAATGTGGAACAGAGCAAGCTGATAGCATTCACAATGTCCGAATTGAAGCAATACATACATAAAATGGAAGCCTTCTTGGCAAAGATGACAGGGGAACAGATTGTGATTACCCCAAAGGTAATGATGTTGGGGCTATTGGGTGACTCATTGGTGGAACAGGGGGTATATCAATATAGATATCTTATTTTTATCTCTGTAGCAGTAGCCATATTATGTATTGCGTCATTATGGAGGGAGAAAGAGCCACCATATTTTGAAATGTGGAGAAGCAGATTTTATGCAATATATACTTTAGAATATAGTTTGTATGCCTCATAAGGGCTTCATAAACGCAGGTTAGGCATAAAGATATGGGGGACGCTTACAGAATATCTAAAATAATTATGATGTAGCCTAGCTTCTGTGCTTTGTATGTATTGGGTTCAAATTCTGGCTGGCTCTAAGGCTTGGCGACCAGATATATGTATTATAATGGTTTCTTCTTTTGACCGAACTAGATTTGCTGTGAGGTAGATTGAATATGTAATGACCTTCTTTGTTTTTTGTGTAATGTAGTGGAATGAAATGCATATTGTGATCCCTCCTGAGATGCTTTTTGTGTGTAAACAAAGCTTCTGTAAATGCTTAATAAATGGTTATGCTTACTAAAACAAAATAAAAAAAATAAAAAACGAAGTATTGGGCTGTTAATGAACTACTTTGAAAGCTTTAAAAGCTTTACTGCCCAGTTAATATAATAATGCATTGGTAACTAACAAACTTGCTAATATGCAGTATTCGTGCATGAAAGAAATGTAAGGGCTGATTCAGTGTTTGGCTGACAGGGTACTCAAAAGTAAAGGTAAGAAAGTACCCTGTCCGCCAAACTCCAGTCGACCTGTCTCATTTGGAAACAGGTGGAT
This sequence comes from Lissotriton vulgaris, assembly GCF_964263255.1. Lineage (NCBI taxonomy): Eukaryota > Metazoa > Chordata > Amphibia > Caudata > Salamandridae > Lissotriton > Lissotriton vulgaris. The sequence continues at coordinate 723,730,607 of NC_141689.1, read as the reverse complement.
CCTAAGAATTTTGCAGGTGGAGCCCTTGTTGGGGAGTAAAGTCATCACATCACCAGCAGGGGTGACAGCTCCATTAGAGCGGAGGAGCGTCACCCCCCAGCCACCAGTAGAAAATACAACGATAATAAAATGGGTATTAAACCCTTTTTATTTTAATCAACCTGGACCCGCCCGCAGAACTCTGATGAGTTCTGAGGGTGGGTCCAGGAGATGGCACTGCTACTGGGGGAGACGTGGGCATTCCCTCCTTTTCTCATGAGGTGTTTGTCTTAGGCGCAATGTAGCTCTCTCCATCCTCAGCTGTGTTGCTGGGGCTGTGGAGAGCAGGCACAGGCTCAGAGTCTTCCTGGGTGTGCAAGTTGCCAGTGCTCCAGCCAATCGAGAATGGCTTCAGGATTGGGCGCAGGCAGGCTGGGAGGCTGTGCCCAAGGCCAAAAGAAGGACGAGGCAAAGCACAAGAGACGGTGGCAGCAAAGGTAAATTTCTTTTCTTGGTTCTTTTTTTGCACCCAAACCCTCCCCACCTATCTTCTCCACACCTCCCTCTGGCCCGGCCCGCCCCCACCCACCACTTAGGCAGGGGACAAGCCTCTACTGAACACCAGCTCTATTTAGAGCAGATGGGGTGATTCTTTTTCTGTCTTTCGCCATCAGGAAATGCCTGGCAGGAGACAGAAAAAAACAATTATAACCTCCACACTCTGGGAAAAAAGCCCGGGGTGTGGATGTCAATCTTTTGTTTGTTTTTCAGAAAAAAATTCCAGCTTTGTCTTTGCTTCTGAAAAACAAAAAAATGTAAATGAAAGGCCATCAAAACTAATGGCGATTGACTATCAAACTTTTTGTACCTTGAAGGGAACCACTGTGATTGCTGTATTCAAGGTGCACAGATGATCACTGGGCCAGTGGTCATCTCTAAATTTGATGGATGGATTTCCATTGTGATGGTGCGCCTAATGTCCTCTGCCGTCCCGCCAGATATTACTCCATATGCCTAACAATAAAGTAGGACCATATTCTGCATGGGAAGCTTTATTTGATACTAAAAACGAAACATTAAAATAAATATAGTAGGTTTCTAAAAACTTACCTTGCAGGTTGTTCCCATAAAGAGAAAGATATTTTTAAACAGCGATTAAAATCGTTGAGAGAAACGTATTTAATAATCATGCTATCTCCTGCAGTAATGCTATTTGATTTCTCTATGGTACTTCCAAATTCTTAGTTTAGACCATAAAATGACATCTATGATTCATGGGAAAACAGTGAAAGAACTCCGAAGGGAGACCACTATTCAATGGATTTACTTACACTCTAGTGTTGAAGACTGAAGCAATGTGTATAGATGGCATACAAAGTGCATTCTCCCCCCTCCCCACTGCATGCTTTACGAGGCCCCAATTCAACATCAAACTCGGGAGTCGTGCTTGATTTTCTGCAGTGTGCTTGTTTATTAAAAATTAAGTTCACAGGTCAATTACTTCATTGACCCACCCATTTCTTTATTTATTAGTAAAATATTCCATCACAGTATTTAGAATAAACTTGCACTTATATACAATATACACTCATTTACCGCCCATTCTCCAATGGGCCTTTGATTTGACTTCAGGGTTGCGCCAGCAGGCCACAACCCAGATCACCTGCTCTCTTTACGTTAACCCCCTTCCGGTCAACAGAGCCGCAGGTGAGTAATGTGCCCCCACTTGGGCAACCAGCGGCCTCCGGGGTAGGGCTGAAGAGCCAAGGCCACCAGCAGGTCAGCCCCAACTCTCCCGCCAGCCCAGAGTCCAGAATGATTTAGAAAACCTGTTCAGAGGTAAAAACTGTCACTAGACAAGAAGTTCCCGTGGTATTCTTGTCCGGAACCCCGCTACTGCCCTACCTGAAATCCTTATTATAGGGATGGGTGGGTGGGTGTCTTCTCTAGGCGACGTCCGACTCCTGGGCGGTCAGCGGACAAAGAGGGGGCCTCTAAGATGGTCGCGGGCTTTTATGCCTCGCGCCCTACGACTACTTCCGGGGCGCTCCGCCGCCCCCCGTTCCTATTGGTCCTTGCACCATATCCACTTCCGGGTCGGCTGACTCGGAAGTGAACCTACTCTGGGTCGGCCCTTTGGCTGCCACTAACGACGCCATTCCCCGAAGGGGGGTGGCGCCTTGCATAGATGGCATACAAAGTGCATTCTCCCCCCTCCCCACTGCATGCTTTACGAGGCCCCAATTCAACATCAAACTCGGGAGTCATGCTTGATTTTCTGCAGTGTGCTTGTTTATTAAAAATTAAGTTCACAGGTCAATTACTTCATTGACCCACCCATTTCTTTATTTATTAGTAAAATATTCCATCACAGTATTTAGAATAAACTTGCACTTATATACAATATACACTCATTTACCGCCCATTCTCCAATGGGCCTTTGATTTGACTTCAGGCTTGCGCCAGCAGGCCACAACCCAGATCACCTGCTCTCTTTACGTTAACCCCCTTCCGGTCAACAGAAGGTGAGTAATGTGCCCCCACTTGGGCAACCAGCGGCCTCCGGGGTAGGGCTGAAGAGCCAAGGCCACCAGCAGGTCAGCCCCAACTCTCCCGCCAGCCCAGAGTCCAGAATGATTTAGAAAACCTGTTCAGAGGTAAAAACTGTCACTAGACAAGAAGTTCCCGTGGTATTCTTGTCCGGAACCCCGCCACAGGGCGAGACGCTTACTGGCGGACTCGACCCCCCCCCGCGCTCGAGAGCTTCGGAGATGGCCCCTAGGACTGTTTCTATAAATATCTCAGTGCCCGCCTCAGAAAGGTGCACTCCATCCTCCGCGTATAACTCCGGCCTGGTCGTTTGTATCAACTTGTGACGAATAGTTCTAATACTAGATTTTTGGAGGATTTCCGCCACCGACTGGTTCAACCTTTTAATAGATTTGTTCACTGCTTTCATAGGTGCGCCCCGCGCCCAAACGAGCCTCGGGATGACTTCTGACCACATTACTATGGCTTCCGAAAAAATGCTTTTGACCGCTGCTAGAGTAGAGAACAGGGACTCCTTCACTCCTCTCCTTCCGCCCCGGAATCATATCTTGCCTCCGCAGTGCAACACGAATACATCCGGATAAGGCATGCCTCTGGCCAAAGCCGCCTTAACATCACTCGGGACGTCCGCTAGGCGCTGCCCGCCTATGCCTACCCAATGATGATCACAACCTTGCATCATGGTCACCCTGTCTTTGAGCGTCTTTTAGAAGTGCGCCCCCGCCCTGCGAATGAAGGAGTGGCCACACCAACATATTTGGATTCTCTTGGGGGAGGTACCTATAGTAAACATTAAGAGATACGGTGAGAATGAATCTAAGCAGAAGGGGACGGAAAATTAGTGATACAGACTTGCTAAACTAATTGCGGGCGGACATATCGTTCATAACATGCTGATTTCCAGCGACCTAATCTCTTGATTGCCTGTTCGGGCAGGCCTAAGCCAGCAGCTGTTGTTGCTGCTCCAATTCGGAACAAATGGGATGTAAAGTCGGTAGGATCAACTCCGATCCTTGCCAGGGTCATTTTTACTACTCGTGTGAACTGAAACCTGGTAAGGGGTAGACCACTCTCGTGAATTAACAGTCTATCCTCTGCTCCCTGAGGCCTGACTTGGATGAATCCCCTCAGTAGGTTAACTGGACAGAAGGGCTCCCCCTCTACTCTACCCAAGTGTAACCAAGTCCCTTTACTCAAAGGGTCCGTCTTCGATCTACGAACTCTAAGTCTCAGGACACCTTCGGACTCAATTATGTCCGAGCACCTTAGGCCCCCCTCACTATCTGTCTTGGACGCTGGGAGTAATTCAGAGATCCGCAATGCTCCGAAAAACGCTAAGGCATAGGCCACCCGGAATAATTGCGCCTCATAGGGGGAAAAACAAACGAACGGCAGTGCCTCCAAGATTTTAACCAACTTCCCTACGTCTATGCGTCTTCTGGAATCTTTTTCCCCTGGTGTCAAGCGTTCCCAACCTCTCATTGCTCTTCTTACCCTCTGATCCTTTGTCGGGTCCGAAACTCCCTGTAGACCTGCATAGAATGCCAATGCCGACAACTGTCTTTTCATGAATGCCACTGATTTCCCCTTCTCTTTTTGTTGTACTATGAAACCTAACACGCTCTGAGGCACAAAGGCGTCCACTAGGCCCGCTCCCCTCAAGTATGCCGCATAACACTCCCAGGACTTTTGATACATACTCTTAGTCTTGGGGGCCAAGGATGCAGATATCAACTCGGCAGCCGTGGGGCACCAAACTTCCATAGCTCCGCTGGGAAGGCTGTCATTGACGTCTCTGCTTGCGGCCAATGCTCCCGGAATTCTGGCAACTTAAAACAAGACAATGCATCAGCCGCTTTGTTCTCTACACCTGGAACATGTCTAGCAGTGAATTGGACATTGTGGCTCAGGCACTGCAATACTAACTCTTTCAACAGCCTGAGCACCCAAGGGCAGGTTGCTCTCTGGTTATTAATCACCATGACAACTGACATGCTGTCCGACCAGAATACAATACGCCTGTTTGCGAGCATATCCCCCCACAAGTGCAAAGCTACCACTATGGGGAACAACTCTAGAAAAGAAATGTTATGGGTCAGACCTCGCTTTATCCATTCGTCTGGCCAATGCTGCATGCACCATTTTGGGCCCAAGATCGCCCCGAAGCCAATACTCCCTGCAGCATCAGTGAATAGCTCAAGGTTAGCATTTGAGGTGCTGGCTGCCCGCCACAACACCGTGCCATTGAAATCCTGCAAAAAACATTTCCAAATCAGTAGGTCCTCTCTCACCTCGGCTGAAAGCCTCACCCTGTGGTGCTTTGCCCGCAGCCCGGACATTGCCCTCGCTATATTCCTGGAGAAAGCCCTGCCCATTGGTATGACCCGCAGGGCAAAGTTCAGTTGACCCAAAAGAACTTGTAACTGGTGTAAGGTTACCTTCCTTGCTCCTAGGCAGCTATCAATTGCGGCCTTGAAGGCATCTACTTTAGTCTTTGGCAACCTGCACACACCTGTTGTAGTATCAATTTCAATGCCCAAAAAGGTCAAACATGTAGTCGGGCCTTCGGTTTTTCCCGCCGCCAATGGCACTCCCAGCGCCCCAGCCAAATGCTGGAAGCCCAGAAGGGCCTTCCTGCAAGACTGGGAACCCTCGGGACCCATGAATAAAAAAATCATCCAAGTAGTGCACTACTGCATGCGATTTGTCTGAGGTCAGGAACTGCTCCACCGCCCATTCCAAGAACCTCGCAAACGTCTCGAAAACTGCACAGGCAATAGAACACCCCATAGGCATGCATAAGTCTACGAAGTAGTTACCATCAAAAGTGAAACCCAAGAACCTGGTATCTTCCGGGTGAACAGGCAGTAATCTAAAAGCCAACTCAATATCAGCTTTAGCCATTAATGCTCCTTCTCCCAGTGCCTGCAATTTTTCAATGGCCGTGTCAAACTTGGTATACCGCACCGTGCACAGGTCTGGGTCTAGCTTATCATTGACAGATAACCCTGGGGGGCTTGATAGATTATGAATCAGACGGAATTTACCTTCCTCTTTTTTCAGAACTAATCCCAACGGCGAGCAAACCAGATTATGGGTAGGTGGATCTTTGAAAGGGCCCCCGACCCGTCCCAAGGATACTTCCTTCATGATTTTGTCTCGCGCTGCCTCCATATTTCGCAACACTGAGCTTTGATTACGGGGCGGGACATTGGAAGGGGGGGCTGAAGACGGGATACGGAAGCCAAACGTAAAACCATGAAGCAGGAATTGAGCCTCCTCGAGGTTGTCATACTTACTGAGGAGGTGTGTCAGGACATGCCGTTTAATGGGAGTTGGTAGCCTTGTCGGAAGTTTTAGGTGGCTTTCCCTTTGGGGTGACATGGCTGGACTGTTCTTTGGGATTTCCAGTTTTCTTAAAACATCTGATTTCAGGATGAGAGGTTCCACCGCAATATGAACAGCAGTGTTTGAACCTGCACGAGACCCCCCTGGTACACTAATTTCTGTTAAACTGCCAGCAGGCCTGTTTTTTCTCTCCGACGCCTTTGTCACTCTGAAAGGACTGATTCTGAGCAGGGGGAGCAGTGTTAGACGCTGAGGGGGAGGAATAGAACACTGTGTGCCATAGATTGATCTCCCGCTGGTCCCATGATATACCTGGGTGGACTGCTTTCATCTGTCTAAACATTTTATCATACTTTAACCACCCCTGGCCTGGAAACTCAGCTGCCGCACCATGAATCAGGGATATATAGCTCATCATTTGAGGGCCCAGCACAGGATACTTTTCCAATATAACTGCGGCATAAATAGCAAATCCCGTGATCCAATTTTTCATGGACCACTCCACCCACGACTTCTTTTGATTATATTCACCCTCTTTCCCACTTTTGGGTTTTCCCGCCGCTACCCCTGCATTAAGGAGGTCGAACACCTCCACATATTCACCTCTGAGTATCTTTTCTTTCATATCTGCTGGCACGTGCCAGGTGATCCCTGTGGATGGCGATAGGGTCATTGAGGATGAACCAAACATTAACGGGCTGAATGCTAACAGTGGGTGACCTGTTGGTTGCCACCCTTTGTATCTGGCTATTAGGAGACCCAGTCCCATCAACCACGGTGCTAGCCATCGGGCCCTGTGTTGGACACCCTAAATTCGAGTAAGCATTCATCATTACGGGGGCCCCATTTGTCGGGTAGGACATGGCAGGAAGCATCGAGCTTATGAGGCCGTTACCTATCGCTTGCCCATGCGACCCATATAATTGCATCCCTGGTAACTGCGCGACCCCTCCGGGTTGCACCCACACTTGAGACACTCCACTACCCGGTTGCGCCACAACTGGCGGTAGCATACCCTGCGAACAGGACCCCCCCACAGGAGTGACGGGGAGCCCTCCTATTTGCGTGGGCCTAGTCACCACGTGCTGCCCTTCAGTATCGTCTTTGTCTTTATTTGCGCCTGAATTCGAGTCAAATGTCTGTAGCACCTCCTCCTCACCTGGTGATGCTGGTTGGGGGTCTGCCGGCCTAGACCGTTTGCCTTTTGTCGCACCTTTAAGCTTTTCTGTGGTACGCTTCGCTCTCCTGCCTCTCCCCCTTTCTTCCTGAGAATTCGCATCTGCTCTAGCCCCTTCTCTCATGTTCTTTAGTACCCAATCCACGCCTTTTTCTCTTGTGAACTCCAGCAGCTCCGTAAAAGCGAGGTATTCATAATTTTTTGCTGCGGGTTCTTTGCCCTTCGGTGCCCTCTTCGGCAGCATCCTGCACTTAAAGAAAACAAACGTTAAAACCTTTAACTGATATTACATGCATTTAGGCAAGCCGTGCCGCGGCTTGGGCTTGTTCCCGGGGAATCAGGTTGTGCTAAATGCGCCAGCGCTCACCCCCCCTGGATATGAAGACAACAAGGGGGCGACCTCAAAGCATTTAAAAATTACCGCTGGACCCCGATCCTCCCTCAACAAAAAGTATGAAAAAGAGATATGCATGCATAACGCTCCCTCAACTTTAAACTCAATCTTACAACACACTGCACGGCCCGCTAACCTATCACGAGTCGGATTGACCCTCGCTGTTCACTCCCACACGAAGGTCCCGCGATGTCTTCTCTAGGCGACGTCCGACTCCTGGGCAGTCAGCGGACAAAGCGGGGGCCTCTAAGATGGTCGCGGGCTTTTATGCCTCGCGCCCTACGACTACTTCCAGGGCGCTCCGCCGCCCCCGTTCCTATTGGTCCTTGCACCATATCCACTTCCGGGTCGGCTGACTCGGAAGTGAACCTACTCTGGGTCGGCCCTTTGGCTGCCACTAACGACGCCATTCCCCGAAGGGGGGTGGCGCCTTGCATTGCAGTTGTACAGATGCTATTATCCTGATGCTTTAGGAAAGCAAAAAACACCCCCTTGTTATCAACCTTGGCAAGCAGGGCATAAAAAAACTGTGTGTATATCAATGACACAGGAGTATACACTATTAAAATATATAGACTTTTTCAGATCTTCAGTCTAAAAAAGCATATAAGTTTCAGGTTAACAGAGGCTGACATTTATCAAGGCAGTACATGTGTATCCTGTCCCAAAATGTACTTGGGACCGAGAAGATATTTCACACTAATCTAACGACACAAATCCATTTAATGTCCACAGTCTATAGGAACATCCAGGAATTTTTTTGTACACTTTGTTGCAACTGCAAAGTTTAGCTGTGTTGTAATTTACCATTTCACCTGTTAATAAACTTGTAATGCTTACAGTGACCGATTTACCGATTATTGTTCCACTCTAGCTTGCACAGCTCATTCGGTTAATGGATTCAACATAGAGTTTGCAGACTTGACTCTCTGCCTGTGGACTGTAGACACAATTTAAAGTTTGGCAGATTAGGTACTCCATCACAAATGTAATCGAGTATCCTAACCACCAAGCCCTCTGCCACCCCTTCAATTTCCAGTTGGGCAGACTGGCAGTTTTACTATGGCGGTGGCCCCTGGCTCTGCCATCAGAAAATGTGCTCTTATCGAATAGAAGCCTACAGAGCAGGGACATCAGACTGCCTGCCCTCTTTGGAGCAGCAGGTTTGGTGTTTTATTTTTCTGGTGGTAACAGACAGAAAAAAAATAATGATCTCACTTACTGGGAGAAATCTCCCATGTTGTGGGGTTCAATAGTATTTTTGTTGTTCTGAAACAAACTGTCACTTTGGGAGTTTGCTTCTAAAAAAAATGTGGGTGAACAGACATCTATTAAACGGCGATCAGCCACCAACCCTGTAGTGCCTTCAGAGGAACCATCATGACATTAGTTGCACTGAAGGCACAATGATTAGTACTGAGCAGGTGGTGATCTATAAATGTTGTGCCAAACAACAATAAATAAGACTCTCTGTCTTTCAACTTCCTGAGATTGATAATATGAGCACAGCTGGGATGGGTAATGACCCCTCTTTGCAGTGCTCTGAAATGTCAACGCTGAAGAAAACGTTAACTTGCGTGGCATGTGCACAAATATATACCATCACACTGTAGCAGCTTGCTTTTGTTTTTGCGCGCATCTGTTCCTCATCTAGACACATTTCTTGACTGGACTAAAAAACACTGTGTTATGCGGATGACGTTCTCTTTTTTTATGACTGATCCGTGGTATTCTGGACCCCGAATATTAGAAATTCTTAGAGTATTTGGCGGTACCAGTGGCCCACACGCTAATCCAGCTAAATCCATCCTCTTCGCAGTGTGTGGACATCAAGGCTGTGATCGTGGGCCGCACAGTTGTCCCGGGCCACAGATGGTTTTAAATATCTGGGGATATTCATCTCCCCGTGTCCTAAGATTTCATGGGCACACAATATCACCCAATGTTGATCAGTCTCAAAAACGAAACTACAATATGCTTTGCTCTCCCTTTATCTGTCTATGGGTGCTCTGCCATTTTTAAGATGGTATCCATGCCTCGGATTCTATACCGCCTCCAAAATTTTCCTTACCCTGTCCCTCGTACATGGTTTGGTCAAGTCAACACAATACAAAATAAGTTCCTTTGTGGTGGCCGCGCTGCTCGCGTGGTGCTCCGCAGCTGCGCACAATCTACGTATTGTGGAGGGATCGGGGCAGCTGACATTTATTCATATTACGTTGCAGCCCGCATCCTCGTAATCAACGAATTATGGTATAACTCCCCCACTGATCCGGCCAATGCTATTGAACACGCCGCAATGGAACACGTCACCCTACTCCACTAACTGTATAGCCGCAAAAGGTTAGACCATTTACCCCTAGCTGGCAGGCAAGTCATACAGCTATGGAAGGCAAAGACTAGACAAATGGGATGGAAAGGGCGACTTACTCGACAGACCCCCTTGTGGCAAGGTACGTATCTTAGACCTGTTAACACACTGAGCGGGTTCCAGGGGTGGGACTTGGTGGGGATTTCGACCCTTGGAGACGTTTTGAAGGGCACTACTTTAAAATTATTCCAGCAATTACAGACGGATTTCGGCCTTCATAAATCACAATTTTACAAATTCTTACAGCTGTGACGCGCACTTTTTCCCCTGATCCGCAATATGGAGACTCTCCCTGAGTTCTAGCCCTAGGAGGGACGCCTGCTGATGGGAGACCTAGGACTGCACAAAATTAGGCAAATATACCAAACTTTGACAATACACACTCCCACCACTCTAGACAAGACCCCACTAGCCTGGCAAGCAGTTGTTCCTGAATTGACGGATGATGATTGGGCTGAGGCGATTTCCAGTCCAAGGGGCGCGGCGGTCTCCACACGTTACAGGTTCTTCCAATTCAAATATTTACATAGAGTTTATTATACGAGGGTACAACTGTGGCGAATGGGAGTTCTTCAATCCTCAGTATGTCTGTGGTATGGCAGGGAGGACGGGTCCTTCTTCCATACAATATGGACCTGCACGGCACTACAGTCCCTCTGGAATAGAGTTAGGTCATGTCTTAATGAGGTGTTGGGTGGGTGAGTGCTCCCACTGCACCCACGCCTGTTTTTGTTGCATTCTACTCACGACATAGGGGGGAACCAAACCAACAACATATATTGTTCCTCGCCCTCACTATTGCCAAACGAGACATAGCACAGGGATGAAAGGCATTCTCTCCCCCGACTATGGGCAAATGGAAGACCGAATTAGATAGGTGCATGAGAGCCGAAATTGCAGTGTTTGAGGCTAGGGGCTGCCCACAGAAACATTGCAAGATATGGTTGTGGAATTGACCTGCCCCCTCTGCCTGAGGAGGACATCTGAGTGGCATCCTTCGCTCCTGTCTGTGTGTCCCCTAAGTTCTTATTGCTTGATTGTTCTATTGTCTCATGGGAATGTGTATTCTGTATCTGCTGAATCATGTGCTGTACTTCGAAGATTGACCACTGTCTGCATATTGTTTAGAATATTATTTTACCTGCATATTCAGCAGGGATTGTTTATTTTCATGGAAATTGTTATTGATGCACATATTGCCTGAATGATCTGTTGTGTTATTGGGGGGCTCTTGCCCGATGTATCGCAAAATGACCAAATAAAACTTGTTGTTAAGAGAAAAGCATGGTGTTGGCGATGAATCTGCCTCCCAGGACCACAAAATGTAATACTGGGACATATGGGCTCCCTAAAGAGAGATACTGATTGACTCTCAGTAGCAATCAGAATGGTTCAAACATGTGGATTTTTTCAATCAATCAGATGAACATCATCCTGAATGGTCCCTGAACCATCACAAAATTACTGCATGCAGTTTCCCCCTTATCTGTTGCCAGTTGGCAGACGTGGATTACATTTGTGAATTTGAGCTGTGATTCACATGCCTATGCCATCGCTGTTAGACCTGTCATCCTCTGGTGTGGTCATCCCCCAAACTCTTGTAGTGTAGTTCCGATAGTACCATTTCATCCAGGACCTACGCTGTTTACAGATAACATATACTGTGGGCTTGGTGGCAAACTGAGTCTGTACACCCCCACCGAATATGTCAGCCTATGTTTTTGCAGTCCTACTAGAATCTCCTGTTATCAGAGACATTAGTTTTTGCAACTTCAGACCATAATAACCTCAGACTCTTGGAAACAATGTACTACTTTTCAACCAGTCACTAGTGCTTGCTTGTTTTGCCCTCAGAGAGATACACAGAAGAAACAGTTGAGCGTGTTTACAATAAGAAATTATTGTACCATTGTTCTTCTCATGTAAAATAAGTGTGGTGCTACAACTGTAAAACAGTAGCAGAGATATAGAACCAGTGGTACAGTGAATGAAAAGAAACAGTATTGTTCTACCATTTTACAATAGTCATGAATGCATACATGAATATGAAATGCATTTATAAAATAAAGTGCGTACTCCTATAATGTCTGTCTAGATGTACCTAAGTGTACCTAGCATGTAAGTAGGTGCGAAAGAGCCTAAACCTGAGAGCCTAAGATCCTAAGTCTACGAATCTCACTAGACTTTAGTCGAACCCCCATACCTGAATAGTGAGAGTGTGGGACTTCGTCCTGGACTTGAGCTGGACACTCCCCAAGGGATCGTCAGACCACTGTCAGCTGGAGCGATGGCATGCCGGAGCCGCAGCGTCTCTGGTCAGTGTGTCTGCCTTGAAGTCTTGGTTCCCTCCTGCCTACTAATAGCAAGAGGTGCTGTATTTATACTGTCTTTGTGTGTATGTTCCCCATTGTTCAGTATGAGGATGCCGTTGGGGATTAAACCTTGTGCATGGATGGGAGAGGTGAAGTGGACCTCCTGTAGAGTGTACTCATAAATTATTCATATGTGCTAAGGATGACGTCTTAGCAATATTGGTTGGGAAAAACCCACCCTCGGCATGGCACTTGGTGAAAGGTTTAGTCCATAACAGGCTACAGTCCTTATAAGGCGTTATGTCCATACCAGACAGTCTGTCCTTATTTGGAGTTATGTCCTTATAAGGCTTGTTCGTATAAAATGAAGGGGAGATGATGTAGGGAAAGTGAACAATGTTCCCTATACATATATCAGGGTACCAATATGAAATATAACACTCTCTGACTTTTCCCCTCCTGTTTGCTGAAGATTGTTTATGTTGTCTTTAGGACTCTGCACTTTAGCACTACTAACCAGTGCTAAAGTTCCTGTACTCGCTGCCATAAACATGTTAAAATTGGTTTACACCCAATTGGCCCATTTAATTTACTTATAGGTCACTCATAAAGTGGTACATGTACCAAGGGCCTGCTACTAGCGGGCCTGCAGTACCTATTTGCCACCCATTTAAGCAGCCCTTTAGAAAAAGTCCAGGCCTGCCATTGCAGCCTGTGTGCAGTTCTAAACTGCCATTTCTACATTAGCAAAATAAACATTTTACCAGGCCTAAATCTCTCTTTTTAATGAATACAATTCACTCTTAGTGTAGGTCGTAAACAGCCTATAGGGCAGTGAGCATTGTGTTTAAAAGGATGGACATGCAATTTTGCACTGGACCTGCCTGGACCTGCTAAGCCCTTCAGGCCTCTGCTGGATTAAGTTCCTGATTCCCAAACAGTACCTCCCCAGGTCCTGGACCTATGATTGGCATCAGAGAGAACTCCTCCTGGCCTAACTGAAGGGTCTATCAAATCTGGTGCAAAGTGACGTAAAGCCCCGGACAGCTGCCAACAAGAACATGGCCTGTGGGAATTGAAACAAAGTCTGCACACCTCTCGTGTAGATTTGAGCAACATCTATAATCTCCTAAATCACTGAGTGGAAGGGCACCTCAACATGATCAAATGTTTTTTAAGCATCTAAACTGAAAAGTTATAGTGCACCACCTTCATATGCAGCAATGTAGATGAAGACAATAGGATGATTAGTCTTGAGATGAGCCTTGAGACCCTCGCGGGTATGTAGTGCGCTTTACAAATGATTGATTGATAGAGAGAGGTTCCATGCATGAACAATCCCTTTCTGATCTGGTGTACCATCAACAAGGACACTCAAAGTATGTCTGTGGTCCGCATATGTCTAATTTATTTATCATTATTCAAGTTTACAAGAAAGATGAAGGTAAATAGAAAAAGTAGCAATTTTTTAAATGAGAATGTTGTAAAATATAATTGTAAAAAGTTGTGTACACAAATGTAATTGCTAACCGATTATATTGCATCATTTAAGTTGAACTGTCATTATTTGAGTTGATGTTACAGTGGACCACAGGAGCATCCTTTAAAGGCAAGTGAGATGGGTGATACCTTATCTCTGTCACGTCTGTGGTTATAACAGGTGCCATACCAACACACTTTACACGCAAGACCTGTAGCATTCTCCCAGTATTTAGACATCTTTTGAACGCTAACTTCTAACAATAGATCAATCATCTAATTATTAAAATAAAAATTCTCGTACTGCTCAAATAAACTTCCCGAAAATGTGGCAGATTAAAAAGGGGCATTGGTTTGTACGTATTATTATTCGTATTATAAACCATTTGGCAAAGGTTAAATATATAAGTATTAAAGGGGGGGGCTTAGGCTTTAAATCAACAACTGCAATATTATAGGGCCAATGTGTATTATATGAATCATATTTTTTCCTTAATGCAACTAGTGTTAGACATAATCTCTAACTGATAAAAAAACATAAAGCTTGAGTGTTATTTGCAGTACGAGATAATGTATGTATTTTCAACCACATTTCTTCAACAGCTCTGTTGATCATAACACATTTAAATCTTGCTCTCAAAGTAAATTAAATATAGATTTTTTTTTAAGATCTGTAGTACTTCTTAACAGATTAAAGGGAGTCGAGGGCACCACAAATTTCATAAATATGCCTCTAAATGTACAAAAAGGTCACTGTTTAAATGAAAATCATTAATATTAACTGATATAGGGCCCGATGTAGGTAATAGTGAAACACCGAATTCTTAATACCAAATTTTACCTATTCGGTATTAAGAAACCGGTATTTCAGATGTAGGTAAGAATTCGGTAAAAAAATACTGAATCCTTAATATTCATTATTACCGAATCAGTAATTGAGATTCAGTAATAATGAATACCTACCCATTCATTCCCATGGGCTTGGATGCCCATAGGAATGAATGTGAAGATATTCGGTATTACCGATTCGGTATTACCGAATCGGTAATACTGGGAGGTATTTCAAGGGTGCCAGGGTGTCCAAAGGACACCCTGTTGCACCCCTGAAATGTGCATTTGTGCACATGTGGCACACATGCATGCCCTAAGGGCATGGATGTGTGCCACATGGCACTTCAAAAAAAGCAAGAAAGTGTTTTTTAAAGGAATTCGTTAATTACCACCAACTTGAAATTGGTGGTAATTACCGATTCCTTAAGGCCCAAAAGCACTCTTTTATGTGCTTTCTACAGTGCATTTAAGGAATCTGCGATATCCAATTCCTTACATGCAAGGCCAATTAGGAATTGGTATTAAGGAATCGGTATTTACCGATTCCTTATTACCAATTCCTCCCCTGCATCGGGAATGGCTAAATACCGGTCCTTACGGTGAAATTTTCAGAATTTCACCGTTACCGACCGGTATTTGGCCACCTACATCGGGCCATAAATGTCAAGATAGAATAACGAGAATGCTTGAGATAGTAAGTTATATTTCTCCTCAAATTAGTTTGGTATATGAAATTTTATTTGTAATTCTGTAAAGGTGAGTATGGACTTGTTTTGTATGATTGATGAATCCAGAGTAAACTCCTACCTCTTCAAGTGTTCCTTAAATACATTTCTTTTTTATTTTAACATTTTTTTTATCAAAAAGATTCATTTTGAAATACATTTTTTCATACATTATAAGGGAATTTGCATGCTGAAAGAAGTCTATATGCATTTTAACAAAAATTGTTAATTACATAGACAAAGAGCGACAAAACATATTCGAGAGTAAAAGCTTTAATAAATAATTTGTCAATAAATATGCAGCGAGGGCATAAAGGATCGTCAGCATCTGACAACAAATGGGATAAAAGCTTAAACAAAAAGAATTACGATGATTTCTGGGACAATTACTACACTTTCATTTTCTCCAAATATTAGCCTAAGTATGGATAAAGTTTCAGGTCTCAAGGCATGTTAGAACACAAAAGATTGGGAATTTGGATGAGATGGCACAGGACAATGGAAAACACTTGTGATCATAAACCTACATTTCTCTGACTCAGCTGCACAGCTTCAGCCGCTAGAGGACCAGCACAATCCTGGACCTGGGCAGATGACAGCTGGAACGAGAATCTACCCGATGTCCTTCTAAGCACTTTTTATCTTGCTGACCCACAGGATACATGGGTCTCTCCAGGGACAGGGATGTTGACCTCTTGATACCACCCCCCCCTCCTTCCCCGGGCGAGTTGGGGGAAAATGTGGACTTTACTGCCACCCTAATTTCCTTGCAAGACAACTAGGAGGATCTGGGGTTTAGGAGTGTGGACAGAAGAATGCTCTGCTAGCTGGTAGCAGACGGGCTGGTCAAGATGCCCCCGCCAGTAGGAGAGGAGCAGTAGGAGAGGAGAAGACTGGTGCAGGGTACCAGTAAAACCAACTCCTCACACAGTGCATCCTTTAGAAGCCTGGAAACCTGCTGAAAATGCTCCTGATGGCTATTTCTCACCTACAGGGGTTGGTGCATCGTTATTCAATAATTTTTTGGTGAGAGGAGTATGCATGGTGCCCCCCTACCCAGAGGCACTTTTGGCCCAGTGAATCCGATCCTCAGTAACAACATGCAAAAAGACAAAAGAGGCACTGCCGGGCCAACGCAACCTTCACTTTTGCTTCAGGAACCCCATTTCTCAAGGCAAGGACACAGTCGCTGGGCACAAGCAGAAAAGCCAGTCCTAGGGAGCTGCACATGAGAGAACTCATAGCATTAAAGGAAGCCCTCCCCTATTATATATATTAAGTAGAAGGAGCTCAGCATCATATTTCTAGACCAACCACAAAAACGTAGGCTACCTTAAAATCATGAATTACATTAACCCTAGACAATCCAGGAAGTCTTGGTTATTTTCTAGGTTTACCGACAAGGTCAGTTACCCACCAGGCAACAAACATGAAAAAAGTGAGAAAGTGCATGCTTTTTTCCAGACAAGGGAAAGAACCTCAGCGTCTCAGCAGCCCACCAGTAATTTAGCCACATAGAACAATGTATTAGAAACAGATCAAGTATTTGTACAACTTTTTCATATTATCAGAAAAAGGATGGCAACAACGGGTTTCACTAGACGCCTCAAAAAGGAAGGAAAAGAATGGACAAGTATTGCAAAATTGAAGAGGGTTTTTACTTCACCTAGACCTCTATAGCATAACATAACGGTATGAGAAATACCCAAGACCTGATTACCCATCACTTTTGGTGGCCCTCTCAAACTATCTTTGATAGTACTATCTTTGAGGTGGCCCTCTCAAAGATAGTACGTAAACTGATATGTTAAACAGTGCTTAATATCTGTTCAGGCCAGATCTTGTAGAATGTTTACACTGCTCCCTACCACCATCACAGTTGTTCCTGCCAATGTAAGAGATGTTGCTGGGGTGGCAGACATCTCTAAATTTGGAGAGAGGTTACTCAATCAGGGCGACAGAGTATTTTACTCAGTCGACACCTGATAGAGTGAAAACCACACTCTGAAGTGTAAACCAGCTCCTTAGTATTTTTCATGGACCTCAAAATCCTCTAGCAGGGCAATTCTGAAGCTGTATTCACAAAAGGTGTATGGAAATCAGACACTATTGCTGTGAGGTCCTGCTGTTGAGTCTGGAGGTCTGGGTAGTCCAAACATTTTATAAGAAGTACCAACTTTTCAGGGTTTATAGAGTAGTTACTCTATAAACACCACTATTGCTGAGGACCTCAAGGCAAGCACTTTGGTGCCAGGACTCACTCCCACAGAGACCTCTAGCGAGGTCCAATCCAGCATAATTGATACTGGCCAACTTGTTGTTTCAGGAAAAAGGGATCTTGCAGCTTGTTGTGGCTCTATAGCCACGCAGGAGATCAGCCAACTGACCCTTGGAGTCTATTTCTTCGTCTAGGATACAAGAGCAGCTCCAGTACTTCAGGGCTCCTCATGGGTCACAGACATCACGTTCAGTTCTCTTCTGATCTTCCACAGGTCCAGAAATTGTTCTGAGGAGGGTTCCTTGGGGTGCTGCATTTATGATTTGCACTAGTAAATGGGTGGGGGTGACTCCTTCACACTCTCTAACCAATGGGGAAAAAGTTCCTAGGGGCAACCTTCCCCACTTTTTCAGTGCTGCTTGTGTGCTCTATTTCAAACTATTCCACCTTGCAAGGTTCTAAGGGATACCCAAGAGAGCACAGGCCTTTTGCCTTTAGAGGAATATTGTGTGCCAGTCAGAGGTGTATTTAGGAAATACGCCCCTCCGTCCCCTGTCTCCACCGTTCCCTACACTGGTATTAGAGCTAGGCCAGCTAGGGTGGATCTTGGGCACAAATAGTTTTCCATCTTCTGTTCTCGCCTTATACTACTTATACATGGCAGGCTTCACCTCAGTCCCTTTCTAGTTATTAAAGTTCCTGGCTGCATCCCAAATGCCCTGTCCTTCATGAGCTAATAGGGATCTATCCCCTACACCTAGTTCATCATGTCACCATGCCAAGCCATTGTTCTGCTCTTGGAGCAGTTTTCACAACTTATTAAGGGCAAGCATTGGCTTGGCATTTGCTGACAGGCTAGTGGAAATTAGTGTCCTTGAGCTCCTGGCCAGGAAACAATAACTTTCTAAAAGTTACTTGTTCTCAATATTTATTAAAAATCCAATTTCACCAATGAATTTGACTTTTAATAAATATGAAAAATAGACTTCGAATGACCCTGATAGCTTTTTCTAGTCAAGAGTTGCAGATAACAATATATAACAGTACTTTCACATTTTTCAGGATTTCGCTTTGAGCTCTTGTCACTAGTGGAACATGCCAACTTTAATTCCGCACATTATCCACTTTAAAATATCAGGCACCTTATGTTGTGGGAGTTAAGTCGTACTTAGGGGTGATGTATTAATATATGATGTTGGTCTGCCTGCCTGCCAAAAAGGGTTCTTTTGTCAGTTTATTCAGTAGGTTTTAAAACTATGCAATCAGGTACACATTTTTACAGCCCAACCTTGTGAATAGCACAATAGGTGTTGCAGTCCATATGTGGCATTTGCCTTCCAGCTCCTAGGTGTGTTTTATACCTCATATACTAGGGACATATGGGCAAGTTAAATATGCCAATCAGGGACAAGCCAGTGTAATCATGTTTAGAGAGGAAGCACAGGCACCTTACTTCTGTTTATCAAGGGTAAAGTGCATAGAGTTCTAGTGCCTGCAATAAAGATAGGGAAAACATTAGGAGGAAATAATGCCAACAATGGTCCTATACTACAGGGCTACAGTAGTCAGTTACCAGTCCCTGGTCACTGGAATATTCATCCAGTTTTCCTTGTATATTGTGTCAGCTACCCCTGCAAATCCTCTCTGCTCTTTGGTTAAAGGATAATCTGAATGTGAAGGAGAGATAATTGTGGACTTGTGATGGTGCACATGTCAGATGCAGTATTTGGTAGCTTGGAAGGGGTATGGGCTGTCATGAGAACCAACTTTATTTGTCCATGCCCCTCAACTGATCTCAGAATTTCACAAGTCGTTCCTATCCAAACTTAAGATTCAGGAAGTGGTCATCTGGGGGTGGAGGGAGAGAACTGTCATGTCTCAAGACACGTTAAGTCACAAGAGACTTGAAACTTGGAAGAGATAGCACATAGGAAAGTGGAAATTACCAGTTGAACCCATAAAACTACATTTCTCAGACACAAATGACAAACCCCAACCACTACAGGACCGCACAATCAAAAACACAGTAATGGCAAATCATGTATTTAAACCTAACCTATAAACAGTCCCTTTGTCTGCCAACAGTAGCTGTTGTGATGCTTTGCTTTTCACTTCAGTTCACAGTCAGCTTGCTGCATCTCTTCACCTTTGTTGCTTTCTCCACTGCTTGGTTTATTTTGTTCCTCTACTTTTCATTACTTTCTGTTTGTGTTTACCTGCTTTGCTGCACTCTTATCAATTTGTCTTCTTGTCCCGGCCTCCTTTCTCCTGTTACAGAATTGACATCTCATCTTCAGTGCCTGAGTGGGATTTACAGTATGGTGGGGGTTAGTCATTGTGTCCCCTCCTCTTGCACTAGGGAAGACCTAAACCTTGTTGCTTTTAAGTCTAATTCCTATACTATTGTGTTAACCCTTTAGTAACTTGTGTCCTCTCGCCTATACGTGATCTTAACATCATAGCTTGGCCTTGAGATGCTGTATCTCAGGAATCCATTATGGGCTTTCCACACATCAGCCTGCAGGAGCATGTCTCTCTTTCTCCATTCCTGCCCGGTTTTCCTATTAGTCTGGGTCTTCATTACCATCCTTGACCCTTTGCCAGGGATTGAGTCAACCTCAAAGAGATTGGTCTCAACATCCACAAACGTGGATTACTGTGTTCATGATAGATAGGAGATTTTTAAGAAAGTATTTATGTAGGGAATCAATGTATTTAAAAAAGACTCTAGAATAAATATGTATCATAGGCAGATGTATAAAACTGATATGAACCAACATCATTTTTAACATATCTCAACATTCCCAACAGGGCAAAAATAGAGGGTTCCATCCTGCAATTAAATGGTCCTGCTCTTTTTTATAACTTCTCCAATACTTACTTTTATTAAGTAAAATAGTTTCAGAACAATGAAATATAAGAAAAAGATGTAACTTCTAGAAATTGAGAAAAATCCAAACTTTAAGACTTTCGGTATTCACAGAAGGCATTTAGGAGTCCTAAAGTTAGGACTCCTAACTTCTGTGAATACCGAAACGAGTAAGTGCCTTCTGTGAATACCAAAATGAGTAAGTGCCTTCTGTGAATACCAAAATGGTAGTAAGTTTAGGATGTTGTCTTAAGTTAGTTCTGTGAATCGGGCCCTGCATTTTTATGTTGTTGTCAAAATTCTTTTTATTATTCTGCATCATGAGCAAGTGTTACAACATGCATACAGTAGAGTGCGCAAGACCTTGGGTCCAAACATTCAGCTAATTATAGTCCAGATTCACGTGTCACAAGGTCTGTTACAACACCTCTGCAGCCAAAAGAGAAGATTACTGATTTTAAACATTAAGAGTCAGATGCAGGTGGTTAAATACCGGTAGCTAACGCAGATATTCACAGGATTTCTGCTTTACCGACTGGTATTTAGCCATGTACAATGTAGGTAACACCAAACGTCATCGCAAATAAGGAATCGGTAAACATAAGGGAAACCAGTTACTGATTCCTTAATTTACGATTAGCAGACATCGAAATCCCCAAATACCGAATCGCTAAATAAGAAATCCTTAAAAACTCGCAAATCCATGTACCAAAAATTGGTAATACCCATTTTTTAATTTTTCGATATTTAGGAGTCGCTAATTACCACTGATTCAAAGTAGGTAGTAATCAGGTGCACTGCATTTAAACTCACTGGCTGCCCTCTACATCATTGCAAGGCGGCTACGTATGCAAGCAGCAGGACTGCGGATCTGGAGACGGGAGGAGCGCGTGTACAGACTGCGCGTTACACTGTGCCAACTGACTGAGGCTAAAATTCAGGAGAGGTACAGGCTAGACCCCCAAGCCATCCTAGAACTGATACGGGACCTGCCCCCACCCCTGGAGCATCAGACACCAAGGGTGCATGCTATACCAACACATGTTCAGGTGCTCTGTAGCCTGCACCTACTTGCATCAGGTAGTTACCAGGGGGTTATAGCTGTGGCAGGTGGTGTGTCACAGAGTTGCCTGTTCCGTTTTTTCAATACTTTCCTGGATGCCATGATGCAAAGAATGCATCACTACATACGCTTCCCCAGCACACAGGAGGGACTGCAGAAAACGAAGATGGGTTTTTATCAAAAGTCACAGTTCCCACATGTAATAGGGTGCATTGATGGGACACACATACCAATCTGCCCACCTGCTGCTACAGAGCACGTTTACCGGAACTGCAAATCCACACATTCCATCAACTTGCAGGTAAGATGCGATGCTGACAACACCATCACTGACATTGTAGCCAAATTTCCAGCGAGTACCCTTGACTCATATATATTTAGGAACAGTGGGGTCTACAGACGTCTGGTTGGGGGTGAAGTTGGAGACGGATACCTGCTAGGTAACTGTTATTATTGGAACTTCCTTTTTCACTCAGGTGATAGCGCATATGCCGTGCAAGCATTTATCCTGACTCCATACCTCAACCTATCCACCCAGAGTGAGAAAAGATGCAATGTGGCACATAGAACTACGCGCAATGTTGTGGACCCCACATTTGTACTCTTAAAAAGCAGGTTACGCTGCCTCCACAAAAGTGGATATGCATGTCAGTACCACCCCATTATCTGCTGTAAAATAATAGCAACATGTGCCATGCTGCATAAAGTTGCCACAAAGAAAGGAACAGCAGTGGAACTAACTGACTCAGAGGACAAGGGTGAGGATTGTCCACAGCCAGAGCACAGCGCAGCAGGTGTGGCAGCAGCACCTGATGGGAGACACAGACGGGCTGAGATCACACGCAGCTATTTCTGAGTAAGTAAGGAGACACAGACAGTTACTGTAAGTGTGTGATGGTGTTTTATTAGCATAGCACACCACCAGAACATGAAGGGCTTAACATGCCAGCCCAATATGCAATGCAGATTACAAAGGCGAAATGGGTTACATCACCCATTTCGCAATACCATGTGATGGCTGGCATTACTTCCTGCGCCCATGTGCAGCACTGCTGCGTTGCTTGGGCACACTGTCCTCACTGGCAGTCTGTCCTGTGGCTGCGCTGTGCCGTTGGCTGCGCTCCTGGACTCGGTTATAAGGGGCATGATGCTACTGTGGCTAGTTGCCTCTTCACTATGCCCCCCATCACCTGCACCTGTAGTGGCTATCTGGTTTTTCTACAGCACTGATCACCCCCCATGCCACGTCATGGCTGCAGTGGGCCATCTCCTCCAGCATGGCCACTGAGCGCCTGCAGAGCAGAGAGGTGGCAGTGGAGAGGCGGTTCACCGCCTTAGTGTATTTGTCAAGTTTCTGCCTCCCTGTGCCTCACCAAACGGTTGCATTTACTTCTTCATCTGACCTAAAGCAAATAACAGTCCATCCTTTGGACCCTGCTGTTCTTGGAAAAGAAGATTTAAGGAATACAGCACCTCAATCTTCAGTTATATCTGACAGAAGTCCTGCTGGGGAGATGGCAGGTCCCCCGGGCCCTGTGTTAAAGATGGATACGGAAACAGAAGGAGAAATGAAGATGTCCGAAAAGGACATGCTTAATTTAATTCTAGATGAATTAAGAGAGATAAAGAGATCACAAAATGTGGAGCTGTCTGCAATCCATCAGAGGTTAGATAAAATGGACAAAATTGAAGAGCTAGTCTCCACTTTTCCAGCTCATCTAACTGAGGCAGAGGAAAGGATTTCCTCTCTATGGGATCAAATGGTCGTAGTAAAGAAAGAAACTATAGACGTATCCAAAACATCTAGGGCCCTTGAGAATAAGTTGGACGATCTGGAGAACTACAACAGAAGATCCAATCTACGCATAGTGGGGGTCCCTGAAGGAATTGAGGGGTCAGATATGCTCCTATGGGTTTCTACGTTTCTACAACAGGGTGTGATACCGGAACACAAAGGGGATTTAACTATCACCAGAGCTCATCGAGTTCCTGCACACCTCTCACCGAACTCCACTCTACCTCGGACTATCCTTATTAATTTTGCCGATGTTAGGGTCAAGGAGCAAATTTTGTCTAGAGCAATTCGACAGAGACAGTTTCTGGTGAGTGCCACGGTGAAAGGCCGAATCTTCTCCAATATGTCTGCACTAGCAGCCAGACGTAGGAAAGAATTCGTTAAAATTCTTCACCTTTTTAAAGCCCATGGGGCACAAGCAATGATTGCTCAGCAATCAAAACTTAGAGTGCTCTTTAAAGGTAAATTCTATATGTTATCTGATGTTGAGGCAGCACAGGAGTTGCTACATGGGATTCAAAATGGTTAATTCGGACATAAGACAAAAGTCTTGTCTGGGACATTCAGATTTTCTCCACAATCGCCTTTCTTCTTCACTTTATGTTTGATTTTGTGCACTATGTTGGGGGGGGCAGGGTGGGGTATGAAGGTTGAAGGGGTGTACCAAAACGATACCTCAAAATGCAAGGGAGAGGTTTTTTTTTGTAAATCTGTTTATTACACAGAGTACCAATCCAATCAGTACATACATTGAGTTATTTCTTACATAAATGACAAGCGTCCGATAATAAAGCCGATGGTGTGGTACAGTATAGTGGGATTGCAAACTGTCTGATGTACACATAGCGATAATACATTTTTGCTTTTTTAGAAAACGAGAAAGTATAAGATAAACCATAATGGAAATAAAGAAAAAGCGGTCATATAGGTATACATAAAGATGGAGGACAGTAAAGTTGCGAGCAATATCGAGCAGACTAGTCAGCACAAAATCTTGACCTGAACATAGCAAGGCACATATCAAATGGAGCATCATGTCTGTCAGTCCCAGATTCATCACTTAACAATTGGCACATAGAGGAGGTCAATACGAGAAAGGCAACACACATTGCGGCCACGGAGAGCACACATAATATAACCAATGCCAAAAGCCACATGGCCCAGTGATGTCAGTCAGGCATGCCACAGTACCATACAGTGCCAGAAGTATTTGTCCAGCGTTGCAGTGACACTGCCTATCCCACCCCTGCAGGGTCAAAGGAATTGACAGATTGGGATTGCGTCTCCTGGGCTATTTTCGCAATGTATGTCCGGTATGCTCCCCAGATATCTAGCGGCCTAGAGGCAGTTGGCACCGTCTCAGAATATTCAACGCTGTTCATATTGCAGAATGCCATGCTACGAAGCCAAGTGTGACCAGTGGGAGCCCGCCTAGCACACCAGAGCAGCGCCACTTCACGCTTAGCTAAAAGGAAGCCAATGGATGCCAACTTCCGTAGTGGGCGCGGGAATTCGGCGACATAGCCAAGTAGCGCAATTTCAGGGGTAGGTTGTAGAACCATTTCAAGCATCTCCCCTAAAACCTGATGCACCTGTAGCCAGTATGTGTGTAGTTTCGGACAAGTCCAGGAAAGATGGGAAAAGTCGGCCTGCGGGCCATGGCATTTAGGGCAAGTGTGCGGTCTGCTCGGGTCAATTCTGTGAGCGAGTGCTGGAGTGTGGTATGCCCTCCTGAGGAATTTAAAATGTATGAGTTTGTGTCTGGCGTTAATGGACACATCCCTAGTGGTGGCACAGCACGCCGCCCACTGGTCTTCCGTGATTGGAATGCCCAGGTCGCCCTCCCAGTCAGCGCGCACCTTAGAGTCGAGCGAGGGAATTAAGGTCAGACACAGCTTGTATAGCTTCGACACTACAAGCGCCCCAGTCTGGTGCTGTATTATGAACGTGAGCGCGGGGGTGTCATCAGGAGGAAGTGGGAATGTGGGGACCTCGGCTCTAAGCATCGAACTAAGTCGAGTCAGTGTGAATGAGTCCATGAAGGTCCTGTCAGTGAAACAGGGATCTTCAGTGAGAGAAAAAGCATGCCCGTCCGGGAAAAGGTCACCTACAGTGTGTAGTTGGAATTTGGAGAGGGTGCAACGCACAACCGAATCACCTGTGATGGGGAGCCAGTGGAGATTGGGCAATGGCAATGCAGGTGAGTATAGCTTCTCAAGCAGCAAGAGGCGTCGAAGTTTGTCCCAGGCCCAGCAAGTAGTGGACAAAGGCTGTATGTCCTAAAGGGGAAGTCCTTTAGGAAGGATGGAGGAGAGGGCCACAGGGAGCGCCAAGTCAGCCTCTGGTCGCAGATGGGGTATCTTGGCATCAGGGTGAAACCAAGGGTACGCGTAAGCGCACTGCGCCACCAAATAATACAAAAAGAAATCTGGCACCCCAAAGCCACCTCGTTCGTAAGGGAGTGTTAGTGTTCGCCAGGACACGCGTGGGTTCCTACCTCCCCATATCAAGAGCAGAAGGTAGGAGCGGAGTTGGGTGAAAAAGATCTTGGTGAGGGGAATCGGTAGATTGTTAAACAGATACAAAAATCTGGGGAGAACAATCATTTTAATGATGGCAAGACAGCGTTAGGCGAATCCAGCGCTCCGTATTGTCCTCTAAGAAATCTAGGGCATGACCGTAATTCTGTCGGACAATGGAAACCGTGTCAAGGTGAACATGTATTCCCAAATATTTCACGGAATCCGTGCACCATTCCAAAGAGAACGAGCAGGTCCACTGTACGGTGGAGGGGGTGAGCGGGAAAATTACTGACTTATGCCAATTTATTTTTAGACCTGAGTAGTCGCCAAAACGGGAAAGCTCCGTCAACAGTGGCTCAAGGTTGGATTGGGGAGTGCGAACAAACAGAACTGTGTCATCGGCATATAACGAGATCAGCAGGGGGCCGGTGCGAAACTGGAGACCACGGTGTAGATGTTTCTCCTGGAAATGTCGCACCAGGGGGTCCATCGCAATAATGAACAGTAGCGGGGATAGGGGACAGCCCTGCCGGGTGCCACGCGACAGTGTGAAATTTTCAGTGATAGTGCCATTTAGCCGTATACCGGCGGTGGGAGCCGAGTACAGCAACTCAACCGTAGCCACAAACATAGCAGGCATCCCCATTCTCCTCATAATAGACAGAAAAAAGGGCCACTCCAGGGTGTCGAACGCTTTCTCCGCGTCCAGGAACACTGCTGCAGCTGGTGTGGAGGGTTCTATTCTGTGTAAGACCGAAAATAGTGTCCGAAGGTTCAGAGAAGTGGAGCGGTGTGGTACAAATCCGGACTGTGCCGGCGAAATTATAGTTTCCACTAGGAGCGCCAATCGAATTGCCAGGACTTTGGCCAGAATTTTGTAGTCGAGGTTTAAGAGGGACAGGGGTCTGTATGAGCTGCATAACGAAGGGTTGCGGCCCTGCTTGGGAAGTAAAACAATGACCGCTTCCCTGAGTGTGGGTGGAAGAATGCCCGTCTCCAATGCCTCTGCGTACACCTCGACCAGTTTAGGTACAAGTTCTTCTTTGTACTCTTTGTAGAAGTCAGCAGTGTAGCCGTCAATGCCGGGAGCAGAAGAGCTACGCAAAGAATCGATCGCCTCATTAATAAAATCCGGAGTAATGGGCATGGCCAAAAACTCCTGCATGTTTTTTTCCAGGTACACCATGGCGATTTCATTCAAATAAGAACCCGGGTGGCAGTGCTCCCCTGTGAGTGTGGAGGTGTAGAGGGTTTTGTAATATGACAGGAAAGTGTTGGATATCTCGGGATGGAGTGTTGTTGTGTTCCCTAAGCATCAAGTATCTCCGTAATGTAAGCAGCTTGGGGTGGTGGGCGAAGCATTTGCTCTAACAGTTTGTCTGGCCTATCTCCCTCACCGTATTGTCGCGCTGTGTAGTATTTGCCCATGAACTTCACCTCTCTGTCCGTTGTGTCCCGAAACTCCAAAAGCAATTCTAGGCGTTTAGCCTCACGATCGGCTGAAGGATTCTCAAGAATCTCCTTCTCCAACTTAAGGATATCCGCCTCAATTCGAGCCAGGGTGGAGCGAATCTTTCGCAAGGAACCCACGCTCTTAGTGATGCAAACCCCACGTAATGTGGCCTTGAAGCCTTCCCATAGCATGGACCAGGAGGTGTTAATGTCAAAGTAGTCATCGATAGCAGTGCGTATGTCTTCTTTGAAAGTCGAGTCTAGTAGAGCCCTGCCAGGGAATCGCCACTGCCTTTCGTAACCTCCCAATCTGGGAATCACCAGGGTCAAAACAATGGGAGAGTGGTCTGAAAGAGTGCGAGGCAGCGTGGAAAGGCCTGCAACCCAACCCGCGACACCCGGGGTCAGGAGCCAATAGTCAATTTGAGTGCTGGTGTTGTGGAAGCCCGAGTGATGCGTGTAGGCTGGGGTATTGTGGTGCAATCTAGCCTCAATGTCCACTAGGGAGAAGTGGGAACAAATTTCCGCCAACACAGTACGTGATTTTGGCTTGCAGTCAGGAGAGGGGGAAGTGCTGTCCCTGTCAGGATCCATCAATATGTTAAAATCCCCTCCCAGAACTAACAGGTCAATGTCGGAGTGAAGCAGTGTTAACTGTAGATCCTGAAAAAAAGCAGGGTTATCCACATTCGGACCGTACACACCCACCAGAGCAATCCTGAACCCGAAAAGTACAAATCTGCCCTGCCCATCCACCTTGCTGCCAGTCATTACAAACGGGACTCGTTTGTGTACAAGAATCGCTGAGCCTCTAGCAAACCTACTATAGCAGGAAAATACTCTGTGTGACCCCCATCCTCTAGCCACCGATTCCTTGTCCAGCTGTACCAAATGAGTTTCCTGCAGAAAGAGGACGTCTACCCCATGTTGCGCCGCATAAGCAAGCACCTGTTTGCGCTTCCTTGTGGTATTCAGGCCCCGGACATTCCAAGACATCAAGGTCAGTTTGGAAGGGCCAGACTGTAGACCTATCCTGGCCATTTTTCCCTTGTCAATATAGTTTGTAGCAATTGTGCGTGTGACTGAATGCTCAAACGATACTCGCAGCTAGGTGTTAATCCACATGACCAGTAATATAAAATAAACCCCATCTCCCAACCGCCTCCCAGCCTCCCAGAACCCCACGAGAGGCAATCCCTGGACCATCGCTGAACAAGAGTGCAAAATAACAAATGCAATAACGATTCAAAGAAACAATAATACTGCAAATAAAGCAATGAAATAACCCCAGTAAATAGCAACAGCATGGCCCGCGCCATTGGGGGTGGCAATGCCACTCAAGACGGGCAACCGAACAGGCGGCCACCGAACCGGAGACCTAGACAATGAACATTGGTAAATCCACATCTAGACTACAGTGTTTTCAACGAGGGTGCAGATAGAGTCAGTGTAGAGCAGTCAGCCCTGGCCAGTTTCGGCAAAAAGGTCGGCACTGGACTGTGTGTCGTTTCGAGGTGGAGAGTGGGGCGGAGATCCCTGTTTTTTGTAGGTGTGGCAGAACTCTTGGGCGTCCGCTGGAGAATCAAAAATGCGGAATCGACCATTTACATCCACCTTCAGCCTAGCCGGGTACAGCATTCCGTATTTCAGGCCTAAGTTCCGGAGGGCAGACTTGACACCGTTATATTTGCGACGTGCCTCCTGTACCATTAGTCTGGAAAGAAGGACAAAATTCTGCCCTGCCACTGTATTTCTCCAGTCTCTCGCGCCGCGTGCAGCACGGCGTCACGGTCACGGAAGTTCATGATCCTGGGGATAATGGGTCTTGGTAATTGGCCAGGTTTGGGTTTAGGCCCCAGAGACCTATGTGCGCGCTCAACCACAAAGCAAGTTGTAAATGTGTCTCTGCCAAATAGTTCGATCAATAAAGTTTCGATAAACACGTCGAAACGACCCGTGGCTGTTGTTTCTGCCACACCAAGGATACGAATGTTATTGCGCCTACTGCGCGCTTCCAAATCTTCGTTTTTAATGGCCACGTCTTTCAATATTTTTTCAACCCGTTCCAGTCTCTTAAGTGATTTCGAAGCATCATCCTCAATGTCTGACATTCGTGATTCAGCCACATCAAGCCTTCTGTCATGGGCCTGTACCTTTGTGCCCATGTCCGCCAGTTTCTGTTCCAGGCTGTCGAAGCGGGTGTCGAGCGCCTTAAAGCCTGCGCGCATTTCACCCATCATGGTGGCGACCATGGCCGCCGCATCTCCCAAGTCCGTAGCGCTGGAAGCCCCGGCCGCAGAACCAGGCGGAGGGTCCATGGAGAGAAGGGGAGTCTTGTCGAAGCTGAGCTTCCTCTGGTTGGGATCTCTCTTCCCCATCCTCACGGTCGCCCGTATGGCGAAGCTGTTCCGGGCGTGGCGGTGTGGGTGGTTCGGCAAAATGGGAGAGCGGCCGAGCAGAATCAAGCGCCAGGAAGCACCGGCGTAGTCCACCAACAGTAGAGGTGCAGCGATCGGGCAGCGCTGGCCTAGAATGATGAGAGCCGGGGCAGTCACCGCAGTCCCAGGGTCCGATGCACGGCTCAACGTGTAGAATGCACCCTCAGAATATGGTGGGGTGGAGAGCGGCCCTCTCCCAGCTATCTTGAGCAGGAGGAATGGAGGGGTCCGATGGTACCACAAGTGTTTACTAGGCGGGGCCGCCGAAAAATCGCACAGCGGCACCCCACGGTCGCCCGACCCCCAAGCACACACACCCCCGCTGCCTCACCGCGAGCGTCCCACCCGCCGCCTAGCATCCGGCCCAGGCCCGAAATTCGAGACCCCGGTCCCGGCACCCCCGCAGGCCAAAAGGCCGTGACCGTATCGGGGACCAGTAGCCCCCACCCGGGAGCCCGAGATGGACAGGCGGCGCGTGAGAGACACCGCAGCAGACAACTGAGGGGGCGAAGGCCCAGCGACTAGGCCCCGCGCGGCACTCACCAGCAATCTGGCGCAGAAAGAGAAGATGGCGCCGAGGTCCGAGGCCCCGATTCTCCTCCGCCGTACACTCTCCTCAGGCCGTCCCCGCGTTCCCCAAAGGCACCCAGATGGTCAGGGCGACATCAGCGTTCGGATCTGTACGGATGTGGGGAGCTGGAATGTCGGCTTACATCTCGGCCGCCGCCGTCAGGAGTCCGCGTGGAGGAGCTTCACGGAAAGGCAGCCATTCCGATCGCCGCCGTGGCCACGCCCCCATGCAAGGGAGAGGTTCCTGTGGCGAGCATGGGAGGAGGAAGGCAGAGCGAGGAGGGTGCCACAGGTGGAAGAAGGGGGAGGGGGGTTGGTTGGGGGAAAAAACAGTAAAAAATGCAGTTCTTGGCAAAATTATTTTCTTTATTGTTATTCTATTGTTTTTGCTGAAGATAAAAGTAGCCCTTGCGATGGATCTAGAACAGAGTGTAGTCTGTTTAAAAAAAGTACGAGATGTAAAGAGGAAGTAATCGCATTATCGAAATTAAGTAAATACTCTTAGAATGGTTAAAACTGTCATAAAAATTCTCTCTTTTAACGTGAACGGTCTAAATAATAAAGAAAAAATGCAGGCAATAGAGAAATGGGTCTTGACTGAAAGTCCTGCAGTTATTCTTTTACAAGAAAGTCACATCCCTCTCTCAAAAGCTGATAATTTTTCTATGTTTAAAGGGTAGGCCTCGTATCGGGGCTTCTCTTTTTTTCCGAGTCACAGAGGGGAGTAGCACTTTTCATCAATAGGAGTATGGAGGTAGAGATCTTGCAAACAAAGGCAGGGAGTCGGCTCAATGCTGCTGGGCCACGTGTAAATTCAAGAATAGGCCATCACCTATCACATTCGTGAGCTTTTATGCCTCAGTGAACGATTATCCTGAAATATATGAGGAAATATTCCAGTCTCTTTTGATGGTTGGAGGGGATATTGTGATTGGGGGGGATTTCAATATACTTATGGATCCGAACTTAGATTCTACTATGGGTGGTAAAAAACAATTGAAACCTAAATCATTTAAGACAATCTCGAACAATGTAAGGACTTTAGATCTTGTTGACCCTTGGCGTTCTATAAATCCTCACAAAAGAGATTATACCTGCTGGTCGGGAAGACATAGGTCATTTTCCAGTATTGATTTCTTTCTTGTTTCCTCAAAATTTAAAAATCGTGATCAACGGATTCTTCATAATAGCTTTTCCGACCATGCATTGTTAGTCCTAGAATTGATGTTGGAGAAGAGTACAAATGTTGTGAAACGCTGGGTTTTTAATAAATCTTACCTGTCTGATGCAACATGGGTGACCCTACTTAAAAATGAGATAAAGGACTTTATTGAACGAAATATGGGGACAGCCCCTATTCCTGTGATATGGGATTCACTTAAGGCGTTCATTTGGGGGATTGTCATCGGAAGAGATGCACGGGAGTCAGCTGCCTTTAGGGATACAAAGAACTTATTACAGCAGAATATCCAGGACTTAGTAGAACAAATGTATCATAATCCATCAGTTAGGCTACAGAATCAACTAAGTGCTGCAAAACGTGAACTGAGTCTACATTACTTTGAAAGAAGTGAGGAACTTTTTTGTAGACAAGCTCAAAAAATATATGAACACAGCAATTTTACAGGCAAATTCTTGGCGTGGCAGGTTAAAGAACAAGCTGCAGCCAATGTAATTCGGTCTCTTAAATCTCCAATAAATGATATTGATACTTCAGACGTAGTAGA
This sequence comes from Lissotriton vulgaris, assembly GCF_964263255.1. Taxonomy (NCBI): domain Eukaryota; kingdom Metazoa; phylum Chordata; class Amphibia; order Caudata; family Salamandridae; genus Lissotriton; species Lissotriton vulgaris. The sequence continues at coordinate 723,698,787 of NC_141689.1, read as the reverse complement.
GATAGGTGAGATTATGTTGTCCCGTTACGAGAAAATCTATACTTCGCATCATATTATGGATCAAAACAGATTTAAAAAATTCTTAGATAATTATAATCTACCCACTCTCTCTTATATGCATCAAGTAGCAATGGCAACTCCGTTTTCGGGGGATGAATTAAAGTCGGTACTTAAAAGCCTTCCACATGGTAAGGCCTGTGGACCAGACGGATTTCCTGCAGAATTTTTTGTTGTATTTTTTACCTCCCTCTCTGAACTTTTACTTTTATTATCAAATTCTATGTTGGAAGGTGGCTTAATTCCATCATCATTTTATGATGGGACTGTGGTCAGTTTCCTGAAAAAAGGAAAGGAAGCAAATGATCCTAACTCTTATAGACCCATTACACGGTTAAACTCGGACTATAAAATCATCACCAAATTACTTTCACTACGTTTTAATCATATATCTTCGCAACTGATCCATTCAGATCAAAATAGCTTTATCGCAGGTCGGCAACTTATCACCAACACACACTACTTGGTTAAGGCTTTAGTTTTTCTTTTAGATGCAGAAAAGGCTTATGGCCGGGATGCCTTTCACCCCCTCCCAACACAATCCCCAAGGATGGGAAGACGGATGCAGTTCTGAACTTTTGGAAGGCGGGAGGGAGTTACCCTCCCGGCCGTATTTATTAAAATATGAAACAAAATTAAAACATTAAAATAACAGTTTCATATCATGTACAATTTTTCATTTATACATTACATTGCAGACACGTTTATTGGCTAACCTTAACAAATCTCTAATACAAAGGATCTCCTAGCCGAGTCTAAACATCCTGCAAATGCATACTTTCTAAATAAAAATTGTACATCCTAACATTACGGGCCAACGGCAAGGTCGTAACCGGTGTCAGATCCCTACCACCAGAACTCCCCCCTCACGTGTGAGGGGCGGGCGCACAGAGGACTGTACCTCTGTGCCAACTTCCAATTTCCCTTGTCTTAGCGGGGGCCCCTTATTTAACTCGACGCCATCTTAATGGTCGTCCGAGGACTCGTGTGAGGTGTCTAGAAGGTAGCGTGGACCCCCCTCCCACCCCACACTGTTCATCACATCCGCCGTCGCGGATATCCTGGCCCCGGGAAATTCCTAGGAGGGGCATCAAGCCGCCTCCTCCCCTGGGAGGGGCCTATGACCGCCTTCCCTTCGGCGACCCCATACTTAGTGGGTGCCGCCTCCCCATGTGAGGGGCCAACGGCCGCCTCCCCCCGGGCGCTCCCATCCATAACGGGTGGCGCCCCTCCTCTAGGGATCTTGAAATTACTGCTCACCGATCATGACCTTACCGCCCGACCAAAAAATAAATACGACGTTTTTGAACCTAATGAAGAGCGGAAAAGTGAATAAACTGAACATTGTAATACTCATCATGCAACACATTTACCAATTAGACTGTGATACTCTGCTCAACTGCGTGAGAAAACTTGTTTATGAAGCAAATTATTTTATTGCAATTCAAACATTAACATCTTTATTACGCTCGAAAAAACCTGGAGAAAAAAGATATTATCCCAGCAAATCAACTTCATTGCACTACTAATCGCTGCCATAAGGGGCTGGTGGGTGGGTCAAAATTGCTCCTTGTTCCGTCGAGGGCTCACGGGCAACGAGAGGGTGCAGCTTCCAAGCACCGGAACAAGAGGACGCTCCTTTGGATTGTTGCTCCTTTTATTCCTCTTTGGGAGGGCGTGGACCCTTCTCTGGTACGCCTACGGGGCGTGGCCAACGGTGTAGGTGTCTAGGACAACCCCTCTTGGGCGGGGAAAGGCGCGCCCCGGCTACGCCGCTTCGGGCATACCAGCCGAGACACGCCCACCGCCCAAAATGGTTTCCCGGGGGGATCCGGGCCCCCTACCATACGTTCGGGGGGACCGAGTGGTCGCCCCTTTCCATATGGCCGGGATGCCTTTCACCCCCTCCCAACACAATCCCCAAGGATGGGAAGACGGATGCAGTTCTGAACTTTTGGAAGGCGGGAGGGAGTTACCCTCCCGGCCGTATTTATTAAAATATGAAACAAAATTAAAACATTAAAATAACAGTTTCATATCATGTACAATTTTTCATTTATACATTACGTTGCAGACACGTTTATTGGCTAACCTTAACAAATCTCTAATACAAAGGTTCTCCTAGCCGAGTCTAAACATCCTGCAAATGCATACTTTCTAAATAAAAATTGTACATCCTAACATTACGGGCCAACGGCAAGGTCGTAACCGGTGTCAGATCCCTACCACCAGAACTCCCCCCTCACGTGTGAGGGGCGGGCGCACAGAGGACTGTACCTCTGTGCCAACTTCCAATTTCCCTTGTCTTAGCGGGGGCCCCTTATTTAACTTAACGCCATCTTAATGGTCGTCCGAGGACTCGTGTGAGGTGTCTAGAAGGTAGCGTGGACCCCCCTCCCACCCCACACTGTTCATCACATCCGCCGTCGCGGATATCCTGGCCCCGGGAAATTCCTAGGAGGGGCATCAAGCCGCCTCCTCCCCTGGGAGGGGCCTATGACCGCCTTCCCTTCGGCGACCCCATACTTAGTGGGTGCCGCCTCCCCATGTGAGGGGCCAATGGCCGCCTCCCCCCGGGCGCTCCCATCCATAATGGGTGGCGCCCCTCCTCTAGGGATCTTGAAATTACTGCTCACCGATCATGACCTTACCGCCACAGGCCGGATAGTTGACCGGCTATCCGGACCCCCCACACTCCTATCAAAGGTCATGATTACACAAACCCTTTAACCATGCTACGAAGTCTCCTATGAGTAAGACATTCCCCTCCCGGGACAAATGAACCCCATCTTCGAGATACATATTATCCCCCCCGAATACAACCATGCGGAATACAGTGCAACTGTTCTGAACGAAACAATCTACCCAGCTTGTTATTGACTTTCTTTACTGAATGATTCAAAGCTGACACAGAGAGGGCCCCTCGCCACACCTTCCTTGGAATCATGTGCGACCATGCTATCGTGCACCCCGGAACCCTCTTTGCCAGCCAGCTAACAGTGGATAGAACCCGCTCGAGGAGTACTCGCCGACCGAGCGCCACCAAATCATTACCACCCAGATGCACTATGATTATAGACGGCTGTGACCTTGTCCGCCCTAACAGACCCTCAACAAAACATTGAAACTGGTCAATACAAAGCCCGCCCCTTCCGTGGAAGGTCACCCTGTACCCGTATTCCCCAGCTGCGTGAATCGTGTCACCTGCTTTGAATACGTCCGCGGCACGTCTCACGTATGAGTGGCCCACGACCCACACCACTCTGTCCTCAGCCGGTGGTCTTTGACCGCTGGTCCCCAGGTGTCGGGTCGACTGCACAGTCCGCCCCGCCTCGCAAGCTCGCGAAACTGTAAACCAAACAAAAGACAAGAAGCGTGAGTGCATGACATTAGCTTCACAACATGTGCAACCGCACATACCTTTTATAACAGTTCGAGGACCATCGCCCCAACTTTTTCACCAATTCCACACTCTGACCCCCGGCTGTAGCTTCTGTAGCAGCCCCTATCCTGAAGGAATGGGTCCCAAAATCGCTCGGGTCCAAGCCCGCTGCCGCGATTGCCAAAGTTAACACCCGCTGAAACTGAAACCTTGTCAGTGGGGTGGCGTCAATGTATCTCAGCAAGCTTCCCCCCCATGTTACCGCCCTTTGCGCCAGATATTCCTCAACGCACTGCACCGGGCACATGGGGGACCCTCGCATGTGCTGGACCACAATACTGTCCCCCATCGCACCCTGATCTGTCTTAGACCTGGCGATTGTGATTACCATTGAATCACCCTTGATCTGGACGTGCTCCCGACACAGGCCTCCCCCCACATCCTTCTTATTTCTTGCCACCAGCTCGCTCACCCGCATAGCCCCATGGAATGCTAATGCAAAAGCGGCCCGGAATAGCACTGCTTCAGACTGGGAGGAACATGTCGCTGGGAGCACCGACATCAACAGGGACAATCTTTCTAGCCCAATTGGGCGCCTTTCGTCTACTCTACGACCCTCGAGGCGTTGCCACCCTCGCAGCGCCTTCTTCACCAAAAAGGACGATGTGGGGTCCCTGATGCCATACGCCTGCGCCATGAATGCATTGGCGGCTCGGTGCCTATTGGCCGTCGCTGCCGATCGGCCTTCCTCGTGGAGTGCTACTAAAAACTTCAGTACATACTCCTCCTGTCCCCACTTATCCCCTCTTGCAGGGCCCAAAAATGCACAATAGGAACGAAACGCTCCTTCGTATGCCTTCCATGTCCTTGAGGCTAAGCTGGCTCACACGAGGTCCTGTAATCCGGGGCACCGAGTGACCAGAGAGTTTCGGGGAATGGTGCCGCCACTAGTTCCGCGGAAGGTAGATAACCCCTGAAGGCCTGCATGTGGGAACGAGAGAGTGCATCAGCCGCTTGGTTCAGTACCCCCGGCACGTGCCGCGCCCTAAATTGCACGTTCAGTCTCATGCACAGCAGTACAATCTCCTTTAATAATCTCAAAATCCACTTGCAGCGTGCTGCCTGGTTATTTATACACTCAACCACGGTCATGTTATCGGACCAAAACCCCACTGAGCGATCACAGAAATCGTCCGGCCATGACTTCAGGGCCACCAGAATGGGGAACAACTCAAGAAACCCAATGTTACCTGTTAACCCACTGGTGTGCCACCACGCCGGCCATGTTTGTGCCGACCATCGATTACCAAAGATGGCGCCGAATCCTACACTCCCTGCCGAGTCGGTCCACAAACCCAGCTCGTCCGAGGATGCTGGTGGTTTGCTCCATACCACTAGGCCGTTGAAATCCGCCAGAAATGCCAACCATATGCGCATATCCTGGCGAACCTCTGCAGACAGTCTTGTGCGGTGGTGTCCTTCTTTGAGACCGACCATGGCTTGTGCAATAGAGCGGGAAAAGGGGCGGGCCATTGGTATCACTCTGAGGGCGAAGTTAAGCTGGCCCACTGCTTGCTGCAACTGGTGTAGAGTCACCTTTTCCTTGCTAATGCACACTTCATTACTTTGTCCCTGGGCAAATGGAAGCATCCCTCCTCTGAATCGAGCTCAATTCCAAGAAACTCGAGTGAAGTAGATGGCCCCACTGTTTTCCCAGGTGCCAATGGCACGCCGAATCGCTTCATGAGATTGCAAAATTCCAGTAAAGCCTGTGCACATTCCGTGTCACCGGCTGGCCCCAAGAACAAAAAATCATCTAGATAGTGCATCACCTGTGTATAGCCTGTACCTCTGGTGAACGCCCATTGCAAAAAACAGCTGAATTTCTCAAAATACGCACAAGAGATGGAGCAGCCCATAGGCATACATCTATCTATGTAATAGCGTCCTTGAAACACAAAACCTAACAGACGCTGATCCTGCGGGTGTACCGGGAGCAACCGGAATGCTGATTCAATATCTGATTTAGCCATCAGCGCTCCGGGCCCCAGGCGATTCAACATGGCGACGGCCTCATCATAGGATGCGTACCGCACCGAACAGACTCCTGGATCAATCGCATCGTTTACCGAAAGACCCCTAGGAGCCGACAAGTTATGAATTAACCTAAACTCACCCGGGTCCTTCTTGGGGACTACTCCCAACGGTGAACAGATTAAATTAGGAACAGGCGGGTGCCTATATGGGCCGGCGACCCTGCCCCGGGCCACCTCTTTCGCAATCTTGCTTTCCACCACCACCGGGTGCTGCTGAAAGGACAGTTGATTTTTACACAGTGAGTCTCCCCGAAAATCCCCCGCCGGGATGTGGAAACCATACGAGAAGCCGTCCCGTAACACCCCAGCGGAGACATGATCAGGGTATTCGTTTAGCCAGGGGATCATTGCAATGATATCCACGGGGGTAGGTAGTGGTACCCCTTGGCCGATATTAGACCTGTTTGGCACCTCCTCTACCCCCGGTATCCCCATTCTTGGCTCTGCACGAACTCTCAGGGTGTGAAGAATGTCCGCATCCCGCACACTCATGTCTGAACTTACATGTCCCCTGTGGCCTTGTGCACCTGCCTCTGTTAAAATTCCAGCAAACTCCTTTCCTACCCCCATTCCCACCACTCCTGGGTTGGTGATCACCAGCGGGCTTGCTCGAAAGGGTGCCGCCGATTGATGGCGGGAAGGCGCCGACCCATACTCTCCGAGCGAGGACGACTTCGTCGTGCCCGGCAAAAGCTGCTTCTGCCAAGAGACGGAGTCGAGACAGTCCCACGTCAGAGACGAATCGTGCTCCTTGGCCTTACGAAATTTACTATCATAACCCCTCCATTGATCGCCCTCATATGTCTCATAGAAATCCATTATGCGTGTCTGATAACAGGCTAGTTCACTCAAAATCTCTGGCTTACGTTCACCCATAATAGCAGTAAACATCCCAAAGGCCTTGGCCCAATTAGAGATCGTCTCATCCAGCCTGAAGCCCGCCATTTTTGCGCGCCACACACTCGGATGCAACAAATCCTTCTGAGCCTTAACATACTCAATTTCGTGATGATCAGTCAGGAGGGAAAACATATTTACGTATTTATCAGCCCAAATCATTTCCTTCGTGGCCAGTGGAATATGCTGAACTACTTTTTCCCTCCTTGAGGGCAAAGACCCCCCACTTGCCATTGGCAATGGCTGCTTACCAGACTCCATAGTTGGTCCCGCTGATTTTCCACCGCCAGCCGCTGGTCTTTCCGAGGGAACCTGTGAGGGGACAAGAGGGAGATTCGCCTTCGCGGCATCTTGCGATTGCCGCAACTGCTTCATTAGCAACCTAGCCTCTTTGGCTGTGTATCCGGGTGCCGCTGCACCCCCGGTATTCTTTCCAAGCCATGCAGCCAACTGGGCGGCCAACTCCGGAGGCATATCCTCCTCGCTGGTGGGCGTAACTACCACTGGAATCGGTTGGCCCGGATCCGGGATCGGTACCGGGGCCTCAACCGGACTAACTGGGCTTGCGGGGGGTGACTTGGGAACTATGGCATCCCCCCCTGCCGCCCTATTCCTGGCCCTTTTACCTCTCCCTGTGGGGACTACTCCCGGCAATGCTGGTCCGATGACCTTCTTCGGTCTACCCGTATTGTTCATTGCCGCCATCTGCTTCTTCATGCTCGCCATTTCTTTCATCAGCATGCGGAGCATCTGTTCCGTCCCTGCCTTCTTTCCGGCCTTCTTGCCAGGCATCGTTGTCGAATACTCGGCCCTTGCTGCTTAGCTATTCAACGAGGTCCTGGATCCGGAGGTCCGAAATGCAGAGAAGGCTCCTGGAAGAGAAACACAAAAATTACAAGTTCTCAAAATTGCTCCTTGTTCCGTCGAGGGCTCACGGCAACGAGAGGGTGCAGCTTCCAAGCACCGGAACAAGAGGACGCTCCTTTGGATTGTTGCTCCTTTTATTCCTCTTTGGGAGGGCGTGGACCCTCCTCTGGTACGCCTACGGGGCGTGGCCAACGGTGTAGGTATCTAGGACAACCCCTCTTGGGCGGGAAAAGGCGCCCCCCGGCTACGCCGCTTCGGGCATACCAGCCGAGACACGCCCCCCGCCCAAAATGGTTTCCCGGGGGGATCCGGGCCCCCTACCATACGTTCGGGGGGACCGAGTGGTCGCCCCTTTCCATTTGATTTGGTGGTCTGGGATACACTTTTCTTTATTTTACAATTGTTTTGAATCCCCTTACAAATTATAACCTTAGTTAAAAATCTGTATCAAGGTGCAAAAGCTCATGTGCTTATCAATAAATCCAAGGTGGGCTCAATTTCAGTGCAAAAAAGGACAAGGCAGGGGTGCCCACTGTCCCCTGTTCTTTTTGCCTTTTTCATAGAACCTTTAGCGGTGGCAATCCGGAAGTGTACAGATATTTTACCACCTATGGCCTTTTATGGATAAGATTAAATTATATGCAGATGATATTATGCTTCTTCTGAAACCTGAGATGCATTCGCAAGCACAGGCTCTTTCTGTTTTTGCAGAATTTGAAGCACTTGGGGGATATCGAATAAAAAAAAAGAAAACCGAGATTTTAATTTGTGGTAGTATAATTCCCGAATTGCACCCGGATTTTGAGAACTGTATCAATAATACACCCAAAAGATATCTGGGTGTCTATTTTACGCCGTCTGTAAGCGAATTGTATTTTTTGAATTTTGAACCTCTAATAAAAAAAGTTTGTGATATGTTTTCACGGTGGAATACATTACCTTTATCTATTTTAGGCCGGGTGGCATTAATTAAAATGTCAGTACTCCCCCTATTCAATTTTTTGTTCTCTACTATCCCCTGCTCTTTTTTTTCAAAAATCGAATCCATGTTCTCAGCCTTTGTTTGGGCAAAAAAGACACCTCGAATAGCCATCAATACTCTACACGAAGAAAAAGAACAAGGAGGTCTTGGTCTCCCAAACCTTAAAGATTACTACTTTGCTTATTTTGCACAGTATCTCTCGAGATTCAAACATCTAATGTCGAGTGAGGTATTGTTTTAACAATTTTTTATTGAAATAATCTGTAAAGAAGCCGAAATTCCTTCTCCACTTTCCATTCCCAAATCACCCAAACTAGTCAGATATAAGGCTCTAAATTGTTTTTTTTTTTAAAACATGACGCTATGTTGAAGAGGTACTCACTTTCCCTCTTTAGTTTAATAACTCCATTAAGTGAAGCTATTTTAGGCTTCGGCATAAAAATGGGGCCAGAAATTATACAAAATTGGGCCAGATTGGGGCTTACAACACTATTGAATTTCGTGGAAAATGAAGCTTGGCTAACCCCTAATGAGATGGCTTCTTTAATTGGTGGAAATTGTCTTCTTATGTGTTCAAATAATTTATTCTATAAGGTTTTGGCTCAAATTGACCTAGTACAGATTAGTCAAGCTTCACATTTAATAAATGATCTCTTTTGGTCTTCACTATCCATGAAACCAGGAAAATGGAGAAGACGTCTAGCGCAGAGTAGAGAGGAAGATTTGAGTACCAAAGCAACTAAAAAATGGCAGAAGCATGAAAGTCTTAATTTAACAGTTAATATTTGGAAAACGTTAAATAAGTCAAATTTTTTGGTATTGAGAGGCCCTAACTGGAGGCGAATGCTGTTATTTAGTAAATGGTTGCTATATTTTACTCCCGCAGTCATCGCTAAAATGTTTAGTAATACGTCGTCTACCTGTTTTAAATGCACTCGACCGGATCTGGCTAATTGGTCCCATATAGTAGCCTTCTGCCCCCGAATTGGGGCATTCTAGGATGGCATTTTTTCTTTGCTTTCTCTTCATTTGCATTGTACGATTATTAGCGGTGAAAAACTGATTATATTTGGTTTCGATCCAGAGCTTAATCTGACTGAGACATTGGCAAAACTGGTGTATATTATAGTAGCAGTGGCTAGATCACTGATTCTTAAGTATTGGAAGTCGGATACAGTTCCGTCTCTAGATGAATGGTATGAGTAAATTAAGAGAGTTAGGAAAAGTGAATTTATATATGCACAAAGGATTGGGGGATTGCGCAAATTTGAAAGAATATGGGGGACTAACTTCGACTAAAGGTCTATGTATGTTTTCGGAGTGAAATTTTTCTTTTAATGTTTCTATCTCCTCCGTGATGGTATTATATTATATTATCTGTCTTTCAGCTCATCATTATGTTTTTCGGATTTTTTGTAATGAATGGAATGTCAAGAACTGAATAAAAACATTTAAAAAAAAAAAGAGAATCAGTCGGGCGGAGGCGTTTTGGATGCGTTGCAGTTGTCGCAGGTGTTTGGCCAGGATTCCTGCGTAGAGTGCGTTGCCGTAGTCCAGCCTGCTGCTGACGAGGGCCTGTGTCACTGTTCTTCTTGTTTCGGTGGGGATCCACTTGTAGATCCTGCGGAGCATGCGGAGGGTGTTGTAGCAGGTGGAGGTGACGGCTTTGACCTGTTTCGACATGGAGAGGGAGGAGTCGAGTATGATTCCTAGGTTGCATGCATGATCAGTGGGTGTTGGTGCTGTTCCCAGCGCGGGCGGCCACCAGGAGTTGTCCCATGCTGAGGGGGGCGGTCCGAGGATGAGGATCTTTGTCTTGTCTGAGTTCAGCTTCAGTCGGCTGCTCCTCATCCATTCAGCAACATCCTTCATTCCCTCGTGGAGGTTGGTTTTGGCGGCCTGCAGGTCCTTGGTGAGGGAGAGCATGAGCTGGGTGTCGTCGTCATTGGAGATGATTTTGAGGTTGTGCTGGCAGGCCACTTGTGTGAGGGGGGCCATGTAGATGTTGAACAGCGTTGGCTGAAGGATGAGCCCTGGGGTACGCCGCAGATGATGTCGGTGGCTTCGGACTGGAAGGGAGGGAGTCGGACGCTCTGGGTTCTGCCGGTGAGGAAAGACGTGGTCCAGTCTAGGGCTTTCTCTTCGATTCTGGCTTCTTGGAGGCGTGTCTTTAGTGTGCGGTGGCAGGCCACGTCGAAGGTGGCTGACAGGTCCAGGAGGAAGAGGGATGACGTTTCGCCGTTGTCTAGTTGGCTCCCGATGTCATCGGGCTGTCTCGGTGCTCTGGTTTCTTCTGAATCCGGACTGGGATGGGTCTAAGATGTTTTTGTCCTTGAGGTGGCGGGTCAGTTGCATGTTGATTATTTTCTCGATGACCTTTGTCACAGAGGATGATGTAGTCTGTGGAGGCAAGTGCGTGGGTGCAGGGAGATGGGCCGGAAGTTCTTGAGGTCCTTGGGATCCGCCTTGGGCTTCTTGAGAAGGGCGTTGAATTCAGCGTGCTTCCAGCTTTCCGGGAAAGTAGCTGTCTCGAAGGAGATGTTGATGGCCTTCCGTAGTTGGGGTGCGATGGCTGCGTCTGCTTTGTTGAATACGTGGTGTGGGCAGGAGTCTGATGGTGATCCTGAGTGGATGGAGTTCATGATCTTGCATGTTTTGTTATTGTTGACGTTGATCCAGGAGGTCAGGCCGTTGATGCGGGTGGTGTTGGTCGGGTGGGTGAGGGCTGGCCTTGTTGGGGTGGTCGAGGTGTTGAAGTTGTCGTGGATGTCAGCGATCTTGCGGTAGAGGAAGGTGGCTAGCGAGTCGCAGAGTTCTTGTGAGGGCGGGATGTCATTGGCGTTGGCGCTGGGGTTGGAGAGTTCCTTAACGATGCTGAAGAGCTGTTTGCTGTTGTGTGCATTGTTGTCCAGGGGGGCTTTAAAGGTAGATCGCTTGGCTAATCTGATGAGGTGGTGATGTCTGTGGGTGGCGTCCTTGTGGGCTGTGTGGCTGCCCGGTGTTCATTTGTGTAGCCATTTTTTCTCCAGTATCCGGCATGCTCGTTTGGAGGTCTGGAGTTCTTCGGTGAACCAGGTGGCTTTCTTGCAGGTGCGGCTGTTGGGGGGTTTCTTGAGAGGGGCGAGGATGTTGGTGCAGTCGTCGATCCACTGTATGAGGTTGCGGGCGGCGGCGTCTGGGTCGGTGGGGTCTGTTGGCGGGTTCTGGGCGAGGGTGGTTTTCAGCTGGTCTTCTGTGACTTTGCTCCAGCATCGGCAGGGCAACTGTTGGGTTCGGTAGTGTGTGGTGGGTTTCTTGAAAGTGAAATTGATGCAGCGGTGGTCGGTCCAGTTCGGTGGTGTGGTAGAAGGAGACGTGGGTGTTTGTGGAGAAGATTGGGTCAAGCGTGTGGCCGGCGATGTGGGTGGGTGCAGTGACGAGTTGTCTGAGGCCAAAGTTGGTGAGGTTGGCGATCAGGGTGGCGGAGTTGGCGTCATTGTTCTCGAGGTGGAAGTTCAGGTCACAGAGGATGATGTAGTCTGTGGAGGCAAGTGCGTGGGTGCTGGCGAGGTTGGCGATGGAGTCACTGAACTGTGCCCGGGGTCCGGGGGGTCTGTAGACGAGTGTTCCTCTGAGGGTGGTGTTGGAGTCTGTGTGGATCCGGAAGTGCAGGTGTTCAGCGGTGTTGAGGGTGTCGTCTGAGTGGGTGGGGATCTTGAGGGTTGACTTGTGGATGATGGCTATTCCTCCTCCACTTCCGTTGGTGCGGTCCCTGCGGGTGATCTTGTAGCCGTCTGGGATGGCTATGGCGATGTCGGACGGCGAGGAGTCATTCCACCAGGCCTCGTTCAGGAAGGCAACATCAGGGGCGGAGGTGTCGAGCAGGTCCCAGAACTCGACGGTGTTCAGGAGTATGCAGCGGAGGTGGTTGGGCCCGGTCTTTGGGGGTTTGGTGGCTCTGTCTCAGGTGAAGCTGAAGGTGCAGCAGGAGAAGGGTCCATGGGTGCATTTTGGGTGCCGTGGAAGCAGCTGTGGTTTCGGCTAGCGTTGAGTGTGTGGAGAGTGCAAGCGTCATAGCGGAGTCTGGTGGCGTGTTGCTTGCGGGGTCCAGGGGTTCTGGTGATGGGTGCGGTCCAGCGCAGACGGGCGCAGACGGGCCTGCCTCTGGCGCGCCACCGGCACGCCAGCGGTGCAGCTGCGCATCACCCGCCATTTAAGGCGGTGAGGGAGGGAGCAGCAGCTGGGAGGTGGGAGCGGGACAGCGGATGGACGGCAAGGGGGTAGGGCTGCAGGGGAGCAGCGGGCCAAAGGGTAACAGAGGAGAAAAGGGGGGAGGAGGGGAACGAGCTTGGCGAGCGGACGCAAGTGCAAAACAGTACAGCAAGGGAAAAACGAGGGCAAGACAGTACAGCAATTCACAAAATACAGGCACAGAACGGGGATGTTAAACTAATTGAGCACAACAGACAGTCAGAAGCGGGGAACAGCAGGATCGAACTCACAGCAATGCGGTAGCGACAGCGAGGGAGGCACTGGCCCACAGGTGGAGCTGTGCGGCAGGTGGGGTGCGACCTGGCCTGCAAGCAGGGTCAGGGGTCACTCCTATCAGTCTGCTACATCGAGTCACTGGTAGCCAGTGGCATAACGGTAAGGCTCTGTGACAGAGAAACCATGAGTTCCATAGTGTCTGCGGTCAACAGCCCCCGGGAAGCGTTCATATCAGGCAGGAGTGTGCTTGCTTTTCGTGATTGTTTGCCAGGACCTGGTTTCTCACTGGGGCTGTCCTGTGTCATTTGAGAGACCCGCATCGGTTTCCGCCTCTGGTGCTGGTAGGCCCAAAATTTGCAAACCGTCGCTCAGGTCTGTAACATGATGGAGCTTATTCTTGTACTCGAAGGCGAGACAAAAGGGAAATGTCCAGCTGTAAGGAAGATTGTCCTCTTGGAGTTTGGTGGTGATAGGCTGGAACAACTGCCTACGTGCCGGAGTGGAAGGTGCCAAATCCTGCAAGAGCGTACATGTGTATCCTTGAAAGGAGATCTCCTCTTTCTTCCTTGTGGCATTTAGGACAGCTTCTTTGACTTGAAATGAATCCATCTTTACCAGAACGTCTCGAGTCCATCTTCACCCACTCAATGGATCCGGTCTATCTTGAGCTTCAACTGAAGAGGCGCCGGGAGCTCTGAGAACGCCTCCAAGTCTGGCCCTTCAGCGCCCTCGTACAGGTCTCGGATGCATATGTTCTCCCTCCAGGATCTGTTCTCCAAAACCTCCACGTTTAGGAGGACCTGTTGCAGCTGGGAGTGGAGACTCTGTTTGTTGTGTAGTTTCGTGGAGCGAGCGTCGAGATCCTGCATCTGTTCTTTCACCTCCAACACCCAAGTGCCCACCGCTTCTACATCTTGCCTGAGTGTCGCCATCTTCTCCGTGAGGTCAGCCTTGAGCTGATCCAACGAAGCATGGAAGTTTCATTTAATTTCCTTGCATAGTTCAGATTTGAAATCCCAAAGGGAAGCTCCCAACTCTTCTCTGTTGAGGGCCATATTCGTCGCCGGGTCCCTCTCAGTGGGGGAAGCGATTTTATCCTGAAGTGCAAAATACAGAGAGACCTTATTCGCAGCCTTCTTTGGTGGCATAAAGGCAGAGCGGTGTACGGTCTCAAGATCTGCAGTGAGCGGCCCCAGTTGTTGGATGTCACCTCAGATCTGGTTCTGCTTGAGTGCCTGGTACAGGTGTGGGAGAGAAGAACTGCCAAGGATCAGGTCTTGGGAGCCATCTTAAGGTCAGGCAGTGCTGGGAAAGTTACAGCCGCAGTGAAGGGAAAGCCTTGATGATCTCCGATATTAGCAGGGTGGGCAGCCCAAGGGAAAGATTCCTTGCTCACCGCTTTTCCCCCGCCGCCAGTGGTGTAGAGCTAAAGTTGATCCTGGGAGTTCTCTATTGTGCGGGTGCTATCTTAGGATCTGTCAGAGCCTCTCCACATAGGCCTCCCCCGAGGTCACTGTTAGTTTAAATCAGAACAACTTGTGGAGATTAACCCAACTGGAGGGCTTCCTCGCCATCGATCTGCATGTTCCCTTAGTCAGCGCCTCTATAAGAAGCATTCCTCTGTGCCAATGTGAAAGCTCAGACGTCTCGAGGCCCTGCTCCACCCCGCCACGCATGACATTGCCCCCATCTGAGCAGCGCAGCAGTCTGCTGCGGTCGGTAGGCTACTCCGGAGCTCCCCTGTGGCGTCGCTGATGCAGGGGCAACACAACCAAGGTGAGACTGCAAGTTGGCAGCACCATGGGACAGTGGGCGCTCAGATGCATGTAGTCGCTCCACTCTGCGCCGAGCCAATTTGAGGCCGATCCTGGCACACCGATTCATCTCATTTCTTTCTGGGGCCCAAGCCGGGGGCCGATTTTGAAGCCCTTGTGTTTGATTGCCCTCTGTGGGCACAGAAATCGCTTGTGGCAACCTAGGGGGTCTGGAGGTGAAACTGATCACGACCGTCTTGCTTGGCCATGCCCTGGAACTACATTTTTTAGATTATTCTTTCAAAGTGCATATTTGTAAGTACTGTATGGTGGATTGGTATTGTTTTGGTCCAGTTTTGAATATAGAATGTATTGGATATTTTTCTAAACTGGTGTGGGTCATTTTGTAGTGTTTTCACTGTGTTACTGTTAGTTATGTCAAAATGTTTTACGCGCTGACTCTGAGATAAGACTGACTGCTCGTGCCAAGCTACCAAGGGGGTGAGAAGAGGTTATTTCCGTAGTGTATCCCCCTTATCCTGACTAAAAAGAAGGGTCCCTACTTGGACAAAGGGGAACACCATTGCCAACTTGAGACCTCCATTTCTAACAAACAAAAAGTCATGAAAAAAAGCACAGTGCCTGGGGAATCAGGCTCCGTCTACCCTTGCCCTGGGTGTGACTGTTATATCTGGGAAAACTGCATCTGCGCAAATTTTAAAACCATCCATAGAAGTGTGTGGTATTAAAATTAATGTATATTTCTAGAATTACTGCACGAGTCCAAATGAGTGTATTAATATAGTCTTATATTAAATACAGCTACCCTTTTTCATTAATGTTATAGTCTAAAGTGAACCACAGTATTCATATTCGCACAGTATCCCAAGAATAAACAAATCATGTCTCCTCTACATGTTGGTGTGAAGCAGTTTTTGCTTAGTCCAAACCAGAGGTTTTTCAACTACTGCTATTGCTTTTCAAGAACGTGAGATGCTGAACAGCAACACTATAATGATCTCTAAGCACTATGCTGGGAATATACAAGTGCTCGCTCTGCAGACGGGGTAATCTGTAGAGAGCTAATTAGAGTAGCTTGAAGGGGTAACTGTTGCCAAGATGCTTGCTCTATAAACGTAGATGTGCAGACTCAAGGATATTCATGTTAGAGAAAAATAGGTGACTTGAGACAGTCTCTGTATAATGAGATATATTGGGACAGGAGGAAAACATTAAACGACTTTGCTTCCAAGATACATCTTTCACTCCACCAGTAAAAGTCAGGGCGAGAAACGGTTATAATGCCATTTCGGATGGTGTACACACTTTGCAGGGAAAGGCAGTGTGAAAACACCCCTTTTTATACACCGTCATAACAGATGTGTCTGTCTCTTCAGTGTATTTTTAGTAGTAAACATCATTCATCATTAAAACGGACTCTAATTCAATAATATGTACGTTAGACCCTAAATAGGCCCAAAAACTTAAAATGGGCCTTCAAATATACTGTATTCACGGGTGTCAATTCACACTTACCTGCTCTGACCAGGTTCACAGAAATGAGCAACGCACGAGGACACTCCTTCCCATTCTCACTGAGTGTGTCCCATCACCATTAATTGACTCATCCATCCCTCGTTATTTACCTTTTGTTGAAGGCACACGGGTAGCTTTATATTTTCATCCTGTTATCAGAGTGATCTTCAGTGTGGTCTGGTAAAACAGACGTCGTTCCTCTGCCATGATACAAAGCAGTCCTATTTTGGTATCCTTGGTTCTTTATCTCTAATTGAATCCACTAGCTTAAAAGTCAATGTGTTGCAACAGTTTAATACTCTGTTAGTAGCATGGACACCTCCCCAACAGCTACTTCTCTGAACAGGATGAAAGAGAGCAGGGATGCGACAAGATCCTCCCTGTGAGCCCCGTCTCTTATGGCTGAGATACCCGCCACCCCCTCTCAACACAATCCCCAAAGGAGGGAAACCGGAAACAGTTCTTGAAGTTTTTTGGAAGAGGGAGGGAGTGACCCTCCCCGGCCGTATTTATGAAAACAAAAAATTAAAACATTAAACAGTTTCATATTAATGTACAATTTCATTACCACATTGCGATGTTTGGCTAACCTTAACAGATTCTCTAATACAGAGGTTCTCCTAGCCGAACTAACAACCTACAAAACATTTTCTTGAAAATTTGAAATTGTACATCCTAACGTTTAAGGGCCAACGGCAAGGTCGTAACCGGTGTCAAGATCCCTAACCAGAAATACCCCCCCCCACTTGGGAGGGGCGACAGCACTGAGGCGTACCCCAAGTGCAACTACCAATTTCCCTTGACTTGACGGGGGCCCCAATAAACTCGACGCCACTTAAAGGTCGTTCGAGGACTCGTGTGAGTTATCTAGAAGGTAGTGTAGACCTCCCCCCAAACCCCACACAACTTACCACATCTGCCGTCGCAGACGTCACTGGCCCCGGGAAATTCCCCAGGAGGGGGCTGTAACCCCTCCTACACAGGAAGGGGCCTTGACCGCCTTTCCTTTTCTTTCGGCGACCCATCCTTAGAAGGGACCGCCTCCCCGTTGAGGGGCCAAAGGCCACCTCTCCCGAGCGCTCCCATCCGTGTTGGGTGACGCCCACTCATAGGGATCTTCCAATTACTGCTCACCGATCATGACCTTACCGCCCGACAAAAATAAATACGACAATGCTAACTAAACCAACAATACATTGGCCACTATGACCAAAAAGCATGCTTATAAATGGACACTAAAACCGAATTTCTTTAATCACAAAACATACATAAAATCGACCAACTTTATTACACACTCAATATCAACACGATAATACCACAACCTGTAAACGAAATAGAATTATCGATCCATTTTATTACAAACAACTGGCTGTCTTCCGGGGCTGGTGGGTGGGTCAAAATTGGCTCTTCGTTCCGTCTCGAGCTCACGTGCAGCGAGGAGGTGCAGCTTCAGAGCACAGGAACAAGAGGATGCCTTCTGGTCTTGCGTCCCTTTTTATCCATCTTCAGGGCGGGCGTAAACCCGCCCCTGCCTGCCCCGAGGGCGTGGCCAGCCGCGTCAGTGTCTAGGCCAGCCCACTCTAGGGCGGGAAAGAGCGCGCCCCGGCTACGCCGCTTCGGGCATACCAGCCGAGACGCGCCTCCCGCCCAAAATGGCTTCCCGGGGGGATCGAGGTACTCTGCCATACGTTCGGGGGGACCGAGTGGTCGCCCCTTTCCATATGGCTGAGATACCCGCCACCCCCTCTCAACACAATCCCCAAAGGAGGGAAACCGGAAACAGTTCTTGAAGTTTTTTGGAAGAGGGAGGGAGTGACCCTCCCCGGCCGTATTTATTAAAACAAAAAATTAAAACATTAAACAGTTTCATATTAATGTACAATTTCATTACCACATTGCGATGTTTGGCTAACCTTAACAGATTCTCTAATACAGAGGTTCTCCTAGCCGAACTAACAACCTACAAAACATTTTCTTGAAAATTTGAAATTGTACATCCTAACGTTTAAGGGGCAACGGCAAGGTCGTAACCGGTGTCAAGATCCCTAACCAGAAATACCCCCCCCCACTTGGGAGGGGCGACAGCACTGAGGCGTACCCCAAGTGCAACTACCAATTTCCCTTGACTTGACGGGGGCCCCAATAAACTCGACGCCACTTAAAGGTCGTTCGAGGACTCGTGTGAGTTATCTAGAAGGTAGCGTAGACCTCCCCCCAAACCCCACACAACTTACCACATCTGCCGTCGCAGACGTCACTGGCCCCGGGAAATTCCCCAGGAGGGGGCTGTAACCCCTCCTACACAGGAAGGGGCCTTGACCGCCTTTCCTTTTCTTTCGGCGACCCATCCTTAGAAGGGACCGCCTCCCCGTTGAGGGGCCAAAGGCCACCTCTCCCGAGCGCTCCCATCCGTGTTGGGTGACGCCCACTCATAGGGATCTTCCAATTACTGCTCACCGATCATGACCTTACCGCCACAGGCCGGATAGTTGACCGGCTATCCGGACCCCCCAAAAAGCTCCTACCTAAAGGTCATGCTTTAACGTTTTTAACCATGCTAAGAAGTCTCCTATGAGTAACTCATTCCCCACCCGAGACAAAGGCACACCATCCCCCAAATACATACTGTCATCATTAATACAGCCATGCGGAATAGAATGCAATGTCCCGGAACGGAACAACCTACTCACTTTGTTATTAAGCTTTCTAACAGACTGATTCAAAGCAGGAATAGAAATAGCCCCCCGCCACACCTTTCGTGGGATCATATGGGACCACGCAATTGTGCACCCCGGAACTCTCCTCGCCAACCAACTTACAGTGGCAAGCATTGCCTCCAGGAGAAGTCGTCTACCGGTGGTGACCAAATCATTGCCCCCTAAATGTACTATGACTATAGACGGCGGTGACCTCGTCCGCCCTAACAAACCCTCAAAAAATGCTCGAAACTGGTCAATACAGAGACCGCCTCTTCCGTAGAAGGACACCCTGTACCCGTATTCCCCAGCTACGTGAATCATGTCACCTGCTTTGAATACGTCCGCGGCACACCTCACGTATGAGTGGCCCACGACCCACACCTCCTTTTTCACAGCCGGTGATGTCTGACCGCTGGCCCGGTGTTGGGTCGACTGCATAGTCCGCCCCGCCTCGTAGGCTTGCGCAACTGAAAACCAAACAAAAACAAGAGGCGTGAGTACATCATTACGGCTTTACAACATGTGCAACCGCACATACCTCTTATAACAATTGGAGGACCAACGCCCCACTCGTTTCACTTGTTCAACATTAAGACCCCTGGCTGTAGCTTCCGTAGCAGCCCCTATCCGAAAGGAATGGGTCCCAAACTCGCCCGGGTTCAAGCCCGCAGCTGCAATTGACATCGCAAGCACCCGCTGAAACTGAAATTTCGTCAGTGGGGTGGCGTCCGCGTGTCTCAACAAGGTCCCCCCCCATAATGCCACCCTTCGTGCTAGGTAATCTTCTAAACACTTTACCGGACACATGGAGGACCCGGGAATCCTGCGTATGATTATGCAGTCACCCATCCCGTCTTGATCGGTCTTGGACCTGACAAAGGAGACAGTCATTGCCCCTCCTCTGATCTGAACGTGTTCTTGGCACAAACCCCCTGCCACATCCTGTTTGTTCCTTGCCACCAGTTCGCTTACCCGCATCGCCCCGTGAAATGCTAGCGTAAAAGCGGCTCGGAACAACACCGCCTCAAACTGAGATGAACATGTGGCAGGGAGTGTAGCCAACAACTGGGCCAACCTATCCAAACCTATCGGGCGCCTCTCATCTACTCTGCGACCCTCAAGGCGTTGCCACCCACGCAGCGCTTTCTGTACAACGAAAGACGCTGTCGGGTCCTGGATACTATGAGCCCTGGCAACAAAGGAAATAGCAGCACAATGCCTCTGGGCCGTAGCCACCGATTTCCCAGCCCTACGTAAGGACATCAGAAAATTCACTACCCATTCCTCGTGGCCCCAAAGCCTCTCTCTATCAGTCCCCAAAAAGGCTAAATAGGACCGAAACGCCCCTTCATATGCCTTCCTCGTCGTTGGTGCTAGACTCTCTCCCACGAGGTGACGAAGTTCGGGGCACCGAGAGACCAGAGAGCTTCGGGAAAGGGTCCGGGTCCGCTGAGGGAAGGAAACCCGAGAAAGCCTGCATGTGAAAACGAGACAGTGCATCAGCCGCCTGATTCATTACCCCTGGGACATGTTTTGCTCTGAATAGCACATTCAGTTGCATACACAGTAAAACAATCTCTTTGAGCAGTCTTAAAATCAGTTTACATCGTGCTGCCTGACTATTGATGCACTCGACCACAGTCATATTGTCAGACCAAAATATCACAGAGTGATCTTTGAACCCTTCTGGCCAGGTTCTCAGGGCCACCAAAATGGGGAAAAGTTCCAGGAAAGCAATATTACTTGTCAGACCATTGTCATGCCACCATGTCGGCCACCTTTGTGCCGACCATTTTGTGCCGAAGATGGCACCAAAACCTATGCTACCTGCTGAATCTGTCCATAGCCCCAGCTCTTCAGAGGACACGGCTGGTTTGTTCCAGATGACTCGACCATTAAAGTCCGCCAGAAATGCTAACCAAATACGCACGTCCTGGAGGACCTCAGCCGATAGTCTCGTGCGATGATGGCCCTCCATTAGGCCGACCATAGCTTGGGCAATTGAACGGGAAAATGGGCGGGCCATCGGTATAACTCTCAGGGCAAAATTCAACTGTCCCACCAACTGCTGTAATTGATGCAGCGTAACTTTAGATCCATTTAGACACACTTGCAGGGCTGCCCTGAACTTCCACACTTTGTCAGTTGGCAAACGAAAACAACCCTCTCTGGAGTCTAACTCGATCCCCAGAAACTCGAGGCAAGTCGCAGGACCCACCGTCTTACCTGGTGCCAATGGCACACCAAACTGCTTCATTAACACACAAAATTCGGCCAAGGCCCGGCCACATTCGAGATCCCCGGCTGCCCCAAGGAACAGAAAATCATCAAGGTAATGCATTACATGTTGGAAACCCGTCTTCTTTGTGAAGACCCATTGTAGAAAACTACTGAACTTCTCGAAATAGGCACAAGATATAGAGCACCCCATCGGCATACACCTATCCATGTAATAATAACCCTGAAACATGAAACCCAGGAGACGCTGGTCGTCTGGGTGTACCGGGAGCAACCGGAACGCTGACTCGATATCTGACTTCGCCATCAGCGCCCCGGGCCCCAGGCGATTCAAAATGGCTACGGCCTCATCGAAGGATGCGTACCGCACCGAACACACTTCCGGATCTATTGCATCGTTTACAGAAAGACCATGTGGAGCTGACAAATTATGAATCAGTCTGAACTCACCTGGGTCCTTCTTGGGGACCACCCCTAAAGGAGAACAAACAAAATTCTGTACCGGGGGTACACTAAACGGGCCGGCGACCCGACCTCGAGTAACCTCTTTCCGGATCTTATCCTGAACCACGGTCGTATGCTGCAGGACGGAAAGTTGATTTTTACACTTCTCCACACCCTGAAAGTCCCCTACCGGGATGCGGAAACCATACGAAAATCCGTTCCGCAGCACCCCAGCAGAAGTACGATCCGGGTATTCACTGAGCCAGGGAATCATCGCCAAGGTATCAATCGGGGTAGGTAAAGGCGCCCCTCGGACTACGTTAGACCTGTTTGGCGCCTCCTCTCCCCCCGTTATCACCCGTTTTGGCTCTGCACGTGGACTCAGGATGGGACGACCCGCACCCACTACATTCATGTTTAAATTTACACGATCCCTGGGGCCTGGTACATTTACCTCTGTTGAAATTGAAGCAGAACCCCCTTTTTCCTGTATTGCCGGCAGGTCTCGAGTAATCGTCGGTACTCGTACCTGAACGAAAGGGCGTCCCCCCATATTGGCGGGAGGATTCGCCAACATTACTTCCTACCAATGGCATTTTCAACATACCTGTCTCCTTCATTTTATCCCATGTCAAAGAATCATAACAATCCCAGGTTAAGCTTTTATTATGCTCTTTAGCCTTTCTAAAAAGATTATCATAGCAGAACCAATGGTTACCCTGGTATGATGTCGAGTACCCCATGATTCGTGACTGATAGGTCGGCAACTCGGAAAGCAACTCGGGCCTACGTTCCCCCAAGATCGACGTAAAAATTCCCCATGCATTGCCCCAATTGCCAATAGTCTCATTTACTTTAAAGGCGGCCATTTTTGCGCGCCAAACACTCGGATGCATAAGATCTTTCTGACCCTTAACATGCTCCACCTCATAATGATCAACCAGCAACGAGAAGATGTTCACATATTCCCCCGCCCAAATCTTCTCCTTAATTGCCAAAGGCACATGTTGACCCAACCTTTCTCTACGAGAGGGTGCTGACTCATCCCTCGCAATCGGCAATGGCCGCTTACCTGCACCGGACGCTGCATCTGCGGTCGCAATCGTCCCTTGTGGCTTGTCAACTACTGCAGCCGGCGCGGACACCTTGGCTGCATCCCGTTTCTCGCGCAATTGCTTCATCAGCGCCTGGGCCTCGGCAGCCGTGGCGCCCTCACTACTGTCGCCCAACCACGCTGCAAGTTGTGCTGCCAGCTCGGGCGGCATATCCTCATTGGACACCGGGGTGACCACCACAGGAATCGGATTCCCCTCCGCCGGTACTGGGGTTGGCGCTTCGAGCGGGGTACAGGGAACCGGGACGTCTCCCCCAGCTGGTCCCCTCCTTGGCCTCTTGGCTCTTCCTCCTGGAGCTGCTCCAGCCGACGGACGTTCCGGCCCCCCTTCCCCGTCTCTCTCCGCCACCCGCTTCTTCAGCTCGGTCATCTCCTTCATGAGGACCCGAACCATCTGTTCAGTCGTCATTCTCTTCCCGCCTTTCTTGGGCATTTCTCCGACAGAGTATCTGTAAGACAAAAGAAAGATTACAACGCTCAAAATTGGCTCTTCGTTCCGTCTCGAGCTCACGTGCAGCGAGGAGGTGCAGCTTCAGAGCACAGGAACAAGAGGATGCCTTCTGGTCTTGCGTCCCTTTTTATCCGTCTTCAGGGCGGGCGTAAACCCGCCCCTGCCTGCCCCGAGGGCGTGGCCAGCCGCGTCAGTGTCTAGGCCAGCCCACTCTAGGGCGGGAAAGAGCGCGCCCCGGCTACGCCGCTTCGGGCATACCAGCCGAGACGCGGCTCCCGCCCAAAATGGCTTCCCGGGGGGATCGAGGTACTCTGCCATACGTTCGGGGGGACCGAGTGGTCGCCCCTTTCCATTATACCCTTACTCTACTGCCCCCTGTCGTGAGGCAACTAGAGGCAGCTAGCAGGCATGAGCAGATGACAGACATAAAGTGAAAGAGATATAGGGAAAGAACGGGATTAAAGGAGGTTCAGCAAGTTGAGACAGCAAGCACGAGAGAGACGGAGAAAGTGCCTGGGAAAAAGAGAGGGGAAGAGAGAGAGAGACAGGGCGGGAGAGGGGGCTGTTAGTTGAGCTTAGCACTCTCATAATATTGTGTGCTGTCCCACAAATTCAACAGGCAGCAAGCAGGACTGACATGCCTAGAGATGGCAATCAAAACAAAAGCTAAAGTTCATGTTGAAACTTCCTTCACCTCTGAATACACCTAGCATGCAATCTACAATGAAAGACCTGCGCCTTTCCTTAATCTGCAAATGATCAGTAAACCTGATTCTGCTTGGTCCCCTTCGAATTTTAGTGTAATGTGTTTGTGTGGGGGGGGGGCAATCATAGCATTTCATGAATCGTTGTAATGGATATATTAGTGAAATTCATGTTTTACTTGTAGGTCTGGCTTGACAGAGTAGCAGCTGTCACCATACCTTATATCAGCAACATAATAAACACTGACACATGACACAGTGAAACAGAAGCATCAATACTGACAGAGGAACAGTGACAGTGTAACACAGCCATGGGCAAAAACATTAATGCAGGGAAAATTGTATGAGCTAGTTTCACTTTGACACTAAGACTGGAAGGCTACGACACAAGGATATTGACACAATAAGATTGACACTAGGTGACAGTGCCAAAACAGTGACATATTAGACACTAGCCCAGGAGCACTGACTAGGAGGTTGTAACACGGGTGCATTGACACATGGCCACAGATCGACACTGAAACTGAGACATGGAACCAAGAACAGTGACACAAGAGCACCAACAATGATATTGAGATGTTAACAGGGGATAGTACAAATGTAATGTTGGCTTGGGTCTCAAACATTGACACTATAACACTGACACCAACCCTGATGCCAGGATACTGACAAATCAGCAACAGGGAAACACTGACATAAGAGCATTGACACTGGGACACCAACACTAGACGCAGATACTGGAGAACTGACACAAGTGTGATAACACTGACACAGGGATATTTACTTAGGTACATTGACGCAGAGGGCATAAACGCTGATGCATGGGACATGGCATGGGCTGTGACACTTGGAGACTCACACAGGGACATAAGGACACTGGCACTGAGATACTGATGATTAGACACAACACCAGGACAGTGACACAATAGAGAGAAGCTAACATAAGAGTACTAACTGGGGAAGACTAAGGAGGAAATGTTGCTTGAATCGGATTTCTTAAAAACAGAAGACAAGGAGCATTTTGCAAAACAGTAACAGTTTGTTTAATTAAATAGTTCAGCCGAGAGAACAGTTACAGGTCTGAGGACTGTCTCAATTTACATCAAGTTTGAGATTTCTTTATATACAATATTACAAGAGCAATAAAGGGTTTCTGGCGTACCATATATGGTGAGGAATGTTGGTTGCCCCATTTAGGGTCATAAATTAATGGTCAATGGTTACTACAGGTGGGACTTCACCCACCTGGACACTTTGTGGCCAGTGGTGAATGTGTGCGGATGTCCGGCATGGGGAACACATGATGACTATGTGTGATAGGCCCAGATTGGCATGTGTTCCTAACTAATATAGCATCTAACTTTTTGGTGTTTTTAGGAGCACATACCCCAAAAGACATGTGTGCTTTATTGGGGAAATCTCCCCTGACCATTGTAATGTGGACGCGTCTATCTGTGTAATTGATCAAGAGTTTCCTGCCTGAGTGTTTGGCTGCCAGCTATATACACTCCCACCTGTGACCCATCAATCAGTATTCCTGTGCCTAAGTCACAGTGCCTGTCTGACCACATACTTGCGTGTCGAGGTAAATGTAGTAGCGGATGCTACTGGGCAACAGTGGTGGGGCGAGGGGGAAGGAGAGTTAAAAGAATAAAGGTGGAAAAAATGAAAATTTATCTTACCTTACCAGTGGCTGTCTTTCTTACCACAAATCAGGTAACAGGAAACACACAGGCTCCCAGTCTTCCCTAGCTAATCATGACGCTGCTGACATGGGCAGATGATGCATAAATTACGTCAGTGTTGTTGCAGTTGGTGTGTGTTTTCAAATCCACTATATGCTGTTTGTAGTTAAGCAGCCTGGTCTCAATTGTATGACTGCATGCTTTGCAATGGTCACATTTAAAGTGGCCCACAATTTCAGGTAGGTGCCACAGAGTTTGGATGGAAAGCCCTGACGGAGTTTCCAGGAGTGAACGGACCTGTATGCTCTTACCCTTCGTGTACGAATGCATCAGAGGATCTGTCAGTTCTAGGTCATCAGAGATCATCTTCCAATGGTTGTTAATAATCCGTTTGATTTCATTGCTGAGGGTACAATACGTGGTGACACATATGAATCTGTTCATGGGATCATTAATGCATGGCTTGTGTATTAGGAGAGTCTCTCTTGGGTTGAACCATGCCCTTTTGTGGGCTCGTTTCACTAATCTCCTTGGGTATCCCCACTCAATAAGGCGACCAGAAGGCCTGCCGACTCTGTAAAGTAGTCATCTTTAAGTGAACAATTTCCACGAATTCTGAGAAATTGTCTGAAAGTCATAATTATCCCACAGACCTCTGGGATGATGGCTGCTGTATCTTGATATGGAGTTCCTTTCTGTTGGTTTCCTGAAAAGAGTGGTGTACAATGAATTGTTTTCAGTTTTGATGGTAATATCCAGAAAACCAATGGTATTTGGGTCCGAGTGTATTTTGAACTTGATGTCACTAGATCATTCTTTCGGCCACTCAAAGAATGTCTGCATTTCTGTGGGACTCCCAGTCCAGAGGAGCAGTATTTCATCAATGTTACATTTGCACAGGGTTATGTGGTCCATGAAGAGGTTGATTTCATTATAGATGAATACATCCTCAAAATTGTCCATATACAGGATCGCTAGGTCCGGAGTAAAACCCGCGCCCATGGCTACGCCCTTGGTTTGTAGATAATATTGGCCCTGAAAGTCAAAAAATCATCAAAGCTACCTCCAAAAGTTTAATGAAGAATTCCGTTGGGATCAGGGCCAGCAATGGTCTCTTGTCCAGTGCATTGCCCAATTACTTTTAGGGCTGGCAGTTGTGGGATACTGGTGTATCGGTAGACAATGTCCATAGTGGCCAGTAGTTGGCATGTGGGGTCTAAGGGCATACTATCTACCAAATTTATGGCTTCCTTAGTATCTCGTAAATATGATTAGGTCGAATCAGCCAATGGTTTTAAGAAAAAGTCCACATAATTGCATAGTGGTTCCAACAAAGAAGGTACCCTAATGGGCAATGTGCAGTGTATGTGAAAGGCAGGACATGTACTAGTGGGTGTGTGACATGTCCTGATAGTGAAATACTGTGTATTTCGTTTTTTCTCTGTTGAAAGGCTATATGTACCATGTCATTGGAGTAGTACTGTAACATTTTTACATATATAACTTGCAATAAGGACAAGATGGAAAAATTCAGTTTGGACTCTCTGAACTCAGAATGTATTAATGCACCTTTTGGTGAAGGTGGTTTTTAAATCCAGTGTTTGAGTGACAGGAGCTCAGATGTACATTCACTCCAGGCAGTCACTGGGGGGTTGAGGTGTGCCCTGCTTTGTCTGGGTGACTCATCTCAGGGCTGAATAGACCTGGTCTGCCTTTAGAGTGGTGGGAAAAGATTTGCTTACACTTGTATAGGCTGTGTCTCCTTTTGCACAATGCTGTCTCCACCCCCTGTGGTCATGCTGCACCAGGGAGGACAGGACTGGTTTGGACTAGAGTCAGATACCCTTGCCACAAAGTGAACAAAAAATTTTTGGGTATAAGTATTACACCTAAAACCCCAAGACTTTAGATTACTTCAATGAAGAAGAGGACCCTACCGAGAAGAAATGAAGAGCTGTAAGGAAGAGTACTGTCCCTTATCTGTATGCTTTGTGGGGTTGGCCTGCAGTTGCTGCTTCTGTGTGTAGTAGAGGAAAAGGACTGTCTCTTTTTACCCTGTTGTGGTATCCTGCTTGTAAAGGACTCTTTGAAGGCTTGTGTGTGCTGGCCTCCTGTTCTTGGAAACTCAGGGACATCAAAGTTTCCATTTTGTTGCCGCAGCAAGCTTTATATTTGCAGGGCTTTGTGTGAGGTGATCTGAAAGTGCTCTGGGTGCTGTATTTTCGCAGAAGCACAGTGGGTCCTGGTGTATTACCACATGCTGTGTTCTCTGCGCCTTGATTCTAAAAGTAAAAGTCTGTGAGGAGCGCTTGGTTGGCAGCCTAGCACGTGGAGACCACGCCTTAAGGGCCTTTGAGCACCACCAGGGTGAGCACTGCAGGATGTGTTGAGCAGAAGGGAGGGGAGAGCTTTTTATGAAGGAAGCTCTCTCCCTCACCCTGACCGTCTCTGTGGAAAGAGCCCCACAATGAGGAAAGCGTGCCTCTCTGAGCATGGAAGATTCCCTTCAGTGCAGTTCTTTCTATTGTGTTTCCAGTGGAAGGCACTTCTTCACGTGCCGGGTGTGGGCACTTCAGCCGCTAAAGGGCCGGCCCATCTCCTCGGTTGGGAGAGCCGGCAGCAGTAAGGACGGCCCCAGCCTGTGAACAGAGGGGCTGGCGAATCCAGAGGATGGCAAGCAAACGCCTACCTCTGGGATCTGGAAGAGTTGTGAGTATCGTGAGGGACTGGGTAAAATTACGTTCAAGCAGCTGTCTGGCTAATTCTTTCTTCTGCAATTAATGGGAGTAGACATGTAACTTAACTCATTCTCTGAGCTGTGCTTATGCTCCCGAGCATCCTATGCCTACATTGCCTACCTTGTCTACGTGTGCTGTCAACCAGTGCTGTCCCAGTCTGTAGTGAAGCCCCCTTACACAGGAATTGTATTGACCTTGAAAGGATGAACAGCTGTGTTGATCTGTCAGGGTTCAAATCTCTGATTTATAGTTTGCACAAAGATATCTAGGGCCCGATGTAGGTAGGCCGTTACCGATCGGTAACGGCCGAAAATACCGATTTTCAGCCCTTACCGATCGGTATCCAGCCATCGAGATGTAGGGCAATGAAAATCGTCCAAATCGGTAAATATACCGATTCGGAATGGCTACCGAATCGGACATGATCCGATTCGGAAATACCCCGAATCGGTAACTGAAGGAATCGGTAATATACCGATTCGATAAAAATACAGATTCGGTACATGTACCGAATCGGTAGTGACACCGAATCGGAAAAAATACCGATTCGGTCCATGTATCGAATCGGTAGAGACAGCGAATTGGAAAAATTCCGATTCGGATCACCTACCGATTCGGTAGAGTTACCGAATCGGTAAATCTCCAAATCGGACAGAGAGGGAGATGTAGGGAAGCACAGAAATACCGATTTTGGCTCAAAATCGGTATTTCCAAATCGGTATTTACCATGGATTACAATCAGGTGGTAACCAACTTCAACCTATAAAAATAGACCCAAAATGCATTGCAACTTGCAGGATGGCTGCTTTTTATTTCATTGCAAGGCGGCTATGGCTACAGCAGGAAGGAGAGCGGGAATGGCAAAGAGAGGAACAGGTCTACAGACAGAGGATCACCCTGTTCATGCTCACAGAGGCAGAGATCCTACAGAGGTACAGGCTGGACTCAGACACCATTCTGGAGCTCATCAGGGACCTCAAACCACTGTTGTACCACCCCACCCCAAGGGCACACGCCATCCCAGCGCACGTGCAGGTGCTATGCAGCCTACACCTGCTTGCGTCTGGCAGCTATCAAAGTGGAGTAGCTGCGGTAGGAGGGGTGACCCAGAGCAGCCTGTCAAGGTTTTTCCACAAATTCCTTGACGCCATGATACACAGGATGGACCAATACATCTCTTTCCCTGCAACCCACGCAGAACTGGTACAAACAAAAGCTGACTTTTACCAGATGGCACAATTTCCCCAAATCATTGGCTGTATAGATGGCACGCACATTTCGATTTGCCCCCCTGCTGACACAGAATACATATACCGCAATAGGAAGTCTACGCACACCATCAATGTTCAGGTGATCTGCAATGCGAAGTGCACCATCACAGACCTGGTCGCAAAATTCCCAGGGAGTACCCACGACTCCTACATTTTTCTACAGAGCGGCATCTATGCACGGCTGACGGCTGGCGAATTTGGTGAAGGATACCTCCTAGGTGAGACACATCATCAGACCCCCATAACACAAAGTAGCTAAGTGAAATACATGTATGCATGTGAGTAATGTTACCCCTTTTCCTTCTAGGCGACAGTGCATATGCCCTCCGCTCATTCATACTCACCCCCTACCTCAACCCCTCTACACCCAGCCAAAGGAGGTATAACCGGGCCCACAAAAGCACAAGGAATGTAGTTGAACGGACCTTTGGCATCTGGAAAAGCAGATTTAGATGCTTGCACAAGAGTGGAGGTGCAAGGCAGTATACCCCCATCACCTGCTGCAAGATCATAGCTGTCTGTGCAATGTTGCACAACCTTGCGGTGAAGAAGGGCACTGAGGTGGAGTTGTCAGACTACGAGGACCATGACGACGACGTTGCTGTGCCACAAACACAACCTGCTGGGGTGTCTACGCCAAGTGATGGCAGATACAGACGTGAGGAGATAACAGAAAACTATTTCTGAGTGAGTACAGATGCACAGACAGGTCAATGGATGTTAGGAAATGAAATATTTAATAATGTTGCAACACCGTTACTGCACTGATGTGCAACAAAAGAAAATGTAAACAAAAAGATGTTAAATGTCAATTGTCCGGGTTGCCTCACCCGCCCTGGCAAGCTTATTTTTTGCTGCGCTTAGCAGCCCCACTGGGATGTTCCTCTCCCCCTTCTGCATGTCCAGCAGCCTCAGCAGAGCGCCTGCTGCTCCGGCGCGGCTCTGACACTGCGCTGGCCAGGCTGCTGCGGCTGCTGCTGTCCCCAGCCTCGCCCAGGTCCAGGGCTGGATTGCCAACAGTGTTTAAAATTATAAGTGCCTCCATGGCGGTCGTAATGCGGGCCATGCCCCTAGTGACCTCAGCCGTGTTCTGGGTCATGCTGGCCTCCATATTTGCCCCACGTTGGCATAGCTGGGCGGTAGCAGCAGCAAGGCGGTGGATTGCCCTATTATGCATCTGTGCATCCCTGCGGCGAGAGTGCTCGTGGTCATCCAGTTTGGTACAGAGCTGCGTGATGGCATGGGTCACTCGGCCAAGACCTGTAGCAATGTCCTTATTGCTTTCTACAAATGTCTTAAACTCCTGCGCCATCTCTCCCATCTGCAGGTTATGCACCCGCAACTGGCGCTGGCAGGCCAAGATGGATTTAGCCTGCATCTGCTGGATCTTTACCATACTGCCCTCCAGCCCCTGAAACACGCTGCCCTCCCGTGCTGGAAGAGCACTGCTGGATGTTGTGCGCCTCCGGGGATTGCTGCTGCCCTGCTGCGTGGGCTGGGGTGCCACAGGTGTAACTGTGTTGCTAGCTGGGGCCTGTCCCGCTGCTCCCTCGATGGGGTTCAATGGAGCTACAATAATACTCCTGGCAGAAGATGTGGCAGGTGCAGGGTGGCTCTGTGGTGGAGAGTTATCTGGGGAGAACTGGAATGGGGGGGTGCCAGATAGTCGGGGGGAGTGTAGAAATGCGAGGGAATGTCCAAGGTCCTCCTCATTTTCCAGGGCGTGGTGTTATCATCCGCCTCCTCCTCCTGTGCTGCTTGACTGGTGCTTGGCCCTGCCACCTCACTGGCAGATGGTGCTGGTGCTGGTGCTTGACTATCTCCTGCTCCTCCGCCTGATGGTGCCCCTAGGTATAAAGAAGCATTTGTGAATTGAGTGCTAATGTATTAAAGTCACTACAATTAACGCATTCCACATATCATTTCAAATACTTTGATTCAGTTTCACAGTTCTTTTAATTATGCATCTGCACTGGCATTTGTGCCTAGTTCTGCTGACTACATTTACCATGATGCATTTCTCATGTTTGTTGGTAGCAGTACTGGGCTGGGGTTTGGCTGTGCATTGGGTCTAAAGGGGAGGTGTGTGGTAGGGTGTGTCATGATGCGCATGCTTCTTACCTTTAGCTGTAGCTCTGGCTGAGCTATCCAGGTCCCCAACTCCAACCACACTCTCCCTCTCGATGGTAGTCGCCACTAGTTCCTCCAGATCAGTGAGGGGTGGCGCCGGGTTCCTGCCTCCACCAGTAAGTCCAGCTTGCCTCTGCAGCTCTGCCAGTTTCCGCTTTGTGAGGCTGCGGATATCATAGAACCTCTTCTTGAGGTCATCAAGGCTCCTGGGGGTGACACCGACAGCGTTGACTTTCTCCCCAATTTCGCTCCACAGCCTCCTCTTCGTGCTCTCAGGTACAGTGAGGGACAGCCTCCCAAACAGCTGCCTGTGTACCCTCACCACCTCCTCCACCAACACGTGCAGCTCCATGGTGCTGAATTTTGGTTTCCTCTTGTGCCCAGCCTTCTGGCTCTCAGTGCTGCTAGCCATGTTTCACAGTGCTCTGGATCCTTCTTCCACTGCTGCTCACTGTGAATGCTCAGCTCAGGCTGCCTCTCCAGAATGTTCTTAATGAGCTGCACCTGCCTGGGTAGCCACTCCCTGCTAGGGTGGGGGAGGGTGGCTCCACCTCATTGGCTGTTGTCTTTGGTTTCAGTTTGACTTGCTTGCCGAATCGGCATTCACCGATTCGGTATTTACCGATTCGGATTTTACCGAATCGGATCTTACCGATTCGGTAAATACCGAATTGGTATTTACAATGTGTTCCTATGGGCCTTTCGGCCATGGGGGTGTATTGCGATTACCGATTCGGTATTTTCCGAATCGGTTGTAGCCGATTCGGTAAATTCCGATTCGGTGAATGCCGATTCGGTACGTATCGAATCACAATACCGATTCCTACCGAATCGGTATTTTTCCGATTTTTTTTATCTACATCTCATTTTCCGAATTCAAAATACCGATTCGGTGCGATTCGGTATTTTAAAATCGGAAAATGCGGATTACCTACATCGGGCCCCTAGAGTTTGCACATTAACTAAAATTCATATATCAAGTGCACATGCAAAAACAAAGCGTGCTTAGAAACAGATGAAACACCAGCTTGAAGCACTACTTATGTTTTATCTTTTCAATTTGTGTGATCTTCAAAGTGTTTCCAAGTCAGTTTTTGTTTGCAATTTACAAATAAAAAGGTGTGCTGTTGTTATATTGTTCCTATTTTTGGACAACAGCATCTTCCGATCTATGTTTTCCCTCTACACAATAACCTCTGCCCCACCTATGTTCATTTGTGACCATTGAAGTATTTTTTGTTACATAAAGCAAAGCAATGGGCATTGTAATTATTTGTTTATTTGGAGGCGACAATTACTCAGTGCACTGTCACCCTAAATCAGAGTCTTCTAACTTTTTTGTTCCAAGCCCTCCTTAATAAAATGTTCTGAAGCTACAGTCCCCTTCCAAACCTTTTTGACAAGGATTGGCAAAGGGGCTGGGCTGAGCAGATGGGCCTGGCTTGGGAGATCATTTCAGGGAGATGTTTTCTATGCCACATAAGCCACAATACATGTGAGACTTATAAAAGAGAAAAATCATCAAACATGAATTAACCCAAACAAACTCTGCTCCCCATAATTTGGGTAGCTTGTCACACTCCTCGGCCACAATACACCTGCACCTGCTGCAGTAATGATTACTGTGCCCCTGGGTAGCAAGAAAAATCCTCCAATTACATTACACAAGGTGAAATTTTTTAAGGCTCTGGAAAATTAAGTGATTTGACAAAAATCACAGGATTTTGAGTGAACACTGGGACTTGAGCCTAGTTCCCCCGTTCCAAAGTCAGCAGCTCTCACAATTAGGTCACATTTCCTCCCTTCCAGAAAACATGAGCTCCCATGAGTTGCCCTTCCCCCTTTTTGCAGCAAAGATGCCCTTGGCCCTAAAGCTAGCAAGTAAATTGAGCCCCAATACCCTTTTTATTTTTTAAATAAAAGGCATAATTGTAATACAGTGGGGCCCCCAGACCCCAGTGCCGCCGCACCAGCTTAACTGATAACAACTACTGCCTCGCCAAGTGGGATGTCCGCTCTTCCCTTTGGTAAAAACATGAGCTCCCATATTGCCCCATCCTAGTCACTGTAATCTCTCTGATGCCCAAAGTAAGGTGTCTCCTCCGCTACAATTTTCCCAGCCCCTGAACCATTACTCAGAGACCCAAAGTAACACTGCAAGAGCAAGTGGCCACTGGGCCCTAATGCAAATTAGTAAGAATACTAAATCAGACATGGGGTTTAGCTGGGCTCTCATACCACTGGGACCTGGTGCCACAGCAGCGGCTGCACCAATCATACCCATAACTGTGCAAAGCACGCTGGCTGCTCTGCCCACTCCACAGGGCCATCACTCCTGGGCCTGATACACAAGGTAGGCATTCTGTCCCTTTGTATAAAACAAAAAATCGCATCTCTGCTACCTGAAAGGCGAATGTGTACAATTGGCTAATCGCTAAATATGAAGAATGCTTTGGAGAAACTATAGACTTTAAATGGTGGAGTTACTTCTTGAGAGGTAATGTAACAGTGTTCACTGGTTTGTGTACTCATGGCTGTGCCTACATGTTTTAGAACTTCCTTTGAAACACATTCAATTATCATCAATAGTTATTACTAAAATGTGAAGGATGGATCTGTGAAACATTTCCACAAAGGTGCGATGAGGGAGAAAGCACAACCCCAGGTATAATCGTATTTGTTTTCCATTCAGTTTTAATCAATGTTGCTGGATGGAGGCGTTTTTGAAACACCATTTGACAAACATTTCCTGAAAAATCTTAATGTTCCCTGCTCACTGTGCTTGAAGAGACACAGTTTGGTAGCAAATATGGGAAGTAGTTGCAAAGCTAGAACAATCCTAATACTTTTAAAAAATCAATAAAATGTATTGCATTCTTCTGCCATTTTTAGCTGATAATGGGAATTGCGCCCCCTGCCCAACTCTGAGAGCTTGTTTATGCTGTTGAAATTCCTTGAGAGAAAAAGGGACAGAGAGAGAAAGTAAGAGACAGAGATTATTTTCCACCATGGTGATCCACAGGAGTAAAATTGTGAAACAATAAAGTCCAGAATGGATTTCAGCACATTAAGTAATGAAGTAAAGTTGTGAGATTAAAATTTGCATTATGCAGCAGAAGTCAAGTTGGTAAAAAAAAACTATATAGCTATTAGGGACAATTATAATATACATTCATGCACATTTGTATCCTTCCACTGACTGCCCAGCTGCCCCACAACACACCACATTACACCCCAATAAAACGACACTAGAATACGAGTGCTGCTTTTTATATGACAATTTTGTATCATAAAGTGCCAATTTTTGGTCAGAAGATGAATCCTCCCGTGTACCACTGTAGTACCTGGATATGTGAAGTTGTATCGGGCATATGATGGCATTAGCTTCGCATTTATGGCTGTACCGTCCTAAGAGACGCAGCAACTGAACATAGGAGACAGTGCACAGGCATATAAAATTATCATTAAACATAGGAGATTCTAGCATTGTGAAGCTGCTATCAGGAGTTTGTGAGATGTACCTAAACACATGGTGCCATTACATGAGTATTTCATGTTGCAAATGGAATATGATAACAGAACACGGAAATACGAGGCCGCTTCTAATATGTGAAGACAGGATCTGGACAGCTGAGGCTGCACTTGGCATGCAGTTGCTGTGCCATGGCACATGGAACATGGACCTACAAGCTGCGCCTCTCACTACCTCCTTCCATTTCTCCCAAAGATCTACTCTCATTGGGCACGATTCACAAAAGTAATCTGAGATAAAATCCTAACTTTACGACTTTCGGTATTCACAAAAGGCATTTAGGAGTAGTAAATGTTGGATTTTGTCTTAAGATTGTCTTATGTTTTGCTCTTAAAACAAAATTCTAACAAGTTGAACTTAAGCTAGGATTTTGTCCTAAATTGGTCTTAAGTTTTAGTCTTAAGACAAAATCCTAACTTAAGTTTAATTTAAATTAGTATTTTGTCTTAAGACCAAAACTTAAGACAAACTTGAGGCAAAATCCTAACTTAAGTTTAATTTAAATTTAACTTAAGTTAGGATTTTGTCTTAAGACCAAAACTTAACTTTACTACTCCGAAATGCCTTTTGCGAATACCAAAAGTCATAAAGTTTGGACTTTGTCTCAGATTACTTTTGTGAATCAGGCCCCTTGTCATCAAAGCATTGCAAACACAAAGTGGTTTGTTGGCAAGCAGAATACACCTCCTGTTGTCAACTGCTGGAAGGCGAGAGGTGGTCCAGTGTAGTAATGTCAAATGTCGATTTTACCACAAGAAGTATTTGGTAGTCAAACTGAGGGACAGCCTTGTGTTAAGAGTAATGTTGAATGGAAATCTTGAGCACTCTAAAAATATTTGTTTTCTACAAATATATCTACAGCCAGCATCATTGTTAGCTTGACATTAGCAACACATATTCCAAGAAAGCTCTGGTGGTATGCCCAATTGTGCTCAAATTACATGCTGAGATTGGGTTTCAGCATGAGTAGTTGAATGATTTATCTTGTGTTGCTGGCAGTGCTATTGGGTGAAAATAAACTTCCTTACAAATGCTGGTAAGGGCGAACTGCTATCAGGTTGAATGTTTACTGATTGGAGTAGCCAGTTGTTTCCT
This sequence comes from Lissotriton vulgaris, assembly GCF_964263255.1. Lineage (NCBI taxonomy): Eukaryota > Metazoa > Chordata > Amphibia > Caudata > Salamandridae > Lissotriton > Lissotriton vulgaris. The sequence goes on along the minus strand of NC_141689.1, from coordinate 723,662,648 downwards.
GGATTGTGGAAGACTGAGGTGCTATTGATATTATTGCAACCAGTGCTGCTTCATGCAGCATTGCAGAGATGAGATGCACAGAATGATTTCGGATTATCCACAGATGACAGTTTTCTGGCACAAAAAATACTACAGACACTTACAGAGATGTTCTATTTGTAGGCAGTTCTTGTGCAAAGATATGGCTTTGAGATTATACATAGCAGACCAATGCTATGGGTGTACTGTGGTCTGGTGATGGTGACAATTTGATTGGTCTAATACGGTAGGCTGGCCCTTGCAAAACACAAATATGCATGGCTTGCTGTTCCACCACATCGTAATGGTAGATTCAATTTCTCCAATTGGTTATAGGAGATCCCATTTTTGAGATGCAATCACCTTCACCCACCAAGGTGGCATGCTTCATCATCGAGCTTGCTCCTGGCTGAGTGGGTACTGCATTACCCAAAGACAGGCGCTCTTCAGCAAAGGATTTTTTATCACTCCTGGCCCGGTATTTGCCATGACACAGGTGGATGTCATTCAATATCGGTTGAAAGAGAAGTGGTAAATTGGTTGGTGGTGCAGTTAAAATTGGCTACAGGCAATCCCTTTTCTATAGGTGTTATTCCCGGTGAGTGCCCATGCCAAGGTAAAAACAGAACGTGAACCAAATGGGCATAGTAATAGGCCCTACGTTTCAATGTGTGGTCAACAGGTTTTATGTCCCAGTCACCCAGAGAGTTGGAGCCATTTCTTCAGGATCAAAGTCAGTGTAAGCCCAAATCTGCTAGATTAGGTTTCAGTAATACTTCTATATGTAAAGTGCCATTAGATTGTGCCTTAGATGTCAACCCATATGTTATAAACAAAAATAAATGTTACAACTCAAATAATTTCTGTGGTGCCCCCATGGCCAATTTGGTCATAATGTAGGGCCCTTTGGGGTAACTCGGAGCTGCTGGCCCTCAAACCAAGTGGGTGTGGAGGAGCAGGGCAGGGGTGGCTCCTCCGTAATGGCAGAGAATAGTCTTCCCACTGCATGCACTGTCAACATATGATAGATAAAACGATAATAACACATAGTTATTATCATTTTATTTATCTCTGTTGGAGTTCATAACGTCCGACAGGAGGGGCGGACCAGGCCAGTGCAGGGAGGAGTACTGTGCACTTATAAGTGTGCACATGTATTTGGCCGGCCAAACACATATGCGCACTTATGTTTCTCCAACCCAGCTATATTGTACAGCTGAGTTGGAGAAACCCCACAGGCTCCCAGGTACCGTCTGAGGAGCAAACAAGGCCACTCAGACCAATCCTGGTATTGCTCTCATGTGAAAGTAAAATCTGGATTGGGTGGGAAGCCAGTGCCCTGAGGGACCATCCCCTTCCGGCTTCTGGGACACGAGGAGCAGGAGGAACAAGGTGGCGGGCAGAAGGAGCAGAGTGAGGTGGCAGGTAAGTGGGTTTTTTTCGTTTTTTTTATTCTTCAACCTCTCTTCTTTCCCCTCCCCAGACCACCCTTTCAATCATAATTGACGCCAATGGAGCAGGGTGAAAATCCTATCTTGCTTCCAAGATCTCTCGATGTGTACAGTTGCATCAGGTCCATCAGAAGAGTATAAAACAGTCAGTGCTTAATTTGTTGAAGAATAAGTGCCTGTACACAAAGCTTTGTTCAGAAGCCTGCGGTCAGCACCGACGCATAGAATACCAAGGCTGCATAGTCTGGAATCAACCTAATGCCTCTTTAACCATCTTCCAGACACTCCCTGCCCCTTTATCTCTCTCTCTTGTGGGTTTTATCTTTCTTTTCTTTTTGAAAGTGCTTTCCTCTTTCTCATTTTTTCGTCTTTGAGCATTTTCCCTCTCTTGCTCTCTGGAAATGTTGGATGATGAGAAGTAAGTGCCAGAGATTAAAAAAATGTCCCCACCACCATCAGACATGAGTGCCGGGGGCCCGCACTGGCACCACCAGCTCAAATTAAGCACTGAGGGTCATTATTCCTCAGCCTTGCACATTTACAGGGCCATAATATGGTGCTGCAACATTTATTCATTGATTTTATGGCAGGGTGACCCTATTTAGTCATAATGAGGGAGCCAACAGGGCTAATTCAATGAGATGGCATTAAAGGCTGAATCGCTGACATTTTTACCTTCCCTGTAGGACATTAATCATTAAAATTTGAAAGCCCCACTTTAGTTTGTTTATCCAGGCTATGGTGACCACCTCCCTCTTGGTCTTTGAGGACGTCGTATACAGTCATGGAATTTTGTGTGATAGCCTAGTGTATTCTGAGTGTTGTAGACATTTTATGGCTTCATTAAACTAATTAGACTAACACACCTGAAATGAGTGCTCTGTTGGGGGAAAAGTTCAGAACTGAAGACAGTGTCCATAATGACCTGTACAGGAGTGAGGTTGTCATCTTAACCCAGGATCCACCAAAAGGTCTGACATGCTAAGCGTACACTAACCAATCGTGATCTCTGGAAGCTTAAAAACAAAGTTGATTCTAGTAAAAAATCTTCTACTTCAACTCAAGCCGGGTTTCGGACTTAAAAAAAATAACATATACATTGATAATTGAAAATCATTACTCTGTACGTGTTTCAATCCACTGACTTAAAAGCAATAATCATTAGGCAACCTCCTTTCAGAAAATACAATCACACTAATCTCATGACCATTACCTAACAAGCAATATACTGATTGTACTAGCCTGATTTGTAATACCATAGATAAAACGGTAATTACAAAAAGTAAAAATAATAAAACAGTACAATAATACTAATAAATTCCATTAAAATTCATGGTTCTTATTACAAAGTCACTAATTTATATATCAAAAGGCCATAGTAAACTTTTACTTCATTTCGAAGCACTTTTATTCTAAATAATCTGTAATGTAAATCTGTATTTTAACCAGCCAAGAGGGCCTAGCAGACCGCAGAGGACCGATATCTGCAGGAGACCTGGCTGGAGAGAGACCTGATGCCTTGAAGCCTGTCCTCAGGAACAAAAGCAAAAAGAGAGAACCAAAGGAACTTTTCAAGCATTTGGTGAAAAGTGGAACTTAATCGTTTTTTCCTCCTCCAGAGGACCAGAACATGGTGTTGAGGTTTGCCCAGGGAGTTTGTACCCAAGGCAGACAAGACAACTAGGTTCACCCCATTAGGATCTTTTCTTTAAAAGTTTAATAGAGCTTTATTGAAATTTACGAAACAAAGGTACATCTTACAGCAACAAATTGATGAAAACAACGAGAAATAGTACAAAATATATATCAAAAAGAAGAGTAGCGCATATGAAACATAACATGCAATGGAGAAGAAAAGAAAAACAATACGATGGCACTACAAATCAAGGAGGTCAGAAAAAAATACTTTATGAAACATCACTTTATGTTTTATAAGTAAAGGAAGAGGAAAAAAGGAAAAGAAAAGAAAGAAAAAAGGAAAGAAAGAAAGAAAAGCCAGCAACTGTACAAAAGACAACTAATATTGATATCCAAACACTTTCACAAGAAGTGTTACAACAACAAATAAGTAACAATAAAATATCCTTGTAAGAACAATATTGGGGAAATAAACAGAAAAACTCATGGCGGTGAAAATACAGAGGTACTATCCAGGATCTGCATTGAATAAGAGGAAAAATAATTCGTAAGCGGTGACCAGAAGGTATCTTTCCGTAGAAGCTGGTGGGTGGAAGTGACAGATGCTCTATCCAACCGATGATGATGACAGAGAAGGTTCCACCAACCAGAAAAAGTAACTTTAGTGATGTCTTTCCAGTTGGTGGTAATCATTTGAAAGGCAATAGCACGTAATAAATCCACAAACAACCCCAGCCTACGAGCACCAAACCAAATTGTGGAAGAACTTCCCAGGAATATAGATTTGATCTCAAACGGAAAACTGATAGAACATATTGAGGAAATTGTTTTACAAACCTTTATCCAAATAGAGTTAATGCTTGGACAGAATAAATGAATGTAGATAAGTGCCAGGAGTATTTGAACAGGTCCAACATACATGTAATAAGCTTAGATTGTATTTATAAATAGAAACTGGAGTTAAAAACAACCTATGATAAAAGTAATTTAAAGCTTTAGTGCTAGCATTGCAAGTCATGTGATGCATTCGAAACCAGATGGAGTTCCAAGTGTGTACAGAAAAAGTATGTTGTAAATCCAATTTCCTTAAAAGTTCAACCTTGCACTTCGGGCGGTTTGGAAGTAAGTAATGAAGGTGTTTATAGATATGAGAGGTCCAAAGGGAGGAGGATGTGATTAATGGTGCCAAAATAGGATAAAGGGAAGAAGATCAGGAAAGGAGGGATAAATATTGAGTAAGAATTGTTTTTAATGAATCATATTTAAAAAGGGAGGCAGCGGACAGGCCAAATTAAGATTGGACTTCATAAGAGGAAAGAATGTGCGTCCCTCAAAACAATTGTAGGCCTGAACTATTCACTTAGTAACCCAATCTTTAAAAAAAAATTACAATTTGATAGCTTAGTAGATTTATTATGCCATATTGAGGAATCAAGTAATGCCTGCAGTGGTAAGAGAGATTTGGTAAGGACCGGCTAAATAACCAATATGGAATATAAAGTGATGCGTGATTTAAAGGAACGTAGAGGATGTGAAAAATTAGCCAGTGATGTGAATGAGAAAGGCCGAATCAAAGAGTCCTCCAATTTACGCCATACTGTTAAAGGAGAATCAGCAGGAGAACAGAGATGAGGTAAAATATGTTGCATTAAAAAAGAGAATGATACTGTTGAAAGTTTGGAAAATTAACTCCACCCCTATCCTTCTGTGCAGATAAAGAAGACAAAGAAATACGTGCTTTCCTTTTGTTCTATAAAAATCTGCCTAGGGCACTATTAAGGGATTTAAAAAATGTCAGTGGAAGCTTAACTGGTAGCATGGATAGATAAAAATGTATAACAGGTAGCATCATCATTTTCATTGTGTCCAACTTGCCCCACCTGGATAAATATAAGAGCAACTATTTCTCTGACGTATGACGCACTTTTTGTGGTATGTCATCTATATTGAGTTAAACCTTTTTTGCGATTGAGGAAGAATATTTAACACCAAGACAAGTAATATGGTTAGAGTTCCATTTAAAACCCTTATCCGCAAACATCTCTTTTAAGCAATATTTATTTATTGGGATAACCTCAGATTATGTGAAATTTAATTTATAGCCCGATAAGGTAGCATATGAGGTTGAAAGATCAGTAAGGCAGGTATGGAAACATATAACAAAATGTCATCAGCATAAGCTGTGAATTGATTTCAGTGTTGAAAAAAGCCATGAAATACGGGTGAGGGTCGTAAAGAATGAAGAAAAGGTTCAAGAGATAGTATCAAAAGTAAAGGTGAGAGAGGACAACCTTGATGGGTGCCCCCTGAAGGGTAAAAAAGGAGGATTGGGATAAGTTAACACAAACAGAGGTAGTAGGGGAGGAATACAACAAACCCATAAGAGACAAAATAACAGCACCAAAACCATGCCATTTAAGGGCCTGCATCATAAAAAGCCAATTTTAGGTGAACAAAAGCTTTTTCGACATCTAGGGTAATAGCAGCTAAAGGGGAGGAACTCTTAGATGCAAGATGTATGATGTTTAAAAAGCTCTAGAATGTTCATTCAGGGTTCTACCCCAAACAACCCAGTTTGTTCAATACCAATTAGGTTGTAAATAACCTGATTAAGGGGAAGAGCTAATGCTTCAGCAAAATCTTTGCAATCCAAGTTTATAAGAGAAATAGGGAAATAATCTTTGTCTTTCTTTGGAATCAAACAGATCATTGCTTCCAAAAAGTACGGCAAGCCTCATTATGAGAAACAAAGTACTGATAAAGAGAGAGGAGATGTGGGAGAAGAATCTGAGAAAAACAAGAATACAATTCAGCTGTAAACCCATCCGGACCGGGAGCTTTGTCCTTAGGTAGTAGGGCTAGAGCGGTCTTGTGCTCAGATAAAGATAAGTTCTTATCAAGAAAAGAACAGTCTGGCAATGGGAGGAGAATGAGGAGAAAGATAATCAAAGAGTCCAAGGCAGTGTCTGTAGGATAGAACTCCGATGTGTAGCATTTTAATAAATATCTGTAAAACAATGTAATATTTCTTCACCTTTAAGATGATTAGTACCTTTTTCGTCAATTATGCTAACTATTTTGGATTTTTGGGAATTAACTTTCAAATAATTCACTAGCAATTTACCTGCTCTGTTACGCCTACTACAAAATGTTGAGTTGATCTGTGATAACACACCGGATGCATCTTCAGTCGACTTCCTATTGAAATTCAATTTAGCCTGAACGAGTTGCTTAATTTTATCAACATTGTTAGAAGTGTAATATGCATGTTTGAGTTGTTTAATAGACAATAATAAGGATGAAGATTCCTTGAGAAGTTTCATCTTTTTAACAGTAACTTAATCAATGATATAACCTCTAGCCGTTGCCCTGAAGGCATCCCATACAAGGTGAAATGGTATCTCAGTGGTAGTGTTAGTATGAAATAATCCTCTAGAAAAATGTTAAAGTGCTCCATAAGAATAGGATCTTAGAGTAGATAATTGTTAAAGTGCTACTTGTAAGGTTTAGAGGGTTTGGATGGGAAATCTATATTGATATACACCGGCTCATGATCGGATATAAGTATAGATCCAATGTCTGCATGAACCAAGTTAGTAAGAAGCTGAGGAGTCACAAAGATGTAATCAGGTCTAGATTTTGAATTATGTGTGGGGGAATAAAAAGGGAATTCCAAATTGTCCAGATGATATATCATCCAAACATTCACCAAACCTCTGGATTGAAAAGTGATTGTAAAAGTTTTTGGGATTTTCTTAGGGACATCTCTGGAGAGAGATTTCCTATCAAGAAAAGGATCAATAATTTGCTTAAAATCTCCACCTATGAAAAGATTGGAGTTTGAACAGGAGTGTAAGATACGGGATATGCATTGCCAAAACTGTACATCTAAACTAGTGATAACATAAATGTTAGGGAGGAAAATGGAGTGCCATTGTTTATGAGGTGAAGAAGATGCCATCTGCATCCTTCTCCTCCTTTTCAATTGTTAGGGAAAGAGACTTCTGAAATAATCTAACCACTCTGTCCTTTTTCTCTTTTGCTGGAGAACAACAAACATGACCCACCCAATGCTTCCTGAGTGAGTTTATATCCTTATGAGTAAAATTAATCTCTTGTAACATAATAATCTTAAATTGTAATCTAGATAAATGCGCAAGCACTCTTTGTTTGTTTATAGCGATACATAAACCCTTTACATTCCAGGACATCATACACACATTCCCAATCATAAAAAGAATAAAAAAGCAACAAAAACATTCATGTGTGTTCTAAAATTGATAACGTTGGAAATACATAATGTGGGAGATAAACACCAAAAAGTTAAAATTGCAATAAAAATAAGTGTAAGGTACAGATATTTGAAAAACAAATTAACATCAAAAGTAAGAGGGAAAGAGAAAAGAAAGAAAGTAGGAAACAAGAACCTGCAAAACAGGAACACAAAAATGAACAAAAAGAGAGAAACAGAGGGGAAAGCAGAAACAGAAAATAACTAATAGATAAAGAGAGGATGACAGGAAGCCTAATAACTTCAGCCCTAAATATACGTAGATACCCCAAGGGATTCAGCAATAACAAAGTGGGGAGGAGAAAGATGTACGGCAGACAAAAATCAACCAAGAGCAAAAGACAAACCCGCAGAGACTGTCATGAAATAAAAATGAATTAAGAGAAGAAAGCAGCTGGAGACGTAATACAAAGTATAACAATGAGAAATACAGAAGAAAAACCACATCATAGGAAAACATTGGGCAGGCACTTACCAACATATGACGACAGACTATATACAAGAGGTCAGGGGAGGGAAAAACATAGGAACGACACAACTGGGAGAAGGTTCCGGGGAAGGAAATGAGACCTGTAAGGAAATAAATAATTTTAGTAACAATATAATAGTACAACTAAACAACAACACAAATAAATGGAAACAGTAGCATTAAATACAATGAGAGCTAAGAGTATTTGTTTGCAAGCAAGAGAAAGGTTCAGGATTTCCCCAGCTCCAAAGCATCTCCTTGACGTTGAAGAATACATTTCCGCAGATCTTCTGGAGAGTCAAAGGGAAAGCATCTCTCCCTATAGGTCACTTTAACGTAACAAGCCCATATTGAGCATTCATGGACCACAGGGCAGGACGGAAAGACAGAAATTCCTCATGGCGAGCTGCAGTAACAGGGGACACATCTTGAGCAAAAAAGATTTTCTAACAATTCCATAACATTTGTTTTCTTTGTTTAGCTGCAGACAGGACCATTAGTAACGCAGTATACTCCAAAAAAAGAAAAATTATTCCTCTAGGGCTACCTTGTGTTGAGACCTTGATGACTGAGACCCAATGAGCGGGCCCATTGCAGATTAAGGTTTGTACCTTCCTTAAATCCAACTATTTTTGTAATATGATACTTAAGGAAAGCGATCATATCTGACCATTCCACCTTTTTAGGAAAGCCATAAATCGATTTTCCAAATCCTTTTTGTTGTTTAAAAAGAGAGATTTCTTTAGACAGAGACTTTATCTTAATGCCAGTAGCCTGAACATCACTAAATCTTTGCTACACCTCAGACACAATACAGTCCAATACAGTCCAAATGAAACCAAATGAAACCATTTTTCTTCTATCCATTGGAGCGCAGAATTAGTCTCCATAACGAAGGGTTTCGTTAATTTTATTTCTTCCATGAGATCTTCTAGAGTAAGAGGTAAAGGACACTTAGTGGTAGAGGCAGGATCATTCTTCTGCCATTTAGTAGACGCTCCCGACTCCTTGCAAGAGAAAGGCATTGCAGCAGGAGACACTGAAACCCTCTGACAAGCTGGGTTAGTATGTTGTATTGGAAAGGAGACCAATCAGATAAAGAGGTGAGCAGCAAACACTTAAGATGCTGCAAAAGCGAAGAAATAAACACACCAGCAATCGTTTCCTGATGAGCCCTGTTATATCCAGGCAAAACTCAACCAAAGCAAGCCTGAATTCAGAGCAGACGTCAGGTAGTGGAGATGCACCCAATACAGGAGACCAAGCAACAAAAAAGTATGAGTGCCTGCAGCAAAAATAGAGGGCTATACTGGTGCTGTGACAGAGAAAAAGCCCCAGCAGACTCCCTAAATCAGGGTTTCCCAAAGCACAGTGCTGTCTAGCATGGGGTAAACCTCAATTTAAAAAACCACCTCCCACATGAATAAACAGGAGCCAGGGAGTGGCAAAATGTGGGGCACAACAAAGCACTGCCACACTGACATAAAACAAAATGGTGGCCGTAGCCACCTGACCAGAGGAGTGTGAAGTGGGGAAAAACATGAGAAAACCACTCAGAAGGAGTATAGAACCAGAAATACCTGGACCCCCCACTTTGGCCTCCCGATGCCGCTCATCGAGGCTCATGGTAGCTGCCAGCAGCAGCAGAAAAAAGATAAAGAAGTCTCCGGGTGATGCAGAGATTCAGGAGCCTGCGGTCATCTTGTGGGTGGTTTAGCAACGCCCCCAATTAGTTTCTTTTTCTGACACTGAAAACAGGCACAGCTGGACCTTGTGGTAAAGGTATCTGGCCTTTTGGCGCCCTTCCCTGAACTTGCCCTACTGGAGGACTTTGTGATCCAAAAAAATCTTGGACCTAGGCGAGGTGTCAAATTTACCCGACAGGTCAATTATCCTCGAAATTGTCAAGTAGATTTGTTAACAACATGATTTGTTACAGGACCTTATGCTCATGTTAAAATGGATATCCAGCTTGTGTCTCTTGTGTTTGAGTATTTAGACTCATCTGACCATTCCCATGGTCATATGCTATTGTTATGAGCAGAAAACTAGTAATAGCAATTGCTCAATTAGTAAATATCTCTCTCTGCTTATAATTATACTTGACCAGCAAGAAGAGTTTTTTTGCGGGGACTCAGTACATTGTGTAGCCTTAAATGGCAAGTGCTTCGAATGCAGGACTACCTTTTTGCCCAAATTCAATGTGACAGGGCTGGGGGTCTGTTTTATATTCAGGACCGAATGCTAGTTTGTGGGTCCTCCCTAACTTTGAGAACCCTTAGCTCCTTTAACAGAGTCTTATATGGGAAAAACGGTTTCTATTCAAATCCCATAGTAAAGATTACACCAATCTAAGAATTCCTTGACATAACTTTTTCATCTTTAAGAAGGAAAAAAGATTTTATGTGACTTTTAGGAGTTGCAACCAGCAACTTTGGGGACAGAATTTAATTCAGTTTAACTGGTCAATCACCTGCGATGCCTCCCCGATGCCTCCCCGATGCCAGTTAACTGAAAACTAATTTAGAAGCAAAAATGTTGTAATGTTAACTTTTTGGCCAGTGGGCTGATTAAAATACTTATTACTATTTAAGAACAGTTGTTAAATATGTGCAAAAGTTGGGTAATATCGTGCATAAAGTCAAGTTATATCAAAAGCCGCTAATTTAAATATCTCAAACGTGAAAAAAACAACAGCTCCTGGACTAAGATTCAACACTTAATTCCTGTTTAGTACCATCTCAATATATGAAAATGGCCTATATGAATTTAATAATAATAGGGGAAATAACAACAGCACTAAAAATAATTACAACAACAATAATAACAGTAATGATAGCAATAATAACAATAATGACTATGATCACAACTAAAACTTCAACAATAATAATATATTTGTGTTCGGTGCTTGCTTTCAATTACTTTGCGATCTTGTAGTGCTGTAAATTAAGATTACGTTATTTTTCTTGGGTAGTTTATCATTAATCTTTGGTTGTCCTTCCGTCAAAGTCATCAATTGGTGACAGTATCTCATATTTCGCCATATAAGGAATACCCAATTGTGGAAAGTAAAAAACAATAGCGATTAAAACCTTCTTGAAATCCTACTCTATGAGATGCTTGTTGTTTCGGTACAGTAAAGGAACAGACTTTTATTATATAATAACTTTGTTTTGGTAAAAATGTCACTGTCCCTACTCTCAAATAACGGAGGACAGTATTAATGTATAGGCCGTGCAAGCACTAATATTTCCATGGATACGTTTTTCGAACATTGCAAAAACTGATTTCCTTGCAGGATGTAATTCTCTTTCCTGCGCACACTCGCTCTCCCTGACCACCTGTTTGCAAGAGAAAAACATTTAATTAGTTACAACACGAAAGGAATAGGAACCACAGAGGGGCAACAAATAAAACCATTAGTTTCACCGCCGTCAGTAGCAAAATATCCTGATTCAGGAATAGAAATCGATGCACTAAACATGGTACAAATGGCAGTCATTTGAGAGAGTCTCTGTAGGAGGCAGGGGAAGTGGAGGAGGAAGAAGATTGAATGCTTATTAATTTTTTAATTGGTAAAACGTGCCTCTCACAGACACGTATTTAGCTCCTTGTTAAGTCTGTTGTTTCTGGTAGATATATCCCGAACTAAAATAATGCATGAAGCTCAGTTTTCTAGCTTAATTGGGGACTGTGGTAAAACAGTAAAGTAGCTTTTCCTAGGATGGCATACAGATTGTGAAGGCAATATGTGCACCACAAAGTCAGTATACCATTTTACAACCCACTATCATTATTCATTCCATTATTATACCAAGAACCTCAACCACTAACTTCAAACACAATTTTCCTGAAGTGAAATTCGAAAAACTCAAAAGCATGGCTGTATCAAAGTCACCTTTCTGTGTGTTACCACAGTTTTTTGCCTTTTTTTCTAGACCCTATTTTTACTGATATTATGACTTATTAGTGCCACAGCATGTGTGCTCCACCCTTAAAATGATAATGTAACATTAGTTTCATCCAATTGGTGTATTTAACTGTCCAACAAGGTGATTGTAAATTGGAGCAGACAATATGTGGGAGTTACATGTCCTATGTGGGCTGCAGTGGACATTTACAACTTTTCAGTGTAGCAAAACCTATTTTTGTATATTATCAAGTTACCGCTAACTGTTCCTTGTAATCCCACAGGGCTGGGTGCCTCAAATATATACGGAAAGGGTAGCAGATTACAGATTTTTACTAGTGTTCCCCTTTACAGTGAGTAAGGCCCTCATAACAAGTCAAAAGGAGCAGAATCACCTCATGGAATTTCACTCCTCCTGATTCCTAGTGGCTCAGTGTTTCCACACCCAGTGTTTCCAGGTGTGTAAGAACCTGACCCAATTTTACTGTGTGGCAATTCCACACAGTAAAATAATATGGGACTTTGAATCCAGCCATGCCACATTCCTTGTTTTTTCTGAAGGAGGGCAATACAATTCTCCCCCTCGCAGGAAACACATTCCCCTTCCCTCCCGTATCCTCCACACTACCAAGCGGTCCTGCATACATTTACCACCTGCTGAGAGCAATTTGGGATTTCTGTGTGGTATTAGTGCCCAGAAAATCAGTCCCACACTGAAGTTCCCCATTCCATGGAGTTTAACATGTAAAATAGTATGGTGCTATGTCAGATTTACCTCGTGGTAATGGTAAATCTTCATGCAAATCTACTGTGTGGTAAATCCACTCCAATACTGTGATCCAGTAATGTGCATCTCGTAACAAAGGCAAAAACGTTCAAAAGTGGTTTTCAGTGTGGCTGGAATTCAGCTAGATCTCCATGAACAGTCTGGGTAAGATTAAAACCTTCGGACTGAGTCCCTTTCTTGGTTACCTATTTCTTCCAAGCAGGTAAGGCTAGAAGTTGTAGCCTGGGCAGAGCTCCGCAAGTCCAGAAAGGACCTGACTTGACAGGTCTGGCCTGCTTCTATTGGAGCAGGACCAAGGCTGATTTACATATTTCTAATTTGTCTTGGAACAGTTGACAAAACAATGACTGAGATGTGGCAATTACTAGTGGCTGAGATTAATTCAAGCATTTCTTCCATCACTTTCTTGTACTCTTCATTGGCACTAAAAAAGGAGGAAATCCATGTGACAACATCAATACACTATAACTAGATCCCTTTCCGATCTGTTAAATCTGCTTCTTTATTGCTGAAAATGAGTTCACTCTTTTCAAATATGGAAATAGAACGAAAAAATTAAGAAGATGAAAACAGCCGCCAATATAAAGGATAAAAATACTTCCTTGAAGTCCTTAGGTTTATTGGGTGCTTGGACGACCTTACATTGTGGAAGTGTTAGAACTGGGGGTCTCTAGTTGGCAGAGGTAGGTACCACTGTCCAAATAGGGACCCTTGCTTTTAGTCAGGGTAAGGTGGAACCACTCTTTAGATAACCCCTGCTCACCCCCTTGGTAGCTTGGCACGAGCAGTCAGGCTTAACAAAGGCAATATGTAAAATATTTATACCAACACTCACAGTAACACAGTGAAAACACCACAAACTGATTCTGCAACAGTTAAGAAAAATAAAGGTATTTAATCTAAACTAGACTAGACCAAAACGACAAAAATCCAACATACACAGTTCAAGATCATGGTTTCAAAAGGGTTCTTAAGGTTGTGTCAAAATAATCCGCAGTAGCGTTAGAATAGTTCACAGTTGCGTCGCCAACAGTACCTTTAGATGCATCACCAACAGTACCTTTGGATGCGACAAAGTTCCGAAACAGAAGCTGGGTTGGTGCGATGCCACAGCCCTGCTGGACGAAGCGGTCGTGTTGTGACGAATCCGGTCTGTATGGGGAGGTAGGCGATACCTTGTATGGATTCCGGTGCGTAGGTTCCGTGGGGAGCGTCTCGCAAAGGCACGATGCGACGATCTTCGGGATGGCGAATATCTCAGGTGCGGCAGCGATGCGTGGCGCAGCGTCGATCTTCTCCTCTCGCGGCCCCTTGATGCAATGGCTCTGCGACGATACTAGCAGCGACGTGATGCCTTCCACAAGCAAGCGGTGCGGCGATCTCACCCAGCGAGGACAGGCTCTGTGACGATACTCGCAGCGATGGTACTTTTCCCGCACCGGAGCGATGCGTTCCGCAAGCGAAGGATTCGTCGGTTCTTGCAGCTGCAACAGGCGCTGCGACTATCTCGATCTTCGAGGTGGCGGGAATTTTCTCGCACTGATGGGGATGCACTCCACAAGCGAGCGATGCGTGAACATTTGCAGATATTCTTAGTTTCTTGTTCTCCAGCTTTCCAAAAAGCAGGACACAACCTCCAGGTGCCCCTCAGTCGGATTCAGCACTCAGGAAGGGCAGAACTCTCTCAGCAGAGTTTAGGGAAAGCTAGGGGTGAGTCCTTTAGTTCCTGGGACTTCTTAACAGGAGGCCAGCTCACAACAGGCCATTGGATATCTCTTCAAGCAAGGGGACAAAGCAACAACAAAGTCCTTCCCCTCTCCTTGGCAGCAAAGCAACTGCAGGTCAGTCCAGCAAAGCAACAGCCGGACAGTCTTCCCTCTTCAGTCTTCCAGCTTTCTCCTTGGCAGAGGTTCCTTCTTGATTCCAGTATGATCTAATTTTCTGTAGTGATCGGTCCTGTACTTATACCCCTAAAAGTCTTTGTTCCCTTTGTGCAGGAGGGCTCTGAACCCAGTCTGAACCAGTTCTGGGTGTTACTTGAGCACTTTGTTTTCCTGGCTTCTCCTTTCCTTTGAGAGTGAGGGGCAGGGTTGTCAGCCACCCAGCAGGAGGTGGAGCCAGCATTGTGGAAGGCAGACACAGCCCTATTCAGGCCCAAGTGCTATCCCATCCCACCACTCTAGATGCAGATGGAGCTATTCAGCCCAGAGATGGCCCACTCAGCCTCTGGGAGCCACCCAGTCCCTGTCACTCACAAACCAGACAGTCAATTCACAAACAGGCCAAGGCACACAGAAAGGTCAGACAAGAGAACAGCCACTTTCTAAAAGTGCTGTTTCCAAACACAGGATTTAAAAACAACCTTTCCTAAAAGATGTGTTATTAAATTCTGAGTTCAGGGATACCAAACCTTTATGTCCTATCTTGCTCCTATGGGAAGATATGCTGGTAGCCACTATAGCCAGCATTCCCCATGATGGCCTATGGGGCAAGATAGCCTTACAATAGTGAAAAGGAAAATGGCTGTAATTCACTACCAGAGCATGTCACCTGCACTAGTACATGCTCTACCATTCACATACACAGCACCCTGCCCAAGGGGGTACCTTGGGCCTTCCATAGGGGTGATTAATGTGCACAAAAAGGGAAGGGTTAGGCCTGGTCAGTGGGGACACTGACCAGGAGGACATGGCAGTTCACAGACTGCACACAGCCACTGCGGTGGCAGGCCTGAGACAACATTTTAGGGCTACTCACGAGGGTAGCACAATCAGGGATGCAGGCCCGCTAGTAGCATTTGAATCACCAGCCCTTGCACTCTCAGTGCACTTTACTAGAGACTCCTTGGATAACTAATCACAATAACAATTTATACAGGGAGCACTTGCACTTTGACACTGATCAGCAGTGGCAAAGTGCCCAGAGCATCTAAACCAGCAAAAATAAAATCCAGCACAGCATAAAAAATACAGGGGGTAGAGGCAAAAAGATAGGGGGAAACCACGCCAAGGATGCCCGGTCTAACAGGAAGAAAATAAAAGAAATAACTTATGAAGTAAAGAAGGAGGGACAAGACAATACTGCAGGTTCACATGACAAGCATGAGGTGGGATATACTCACCTCTGTGTCTTTAAAAATATTTAGACTTTCTAGCAATAGCTCTTGGAAAATCCATGTTTTATGACAAGATTGATGGCTCATATGAAGTTGATTTGAAGTGAATTAATACCTGTAAGAGCAGTGTGCTACATAGGTTTATACTAAAAGGATTTAAAAGTAGAAATTAATGACTCATCAGCATTTCGCAGACATTCTTCTAGCCTCACTGTATCCCAAAGGCTTAAGAACTCATGGCCGCTCTTGATGAATGAACTCCGAAGCTGGAAATATCAATGCCTGCTTGGGGCATAATCGATTTCACCCACCTCAGAATACAGGAGAGTGAGGCTTAACAAAAGAAATTTGTAGTTGGCTTGGAGATTTTCAGAGATTAGGAGTTAGAGTCACATTCTTTTGAGCATCTACCTCCACAAAGCAATGTATACTCTGGGACAGCAGGCTACTTGACGGATGAATTAAGAATCTTAGTTTGCATTTTAATATTAAAATGAATGCAAAAGGGAGTACATTGCCTGCATGATAAATCCAATGCATTATCATCAGACACTATTTTGAACCAAACCAAGCATAACAACTTTGTTAGTTTTGCTGATAAAACTTTTAAAGGCTATCAATAAATTGTCCAGACCATGAACTGAATAGATGAAGAACCAGATAGAAATTCCATGAACAATTATATTTGTTAGTGAGAGGAATACGTATCCTTATGATGGGAAGTAATTTGCAAATGTAAGGATATTCTCCAATGAGCTTCCTGTTAATGTAGCAATGTTGTAAACACATCGCATATCTGTGAACATGGCTGTTCAGTAGGACTTACCTGAAGAAGCTAAACTAACCAAGATAGCTCACTATGAAAACAACAATTGCTGACACAGGATCTATGTTCGATTCCAAACACTAGCAAGACCAGCGATTCCAACCAGATGTATAGCCTCTTGTGGGCCCTGGAGCCCAGGCTTTGTCAATGAGAATAAGCGTTTATGATGAAAGTCCTGGGACAGAAAGGAATTACCAAAACTTTCAAATCTATGAGCTTGTGTTTGTGTGAGAATGAGTTTGTGACATAGACCTACTGGGTTCCATAGTAGAATAGAGAGCTTGGGAAGAAACATTGGAATGACTATGCTGTTTTCTAGTAGATCGTGAAACTAAATCTTAGAAGGCCAAAAGGGCATTATAATGATCGCTGTGGATGATTTTTCAACTGATTTTGGAAAGGCAACAGGAAATCATTAGGAATGGAGGAAATGCATAAAGGCAATCTTGGTTCCAGGGTAATAGAAATACATCCATGGCTGAAGCTAAAGTCTCCAGCTATAAAATTGGGGAAGTTGATTGTTAATTGAGAGTGGGTCCGAAATTGAGTAAATGTCCTGCGATAACTAGACATGGAGTTTTCTGTTGCTATAATCCCTTAGAAAACAGAAGTACCAATCTGCCACTGGGTCCCATTGTTCCAGAAGATATTCCTCCATTACAGTGATTTGGTTGAGGAGAAGACAATATTCCCAAATGTGTTTCACCTGATCTGTTAAGAGACCTATGACGTGATTAATATATCCCACTGCTGTGAGATTGTCCATTCTGAAAAGAGTTGAGCATCATGCATGATTTTGTGTGGAAAATATGAATCGCAAAGAAGACTGCAAGAAGCTCTAAATAATTTATATGCATAGAACATGATTCCTAACATATGTTCCGCTGGCCCCTGGGTGTCTGATATGCCTTCTGCAAGAAGTTCATTACTTTTTACAAAATTTTTATAATAACAGAAGATTATTAAGGTATATTTACATTAGAAAGTAATAAATAAAAAAAAGGTAAATGCACTGTAAATGTGAAAGTATTTGAAATTGCAATCGACAACTTAAGTCGGTATCCTTTGCCTAATTTTTAGCTTTAGCTCAAGTACAGTAATCCTAATTCAGTGCAGAAACTTGGTGACCTTAATTGAAGCCCTGATAAGTGCAGACAAACAGACAGCATACAGTAGGAGGCAAAAGGGCAAAGTGATATGCTAGTATCTAGCATATCACTTTACCTTTCAGGAATAAAAAATAACCTTGAAGCAAGTTTCCCAATAACAATTATATTTTAGTATTTCTTTTGTTTGTGAATTAAACAAAATATTTAATAATTTGTGTATTTCTTCAATATATATTTCTGTATTTGTGTGGAATGTTTTGAATGGCAAAGTGTAGAAATTGCTAATGCTGGGGGAAGGCTGGGGAAGTAAAAAGTTAAGAACCACTGGGATAAAGAACCTCTTCCGTAGCCATGCACCACCAGTTCAGAACTGGCCACAGCAAGTCCTCATCCTGATAAACTTACATCGAATACTAATAGAAGATATGAGGATGAATTGAAGGTGTTGGAACCACAAATATGCTTCCTCTGATGTTTCTTGTTCTAAAGGAATGATCTCTGATTAGCTTAACTCCTTTCTCAAATCTCAAATTGTGAGTCTCTGGGGGGCACAGTAACAAAGAAGACCTTGAAATAGTGTTTGAATCCAATAAGTAAGCGGACCTACTATTGCATGTCAGATGGCATAAAGATATATTTGAAACTGAAAGTAAATGTGATAGTTCATTCCTGATGATATGAAATTGTGACCCTGGAGTCTGAAGAGTGCATTCTTCTGAGTTCACCTGAAATAAATGGAATATTATAGATTGGAACAAAGTTAGCAGAGGTTTTGTTTGGTTTACTACAAATCACAAACTTTCCTAACAAGAAATTGTGGGAAAAAGAGGCAGTATCTGTGAGGCCTGCACAAATATTAATTTGTCCTTCACTGGGAACCAAACACCCAATCATAGCGCCTGACTCTCAGAGGGTAGCGTTGCAGAGCAGTCTGAGACGTACTCGAGGGAGGTGGTGTGGGCTAGTAATCGCCATTACAGGTGCATAGCTATAACACTCAATAATTGATTGTCCAGTCTGTACTTTGCTTTCTAAAAGTAAGAGTACACTTATTAAACACACACACTACTCAATATTCTGCTCCAATTTACAAATATACATAAGGAATTACTTTGTGACATTGCATATCATCTCCACCCTTCCCCCAAGGGGGTGGGGTCTAGTACCACTACTCCCATGTATGCACATCATCTTGCCCCCAAAAGTAGTTAGTTGAACATAACCTGGAGCGAGGGCCCTGCGCACTGGCATCATCCCAGTGGCGACCCACCCCATTACCTCAACAAGCATTTAAAATTGGCACACCTTCTGGTGACACACAACCCTGACTGAGCATTTCCCACTGACCATGAAGTATACACCTCTACATCTTAAGGGCTAACAGTTGGGGTTCTTCACATAAGTGCAGCAGGAAGAATACATGTTTAAGCATCACTTTAGAAGGACAGTACTCAACACATTTGTGGATCATTTGAATGCATTGCAATTACAGCCCCTAAAGTCATCACAGATGAAATCACAGGATTAAGTATATACAGCCAGACACCCTAGCAGGAATGTCTGGCAACATAACCCCACTTTGCTTATGACATCACCTTACACAGGTACATTACATTGCACATGTGATCTTCAGTCCCTCTAAAAGAAATAACCTTAGTAAATGCACTACAGGTACAAGTACACCTCTTCACCTCCAGGGATGCCCTTCTCCAGACATCCCCAGCTCAAACCTTCATCCTGTGGTGCACTGATCAATACTCCCCCAGCTGTAGAACAAAAGTTCCAGCCCAGGAGGTGTTAAAATGCTGGTTATCCTTTCAAGTCCCCATGAGACTTAGGGAGGAACTCCTTTTCCTCATGCTGGGGGAGGCTGTGTTTTCCTGCTGCTCCCCCCTGCACCTTTGCACACACCTCATGGTGATCCTGTTCTCCTGGGGCTACCAAAAACGGAGGAAACCCTGTTTTTCCTTGCAGGCCGGTCCAGGCCTGCAAGGCATTATGGGTGCTCCTGAATATTAGAGCAGCAAGCCGCTGCTCCGGCGAGAACAGCGCTGCCCCTCCTTCCTGGTGCTTCGCATCACCTTTGGTCTCTAGTCCTCGGAGGGGGGGCCCGGTCCCATCCGGACACCCAGGTGAGTGCTTCCTTGCAGCTCGGGGAGCCCAGCCACTCATGCCAATTTCCGGGGGCCAAGTCCCACCTGGTCCCCTCTTTTACCTGTACAGGGTCCCAGTCCCACCCGGGACCGCCTCAGGCTCTCCATGTTGTATGGCAACCTGGGGAGCCCCCTCCCCCCCCGGATGCCCCCACAGGCTTCCCACCCAGCCATAACCCTCTTGTGCTGCCACGGGAGCTGGCACCGCAGTTCTGGTCTGCCCGCTCCGGCGGGCAGACGCGTCGACTCCCACCAGCCCGCCTGTCCTCGGCGGAGTCCAGCTGCACTCCCCTGGCCTCCTCCTTCTTCACAGGGCCCGGAGATGGGGTTCCGGGCCTCTGGACATCTTTGAGGGGGCGCAACAGCTCTTCCCCTCCCTCAGAGTCTTCACACTGCTGCGGGGGAGTGCACCTGCCCTCCCCCAGCCTCTGTCATCGATTCGGGGCCCGAAGATGGGGCAATCTGAACATCTTCATGGGGAGCATGGTGGTGCTCCACGAATTCTCTTCTCATTGGGGCCCAGAGATGGGGTCCCGGGCCCCCAGGCACTCCTTCCCGGGGAGCGCGATGGCACTCCCTGACCTCTGCTCTTCCTTGTGGGCCAGGGTGGGCTCCTGGCACCCCGAGCACACATTTTCATGGGGAGCGCAATGGCACTCCACGGCTTGACTTCGTGGCCCAGAGATGTGTCGGGGACCCCTAGAGACCTCTTCGCCTGGCATTCCCCTGCCTCCTCCTCCTCACACAGGGCCCGGAGCTGAGATCCCAGGCCCCTCCCCGTGCACATCTTTGCTAGGAGCGCAACAGCGCTCCCCGGCTTCATATGCGGCGGGGGCAGGGTGGGCTCCTGGCACCCCACGGGGCCACCTTCACGGGGTGCACAATGACGCACCTCGACTTCACTTCTTTGGGGGGCAGCCCCCGGGACGTGACCCACCCCGGGGGCATTCCCCGGACCAGCGGCGGAGCCCCACGTGCTTCGTCATCAGTTGGCCACAGGTCAACGGTCGCCTACCTTCTGGAGGACCTATCTCAGCCCCCAGGGGTCTAATCTTCCTGGTTTTGGCTTCTTCTTGTTCCTGGTGGCGCTCCCCAGCCACTGGGAGCACTCTCATCTGCCCTCTGGGTCTCACAGAGTGTGGATTCAGCTGGGAGCTGTCTTCACTGGTACTCCCTGCACCAGCCTTTCGACTAGCTCTCCTCCCGGGCCTCTCTTCTCCCTGCGCAGAGGCCCCTGCGTCTTCGCACTAGTCCTCGACTCTTCTACTGGCACTGTTCAGGGACCTGGGACATTCAGGGGGTTCCTCCTTCCAACTGCCCATGGCGCCAGGCTCCAGCAACCCCTGCCTCAGCAGACCCCACCCAACCGAGAGCTTGTCTTCCTGTGCAAACACTTTTTAAAGTTTGGGGAGGGGGCTGGCAGGAAGTCTCTGTTTGTCCTATCAAACAGCGACACATCACTTCTCTGCCCCAGCTCCCTTCTTACTGCCCAGGCCTCTTGGCTGGTTCAAGATGGCGTTGCAAGGGTTCTCTTGCCACATGGTCTCTGAAAGTCCCTTCCTCTGCGCTGCCTTCTCTCCTGTACAGCCTGGTGCCTGGAACCTGGTGACTGCTGCTGATGGATGAGCCTGTAGCTCCACCCATCTTCTTTTCTTTGGAGAGGAGGCCTGTGCTCTCAGAGGTAAGGTCATTAATCCAGCCTGCTGGGGTCAGCCCCCAGCCAGGCCCTGGTTAGGGGCTGACTCAGAGAAGTATGACATTTCTGGATGACCCAAAAGCAGTACAAATATGACTTTACACAAGTTACAGTGGACTTTAGTGCATGTCTGGAATTTATAGGCCTTAGGAAATTGAAACTAGCACATGGGCTCCACATCCGCATAGGAGAATAAGGAAGTAAATGTAAATGTAAATGTATGTATACTTGTAAAGCGCACTGTTACCCCATCACTCGGGGCATCCTGTCGCTGTATACCGCTGGGGAACCCGTCCTGGCTTTCCCTGTGAGAGGGCACCCCCAAGGTGAAGCCAGGCCTCCCGGGCGCTGCTAGGGCTGTTGTGGAGATTAAGCAAGCTATTGCCCAGAGTTGCAGAGTGGGACCCATGGTTAGCGTAGGCACCTAGGCGAGAATTATCGAGTCCGCGGACATTGACCCAAGACCCTGCCGCATCAGGAATTGAACTCTGGTCCCGGGCCGACCTCTGCTTCAGGTTCTGCCGCTTCTAACCAGTGAGCCACACCTCTCCACCTAACCAGTGAGCCACACTTCTCCACAAGTGAAAACATTAAAACACACAGTTACTTTTCCTGGCATGTTTCTTCCCAGTGTATAAAGCCTATTCCATGTCACCACCCAATTCTCCATAAGTCCTGCCACACCATTCACTTTGTAACTGTTCCTGGGCTGCCTACGCTAGGAATATCCCCTGGGCAGCATGTACATATGTGCACACGCATGTACACATGTGTCTGCTTGTAACAAGCCCGGTGCCCCTTACTTCAGCGGCTGCGCAGCGGCCTAGTCAACTAGGAGGACACCAGTAAAATCCACATGCAGTCTCTTTCATCATGAGTTTATTGTGGGTGAGTCCCAACTTATGAGACTCTCCCACAGTAAAAACTCAAAAAATAGGTGCTCAAAAAGTGAAAAATCCAGGCGGCTCAGAGTGTCAAAACCATCTTCTAACAGAAATAAATTGTGGTTTTCTGATTTGAAGATAAATCAATAGGATGTCATCCAGATAGATTAGAAGATGAAACCGCTAATCTCTTAGACGAGCTATGGTCGGTCTTAAAAGCCTGGTGAAACACCAAGGTGCTGAGGAAAGGTTGGCAGAAGGTGAGTAGATAGGTAGAGGTTGGTTTTCGATGTTAACTAGAGAAATTTGAAATGACTAGGATGAATTGGAACACATCAACAAATTGAAAATATTAAGTCCAGATGCACCATCTGGTCAAAAAGTCCATCTTGAAGTTTGGTTATACTACAAATTGGCTGAATTGACAAAGGTTTTTTGCAGAGCTTAGTTTCTTGTTTTTCTCTTCCACCAGAAAAATATTACTTAACAAATTTGATCAGGCTAAGCTGATTCTTCCATAGCACCATCTGCCAGTAAATCTTTATATTTCTTGTGAACTTAGATACGTATCTGTGTGAGAAAAACATATGGAGTGCAAAAAGTAAGTTTGAACTGAAATGTTCTACAACTATATTTAGAACCACATAACTCTCTGTAGAATCCAGGGATCTGTAGACAGTTGACACCATGTTTCATAAAACATTGTAATTCGACACCTCTAGTTGGTCTAAACTGACTTGGTGATATAATTTCTTGTTGGCCTCAAAATTGGTTTCTATCTTGTCCTTCAGGGATAGAAGCTGGGCCTTTTGTACCAAAAACAGGAATAACCTCAGACAGATTGTCAAATTAGCTGTGACCAGCAGAATGACCCCCCTAATCTGCCAGCCTGTTAAAAAACATGTTAGTCAACACTTTTTAAGAAAAGGGTGAGCTTTATCAAAGGATCTCAATGTGGTGACATATTTCAAGATTTCTTCAATAAAATTATCTTAAAATCACTGGTCTTAGGTGGCAGGGCTTTCCTCCACAATAACCAATTCTGTAAGTTTAGGACTAACTGACAAAGTTAAACCTTATGTCTCTCAGTGGAGATTGCCGTACTGGCATTGCCAATTAGACATGTTGGATCCAGTTAGAAAATTCTGTAGAGTCAATCGATGTTGAGCTCTCCTTTGCATTTTTAGGTCATGATAAAGATTCTTGTGATGGAGATCATAATATTTAGCAATTTTTTGTTGGCAGGCTAACAAGTCTCTGTTGATTCTTTTTTTCGATATCTTTCCCGTATTTTGAGAAAAAAGTTGATAATTTGACTCGAGTGGTCAATATTTGGTTAGCTATGATTGGTCTGGGACTTTCTGACCTTCATTTGTTTATTGCATATTTGTCGAAAGGACTTCTGATTTTTTGTGTGAATTTATACCTCTACATGTGTGATGGTTGGATAATCATAAGGCAACGGATGGTAGAGCAACGAATAAGGGTTGCAGAGAGCCTCTGTGTGCCTTAAGGGGTTAATTAGATTTAATCTCCCTCATAGTGGCACTTCATTGCAGATCATGCTTAAAGTATATGAGACAAAGTAGCCTACTCATACTATATAGTGCAGATATATGGGAATATCAAGGGCTGGATATGAGGAAATTAAAGGCTGGGCAAGGGAGTCTCTTCTGGGGTTTGTCTCTGGCTTGCCTAAAGTATGGACGACTCCTGCCAGTAGCCCCGTTCCCTTGACTTGATAAAATGATGTATGAAGAGTTGGTGACTGCCAGAAAAATATCACATTTCTTGGATGAAAAAGCTTGATGGCATAAAAACACCACCCAGGAGCAGAAAAATAGAATCTCCAACAGAAGAAGGGTCCAAGGAATAAGGAGAGAGAAATTAGGGGCCTCATTATGATGGCTGAGAGACCACCACCAACAGGCTGTCAGTTGCAGTCCCACCTCCATTGCAATGCAGTTCCCCCGCCATATTATGATTGTGGGGGAAGCGTGGCGGTTGGAAAGACCAACCGCCACGATCCAGATGGGCAGATCAAATCCGACCGCCCGTCGGACCAACTGCAAATCTCTGCATTGCTGCAGAGTGTGCCAGGCACTGCTGTAGATATTATGATATGCCTTTCCCCAGTCAACCCGCCGCAAATATGGCTGGCGGGAACAGATTTGGAGGCCTGTAGCGGGCCCCCTCAATCCCTGGGGCAAGGACATGTACCCTGGGGGGGCCATATCCCTGCACCATTTGGCAGGCACTGCATGGTACCTGCCAGGTAGTGCAGGGATATGTCTGCACCCTATTTTTGTATTGTGGTGGGGCCTGCTGACCAGATCCCTACCCCAATAGAAATTAAAGGTAATGATATATGTTTGAATTACCGCTTGAACCACTTTCTGCCCCTTTACTTCTCCCTGCTTCTCCCTGGTTTGATCTTTGAAGTGGAAGCAGTAGGGTTTAACTTGCCTGGCAGACAGTGGTGAGACTCTATCTTTCCATGACAAATGATCATGATATCATGATGTATAACAAGACACTGTATACGATCTCAGTGTCTTTGGAATTTGATCAGTAAGGCTGATTTTACTTCTTTATGGGATAAACAGTTGAATGCTTATGTATATATATGTCTTTTCAAAACAGAGCGGTGCTCCTTATTACCTGAGCTGTAGCCAGGTGAGGTGAGGCGCGATCCCCACACGAATTGGGTGAGTGACAACATGTTAATAAATACATATTGACATGATTACAAGCTGATTAATTAATATCCGTCAAAGAAATACAATTACTGATGAGTGTATTTTTCATAAAAATGTGTGTCTCTTTTCACTTTCTTCTCTTTTGACGTGACTATATTTTAGATTGTGGCGGAGTTTCTGAACCTGAAAAACAGGTGATACGATTCTATTTTATCTTTTCCACTAACTCAACAGCAGTAGCAACATCTAGGTCCTGATGAATGCATTGGTACTTTTCATCTATGCAGAAACATGTTGACCACTATTTGCTGAACAGATATTCTGTTAAATCTGTTTATTCACCATTGTTTTTACGTTTGGGGAGCTGAGAGAAATCATTAAAATTTCCACTTCTACTCAGTCTTACCCAATGTTATTCCATCACTAATCACTCATTTGCACTGCTTTTTTTTCAGTTGTCATATTACACTGATACCACCCACTAGATAAAAACAAAGGGTCTTCTTACTCTCATAGTCCTTTTACACTCTTGTGACTGTGATCGCACTAGCTCCTGGGTAAGGAGAACCCATATGATGTAAAAGTGGCGGAACAGATCGACAACTGATGGGAAAATTCTCACCTATCCTTGGGTATGTGTCTCCCAGTAGAGCAATCACGTGCACTGTATTATATTGAATCACGTGGTGTTACTGAATAATCTAGTTCACAATACTTGGTTTCCGTCATGTCAATGGTTGTTTGTGATTAGAGTTCTCTTCTCTGACTCCTAGATACTTCTTGTGTAATTCATGTCTGTGTTAGGGGCGCGTATCTAGTATTGAGTCTTTAAACTAGCCCTTGGACCCTCTTCTATGTAGTGTGTTTTATAATCCCTTGGGTTTGACATCTTTTGCATACCTGTCAGCACATGGCATGTTCATAATGTACCTAGAGTTAGTGTTCATCACACATATAAAGAATATAGTTAAACACATAGATTTTACCTTTGTGAATTGCGTGCACTCTTGTATTCATTGAATGCAGCATGTCCATGCATAAGTATAATTGACATAACCTTGAGAAGGGTTAGTGCATCGACCCCTACGTGTGTCATGTCCTAACATCAACAGGAAATGTAAATGTATGCATAGGTGTTTGTAAAGCAGTTTACAAGGGGAGTCCTGAGATGTGTTTTTAGATTGCTACAATGGAGAATAGCATCCCTGAGGGCCAAGACTTATTCACTGCTTAAGTTGAGCCGGTGGTTGTAGGTGGGGCCTACCAAAACTTGGGATTGGCAATTATTTTTCCTCAACAGACTTTTATGCTGTGGAGGTGAGAAAAAAACAATAAGGTGGAAAGAGAAAGACTGAATAACGCTGATAGAGGAAGAAAGCGGGGATGAAAAATAGTCAGCTAGAGTGAGATAATGAGGCAGCATGTAGTGATGGATTAAAGAGGCATGAGATGGAATCAAGTCTATGCAGCATTGGTATCTGGTACACCAACCTTTGATAGTAGCGGCCGCAGACTTTTGTGCAAAACTGGGCGAAGGCTCTGATTGTTTTGCAAAGTAAGCCCTCCATATTGCGCGGAGATGTGTTCTCTGAAGAGGGCTGGGGCAGTTCTAATGTTAACAGGGTCTTTGTTCCCAGGAATAGGGGCAGAGATGGAGAAGGACTTTCTACTATTAGTTTGTTGCCGTTTTTGTTTGCAGTCCGGGGATGTCCTGGCTTCTGGTGCGGCGTTGTGCTTCTGAGATGGGTAGTTTCTTACTGGATATTTTCATTGGCCCTTTCTGAGAAACTTATACGTGACGGTGGTGGTCTTGAAGAGGACAACTGCATGAAAATGCAGAACGGGGAAGTCAAGAGGACCTTATTTTAGCATCCTGGCACACATCTCTTTAGCTACAATATTAAGAAATGAGCTGAAAGTTAGCATGAAATGAGACACACCTTGCTGAGTTTAAAATTACATTTGACTAAGGATGTACAAACATTGAGCTATGTTTTCCGTAAGCACACCCTCCAAACAAAAAATAAAAGTTTACCAAACTAAATCACCCTTGAAAAATACATTGAATATCATTAACCTGCGAGATTTGCATTTTATTTTGGCTGCTGCAACGTCATAGCTGTATGTTTCCCTCTCGGAGTATCTGAACTGTTCTCACTAAAAAACAGCGACCATTTTCAAACAGGAGTCGTCCAAAGACTCAAAAATGACCAGGAGCAGAAAAGTGGGGATGGATTCCCTAAACCTTCCATCGCATTACTCTGCTTTTCTCTAGAAGCTCCAGAGCGACTCTTGGCATGTGAGCTCCTTTAATAAACTATAATAGTTTTATCTTTTTAAAACGTAAGCTTTAACTTCGAGGAATCACACAGGATCTGATAATTTTAACTCTGGTGGTACCTAGAGCTGGTAATAAAGCCACAACACTGTCTTCGCCTTTGGTGGATTTTTAGTGGTGTAACATTTCGAACTGCTGGCCTAATGCTATTTTAAAGAATGAAGGAAGGGACGCCGAGCAAGTGCCATATGTATAGACGAGGCAGCATTTCAGTGTGTGCTACCAGTCATACTATAGGCTTACATTAGTGTAACGTTTACACTCTGGTGAAATGCTGTTGTACTGAAGAGTGGTACGCAAACAAATGATGGACGGAATGCTGAATAAATCATACATTCACCCCCAGTCAAGAGATCTGGGTTAAATCCATTGTTCTTTTGCTCACCATGCCACCCCAGTTTAGACCCAGCCATATGGAAATCAGACTAGACCCTGTGCCTCATGGGAACAGTCCTGACCGAACTGCCAAGCCAGGTCCTTTCTGGATCTGAAACAAGCATCCTGGGACCGGCTTCTGGGTATTACCCTTCATCAGCCAGGCTAGCATGACTCCAGTGGCAATAGGACAACAGGAGGGAGGGGGGTGTGGTAATGTCACCACAGACAACAGGAGGGAGGTGGGGTGGGGTAAAGTCAACACAGACAACTGGAGGGCGGTAAAGTCACCATGGACAACGGGAAGGAGGGGGTTGGGGTAAAGGCACCACTGAAAATGGGAGGGAGGGTGGTGGGGTAAAGGCACCATGGACAACGAGGGAGGGGGGTGGGTACAGGTGCCACGGACAATGGGAGAAAGGGGGGTTGTGTAAAGTCACCATGGACAACGGGGGTGGGGTAAAATTACTGTGGACCATGGGAGGGAGGGGGAAAAGTCACCACAGACAACAGGTGGGAAGGGACAGTAAAGGCATCATGAACAATGGGTGAGAGGGAAGGGGGTAGAGTCACTATGGAAAATAGGAGCGAGGGGGAGTGGGGCAAAGGCACAATGGACAACGGGAGGGAGGGGTGCGGGGTAAAGGCACCACAGACAACAGGAGTGAGGTGGGTAAAGTCACCATGGACAATAGGTGGGAGGGGGTTGGGGTAAAGTCACCACAGAGAACGGGAGAGAGGGTAGGTTGGGTAAAGTCACCATGGACAACAGGAGGGAAGGGGGTTGGGGAAAGCAACCACAGACAATGGGAGGGAGGGGGTAGAGAACAGTCTTGACCCTGTGCCTCATGGGAACAGTCCAGACCGAACTGCCAAGCCAGGTCTTCCCTGGATCTGAAACAAGCATCCTGGGACCGGTGTCTGGGTATTCCCCTTCATCAGCCAGGCTAGCATGAATCCAGTGGCACAGTGAGCAAGAGACCCACGTCTGGGCACAGGGTCAAGACTGATTTGCATATGGCTGTGTTCAAACTGGAATGGCATGGTGAGCAAAAAACACAATGGATTTAGACCCAGATCTCTGTACTGGGGTGAATGAATGACATTGCTCTGCATTCTGTCCATCAATTGTTGTTTTTGCAGTTGCACTGACAACTCCTGCAAACAGAAAAACATGTAGGCGTTTGCATAGCCAGCCTCTAGTGATGGCGGCAGTCTCGTATCTTATTAGGTAAAAATATCCACAGAGCACTTTGAGATAATTAGCACAATCAGCAGTATCCTATATTTATGAAGTGGATGCAGTAATTTAAATGTGACATGTTTGTTCGGGTTGGGAATCCCTCCCTCCACTGGATGCTGACCCTCGCTGGGTATATAACTATCCCTGCTTTCTGTTGCCTGCCTTTACTACAGGGCTTAACAAGGCACCTCGGACAACGGTGGGGGTTGGGGGGGAGTAAAGTCACCAGGGACAACAGGAGGGTCGGAAGTAAAGTCACCATGGACATCAGGAGGGAGGGGGTGGGGTAAAGTCACCCCTGACAACGGGAGAGAAGGGGAGGTAAAGGCACCACGGACAACAGGAGGGAGGGGGGAGCTGTAAAGACACCACAGACAATGGGAAGGGAAGGGAGGTAAAGGCACCATAGACAACGGGAGGGGTGTGGGGTAAATTCATCATGGACAACAAGAGGGAGTGGGGTCGGGTAAAGGCACCACTCAGAACTGGAGGGAGGGGGTAAAGTCACCATGTACATTGGAAGGGAGGGG
The DNA here is from genome assembly GCF_964263255.1 of Lissotriton vulgaris. Classification (NCBI taxonomy): domain Eukaryota; kingdom Metazoa; phylum Chordata; class Amphibia; order Caudata; family Salamandridae; genus Lissotriton; species Lissotriton vulgaris. The sequence continues at coordinate 723,633,116 of NC_141689.1, read as the reverse complement.
GCGTAGTAATGTCACCAAGGACAACGGGTGGGATGGAGGGGGATAAAGTCACCATAGACAACAGGAGGGAGGGGGTGTGGTAAAGGCACAATGGACAACAAGAGTGAGGGGGTTCGGTAAAGTCACCACGAACAACAAGAGGGAGGGGGTGGGGTAAAGTCACCATGGACAACGGGAGGGAGGAGGTGGGATAAAGGCACCACGGACAATGGGAGGGAGGGGGTATGGTAAAGTCACCACGAACAATGGGAGGGAAGGGGAGGTAAAGGCACCACAGACAACAGAAGGGAGGTTAATAAGGTCACCATGAACATCAGGAGGGAGAGGGTTAGGGTAAAGTTACCACCGACAACGGGAGGGAAGGGGAGGTAAAGGCACCACAGACAACAGGAGAGAGGGGGATGGAGTAAAGGCACCACTGAGAATGGGAGGGAGGGGGGAAAGTCATCATAAACAACAGGAGGGGGGTGGGGTAAATTCACCACAGACAATCAGAGGGGGGGATGGGGTAAAGGCACCAAAGACAATGGGAGGAAGGGGGGTGGGGTAAAGTCATCCTGGACAAGGGGAGGGTGGTGCTAAAGGCACCACCGACAACGGTAGGGAGAGGGGATGGGGTAAAGTCACCACAGACCATTGGAGGGAAGGGGCAGTAAAGGCCCCCTGGACAACAGGAGGAAGGGGGTGGGGTAAAGTCACCTTGGACAACAGGATGGAGGTGGGATGGGGTAAAGTCACCACAGACAATGGGAGGAAGGGGGGTGGGGTAAAGTCATCCTGGACAAGGGGAGGGTGGTGCTAAAGACACCACCGACAACGGTAGGGAGAGGGGATGGGGTAAAGTCACCACAGACCATTGGAGGGAAGGGGCAGTAAAGGCCCCCTGGACAACAGGAGGAAGGGGGTGGGGTAAAGTCACCTTGGACAACAGGATGGAGGTGGGATGGGGTAAAGTCACCACAGACAACGGGAGGGGGTAAAGTCACCACGGACAACAGGAGAGAGGGGTGGGGTAAAGTCAACACAGACAATGGTAGGGGAGGGGAAGTCACCATGGACAATAGGAGGGAGGGGGTTGTGGTAAAGGCACCACTGAGAATGGGAGGGGGGCATAAAATCACCAAGGACAACAGGAGGGAGGGGGGTGGGGTAAATTCATTATAGACAACAGGAGGGAGGGCGGTCGGATAAAGGCACCAGGGACAAAGGGAGGGAGTGGGGGTAAAGGCACCACTGACAACAGGAGCAAGGGGGTAAAGTCACCATGGACAACAGGAGGGAGGGGGTTGGGGTAAAGTCACCACGGACAATGGGAGGGAGGGGGTTTGGCGTAAAATCACCACAGACAACAGGAGGGAGGGGGTGGGGTATATTCACCATGGACAACAGGAGGGAAGGGGGTTGGGTAAAGCCACCACAGACAATGGGGGGGAGGGGTAGAGTAAAGTCTTGACCCTGTGCCTCATGGGAACAGACTAGACCTAACTGTCAAGCCAGGTCCTCCCTGGATCTGAAACAAGCATCTTGTGACCGGTTTCTGGGTATTACCCTTCATCAGCCAGGCTATCTTGAATCCAGTGGCACAGTGAGCAAGGGACCCACGTCTGGGCACAGGGTCAAGACTGATTTGCATATGGCTGGGTTCAAACTGGAATGGCATGGTGAGCAAAAAAACAATGGATTTAGGCCCAGATCTCTGTACTGGGGTGGATGAAGGACATTGTTCTGCATTCTGTCCATCAATTGTTGTTTTTGCATTTGTCCCCCGAGTGGGACGGGTATGCCCAGACGTGGGTCCCGTGCTCGCCATGCCACTGGAGTCACGGTATCCTAGCTGAAGAGGGGTTAAACCCCAAAACTCGTCCTAGGATACTTGTTTCCAGTCTAGGGAGGACCTGGCCTAACAGTTCGGACTGAACTATTCCCATTGGGCACAGGGTCAAGACTTATTTGCATATGGCTGGGTTCAAACTGGAATGGCATGGTGAGCAAAAACACTGTGGATTTAGGCCCAGATCTCTGTACTGGGGTGAAGGTATGATATTGTTCTGCTTTCTGTCCATCAATTGTTGTTTTTGCAGTTGCACTGAAGAGTCTTGCAAACAGAAAAACATGTAGGAGTTTGCATAGCCAGCCTCTAGTGATGGCAGTCTTGTATCTTATTAGGTAAAAATAGCCACAGAGCACATTGAGATAATTAGCACAATCAGCAGTATCCTATAATTATGAAATGGATGCAGTACTTTAAACGTGACATGTTTGTTCGGGTTGGGCATCCCTCCTGCCACTGGATGCTGACCCTCGCTGGATATATAACTATCTATGCTTTCTCTTGCCTGCCTTTACTGCAGGGCTTAACAAGGCACCGCAGACAACGGTGTGGGAGGGGAGTAAAGTCAACAGGGACAACAAGAGGGAGGCTGCTGGGGTAAAGGCACCACCGACAACGGGAGAGAGGGGGGAGTGGTAAAGTCACCACAGACAACGGGAGAGAGGGGAGGTAAAGGCACCACAAACAACAGAAGAGGTGTGGGGTAAATTCGCCACAGACAATGGGAGGGAGTGAGGTGGGGTAAAGGCACCACTCAGAACTGGAGGGAAGGGGTAAAATCACCATGGATAGTGGGAGGGAGCAGGTGGGTTAAAGTCACCAAGGACAATGGGAGGGAGGGGGTGGAGTAAAGTCACCACAGACAACGAGAGGGAGGGGCTGGGGTAAAGTCACCATGGACAACAAGAGGGAGGGGGGTGGAGTAAAGGCACCACTCAGAACGGTAGGGAAGGGGTAAAGTCACCACGGAAAACAGGAGGGATGGGTAGGTTAAATTCACCATGAACAACAGGAGGTGGGGGTTTGGGGTAAAGTCACCACTGACAATGTAAGGGGGTTGGGGTAAAGTCACCATGGACAACGGGAGGGAAGGGTAGGTGAAGGCACCATGGACAACGGGAGGGAGGGGTGGGTTAAAGTCACCATGGATAATGGGAAGGAAGGGGAGGTAAAGGCACCATGGACAACGGGAGGGAAGGGGTAAAGTCACCATGGACAACAGGAGGGGGGTAAAGACACAACGGACAAAAGAAGGGAGACAGTGGGTAAAGTCACCACAGACATCGGGAGGGAAGGGGAGGTAAAGGCATCAAGGACAATGGGAGGGAGGTGGTATGGTAAAGTCACCACGAACAGTGAGAGGGAAGGGGAGGTAAAGGCACCACAGACAACGTGAGGGAGGGGGTGGGGAACAGACACCAGGGACGGCGGGAGGGAGGAGGGTGGGTTAAGCACACCATGGACAGCTGGAGGGAGGGGGTGAGAAGGCACATACTGTGGGAGGGTGGCGGGAGAAGGCACAGGAAGAAAATAGTGCTCACATTCTAAATGAAACATACTGTGCAAAACTCAAAGTAAAGGAGCCAGTAGCCATGGAAGGATGCAAATGACGACATGGCCATCATAGGGAGGGAGTAACAAGCCTAAAACCAATTGTAAGACAGTAATTAGGAACAACAAAGACACATGCCAATGAAATGCTCGGCGTAGAGTGGGTGGAGCTTCCACTGAGCTTCCACTTCATACTGAATACTGAATGCCTCGCAAAGTGACCAGCGCTTGCCCGCTGCTGCTATAGACTCTGAATCTGTTAAAATTCTTACATGGCAAGGCATCTGCTACAAAGTTCTGAGATCCTGGAATATAGGTCAAACTATGGGAATAAGTATAGAAGTCAAACTATGGGAACAAATAAGCCCAACAGGCCTCTTGGCTATCCTTGCATTGCATATTTTGGAGGAATTTGAGATTCCGCTCCAGTGGTCAGTTCTCATTTCAAAAAGTTCACTGGTCAAACTATGTCTCCATTCCTCACAAGCCTTCCTCATGGGTGAAGGTTACTTTTCCCGGACAGAATAGTTTTGTCAACAGGGATTTAGGATGTAAGACAATTAGAATACCAAATGTCCCATATTACAGTCTGTCTGAGTCTGCAATAAGACATCTTCTGGTGTCCTTCCTAAAGCATCAGTCTCTCTTATGATCTTTGTTGTAGGATTGGGGCACGGACGTATTAGGGTTTAAGTAAAAGCTTGCTTTAATTATTAAAAGGCATTTTCTGCTTCCAGACTCCAAAACAAACCCATTAAAAGACTCTTAATTTTTAAGGTTTGGAGATAAAACTAGTCCTTCGGGCAAATTCCTTCACAAACTGTTGATTAAAAAAATTGCTAGCCCCAGTTAACATTCGGTCTATTTTAAGGTAGCTGGAGATGGCCAATGTAGGATAGGAAAGGCTTTCTTTGGATCCATAGCCAATTCTTTTGCTGGAATTCAGTATACCTGAAACTCAACATAGTCATTTCTAAAGTCACAATTTTCAGGTTTGCATGACAGTTGATTTTGTAATAATCTGGGAAGCACAAAAGATACGTTCCAGAAGATTTCTAGAGAAATTCATGATGTCCTGCAAGTAAATGATCACTAACTGGTGAAGGATGTCCAAAAAGGTTGGATTGATGGGTTTTTGGGACATTAAAAAAGGCAAACGTGCCTGACTCAGTATTCAAAGTGGTCAAAGGATGTCTGGGAGGCTGTCTTCCACTCATCTCCTTCAGTTATCCATAACAGATAGAAAAGCCCCCCAGAGATCACAATTAGTAAAATCAGTGGCTCCTCTGACAACTTCCAAGATATCATTGATCATCAGGGAAGAGGATAGTGATCCTTAACCGCATCGCTGCGGCGGTTATTTTCCCCTACGCTGCTTTTTTCTAAAAGCAGCGTAAGATGACGAGCTCAGCTCGTCATCCGCACACGCCCCCCGTGGCTGATGACGAGCTGAGCTTGTCATCAGCATCGAAGGGGTTAATAGTGACTTTATTTAATACTTAGTAGTCAATACAAGGTCTTAAATCTCCTGCCTTTTTTTACATGAAAAATAGTGAAGCTTCAGCTGGCAAAGTTGATCATACAGTAAAACCATTCTGCAAAACGTTTTCAATATAGTTTTAAAAATATTGTTTTATTGTTCAGATAAGGAATACACTTTGCTACATGGCATAAGGGACCCTGGTGTGGTTAGAATTGAACAGTTGAACTCCATGTGAGGAGAAAGTATCAACTTAGTTGATTTAATGAAAACATCCATGATTACTTGTAGTTATCTGGTATTAAAGAAAGGCAATCAACAGAGCAAGGGCATACTTTGGAACTTGTAGGTTGTTCATGTGGAGATCAATATCCCCGGGACAAAAAGTATTATTTGGGGTAAAACTTGGAAGACAGGGATACTACATGAGTAGAAAAGTTATTATAATGACATGCCTGATCAACCAAGCTACCCAGGATAACAGCATAATTGGAAGATAATATCAAATCAAATCACAAGGTTTACTTTTGCGAACTATAATCATAGTCAACTAAAAGTTATGTTGGTGACCAATGCAGAAGATAAAGGGGAGTCATATTCTGTGTGGATTTGTTCAGGAGCGACTTTCTCTGGCACAGGAATAGATGATTTCTTGGCCCAAGCATGGCCTATCTACAAATCACAGGCTCCATAATCTAAGAGAACTGAAGCTGATATTCCAAGAAAGACCTTTTTCATTCCTCAAGTGGACAATTAGGAGGAACTTGGAGCTAACTTCCATGGTAGTGGCTGATTTAACTAGAGACGCCTTGCTAATACCCATCAATTCCGCCCTCAGAAAAGATGGGCTGATATCTTTCCCGAACACTTGGCATGTGTAACAGACAATCTCGAACTAAGTGCCCAGAGACTCCACAATACATGCTCAGGCTTGCCCTTCTTCCACAATCCTTTTTCAACTCGTGTAATAAACCTCTGGTTGTAGCAATCTGCATTGGCTCCTCCTGAAGATCAGAAGAAGACTCCTGCAAACTTGCAGACCATTTAGGTAGACTGATACGAGGGCTTTGACTAACTGCAGATGATCTTGCCTTTCATCTCTCTTCCCTTCTTTTCAGCAACTGATGAAGTAGGAGGGTTGCCTGAATCAATTACTTCAAAGTATTTGGTCAATTGGACCAAGCAACTCATCTACAATTTCTTCTCTTTTTTTTCTTCTAAGAAAGAACGTCATATTGGTTCTTTCTACCCAAGAAGTCTCTGCAGCCAATTTACAAAATTTGGTTATATAGTTGATTACATCTCAATTCACTTGGGAGATGTAGCAGAGGGCTTCTTCAGTGGAAGGTTCTCAGTCAGGTCTCTCAAACATCCTTTTTTATAAGTGCCCAAAAATGTGCATTATTATCTAGACTGGGATTCTCAGCTGACAAAAAAGCCGTCTCCCAAGTCAGAGTTGCCCACATTAGGGATCCAACTAAATGTGCAACTTTGGCACTTTGGTCTGATCATTGGAAAACTGAAAATAACTATTAGACTGTCTAAAACTTTCTTGAATTTTTTCGGATCACCAGAAACCATAGAAGTACAGGCATTAACGAAAGGCAAGTCACACGCTCTACTATGTATGGCCTGCTTCACTAATGCATTCTAAACTCCCAATCGGGTGACCTCTTGAGCTTGCTACTGAAAGGCAACAGCCATACCCACATTTTTGTCTGTAGTGGTCATGTTCAGAAGAACCCGGTTGCGTTGCACCCTGTTAAGGGCTGAACAAGAGAGAATGGTCTGGGTCTTGTCTCCGGCTTGCGCGAAGCATGGGTATCTCCTTCCAGTAGGATTGATGACCGCTAGAAAATAAATATGGTTCCATGAGAAAAAGGATTGATAGCATAAAAAACTTTCTAGGAACAGAAAAGTTGAATTTCCAACAGAATGAGGGCCCAATGAATAGGTAAATAGGTATTAAGGAAGGCAGAGTAACAGGGAGAAAACTAAAATAGTTTCTAAGTGTGTTGAATTATAGAAGAACCCCAACTGCATTGCTATATAGAGTGTGTCACGAAATGCCCCCTTTTAAATGCTTAAGCAGGAACCAGAACTTGTGCCTTGTTTGAATTGCTAATCCAAAGGAAACGTTGAGATCATCCATCTTTGTCAAGGACTCACGGCAGAGCATACCTTAAGGTCAAGGAATGTCTCCCTACGAAAGTAGGTTACAGATACGGAGAAGCAAGCAAAGGCATATATCAGGAAAGAACAAAGAGAAACAGGGTAAAGCACAGGAACAGAATAGAGAAGGCAAGCAAAACAGATGTGAAGAATCACAGGTAATTCCCACAGCAACAGACAATGTCAATGTCTCTGTGCAGATTACTCTTACAGATAATCACCCTGCAAATCCCATAGAAAAGAGAAAACAGAGATAATTATGTAGCTGGACTCTAGGGTACAAATAAGGATTTTATTTAAATATGAGACACATTCTTATGGATCCAGCAAGACACACAGTGGTGATTTTTAAGAAAATTGAAATTTCACACTGTCCCAGTTAATGCACAAAGGCTAAGAAAAGGATGGAGCATAAATTGCATCTTAGAAATCAGAAGCTAACCCCTGTACCAAAGGAATAAACTTATAGACAGGTGATAACACAATAGCACACTTACCAGAGCCCAAGGGGAGACTACTGATCATGCACTAGAAAGGAAAATAAGAGCTGTGGCAAATAGTCAGGAGCAGGGCATTACAGGAAAAAATGGAGAACAAACAGGAATATCAAGCACAAAGATTCTAGGAACTGTAACAAGCATGAGTCTTGAATTGCAAGGACACTTAAGTTTGCAAGAGAAACACTGAAAAAGGGAACAAAAACAAGGGGGAAATCAAAGAGACTGGAAAGAATATTAGACCTATGACACACAAATCATTAGGCAGAGGGAATTCGTTGCAGCAATAGAAGGAACAAACTAGGATTCAGATTCCTTTGATTCTGTTATAAACAGTTCTGGAGTGGGGTTAAGGGCTGCAGAATTTAGAACATTGTTTCAATAGAGGATAGCTTCTTGCTTCGCAAAACAATAGGTGCATCAGTGGTAGCCAGCTCTGTACTTCTTGTAAGCAAGCAGGGTTGTTGTGTTTCTATCTCAGTATAGTTATTGATTGTGATCTGTGCTGCTTGAAGAAGAGAGACTTGTGAGGTTGTGTTAACTGACTTTCTTAAAGTAAATATTAAAATAAAATCACTCTTTTCTTCAGACTTTAACTTCAGTGAGTCTGTAATAAAACCTGTTGGAGCTAGAGAGACAGCTACATACATAAAAGACCCAAAAGCTCAGTCTTTAGCATTGTCTTTAGACAAGACTGATATTTCAGCTTTACTAGTGCTCTGTGGAGTGTTCATGGCATCAATAATGGTTTGTTTGCAAAGCCTTCCTACTACTACATGTAGCTGAACAGCTTCGTCAATACTTAAAGACAGCTCTTCAGGAAGGAACAGAACAGGAATCACTTGATTGGCAGTGGCTTAACACAGGCCCCCGCATCCCCCGAGGTGCTGGTGCCCCCAAGCTCTGTAGTGCAGTTCCTATATTCCCTATATGTTCTGCGCATTGGAATAACATATACTATAGTTTAGACATAGGACTGAGGTCGACTAGGTCTCTATCGCATATATTAGACTTAATTGAGAGTGCCAGCTAGCTCAGCGGTCACTAGAAACGTTCTCGAATTCACAAGAAGGGATTAGTTTCTGACAACCGCATAAACATGACAACTTTGTTTCCCAAGAATAAGAAATCAATCTCTAGAGTTGTGAAAACAATAGATAGCTATTTTACTCAGTCAATCGTGCATGCTTCATTTCAGCAGAGATGCTGAGAAAATAGAGAGACGGGCATTTTCAAAAATAAGTATTTATTGAACAGTCTTCTTTCTCAAGCAAAGGAAATGTACTGCTGCAATCGCAATACTGGTTATAAAGTACAGGGTATATAATACGAAAAGTATTATAAAGTAGTACTGTAAAAGCATGATATGGTTTCTAAGCCATAAATTGCTTAAAGCATATCAAATACATACAGTGATAAAATAATGACTAAAAGTACTCAACTGGTGCTTCTAAAATACACCTACCCCGTGTACCAAGAAATGTCTAGTACAAGGGAAGAAGTAAGTGAGGAGTAGGTTAAGTTTAGTATTTCTCTGCCACGGATCTATCCAAGAATTCTCTAAGGGTCTAATCAGCTCCGTACCTTGGTTTAGAATGAAGGAGGTCTTGTATCTCTCTCTCAGTACTCGATTTCCGAGCAACCCTTAAGGATAGCTTGGAAACACTGGAGCTGGATTTCTCGGCAGGAGAAAAGACACAAGGCCTAATTTATGAGGCTGGTGCGTCACTTTTTGTGTCGCACCAGTGGCGTCAAAAATGCGCCTTGTTGCGCCATATTTACAAAGTGATGCATCTAGGTAGATGCTTCACTTTGTAAACACCCGCGCCACATTATACCTGCGCCAGGTATAATGTATGCAAGGGGGGCGTATTGACGCAAGAAAAGGTCATGGAAGTGACGCAGTGAAATCTATGAGATTTCACTGCATCACTTCTAGGACTCAAATGCGTCAAAATCTTACGCCTGCCTCGCAGCAGGCGTAAGACTGATGCAGGCCCTTTCACATGGAGCTTGCCCCATGTGAAAGGACACATTGCTGGAGTTGCGTCACTTTTGTGACACACTCCAGCAATGCGTCACTTTTGTGCCTACAGATAGGTCAGAAATACTGACGTATCTGTAACTCCTTGCGACATGATGCGTCATACTGTAAATATGACGCATCATTGGTGTCGCAAGGAGGGCGCAATGAAAAGTGACACATCGCTGTTTTCACACAGCGATGCGTAACTTTTCATAAATGAGGCCCAGAGTCTCTTAGTGCGTCTGCAAGAGGGTCGGCTTCCTTCGGCACTTGCGGCTGCAGGGCGTCGGGCAAGTAGATAGTTGATCTGCTGGAAACCAATGTGTGTTTGTTTGGGCAAATGTAGGCATATTTATACCTTGAAGGTGCCAAGTTTGACGTATGATTGGACTTAATAACGTCATCAAGGACTCAGTTCTTCGAAAAGTCTATGATTTCCTAGATAAATTAGTATTCAGGCAAGGGGAAGAGTCTAGCTGCTGAAGGCGGGTTTTTCTAAGAAATCGTTGTTGATTCTTGGAACTTAGTGGAAGTAGCCATGCTGTGTTTGGGCTGCATAGGCTCAGTCTAAATATGGTAATGATTTCTATGCCTAAATAAGGATCAGGTAATTTGTACCTATATAAGGGCATGAATCTGGAAAATTACACTAGGGTCCTAGATTCATTTACAACACCCACTCCACGATTTTAAGTTCAATAAAACTAAATGTATAACCACTGAACATATCTAATGCTAGTGTTTACAATCCCACCCAAAATACAAAATACAAATTGCATTTGAAAAGGCTTGTTTACATTGAACCAGTATAAATTGTATGAAAAAACAGCTCTCAACAGATATGAAGAATAGTATGAGAGGATACATTCTAGCATAAAATATAAAATTACATCCATGACATGTGATGATGATTAGGCCAAATATTGTCACTAGGAAGTATTCAAAAGAAATCTTGTTCTCTAAGAATAGTTCTACTTTAAGCAGATTACTCTGTGCCAAAAGTTCTACTTTTGGAAAAACGTTCAAATTGTATCACTGAAAGAGTTCTCAAGTTGGTTTGTGTGTTTTTTTAAAACAAATTGAAGGCCGAATTGTAGGGAACGCTGTGTGCATGAATCAAAAGTTATTCTCGGTGTCAGGAGAAAACATCAGATCGTCTAGGCTGGCAAAGAAACTGTCTACCATAGTAGGAGAAAGTGGAGCCACTTCAGTTAGCATGTCGAATGTGCATAGATGAGGATCATCGCCGTCTGCCTTTGATGCATTAGCAATGTCCGCAGTAGGTGGTACCTGTGTGCCTGTAGTGTCACGTATCTCACCCTCAGTTAGACTTGCCGGTGAGACCTCAATGAATGCCGTCATCAGAATTGGCAGCTGTTGATCTGCTCCTTTTTGTGCCAAAGAGATTTGTTTATCTGTAAGGTTAAATACAGAAAACAATGACTTTGTGTTGATTAGACGCCATGGCACGTAGCCTGAACGAAGATTTTGTAATGTCCAGCCTAGCTGAATTATAGAACGTAATTGAGACTGGCCATGTTGTAACATTAGCAAGTCCTGCTCTATTATGTCAATTGCAGATCATACAATGCTGTCCAAAGAACATATTCTGGAGGACAGAGTCATTAACCCATTGTCCACTACAGAGAGAGTTTTCTCTAAATTAATACGATCAATTTCTCGTACTCTTTCTGCAGTTTCCATTTGCTTTATTTTCCAAGCTTCGTTGTACGCAGCGTTATACCAGCGTATATGAAACGTTTTTGACGTGGTTTGCGGGGCCCCATTAAGAAATCTCGCAAATCATTGCCTTCTTTAAGTAAAGATAAGTGTTGTTTGATTTCCGGAAGTGTAGATTTCTGTAGCCACTCAAGGCACAGCTTTCCTACACTGTAAGTAGTTACTATCCCTGCATGTTGTCTCTGGGAGTATCTTGGATCTGGCTTATTCACTTTGAGCCCTTGTGTTCTGTTCAGGAATCTATCTTGACAGTTATTCGTGTCTGTGGGCCAGATTAACCATTTTTTCCAATCAGGATTAGTTCTGTTTTGTTTAAAAATATAGGGTACGTCTACCTCTTCTTCTGTAGTATCATTACTGTCAGATGTAGGTTTAGGTATTGACGGTTTATTTACATCTTTTATCTTAGCCAGGCCAAGACAAGAAGTTTGTTGAACAGTGTCATTTAAAAACATTATTTGTTCTGGTATAATGCAGGCTCTGAACAGGGCTTCTAAACCTTGCACCTGCCAGTCTTTCGTACCCCAGACAGTTTTTGTCTCAATGTTGTCTTTCCAAAGTCAAAATCTAATGTAGATAGCTGAGAATAAAAGTTTGCAGAATCAATTTGTTTAGTATTGGTCAACATTGTTTTCATTCCTGTCTTATTTACATTTTAAATAAAAAGTTTCTGGATTTGTAACATTAAACCCTGAGAAGTACGGAAATTTTTCATAAAATGTTTTCGAGCTGCCCTTTGGCGGCATTGGACAATGTTCCCATTGATTATAAGTAAAAACATTTCTAGGTTTTGCAGATTTATGCAAATAATGGTGACCATAATGATTAAAACAACACATTTGTTCATAATCTGCTTACCCTTCTAAATAGTCATGTTCTGTGAATTTAGCTGACATTTCTAAGTCTGTCATCATGTTATTAACAGTTTCAAAGTCCCAATCATGAGACAATGTGCTGGGTAATACAAAGTCACTCAAAGAAACCTTGAACAGGTGTGGGATCTTCAGCAGTTCCACCGGGCCATAGATGTCATAATCAATTCTGTCCCATGCTATACCACCAGGTATAGGAATGGCTGTGATGTTCACTGATGAGAGGTCTCTTCATTCACAATGTGATGATTTGTGAGGTTTCAGGAGCAAGTTGATTTTCTTGCTTGCTGTGTCCATTATACTATATTTTCCATCTATCATTTTTCCCAAGATTAAAACCAGTATGAGCCAGAGCAGGAGAAAAAGTACACTTAACACAATCCAAAATTCAATCCATGGTGAAACCAGATATGTTTTTTCAGGTTGATGAAGGAGTTCTGTTATTTTTTCTTTTAAAGTTTTATTTGCTGGCGTATCTTCAGGTTCACTGAAATCCTTAGAAAATGTATCAAAGTTGGTGAAATAGCCAGAGGCAGTTCTGTCAATTGTTGGAATTGCAGCAGGATTGTTATTCATCTCTGGAGCTGCTTCTTCCTTTGTCATATTTGTATAGTCAGAGGCTGCATCATTGTAGACAGGTGTTTCTTGATGAACTGTTATTTGGGTTTGAAGAGGCACAAGTTCCATGGATTTGTTGCATAGTCCTTTTTTTACTGAAGGTTTATCAAAGGTGATAAGTCTTTCAGTTTGAACCTCTTGGATTGGAGCAAGATTCGGTCTTCTGCTACATCTTGGGAGTCCACTTGGCCTAATACTTATTATCGGCCACTTGTTGTGGTTTCCCTTTTACCAGCAAGCGGCGGTAGTACTACTGATCTTGTTCCTTGGATTGCTAAGAGAGGTACCAATAATCTGTAAGAAGGCCCACATTCCTTCTTTACCACGATCTTTTCCCTTACTAGATCCCCAATCTTTGTAATCCAGACAGGTCTTGCTGGGACAGGTGGTTTTTCTTCAGTGGTCGTTGGCTTCTGTATTGTGTTACTCAGACTTTTTCTTGTTTCATTTAAGTCCTGTAAAACAGCCAAACGATATTTGACATCAAAGGGTTTTTGTTCCACCACTGAAGTTTGACAATCGCGGTCTTCGATTAACATTCTAGTACCAAACATTAATTTGTATGAAGTGATTCCACCCAGAGAATTTCTTGGCAGGATGTTAAGACTACGTTGGACACTTATTAGATGTTTGACCCACCCATCACCCAAACCTAATACCTTAGCTGTTATAGATTGCTTTATGTCACGTTTTTTTCTTTCCACTACCGCATTACCCTCAGGATGGAAAGGACTACAGTACCGCAATGCAACGCCCAAGCTAGCCATGGCCTCTTTGTAAGTTCGAGAGCTAAACGCAGGACCCTGGTCAGAATGTAGCATGCCGATTGCGTATGTGCCGATAAAGACTCGCAAATCCTTTATAACAGTTCTAGCATTAGCCGAGCGCCTGGGCCACATCCAAATAAATCTTGTGCAGGAATCCACTGCGACCATGATATATTTATAGTTGCCATCACTTGTTGAAGGACCACAGTGGTCCAGGTAAACGCACGCTAGTGGTTTATCTGAAATCAGAATTGGCGTCTGTGCAGGTCACTTCACTGTAGAAACTTTCATTTTTTGGCAGATTTCACATTCTAGAAATTAGTTTCTACTTTGTTTCCTCATACGTGGCCACAATGTCTCTGTTTTAATAATGATACTGTGGCGGAAACTCCTGTGTGTGCAGAGGCGAGTCCTTCATGTGCTGCTAAGATTAGTCCTAACCTATGTTCAATGTTTGGAATTGCCCTATTCCCCATTCCAGGGATTTGAGCAAAAGGAACATTATTCGCATCAGTTAAATATGAGTACTTTACTGGAAAGCCTTTCGGGAGTGTCTTACCACTGTCTTTGACTGAAGCAGTGACAGCTTGCATTATCTCGCTGTCTATTTTTGTTTTTGACCGAGTGATTTTAGCTACGGAAGCCGTTTGCACAGCTGCCTTAGCGGCCTCATCAGCCAATGAATTCCCTGCAACATGAACCCCATCACATTGATGACTCAATGTAGGAATCACGTGAGTCTTTTGTAGTTCTTTCTGTAAAAGAACTACTTGTTCCCAAAGCATTTTATGCTTGATTGTGCCACTTTTTGCATCTTTGAAACCATTTTGGACCCAGTTCTGCAGATACTCATTGTAAGATTGTACGCAGTAATACGAATCGCACACTATATGGCTGAGATACCCGCCACCCCCTCTCAACACGATCCCCAAAAGAAGGGAAACCGGAAACAGTTCTTCAAAGTTTTTGGATGTGGGAGGGAGTGACCCTCCCGCGGCCGTATTTATTAAAACAAAAAATTAAACATTAAACGTTTCATATTATGTACAATTTCATTATCACATTTGCGATGTTTGGCTAATCTTAACATATTCTCTAATACAGAGGTTCTCCTAGCCGAACTAGCACCCTACAGAAACATTCTCTATAAACACTGAAATTGTACATCCTAACGTTTAAGGGCCAACGGCAAGGTCATAACCGGTGTCAAGATCCCTAACCAGACTTACCCCTCCCACTTGGGAAGGGCGACAGCACAGAGGCTTACCTCAAGTGCAACTACTAACAATTTCCCTTGACTTGTCGGGGGCACTTAAGACTCGACGCCATTTAAAGGTCGTTCGAATACTTGTGTGTGGTATCTAGAAGGTATCGTGGACCTCCCCCCACCCCACACAACTTACCGCATCTGCCGTCGCAGATGACCCTGGCCCCGGGAAATTCCTCAGGAGGGGGCTGTAACCCCTCCTACACAGGAAGGGGCCTTGACCGCCTTTCCTTAACTTCCGGCGACCCGCCCTTAGACGGGACCGCCTCCCCATTGAGGGGCCAATGGCCACCTCCCCCGAGCGCTCCCATCCGTGTTGGGTGACGCCCACTCATAGGGATCTACCAATTAGTGCTCACCGATCATGACCTTACCGCCTACCAAAAATAAATACGACAATTCGAACTTATGAAAACATTGGTCGCTTACGACCGAAAGAGCATGCTCAAAAAGCAACACTACATCAAGTCCTTTTAATCGTAACAACCTAAATGATATTCACCATACTTTATTATGAAAAACAACAAAACTGATACTTTCACAACCTGTAAACGAAAAAGGAAGAACATACTTAGAAAATCCACTTTATTGCACAACAACTTGCTGTCCTCAGGGGCTGGTGGGTGGGTCAAAATTGGCTCTTTGTTCTGTCCCGAGCTCACGTGTAGCGAGGAGGTGCAGCTTCGGAGCACAAGAACAAGAGGACGTCTTCCGGCCTTGCGTCTCCTTTTATCCGTCTTCAGGGCGGGCGTAAACCCGCCCCTGCCCGTCCCGAGGGCGTGGCTGGCTGCGTCAGTGTCTAGGCCAGCCCACTCTAGGGCGGGAACAGGCGCGCCCCGGCTACGCCGCTTCGGGCATACCAGCCGAGACGCGCCTCCCGCCCAAAAATGGCTTCCCGGGGGGATCGAGGCACTCCGCCATACGTGCGGGGGGACCGAGTGGTCGCCCCTTTCCATATGGCTGAGATACCCGCCACCCCCTCTCAACACGATCCCCAAAAGAAGGGAAACCGGAAACAGTTCTTCAAAGTTTTTGGATGTGGGAGGGAGTGACCCTCCCGCGGCCGTATTTATTAAAACAAAAAATTAAACATTAAACGTTTCATATTATGTACAATTTCATTATCACATTTGCGATGTTTGGCTAATCTTAACATATTCTCTAATACAGAGGTTCTCCTAGCCGAACTAGCACCCTACAGAAACATTCTCTATAAACACTGAAATTGTACATCCTAACGTTTAAGGGCCAACGGCAAGGTCATAACCGGTGTCAAGATCCCTAACCAGACTTACCCCTCCCACTTGGGAAGGGCGACAGCACAGAGGCTTACCTCAAGTGCAACTACTAACAATTTCCCTTGACTTGTCGGGGGCACTTAAGACTCGACGCCATTTAAAGGTCGTTCGAATACTTGTGTGTGGTATCTAGAAGGTATCGTGGACCTCCCCCCACCCCACACAACTTACCGCATCTGCCGTCGCAGATGACCCTGGCCCCGGGAAATTCCTCAGGAGGGGGCTGTAACCCCTCCTACACAGGAAGGGGCCTTGACCGCCTTTCCTTAACTTCCGGCGACCCGCCCTTAGACGGGACCGCCTCCCCATTGAGGGGCCAATGGCCACCTCCCCCGAGCGCTCCCATCCGTGTTGGGTGACGCCCACTCATAGGGATCTACCAATTAGTGCTCACCGATCATGACCTTACCGCCACAGGTCCGGATAGTTGACCGGCTATCCGGACCCCCCACCAAACTCCTACCTAAAGGTCATGTTTTAACGATTTTAACCAAGCTAGGAAGTCACCTATGAGTAACTCATTGCCCACCCTCGACAAATGCACACCATCCCGCAAATACATACTGTCATCATTAATACAACTATGCGAGATCGAATGTAATGTCTTGGAACGGAACAACCGACTCACTTTGTTATTCAATTTTTTAACGGAATGATTCAAAGCAGGGATCGAGATAGCCCCCCGCCACACTTTTCGTGGGATCATATGAGACCACGCAATTGTACACCCCGGAACTCTCCTTGCTAACCAACTTACCGTGGAAAGCATAGCCTCCAGGAGAAGTCGTCTACCGGTGGTGACTAGATCATTGCCCCCCAAATGTACTATGACTATGGACGGCGGTGACCTCATCCGCTCTAACAAACCCTCAAAAAATGCCTGAAACTGGTCAATACAGAGACCGCCCCTTCCGTAGAAGGACACTCTGTACCCGTATTCCCCAGGTACGTGAATCATATCACCTGCTTTGAATACGTCTGCGGCCCGTCTCACGTATGAGTGGCCTACAACCCACACCTCCTTCCTCTCAGCCGGTGATGTGTGACCGCTGGCCTGGTGTTGGGTCAACTGCACAGTCCGCCCTGCCGCGTAGGCTTGCGCAACTGAAAACAAACAAAAGACAAGAAGCGTGAGTACATGATTACAGTTTCACAACATGTGCAATCGCACATACCTCTTATAACAATTGGAGGACCAACGCCCCACCCGTTTTACTTGTTCCACATTGAGACCCCTGGCTGTAGCTTCTGTGGCAGCCCCTATACGAAAGGAATGGGTCCCAAATTCACCCGGGTCCAAGCCCGCTGCGGCAATGGCCATTGCAAGCACCCGCTGAAACTGAAACCTCGTCAGCGGGGTGGCGTCTACATGCCTCAACAATGTCCCCCCCCATGATGCCACCCTTCGTGCTAGGTAATCTTCTAAGCACTGAACCGGACACATGGATGACTCGGGGATCCTGCGGATGATCGTGCAGTCCCCCCTCCCATCTTGGTCAGTCTTGGACCTGAGAAAGGAGACAATCATCGCATCACCCCTGATCTGAACCTGCTCCCTGCACAAGCCCCCCGTCACATCCCGTTTGTTCCTTGCAACTAGCTCACTAACTCTCATAGCCCCGTGAAATGCCAGCATAAATGCAGTCCGGAACAAACAGGTCTCGAACGGGGACGAGCATGTGTTAGGGAGTGTGGTCAGCAACTGGGACAGCCTGTCTAGACCTATTGGTCGTCTTACGTCTATTCTGCGACCCTCCAGACGTTGCCACCCTCGCAGCGCTTTCTGTACCGTAAAAGACGCTGTCGGGTCCAGGATGCCATGGGCCCTGGCAACAAAGGAAATGGCGGCACGATGCCTTTGGGCCGTGGCCACCGATTTCCCAGCCCTACGTAAGGACATCAGGAAAAGTACTACCAACTCCTCCTGCCCCCAAAGTCCCCCTCTCTCTGCCCCCAAAAAGGCTAAATAGGCCTGGAACGCCCCTTCATATGCCTTCCTTGTCCTGGGTGCTAGACTCTCTCCCACGAGGTGACGAAGTTCGGGGCACCGAGAGACCAGAGAGCTTCGGGGAAGGGTGCCGGCTCCGGGTCCGCTGAAGGAAGGAAGCCCGAGAAAGCCTGCATGTGAAAACGAGACAGTGCATCAGCGGCCTGATTCATCACCCCAGGGACATGTTTTGCTCTGAATACCACGTTCAGTTGCATACACAGTAAGACAATTTCTTTGAGCAGCCTCAAAATCAATTTACAACGGGCTGCCTGACTATTGATGCATTCTACCACGGTCATATTGTCGGACCAGAACACAACAGAATGATCTTTGAACCCTTCTGGCCAGGTTCTCAGGGCCACCAGAATGGGAAATAATTCGAGGAAAGCGATGTTACTTGTCAGCCCCTTCTCGTGCCACCATAGGGGCCACTTCTGTGCCGACCATTTTGTGCCGAAGATGGCGCCAAAACCTACGCTTCCTGCTGAATCTGTCCATAGCCCAAGCTCATCGGAGGACATGACTGGCTTGTTCCAGACAACTCGGCCATTGAAGTCCGCCAAGAATGCTAACCAAATCCGCATGTCCTGGCGGACCTCAGTCGATAACCTTGTGCGATGATGACCCTCCTTCAGGCCAACCATCGCTTGGGCAATTGAGCGGGAAAAGGGGCGAGCCATTGGTATCACTCTCAAGGCAAAGTTCAACTTTCCCACTAACTGTTGCAACTGATGCAGTGTAACCTTGGATGCAGTTAAACATACTTGGAGGGCTGCCCTAAATTTCGACACCTTGCTAGCTGGTAAACGGAAGCACCCCTCCCTTGAGTCCAACTCGATCCCCAGAAACTCGAGGCAAGTCGTGGGACCCATAGTTTTACCCGGTGCCAACGGCACGCCGAGATGACCCATTAACACACAGAATTTGTCTAAAGCCTGGGCACATTCGGGACTACCGGCGGGGCCAAGGAACAGAAAGTCGTCAAGGTAATGCATTACATTTCGGAAACCCGCTATCTCAGTGAACACCCACTGCAGGAAAGTACTGAATTGCTCAAAGTAAGCACATGAAATAGAGCAACCCATTGGCATACACCTATCCATGTAAAATGATCCCTGGAACCCAAATCCCAAAAGACGCTGATCGTCTGGGTGTACCGGGAGCAACCGGAACGCTGACTCGATATCAGATTTCGCCATCAACGTCCCGTGCCCCAGGCGATTCAAGATGGCTACTGCCTCATCAAAAGATGCGTATCGCACCGAACAAACTTCTGGATCAATTGCGTCGTTCACCGAAAGACCTCGTGGAGCAGACAGATTATGGATCAAACGGAACTCACCCGGGTCCTTCTTGGGGACCACCCCTAACGGAGAACAAACGAAACCTGGTACCGGAGGTTCACTAAACGGGCCGGCGACCCGTCCCCGGCTAACCTCTTTCTGAATTTTTTCCTGCACTACCGATGTATGTTGTAAAACGGAAAGTTGATTTTTGCACGTCCCTACACCCTGAAAGTCCCCTACCGGGATGCGGAAACCATGTGTAAAACCGTTCCGTAGCACCCCGGCAGCAGTACGATCCGGGTATTCGCTGAGCCAGGGAATCATTGCCAAGGTATCAATCGGGGTTGGTAAAGGCGCCCCTCGGCCTAGCTTAGACCTGTTTGGCGCCCCCCTTACCCCCATTCTCACCCGTTCTGGCTCTGCACGATGACTCAGGATGGGACGACCCACACGTACTACACTCATGTTTGTACTTACACGATCCCGGAGGCCTGGTACATTTCCCCTTGTTGAAATTAAAACAGAAACCCTTTTTCCCTGAATTGCCTGCGGGCCTTGACTGGTCGTCGGTGCTCGTACTTGGTCGAAAGGGCGTCCCCACATTCTGGCGGGAGTAATCAACAACATTGCTCCCGACCAATGGCATTCTTAACATTCCTGATTCTTTCATTTTGTCCCAAGTTAATGAATCGTAACAATCCCAAGTCAAACTCTTGTTATGTTCCTTTTCCTTTCTGAACAGATTGTCATAACAAAACCAATGGTTACCTTGATACGTTGTCGAGTAACCCATAATTCGTGATTGGTAAACGGGAAACTCAGGGAGCAACTCGGGCCTACGTTCCCCCAAAATCGATGTAAAAATACCCCATGCATTGCCCCAGTTGCTAATGTTCTCATTAACCTTAAAGGCGGCCATTTTTGTGCGCCAAACACTCGGATGCATCAAGTCCTTCTGACTTTTCACATGCTCCACATCATAATGATCAACAAGCAGGGAAAAGATATTCACGTACTCTCCCGCCCAGATCTTCTCTTTTATAGCTAACGGCACATGTTGTCCCAATCTCTCTCTACGAGAGGGTGCTGACTCGTCCCTTGCAATCGGCAATGGCCGCTTACCTGCACCGGACGCAGCTTCTGCCGCTTGCGGCTTGTCTATCCCCGCCACTCTAGCTGCCTCTTTCTTCTCACGAAGCCCTTTTATCAGCGCCTGTGCCTCGGCAGCCGTGGCGCCATCACCACTATCCCCCAACCACGCTGCTAGCTGTGCTGCCAGCTCGGGGGGCATGTCTTCCTTGGATGTCGGGGAGACGACCCCCGGGATTGGATTCCCCTCTATCGGTACTGGGGTCGGCGCCTCGAGAGGGGCAGAGGGAACCGGGACGTCCCCACCGGCTGGAACCTTCCTCGGCCTCTTAGGTCTCCCTCCAGCCGGCGAAGGGCCCGAACCCTCCTCCCCATCTCGCTCCGCCAACCGTTTCTTTATGTCGGACATATCTTTAAAGAGTGCCCGAACCATCTGGTCAGTCGTCATTCTCTTTTCGCCTTTCCTGGGCATCTTCTTCGACGAAGTATCTGGAAGACAAAGAAAAAGATCAAAACGCTCAAAATTGGCTCTTTGTTCTGTCCCGAGCTCACGTGTAGCGAGGAGGTGCAGCTTCGGAGCACAAGAACAAGAGGACGTCTTCCGGCCTTGCGTCTCCTTTTATCCGTCTTCAGGGCGGGCGTAAACCCGCCCCTGCCCGTCCCGAGGGCGTGGCTGGCTGCGTCAGTGTCTAGGCCAGCCCACTCTAGGGCGGGAACAGGCGCGCCCCGGCTACGCCGCTTCGGGCATACCAGCCGAGACGCGCCTCCCGCCCAAAAATGGCTTCCCGGGGGGATCGAGGCACTCCGCCATACGTGCGGGGGGACCGAGTGGTCGCCCCTTTCCATTAGTGTGGGGAATTAGCGATCGGTATTTTCAAGTGCCATCTTGAAAGCCTGTAGTTCAGCTCGCTGAGCTGCACAGTCTCCTAGTGATTGAGTTTTTGTGACCATAGGTCTGAATTTACCTTTGTGCCAGCGACCTTTAACAATCGCACACGCAGCACTATAGACTTGTTTACCCCCAATTGCGGGCTGTGCTAATCTGTCTGTATAGATTATAAATACGTAATGTTCTAGAGGCAGAATCTTGGTCGGCAGAGGACATTCGTGTTCATATTGTAGGAATTCTTGTGTCTTCAAATAGGGGTCAAAGACAAATTCAACGTCTACTGCAGCAAGAGAGTTAACCCACTGTATCCATCTCAGATGTAAAGCTTTAGCATTCGGAATTCTCGCTTTCATCTCTGCTTCTAAAGCAGGTACAGGTGTAACGATCATTATGCGTTTACCTTGTGCTGGAGCTCTCACCTTTGCTACTGCAGTTTGAACCGCTGTCAGAATTTTTTCTGTAGAAGTGAATTTTATTTCAGCTTGTGTGTACAAGTGTGATTTGTACGCTACTGGTACCTTTTCACCTTCATTAAAGGTCAGGTACGTGGATCGGCATCTCCCTGGGATGATCCAGATCACAAGGTTCGGCACACCTTATGATCTGGATCATCCCAACTGTGTTTTTGCTAACATGTCTCTTTGTACTGAGCGCAAAATGTCTGTGTGTGTATGAGTCCAATTAGTTGGTTTGAAATCAGGTTTGATTAGTTTCTTAGAGAGGTTTAACCCTTTCTGCGTAGTTCAGAACATAAGTTCTTCCAAAATCCAGGAAACCTAGAATTGACAGTAAGTTTTTCAGCGTCTTTGGAGGCTGGAGCAGTGCACATTTCTCTAGAAAGTTTGCTGCCAAGCTTTTGTCTTCACTTGATAATTTGGAGCCTAAGAATAGGACGTTGAGGTGGCCAATTCGGGTTTTCTTAAAATTGAATTCGTTCCCTTCAGATGCGAACCCAAGTATTATGGTGTTCACTCTTTTCGAATGCATGTCTAAATGATCATCTGTAAGATGGATGTCATCGACATAAGGCAATGCCTCATCATCGTACGTTTGTAGTAACTCCGTCACTCTGGCTGAAAATAACCCTGGACTATTCTTGAATCCCTGGGGAGACGGCAAAATTGTCGCTGTCTCCCAGTAATTGAGAAAGTGATCAGATGTCTGCTTTCTGGTGCAATGTTTTGACAGAAGAAATCATTTGAAATGTCTAATGTCATTTTATATTTTTGGCGCACAATGTTATTCATCAGTGCTGCACTGTGTGCATTTTTTACTGCAAATGTTTTGCAGCAGGAGTTTAAATGTCTGTAATCCAAAACTAGGCGATATGAATTATCTGGTTTGGAGACAGGAAACAAAGGATTGTTCATTCATGAGGTGCATGTTTCAATCACCCCTTGTTATTCAAGTTGATTTAAAATCTCCCTGACCTGTTTTTTAGCTTTCTGTTTTACTGGATACTGCCTCTGTGCACTAGGTTGATTTTTTAACGGGATTTTATGGTGAGGAGAGTCCTCATCCCATCCCACAAGATTTTTATATAATGCTGGAGCCTGGGCCACAGCCCATTTTCTGGCATAGGTATATTTTTATGAATAGGAATATGATTTGAGAAGGCTGGCATAATTATCTCTACGCCATGTGGGCACTCCCTGACAAATTCAGGTGGCCAGTCTTGTTCAGCTAGAAGAATGTCATAACCCTTAGAAAGCTTCTCCCAAAAGAGTTATTTTATTTTTTTAGGTATGTCCCCCTCCATCCGGAGTGTTATTTCATATAACTTGTGGGGTACACTAACCCTGGTGTTGGCAGTTTCAACTGTTATGTTATGGAATATATATATAGCGCCTATCACCACCGGTCTCTAAGCGCTTAACAGAAGAACATAACACACTGGTACCCATAGAACCCTCAGCTGTTCCATTGCCTAAACTGTCATGAATGCCTTTCTGAAAAGATGGGTTTTCAGTTTCTTTCTGAAGGGTAGTAGCTGTGGTTCCTCCTTCAAGGTGGGCGGGAGCTCATTCCACAGTTGCGGGAGAAGCACAGACAGGGCCCTGCCTCCTTTGGTTTTTAGTTTGAACCTGGGTTGAAACAGGTTGGAGGTTGCTCCTGAGTGCAAGGGTCGCCCGGGAACATACCTCTTCAAATGTTGCTTGATGTACTCTGGGGCTTTCCCAAAGAGTGCCTTATGGGCCACACAGAGACATTTAAACTGGACTCGAAATTTCATTGGAAGCCAGTGCAACTTCTGAAGCAGGGGAGTTGCGTGCGAGTTTCTAGGCAGGGAGTGGATCAGCCTAGCTGCATCATTCTGTACTACCTGCAGCTTCCTCAACAGCTTCTGTGGCAGGCCAAGATATAAGGCGTTGCCATAGTCAAGTCTCGAGATGACTGTGGCAGATACGATTGATTGCAGGGTGGAGGCAGATAAAATAGGGACTAGCTTTCGTAGTTGCCTCAACACACCTATGCAAGATCCGACAACAGCAGAAACTTGAGGGGCCATTGAGAGATCTGCGTCGATCCTTAGCCCTAAGCTTTTTACTACAGCACCAGGAGACGGGGTGATTCCCAACTCAGGAGGCCAGTACAGGTCACTCCAGGGATCCTCTTTGTTGCTGATCACCAGCACCTCCGTTTTTTCAGCATTCACTTTCAACAGATTGTTAGTCATCCAGTTGACCGTGAAGCTGAGCAGATTCCTCACTGATTCCTGGGCCTCTTTGGTGTCATCCAGCTGGACCAATAGCTGGGTATCATCTGCATAATTGAAACTTTCGCAGTTCATACGCATGAGCTCCTCCACCAACGGTTGTAAGTAGATATTAAAAAGTAGGGGGATAGAGCCGACCCCTGGGGCACCCCCAAGTCACCTCACTGATCCCCGACAGTTGATCTCCTAGCTGCACTCTCTGGGTTCGACCTGACAGGAAGGATTCTAGCCACTTTAGCACCTGGCCTGTGATCCCCAATTTCGCGATACGGTCCAGCAAGATGGTGTGGCTGACCGTATCAAAAGCCGCCGATAAGTCTAAGAGAATCAGAGCGCATGGCTGTTTATTATCTGCCCTGACTCTCAGCTCATCAGCGACCGAGGCTATGACTAGTTCTGTGCTATGTTGGGGCCGGAACGCAGCCTGCCTGGCATGAAGGAGATGGTGTTCCTCCAGATGGCCGGCTAGAGTGCTGAGGACGTGCTTTTCTAGGATCTTGCTTAGAAAAGGTAACTGCGAAATAGGCCTGTAGTTTTTTAAGGCTTTCGTGTCCGTTCCTGCTTTCTTTAAAAGTGGGGAGACCCTGGCTTCTTTCATCTGAGTTGGCAGATAACCTGTTTTTAGTGAGTTATTCAGTAAACTCAGTACCTGGGACTGGATGCCTGGCAGGGCCATTTTAAAATTTTTTGGGGGACATGGATCTATATTTGAGCCTGACTTGATCTGTCCGACAAGTTCCGCTAGGCACTTGTCTTCGATAGGGGGGGAAACTATTCAAAGTCATAGATGGCACCTGAACAATCTGACTAGGCAGCATGGTTGTAGCTGGCCGTGCATTGATGTCAGTGATGATGTCCTGTACCGTCCGAAGAAAGAAAGCTTGGAAGGAGTCACAGTCTGGTTGATCGCACGTAGAGATTTTCCCTTCTCGTTGTGTGAGTTCCCTTAGCATCGTAAAGGTCTCTCGCTTTATGTTTATCGCCTCCCTGATTCTTCCCTCATAAAAAGCAGCCTTTCTTTCCAGGATGTCTGCCTTATATTTTGGCAGCAAGGTTTTAAAAGTTTCAGCCTCTGTTAGACAGTAGTGAAGTCTCCACCTTCTCTCTGCCTTACGAAGGGCTTGCTTCTTCTGTTTCAAGGAGGCGTCAAACCATGGCGCTCCTTTCCCTTTAGTTCTAGTACTCTCCATCTGCTCAGGGACAAGTTTATCCAGAGCGGCGAGCATCCAGGTCTTTAGCATCCTAGCATCATGGTCCAAATCTGTACCACTCATTTTAGGGGGGTAGAGGAGAGCAGGGTCGCAATTAGAAGGTCGGCTTCCACCTTGTTCCAACGTCGAATTTTCCTCCGTAATTTATTTGGGGCAGCCCGCACAGGGTCACCTGGAACCCAGTATTTTATCATGAAGTGGTCCGACCAAATGCAGGGACTAACCTCCGTTATTTCTGTGTTAGGCAAGGAGGACCAAACAAGGTCCAGTGTATGGCCTTTCACATGAGTCGGGCCCACCACTAACTGTTGCAGGTTAAGCACCGAGAGATTGGCTTCGAATTCACAGCCTTATTCATGAAGCCGAAATCGGCTCGCAAAGGGCCAGATTCTGAGAATCTGGCCCTTTGCGATTGCGATTTTTGCATTTGGGATTCTTCATCCCAAATGCAAAAATCGCTAATTGCGATCTCGCAATTTTGCGAGGAATTACATTTAAGGAATCTCTATTTGAGATTAGTAAAATGCAATTCATCATCCAATTTTTTTTTGCGAATTCGCAATTTCTGGCCGCAATTTACCGCGAGGTCAGACCTTGTGGTAAATTGCGAAAACTCAGAAAAATGCATTTAAATGCATTTTTCTGAGTTGCATGTTACACACACACATGTCCTATGGACATGTGTGTGTGCAACACCTGTGTAAAATTTCATTTGAGGGGTGCTACAGGGTGTCCTTTGGACACCCCTGGCACCCTTCAAATCGCTATCTTATTTGCGATTAGCAAATTGCTAATCGCAAATAAGGAATATGTAGGAATCGCATTTCTTTATGAAATTTCTACACGAATCCCGTTTTGCGAGTCCTTAATAGCGATTCGCTATGAATCGCTATTAGGGGCTCGCAAAACGGGAGAATGATAAATCAGGCTGTCAGTCTCCGTGGGGTCTCTGGGTACTTGAATGGATTCATTCAAGTCCCATGTCTCCAGATGATCCATCAGGATCTTGCGAGCCTTGGTGACTTCTGCTGCGCTGTCTTGCATTGTCTGAGCCCACTCCCCGTTCTTGAGTTGTATCTCAAGATCCTCGGCATGTTTGATTTTTACGCTTGCTACCTTCTTCTTGATGAATTGAGTTTTCCTATTTTTTGGAATGTGCTGTTCATCTTTGGACTTCACGCGTTCTTCTTTTTGTTCTGATCGTCCTCTCCTCTCGGATTTCTGCGAGGAAGTCTGAAAGGTACGAGAGGAACGTGTATCAGTATCTTGATATCTGTCAGGTTTTCTTATATTATCCCTATTTCTGAGGTTATATCTTTTTTTAGAGGTCTCCCGTTGTGGAGACCTACCTCCCCGTTGGGAGATCTTCCTCTGATTTGAGAACGTTTCTCTTTAGGAAGTGTCTGTTTTGTATTTTCCCATTTTTTTTAGGAGTAGTGAGATTATTTTTAATAAAAACTTTTTCAGGATTTTCCATTAGTTGGGTTTTGAGGGTTTGCCACCCAAACTATCTCTACCTAGTTCTTCATATGATTTTTCAATATTTCTTGCAAGCTCATATGGTTGGTCTGTTATATCTGTTTCTTTTAACTTTTGGCGGATTGCCACTGATGCTGCTTCACCTTTGTTGTTGGCTAATAGTATAGCCGAGACCTGTTTGAAATCTTTTAGTAATTTCATACCAAGATTTAAGGCTGGTTCTGGTCCGTATTAATTTTGAATCTGTCTCAGAACGTCTGGTATTACCGCCATGGACAGTACACCATGTGTTTTTGTGTCGATTGAAGCAAAGACTGTACCTCAAGTGTCACAGTCCTCCACATGTGGTGCTATCCCCATTGGTAAACAGATTGTCAGAATTTTGTGTTTATCATGAGGTGTACTATCAGGGAATACTGCCTCTATTTGAGTAATTTTCTGAGCTAACCAGAACGGAATTTGTTCCCTCTTTGCGGGCAATTTACCAATGACTGATTGCATAGTCTGTGGTGTGATTTTGTTTGTGTTCCCCTGGTGAGGGGTGTGCTGTGGAATCCTTACAGTAGATTGGACTGTTAGGGTCCGCATGACATATTGAACCAATTGTCTATGTATTTTGATTAATTGTTTCAGCTGAGCTAGTAGTTATCGACCTGTCATATATTCTATGTCAGGATGTGGTGTATAGCTGGCTAGTACCGGCCATATAGCTCCTGGTCTTCCTAGTGGACCGAGCCTGGTTATGTGATTTTGATGTTGTAGGGCGCCTTTAAACCAGAGCTGATGCTCTTGTTAAGTTATTGGAATTTCAACGTCCTCATAAGGAACGTATTCCTCTGGAGGTTCCTCTAATTTGTAGTAGTGGAACTCGTGTGTTCCTCCATCTGCTGGAGGAAAGTGAATCCATGAATAGAATACCTCTGTTTTCTGATATTCATGCGCCTCTATAACAAATATTACTTTACCACCTCTCGATGATACTCCATTATTTATGAGTTTGTAAGTTATAGTTTTCCTTATACTTACCGGGATGATTATAACATCCGGGTCATTCTCTATCAGGTTTCTGTCATTTAAAACTGATTGTGCTGCTGCTGCAGCTAATTCTTCGTCAGAAATCATTGTTTTACTGACTGAAGAGTTTGCAGGACAAGTTTCAAGGAAACAAAGATTAGGTGTACAATATTTTGGAACACTGTATCCTTCAACGTTGAACAAATCAAAAACCAATACATAGGATTCTCGTCCTACTCAGTTTTGGCGGATATTATTCTTTCACCCACTCCAGACGTCTATTGGAGTATTTTACGGGAAGAAAAGGTTCTGTTTGAAAAGCACAACTGAGTTACTCTAGTATCTAGCGTTAAATTATAGCCTTACCAAACGTTGGGCGCCATGTAGTGTAGTTCCTATATTCCCAATAGGCTCTGCGCATTGGAATAACATATACTATAGTTTAGACGTAGGACTGAGGTCGACTAGGTCTCTATCCCATATATTAGACTTAATTGTGAGTGCCAGCTTGCTCAGAGGTCACTAGAAACTTTCTCAAATTCATAAGAAGGGATTAGTTTCTGACAACCGCATAAACATGACAACTTTGTTTCCCAAGAATAAGAAATCAATCTCTAGAGTCGCGGAAACAATAGATAGCTATTTTATTAAGTCAATCGGGCATGCTTCGTTTCACCAGAGATGCTGAGAAAATAGAGAGACAGGCATTTTCAATAAAAAGTATTTATTGAACAGTCTTCTTTCTCAAGCATAAGAAATGTACTGCTGCAATCGCAATACTGGTTATAAAGTACAGGGTATATAATACGAAAAGTATTATAAAGTAGTACTGTAAAAGCATAATATGGTGTCTAAGCCATACATTGCCTAAAACATATAAAATACATACAGTGATAAAATAATGACTAAAAGTACTCAACTGGTGCTTCTAAAATACGCCTACCTCTGTGTACCTAACCTAAGTCTAGTACAAGGGAGGAAGTAAGTGAGGAGTAGCTTAAGTTTAGTATTTCTCTGCCACGGATCTATCTAAGAATTCTCCAAGGGTCTAATCAGCTCCGTACTTTGGTTTAGAATGAAGGAGGTCTTGTATCTCTCTCTCAGGACTCGATTTTCCAGCAACCCACAAGGGTAACCTGGAAACACTGGCGCTGGATTTCTTGGCAGGAGAAAAGACAGAGTCTCTCAGTGCGTCTGCTGGGGGGTCGGCTTCCTTCAGCACTTGCGGCTGCAGGGTGTTCGGCAAGTAGATAGTTGATCTGATCCAAACCACTGTGTGTTTGTCTGGGCAAGTGTAGGCATATTTATACCTTGAAGGAGCCGAGTTTGACGTATAATTGGACTTAATAACGTCACCAAAGAGTCAGTTCTTCGAAAACTCCATGATTTCCTAGATAAATTAGTATTCAGGCAAGGGGAAGTCCCTAGCTGCTGAAGGCGGGTTTTTCTAAGAAATCGTTTTTGATTCGGGTAATTTGTACCTATATAAGGGCATGAATCGGGAAAATTACACTAGAGTCCTAGATTCATTTACAACAGCTCCAGGACCCCCTCAGCACAGTGCTCTGCCTAGCGAGCTCCCAATTGAGTCCAGAGAGGGCCCCTCCAAGTACCTTGAAAGGGGGGCCCTCAAGTTTTGTTACACCAGTGTTGATTGTCTGTATTTTCCTTCTTCACTGAAATCTCAGCTCTAGTTTTTCAATCAAAGAAGACCTCTTGCAATACAATACATATTACAATCATTAGATCTTCAAACATATTTTGAATTTAGGTCTTCTGCTTCTACAGACAGACGGTTCTTTATTGCATGTTCTTTAGTCACAGATTGCTGGTTTGCAGGAGTGTTTGGTTTCAGTAGACAGAAGGTGCAATTGGTGTAGTCAGTTCCAACTTAAAATCAGACACTGGTATGTCAAGTAACTGCCCATCACTAAGTTTGGAGCTTGAGACAGGAAGCAGTTTGGCAGCGAATGGCAAGTCAGGATTAGTGGTTGGGTCTGTAACTGTGTTGAGTCCCTTGAAAAGACTATCATTCTTAATGAGATACTGTTCTGTCTCAGATAGCTGGCTCTTAAGAGTCGTAGATTACAACTAGACAGATGTCATTGGGTTGGCTAGTTTCAAACCAGGATCAATGGCTGGCATGTGCGGATGTCTTTGGCCAGAATCAGAGATGGAAATAGGCAGAACAGTAGAAGCCAGAACTAAGTTGAAATCATCGTTCGTGTCTGTCCAATACTATGCTGAGATTTGGGTCTGGGGGAAGTTATGAAGTCTTAATAGATATGAACGAGACTGGAGCCATGGCCATTACATTAGAAAGTGAAGCAGCCACTTTACCATTATTAATAGGAAGGTAAAGCTAATGTATTGTAGACATAGGAGTGGCATTAGCAGTGGCACAAGTAGGAACAGGATTTTCTTTTAGTAACATCTGGTAGGCATATAATCTGTTCAAGTTTGCCAATTGCTCTACAGTAGTTTATACCAGCACCTTTTTTACTGCTCCTGGCCTACAGATGTACAGAACATCTAATTCTGACAATAGTGAAATTTGGGTGGGTAAAAAGAAAACCTACATGCGAGATTCGTTGAATCCATCAAAACGTATTCATCATAAAAGTCTTCTACCTGCCTTTTAATCAGTCAGAACTGGTCCTTTAGTGTATTTCCATATTGTTTATAAAATTATACAAGTCAAAAAACTTGGCTAACAGGACTAGTAGGTGTTGGGACTGGAGTGCTGTTTTTTCAGGTTGATAGAGGCATCTTGGTAGAGCTAATGAGTCCCATAGTGCTTACTGATCCCGTAGACACAGGATCATTCATGCTG
The DNA here is from genome assembly GCF_964263255.1 of Lissotriton vulgaris. Classification (NCBI taxonomy): domain Eukaryota; kingdom Metazoa; phylum Chordata; class Amphibia; order Caudata; family Salamandridae; genus Lissotriton; species Lissotriton vulgaris. The sequence continues at coordinate 723,602,490 of NC_141689.1, read as the reverse complement.
ATTTGAGAGCTCTGAATAATGTTCAAGGTCACTGGGCTGCTATCTAAGCTAGTCTAGAACGCACAACAGAAAGAAAAGGAATCCATGATATGTCATCTTGTTCAGTGTATTCTTGTGTATGTGAATTTTTTTTGTTAGAACTGTGTTCTTGAACTAAAAATGGGGTACACTAGCCTGTGAGAAGGAATTCACTGGTGTATATGGAGGATGAATGTCATGTACAGAATTAGCAAAAGCACTACCAGAGTCATAGAAACCCACAATTGAGTGAGTTAAAAAAATCTACAAAAAACGTGTTATCCCCCGGTAGTTGTGGAGTGAGGGCTAAATCGCAAATATCATAATTGTGTAACATTGATGGGTCTGCGAACCACTCAGAGTAATATTGAGTTTGCTATCTTTGATTTTCCTTAACAAGTCTATCCTTCTGACCAAGGGTTGTTTTAGAGATTTTTTGTATAATGCTTAGGTTTGGGGAAGGGTGTCTAAACAGGATAGAA